>NC_090274.1:123153909-123778909 GCF_040414725.1 Anabrus simplex
AAATGTATACTCACTATCTTGTACAGCACTACACAATCAACTCTGATTCCCTCAGGTTGCCTTCCATTAAGCCCCTATCAGTATTAAACGTTACACGATCTCGCCAGTCCCATTAGCAAAATGTGTAGCCACCACCTTGTTCCAAGTCCACCATGGAGTCCCGAAGGTCACCTTCAAATCTTTCCCCTCTATGAGTGAAGCATACTTGTTAAGTCTTACACCATGTCCCTAGTCTCATCAGTACAATGTGTAGCCAAAATTTTGTTCTAAGGTCCGCTCCAAGACAGCTAACGCTTCTGCACATTGCACAAAAGATAACTGGAGGTATGTTGTCAAGGTCGGAAGCAGTATTTTGAAGGCTGTTAATTACCCCGATCTCTGTGAAGTAAAGGATGGTAATGGCTTAGCTGTGTTTGGGTACATATTCGTACTTTTCCCTCACCCATTATTGACTCCCTTAAATTTCTCCCCGAACGTTGAGGCAATGGCCTCGGGGAATGCGACTATTAACGTTAAGGTAGCATGCACTTCGTGCTGATTTGCCGTATTAAGCTATTAACACATGTCACTGCTGTTGTTACTTATCAAGTTTATGTAGTTCTTGTGTGCTTCATGGATGAGTTTCTTGGTGGCATTCCTCACACATTTACAATTGTTCCCGATAAGATCGCTTGTATCCTGTTTCCATTTCCTGTAAACCATATTCCTTTTGCATATCATTTTGACTAATATTTTGTGATCTAGGAAGAGTTTTTATTGGTAACGATGGGTAGATGGCTTCTTAGAAGTTATGAAAGCAGTTCCCAGCCAGCATTTTTGTAGTAATAGACTATTCTATTACATTCACTTACTGGTGGATTCCTGTATTTTCTGGTAACTGTAACTGCTAGGTGTTCGAAGGAACAGGGGATTACTGCAGTCTCCAGTACTGAGGATGGAGTGTTAGTATGGAGAAGTGTTTTCATTATACAGGTTGGTTCATTAATTAATTACTCAAGGAACATGTAGAATTCTACAACGAAAGTTGCTGTTAATGGACTAATGGGAAGAGGCAGGAGGTGAGGGCGATCATGCTGCCAGAACATTTCCAAGATATGATCACCAGCCTTCTAGATAATTTTGAATCAATATTGTATATTTTGTACATGGCTTAGAGACGGTAGTAAATCCTCATTCATGTCACCGGTGGAGTTCAGAGCTTGGTACATGGAATCGAAATGGAACCTGCTTCCAGCGCACATGAATTCCACCAAAACGAACTCTGCCTTTGTTTCGAGCAGCTCAATGCACACACGGTTGAATTCAGGTTTCATGGCAATAAGTGATCCTACCCCTGTGGTTTTCTAAATACTGTATATGACTGAGCAACCATTTCTATGTCATAGATTGACAACTTCAGCCAGGATTCACTAACGCACACAATTGGTTGATCTATAGCAGCAAGAGTGGCCAGAACTGCCTGTTTACACTTCACATATTTCAGGCTGTGAGTACTAAATCAAAACACAGTAACTGTCCTGTCATGTGCAGCTTAATGTTATGTTAAAAAATGATTCTTAGATTGAGGAGAACTACATTTCCAACATGACCATGCCTGCACTGCTGAATCTACAGTAGAAATGTATTAATCATTGCACATGTTCTCTGGACTGCTGAGTAAAAAAATGTACATGTCACAAATAGCTGATTCACATTATGTTTAGAATCACGCATGTGACACAGGCATTTGCATGAGACTTCTGAGTTTGGTCCTGGGTAAATTCCACATCTCCACTAAAAGCAACTGAACACATGACAAGGTGGGGAAATGATACGGGCGGTTTGGCAACTTTGCACCCACCTGCAATCCTCCAAACCCCCAGACGTCGGATACCCATTCCTACGGTGGACTCACATTAAACTCACATTTACATACTACTAATAAGCACTTATTAATTTCTAAATCTGTATACAATTCTCTGCTTGTCAAGCAGTACTTTGATACTACTTTTGTAGATGTTATTACAATTTATACCATTGAACTCGTATCACTACAGAGCTACTTGCCACTGCTTTGAACTATTTTCTGGTTATTTTGTTGTGAAGAGCTGCAAATTTCAATATTCAATAATAGCATTCTTGCAAAACTAAACATTTGACTCCTTCACTTTCATGCAACACAGCCAGGCAGTGTTGTCAATATTCCTATCCCACAAGCCTGAACACTGAGGATGCCGAGGCCAACCTCGCTCCAAATCAACCCCACCTTTCCTTTTGTTTACTCACGTAATTTAACTGTACCAATAGGTTGCTTACCTGTTACTCATGACCATATTTCAGTTTTATTGATTTGATAGTCCTTGGAATCTTGTGATGAGTGAGTGAGTGAGTGAGTGTTGTATCATACATTGCCCGTGATTGTGCAGAAATCAGCTACTACAAAGATAATGAAAGGGCAACAGGAGGCTATGTTAAATGTTGGAGAGCAAAAAAGACTTGACATTTAGACACTTAAATATCTCCAAACTGCATGGAGCAGTTTATAATGAGGTAATAGAAGTGAAGAAGAATAAACACAATACAGATGATGGGATATAACACACCAGCCACTGTGCATCTTTGTTGGATTTTCAGCTACTGGATTTAAAGATCAAATTTTCAAAGGTCAGAATAAATTCTGAGTAAGGAAAGCAAATTGAGTGTATCAGAACGTGGTTTTCCAAAGGCAAATAATCAGGCCTTGAAATATAAGAAAGATTCTAGGCAGGTTTTTGATGTTATTTTTCCACCCGAAACAACTTTAAAAATATGTACCTAATAACACAAAGATAAAAATCTATTATACCATAATACGAGCCATTATATATAATGGCTTTGAAACTAAACAAGCCACTGAAGGTGACCGTAAATAAAGCGATATCACAGAAAGAAGGTGTATGCGAAGTCTCTCTAATGAAGGAAATAGGGGTTTTGAAAGAATCATATAGAAGTACAGAGGTATGAAAGGAGACAGGATCAAGTGCCTAATACATAGCAGGTTGATTCTGTGGACTAGTCATGTTGCAAGAATGGCCAACAGCAAAGTCACGGTCAACCAGACACCCCAAGAACACCTATTACAATAAGGAGAAAAGAACAGGGATGGTAATTTTAATAATTGTACTGGCTCAGATACTGAGTGGTGCCAACTAGGCGGCCTGCTGATCACTAGATACTACAGGCTGACTTATTTTAATTTTGTGGAATTTTCTCATGAGCCATGATCAAACCAACAAGTTCGGAACACGAGCGATGTACAGGATACAGAATTCAGGAATGATGTCGATGGATCTGTGCTCATCTTGAACCCAAGAGTCTTCAGAGGGAATTACTCAACATATAAATAGCAATATCCATATTGTCAAGGTTTAGGGGTGTAAAATCTAATTAATCTGATCTGTACTTACTTCTCTTCTCCTTTTTCTTCTTTGAAACAAGCGACCAACTGACCTACTGTGTGTTCATCTACACTTATTTCATTCTTAATATCGCTGGAAGGCTGTAAGGAACAAAAGTGCAAAACAAAGTAAGAAATGTAGAGTAAACAGAAAACTAGAGTAAAAGTTTATACATAGACATGGCATAGCTGACAAAATAAACTCTACAGTTGCACAATACAAATATCAATTTATTCTCCCAATGTAAAAAAGAAACAAGCAAACAAGGGTCAAGTCAAAATTATATGAAGAACAGGAACAAGAAAAGGAACTCATAATAGAACAAAGGAAACAGCACTGGAAGAGGGAGCAAAAGAAGAAAAACTTGAAGGAGATAATAATCTGTGCAATTTTTTTCTTCTCTCCCTACAACTTCCTGTCAACATGTTCATAATATTATGTGTTCTTAAATAACTGGTCACTTATTTGTTCTTTGTGTTCCCACAGATGACTCTGATTGTCAGATAGACATACATTGGATCTTCACCAGAGAAATGTCAATATATTTCCCACCTTCTTCAAGTTCGTATAACAAATAATCAGTTGTTGGACTTTTCATTTACTCCCCTATAGTTTTATTTTATTTTGGTTTTATTTTAGTTTGGTTTTGTTAGTTTGTTTTGTTTTGGCTGCTGACGTACAGTAGAGTTGGAAGAGGCGGGGATAGGCCTGACCTATCTCAAGCTAAAGTGTTGATTCGGTACGTCTGCACATGTAAAGTAGAGTTAAGTAGTGAATAGTGTTAGGTTAGAGGAATTAAGTTGTCAATGAGACAGTGAAAGATGAGCCGAGTTATGGAATCCGTCTCGGCAGTGAAATATAGGTGTGACAGCCTACATGTAGAGCTAGGCAATCCGCACACATGTGGGTTGTTACAGGAAGGAGTGGTGAGGAAATAACATTGACAGCTTAAAGGGTCTATGAGGTATCGGTTTCTGAGCCTCATGAGACATGTCTGGTCGTGACATCCCAGGGAAGGGTGGTAGCAGTTCCTCACCAGGGGTGATGTCGCGGCCAGACAGATTTAGGATAGATTTAGCATATATTCATGTAGTAAAGTAGTGAGTTTAGTTAGGTGGTGTGTTGCATGTGGAGCCGGCGATCCGCCCATGTGCAGGATGCTACAAAGTAGATTTAGAAGTAGTTAAGTAGTATATTTATGTAGTAAAGTAGTTAGTTTAGTTAGGTGGTGTGTTGCATGTGGAGCTGGCGATCCTCCCATGTGCAAGATGCTACAAAGTAGATTTAGAAGTAGTTAAGTAGTAAGTAGTTAGTGTCTAGCTATAGTCTGTGAGTGTTTATTTTATTGGAACATTGTAACTGGGCGAAAGCCCATTATGTTCAGTTCAATAAATTCATTCATTTACTCCAGACAATCTGAAAGCTTTATTAATATAGACTTACAACATTTACATTCAGATTTTAAAGGACTATGCTGGCCGTGTTTTCTACGGATAACAAGTACACCGCATTCCCAGAATCTCCAGAGTTGACTCTGAAAAGTCAGAGATTATTATCAGACTCTGACAGCTATTTGCTGGTCCAGTCAGGCTGTATGAGAACAAAGAAGTTGTCAATTGATAGAGGGGTAGAGTCCTTAGTCTAAAAAGCCAAGAATAATGGCCAAGAAAATTTGTTGTGCTCACCACACAGCGACATATAAATTCCAGGCCATCAGGCTGAGCAGAGGTCGCTTGACAGGGTAATACTCATCAGAGCTGTGGAGCCACAGGTTTTGATTTGGTCTTAAAAGGACTCTGTTCAGAGAGTTTAAAACCACCTATTATATTTCCTAGACATGACCAGAAAAGCCAAACACTTTTCCTAAATTATCATTCAAGTGAAGTAGTCTACAGTTGACTTGCAATGGTAGATTAGTGTTATCTCTAGGGTTTTTTGAAAGAGAGAAACCTTACAGTTCGCTTCCTCACAAGTGAACCTTCCATGGTTCAAACAAAGGTGAAAGGCTTCAATTTAGTTAAATGTCATTGATTATTTCATCAATAGAGCAATAATCAAATTAATTCATCAATCTAAACCTTGCTAATGTTAGTTGAATGATCATAACTAATGTCGTATATTTTGAAACCAACGACGAGCAAAAGAGAAGAAACTCCCATTGTCCTCTGTAGCAAATGCTGCAAAATAAATCAAGGATCCAAAGCACATGGGTAGCACTTCTCTGGAAAATCTCAAGGCTCAATTCTTCTCAGATGAGTCTCTTCAGGCTCAGCTGCATCTATGGATAGGCTATGAAGCACATTTAGAAATATACTGACTTTAATGTAAAATTTTATACCGGAAAGGCAACTCCATTTGTTCACAACAACAACGTTTTAAACAACAATCTGTATTAACTTCATGAGAAGAAACATGCTTGAAACAGGCGATTCCCCATATGTATTCATACAATACTTGCAATGGACGGGTCATATGCAGATTAAGTGGGCCACAGGTGGATGAAAACAGAAATGATGTTTAATTAGCTCTAGAAAATGAAGGCGAACTGAAGTATGGGAGATGAGATGGTTGGAACATTAAGAGTGACAAAACTGCTGATGAGAAGCCATGCAATGGAATCTAATAATGTCACTGACAGCAAACGTTACTTGTATACCATCCTTACCTCAGAGCATACCTTCTCACGTCACACGCATGCAAACTGGCATAGTGAACACAGCCTCGGGTTAGCTGGCAAGCTAAGTCAGTGTTGTCGCGATGTTCTTGAATCGTACAGCAAGAGTGTGTCCTCAAGGTCTTCAAAAAGCTTGCTGCGAAACTGCATAGCCTTACAGGACAGTGGCACTGTGGGTAAAAGCTTTTAACGAGGGACGCCAATAAGTGGCAGACGTGTGTCAGCCAGGTCATCCTAATGTCAAACAATGAGAAGTGCATGTTCATCCCGTGTTAATGGACACTGGACGATGCCATATGATATGTGAGCTGGCCGGAGACACCAGGTTAGCGAATACGACTGGGCTTCATATTAGAAGGAACACCTGAGCATGAGAAAAATTTCATCAAAATAGATTCAGCGGAAATGCTGAAATGATTACGATACGATGCTGCTCGTAACCATTTGGAGTACTGTAAGTACGAAGAAGAGGCTTTCTTATGCAATATCATTACGCTGGATGAGACATGGGCTGAACTGTATGAGCCACAGCTGAAATGCTGATCGAAATTATGGCATCATTACGGGAAACCACAAAGATTGGGAGTTCGTGAGAATCTCAGCCATGTGAAAGTTATCGTTATACTCATGTATGACCGTGATGATGCACTATGTTCCTCGACAGCATACCGTCAATGCGTATTACCCATCATTTTCCACGACAATGCACGGCCGCGTACAGTGCAAACGTGGCTGATTTTTCGGTCGATTGGGCTGGGAATTGCTGTACCATATACTAAAATCTACGGATTTAAGCCGCTGTGAACTTGACTTGATTCACAAGATGAAGGAACCATTTTGGGGCCTCTGCTCCAGAACTGTTTCAGAGATTGGTCAGGCATTAAACTGCTCCATTCGAACCATCAACATAACAGGTGCTGCAATATATATCCTATGATGTCCACATCACTGGTAACAAGATGTACACAATGCTGATGACTACTTTGAAGGACAGTAGATCATGGTATAACATTCATATATTTTGTATGAGTTGCTACTATTGCTACTATTAAAATTCCAACCCAATAAGTTTCTATTTACAACTTGCTTCATGGTGCTCCGGCACAGATAGGTCTTGTGGCAATGATGGGATAGGAAAGGGCTAGGAGTGGGAAGGAAGCAACCTTGGCATTAACTCATTGGCTCCGACTTACGGAACCGTTCCTTACGCCATCAATTTGGACCGAACACCGACATTCGGAACTGTTCCGTACCAACCTAGGAACGTTAGTAGTTTTAGTTACTAGCAAGTGATAAGTATTGCGTCGCATGTAGAAGTTCAGTGAAACCTCCACACTAGTGTCCAAACGAGAAGCATAATCACTAAACGAGGTCATACCGCCTGATAGGAATGTCAGACGGATTGCTGAATAAATGGAGGCTGAATCCCACACCATATGTCGCACAACATGTCCAAAAAATGTTTCAGATAGGATCAGATAGCTAAGCTACACATTTGACACCTAACAAAACTTAGCAATGTCTTCCTGAACAAAATATGCTGCTAATAGGATAGGTTACCCCAAATGGCCACACATGCTTCGCAGCGACATGGCATTCTATCTATCAGATGGTCCAAGAGCTCTTGTGGTAGTCGATTCCATTCCTCAGAAAGGGAAATAGAAAGTCATGGAGGGTCCTTGATGCAGGCAGACGGGATGCAATTCGCCTCCCCAATGCATCCCAGGCATGTTCTAGAGTCTCCAGATCCGCAGACTTCGCTGGCCAGTCCATGCGATGAATGTCTTCCTCAGCCAGAAATTCATCGACCAGAGCAGCTCGGTGTGGTGGTGCATTATCGCACATTAAGTGGAAGTCTGGACCAGCCGCGCCTCTGAAGAATCGAACATGTGGTCTCAGTACCTCATCCTTGTCTTTCCGAGAGTTAACAGTGTTCCTCGGACCACCCATGATGATGTGCAGGTCCGTACGGCCAATCAACATGATGCCACCACCACCATACAGGTCCTGTTCCTGTGGTTGTATCGGCTACCCGGTTCCCTCCAGATTAATGTGTGATGGGAATCGTTCTGCAAAACTGAAACGGGATTCATCTGTGAAGAGCACATGCCTCCATTCATTCATGGTCCAGTTTCAATGATGACGGCTCCACAGTAAACGGGCCCGTCTCTGTGCTGGAGTGAGCGGGACTCACACCGCTGGACGTCGGGCAAATAGCCCTGCTGTTCTGAGCCTCCGGTAGACAGTTTACCGGGAAGAGGTAACTCCTGTGACAGCTGAAAGCTTCAGCGACAATTGTCTTGCAGATGCATTCCGACATCATCAGGAGATTAAGGCCAGATATCGGTCTTGCTCTGGGGTAGTTACCCTTGGTCGACCTGGTACTGGCATATGACTAGCATCTCCTGTGCTTAGAAATCGTCTCCAAAGCCTGGAAATGAAGCTTTATGGCAATATTCAAGGATACGGCGACTTCGGTCTGTGTCTGGCCTGCTTCCAGGCGGTCAAGTATTCTACCCTGCAAAACGGGATCCAAATGGCGTTGTTGTGCCATTATGATGATTCGATCACCACGAGGCTACACTCCGCACACTATAACAGGGCAAACACGACTGTGGGAATATGGGGCGCAGGAACTGGCTGTGTTTACCTTGCGGTTAGGCCGCTAGTCAATGTTGGGAACACACTTTTCCTATACAGAGCAGACACGGTAAGGTTGGTAGGTGGATATCACAGAGATATGTTTTTAAGGTTCAACCTCTTCTATATAAATTACGAGTTGTATAAGATATTATTTACAGCATTTATTTAATAATGGTAACGGTTTCGATATTTAAATGTCATCATCAGCCATAAAGTACATTAATCACAAAATTGAAAAAGGACATGATAATTAAAATTGACGTTATTATACATAAATACATACATGGTTTTCTTAACAATAAAGGATTAAAAAGTTTTTACATGTTACCGACGTACAACAGTCTTTCGAAACGCTTATTTACACTGTGTGCTGAAAAGAGTAGTAAAAAATGATAGCAATCACTTGATACACTGTTTCTGTTGATCTGTTTATGTGCTAATACTCAACACATCACGTCGTATTTACGGTTGCATTTGAATCGTTGGTGATAATTTGTCCGTCCTTTAAGACAGTAATTCTTATTCAAATGTTGTCGAAGTGCAAACGTAATTTTACTTGATAACACCTTGTTCATGTAAGGAACTTGTAGAAAAATGCTTTAGTTTATCTCATTACACTCGTCTCGAAAGGCTTGTTGTGTTCGTTAAAATTAAACAATCATGTATTAGTAAAATTATAACGTAAGAAACGATTAATTGTAATTGGTTGTCCTTTCGTATTCTCTTGTGATGTAATACAGGTGAACTAAAATTGCCCAGTTCAATCAGAAGGATTTGAATCAGCCTGAAACGAAATCAATACAAAGGAATTGTAAGTACTAAAATATACTGGGCCTGGACAAGCTAAAGTGTGTGTAATGTACGGTATATGTGGCTCACGTTGGACACCGTGTTGAGAAGCTACAGTTTGTGAGAAGGTACGGACTAATAGTGACAGGTGGAGTGTAGTGAGGTAGGTTATATCAGGTGGGGAGAGGGGGATGGGGAGGAGAGTATAGGAGGGGTTTAAGGCGGGTCCTGTGAACAGTGTGGTACGGGTTTGTAACGTGATAGGGTACTGTGTATCGCGCTAAATATCGGCCGTCTATTGGGAAGGTTGAGACATCTAAAGACTTTAATTAAGAATCAAAGATATTAGTTTTATCTGAGATTTCGTTCAGGTTCAAATGGGAGTTATATAACTGTTTGAAGTGCATTATGCATTGCTCTGTGACGTCGAGAATAGGGCCTTTGTTTACACTCATAAGAGCCTCTACCCTCTTTCATGTTACTCAAGTTACGCTTGAAATCTTGAATGTGTTGTCCGACTGCCGAGTATCTGTTATGTTTTATGGCATTTACATGCTCCATGTATCTGATTTTGAAGCTCCTCCCAGTCTGTCTGATATACGAGGACTCACAGTTTTCACATAGGAATATGTAGACACCTGATTTTTTAAAAATGTCAGTTTTATTAATTGATCTGGTATTATATATGCTGTCCATATTTCTATTATCAGTTCGATATACGATTTTAGTGTTATGTTTCATCAAAATATTTGTAATGCTGTAAATATCTTCACTGAAAGTAAAGGTTGAATAATGATCAGGTTTAGTGTTCTCTATAGTTAAAGTTGAATTTAAGCGATATCTGTGTTTATTGGTAATGCGCTCCATAAATGCGTTATCATACCCGTTATATTCAGCTATGGAGCGAATTGTCTTTTATTCTTTACTTAAGTTTTCTTTATTTAGCGGTAGACTTAATGTCCGGTCTACCATACTGCTGTAGGTAGCACATTTGTGTGCTTTGGAATGCAAGGAACCTTTCTTGATGGTAGTAGCCATCTGTGTCGGTTTCCTGTAAATATTGTACTCTATAGACGAAGGAAATCTGTTTAACGTAAGATCTAGAAAATGTATGCTTCCATTTGACTCAGATTCCAGATTGAACTTTATCTGCGGATCAACACCGTTTAAAATGTTAAGGGTGGAGCCTGCATCAGTAATTCTTTCGTCAAGGATAACGAGAGTGTCATCTACAAAGCTGACCCAAAATTTTATGTTCGGAAAGTCACTATTGCTATTAATTGCCGTATGCTCTAAATAGTCAATGTATATTTCCGCTAATATCCCTGAGGCCGGCGACCCCATAGCCAAGCCATCCTGCTGATATATGCAATTATTAAAAGGGAAGAAATTATTTTTAACTACTAGTTTCAAAATTTCCATGAAAACTTGGATCTCGAATTTACTGAGGTTACTATATTTATTTAAATTATTTTGGATAATAGGAAAAAATTTCTTACTATTGACACTCGGATACATATTTTTATGTTGTAAGAATCCTACGAGTGGAAAGGCTATATTTCAAAGCTATCTAATTTTTTAATTAACTGAATGGTATTTTTCACAGACTTATGTGACAGAAAATTATAATTCCTTCGTAGCAATTTCTATGGTAAATTGTTAATTTGTACAATGGTCTCGGCCTATAATTGATGATGAGGCGTATAGGGACGCCGGGCTTATGGACCTTAGGTAAAGCTTTCGCACTGGCAGTTCGGGGTTCATAGTTATCAGTTTTGTCTTCTCTTGTTCTGTAAATAAAAATGATGTATTTTTAGGGTTGATTTTAGGAAACGTTGTATCTGATGATGATGCTTGTTGTTTAAAGTGGCCTAACATCTAAGGTCATCAGCCCATAATGGTACGAATGGACGACATCAGATAAGTAAAATATTAAAATGTATCCACTAACTAGAGTTTAAAATAAATGGTGATGAAAAATGATTATGAGATTAAAACAATCAATGGATCTAATTAATCTAAAGAATGGAAAGTAGAGGTGATAATGGAATAAGACATTGCCTGGACATTCAGATATATACATACATGGAATTCAAGTCATGAGTTAAAATAACACATTAAAATACGCAACACAAACTAATATAGAGTCAACTGGATATGAGCACAGTCGACAAAAATACACTAAGACAAGTACAATATCACACACGAGAAAAAAAGACCACTATTCCTCATAAAACGGATGACGTGGTCTGCGGACTGCTCGTCATCCCGTAGGATGAGGGAGATGGTACGCGAGAGTTATAGACTACGGTGCAGACCGACCAGCTCCACGCACTCTGAAAGAATGTGTACCACGGTAAGATGATCGCCGCATGTACACACCGGAGGGAGTTCTCCTTTCAATAGATAAGAGTGCGTCAGGATACCGTGGCCAATCCGAAGACGACAAAATACATCTGCTTCCGTCCGAGAAGTCCGAAGGGAAGTCCTCCATACCTTCGTTGTACCGTTTATCGCTCTCAGCTTATTTGGAAGAAGGAAACAGGTATCAATAGACTGTAGCGAGCTCAAGGAGTCAGTACACAGAAGAAAGTGTCGGCGCTCATCGGACTGTGCGTACCGTACAGCTTCACAGATAGCATAGAGCTCTGCTGTGTACACATCACACGTTTTCGGGAAAGCAAAAAGAGATCGGTGTCGACAACGAACGCACAACCCACTTTAGTGTCTGTTCTCGAGCCATCCGTGTTAACCACTGAAACTGGATACCGACCAACAACGGACAGAAAGAGCCTCCGATAAATCGAAGGGTCCGTGTTTTCCTTCGGGAGAGTGTGCAGATCCAGGATTATTTCAACCCGCGGTTGTCTGACAAGGCAAGGAACCGAAGGTACGTGAAATAATCTGTGACTGCTATCCAAGTGTATTCCAACCGAGGACAAGCAGCGTACAGCCGATGGTGTCCATTGTTGAATACGCAAGGATAGCTTGGGTCGCAAGTTGCAGCATACGACAGAAGGAGCAGGTGTAAAGGTGGCACACCAGATGCGGCTTGTTCCAAAGGCTCCCGTCGCCAAGCTAACCCGGCTGTGGTGGATGCTCTCAAGTCTCGCAAGAACGCTTGGTCTTGCTGAGCCATATGCTGCACTGCCGTAGTCTAACCTGGATAAAATATGTGCCCGATAGGAGCAGAGTGCGGTGAGCAACACAATTAGTGCTGCTAAGAAACTTCAAGATATTAAACCTCTTGGTGTATTGCATTTTAGCTGCCATATGTGAGGCGCCCACGATAATTTACTATCGAAAGGAGCCCAAGAAATCGGTCAGTGTCAACTACAGGAGTAGCGGCATTCCTAAATAAAGTTCAGAAGGAGGGTGAAGAGTACGTTGGCAACAAAAGTGGACAAGAGAGGTCTTAGAGGTAGAAAACCGAAAGCCATGCTCGAAGGTCCACTGCTCCACTCTTGCTTGCTGTAATTGTAGTTCTGCGACTGCCATATTACGCGAGCTATAGTGCAAAGCAAAATCGTCTACATATAGCGACGGTATTACTGCTGAACCAACAGCAGCAACAACACCGTTTAAGGCAATCCCGAACAGAGTGACAATAGGAACCGATCCGTGTGTCCATTTTCCTGAATGTGGAATTGCGAATATGTCCTCCCTACTCGGACATGGAATAGACGGAGGGACAAAAAATTCGCAATAAATACCGGCAAACGACCTCGGAATCTCCATTGATGCAGGACTGAGAGGATACCATATCACCACGCGGTACCATAGGCCCTTCCTAAGTCAAAGAGAACAGCTACCAAATGTTGTCTGCAGAGAAACGCATCCTTGATAGAGCTCTCCAGGCGTACGACGTGGTCAGTGGTCGAGCTAACGTATCGAAAACCACACTGGTACTCGGACAAGAGTCCTTTTCCTCCAGACACCACACAAGTCGGCGAATTGCTATCCTCTCAAATAGCTTACACAGGCAATTTGTAAGAAAAATCGGTCTGTAACTTCCTGCATACTTAGGATCTTTGTCAGGCTTGAGGACAGGAATGACTATGCCCTCTCGCCACTGAGACGGAAAATCACCCTCTATCCAGATTCAGTTGAATACACGAAAAAGATATAATAGACTATCCTCACTAAGGTGTTTCAACATCTGGTAATGGATACTGTCTGGTCCAGGAGACGTGTCCTTCCAAAGCGATAAGGTGCTGCGGAGTTCCCACTCCGTAAAGGGCAGGTTGTAGTCCTCTGGAGCTTGAGAGGTAAAACTAAGATGATGACGTTCTGCCTCCCACTTCAGAGCGAGGAGCCAGATACATCCGCGAAATGACTAGCTAGATGGTTAGCAATCGAGAGTGGTTCAGTGACGATACTGCCTGCAATGGAAATTTCCGGTACAGAAGATGATCCTTGGATACCCGAAATACGTCGAAGTTTAGTCCACACTTGAGATGATGGAGTATGTGCGTCATAGATAACACATATCTCTCCCACGAAGCTTTCTTTGGCGAATAAGAAGTCGCGCCTTAGCGCAGAGATTTTTAAATGTTACCAAACTGACCAGAGTAGGCGGCCTACGATAACGTTTATGAGCACGACAACGTTCTTTGTTAGCTGCTGCAATTCCGGCATTAAACCAAGGAACGAGTTTTCGGCGAGGAGTCGCTGAGAAGGAAAGAAGCAGCAGCATAAGAATAACTTGGGTGATGTAAGTTATTTCCTTCGCCGACGATGTGCCTGGTATCGTCGTTAAAGACAGCTAGTGATGTGTACTTTGGCCAATCAGCATGTTTAAGAATCCAAAGAGGAGGAGCCTCGACGGATTTTTGTTTCAACAAAGTAAGGATGATGGGAAAATGGTCACTGTCGCAGAGATCATCATGTGTATTCCACCGAAACTGCGGAACCAACGTTCGGCTGCACAGACTTATGTCTATGCGAGAATATGTGCCGTAACGTACACTAAAGTGAGTTTGTTCCCCTGTGTTCAAAATACATAAATCCAGCCCTGTTACTAATGTTTCCAGTTCTCTTCCCCGAGGGCAAGACGTCTGAGAGCCCCACATGGGATGATGGACGTTAAGATCTTCCAACAAGAGGAAGGAAGATGGAAGCTGATCTATAAGATCAGTGTCATCATTTATGTTAAGAGGCCGGCCTGGTGGAAAATAAACGTTACACACTGTTGCTGTGACAGGCAGCGGTACCCGCATCGCACTTGCTTCCAGTCGGGTCCTTAGAGGAACCTCTTCGCTATAGGTATCAGAACGAACAAAAATGTCCACGCTACCAGACACACGCTGAGCATAATATCGACCTGTCCAGTATAATATGAAATTTCTCAGGACCGTGTGATGACCTGGTCTGAAGTTTGTCTCCTGAATACAGACTATACCCGCCACTTACTCACCAATGAGCTGACGCAACTCAACAAGATGCCTGTCATAACCGTTACAATTCCATTGTAACAGTGCCATAGTGTGGACTATAAAAGGAGTGTTAGGTTATGAGCGACAAGATGCTCGTGAACCTGAACACTATCCAAACCTACATCTGTAGATATAGATGACAGCGCGATGTCCATCCCGTCATCGATAGACGGCGGGGTTGACGCCCAGAACTTCGACGCTTTTCGAGGGCGGGAAGTTCCCCAACGAGGGGAGTGCGTAGGGTTTGGAGCAGGAGTACCTGCTGGCGCAGACGCGTACCCTCTAGATGGAGGGCATGATTTCCCTGGTTTGAGGAGCAACAGTCGCCTTGGGCGCAGCGATCACCACGGGTAACGTTGTCGTGAGAAACGAACCTGCGAGACTCTGAGCTATCATGCTGTAGTTGAGCATACGGGCAGGCGTATTTGTGGAATTAAACTTATGGCGCAATTCCTGGTAGGAAAGACCATCCAGGGTCTTGATCTCCTGGATCTTCTTCTCACTCAGATATGTCGGACGGTTCCGATCCCGAGGAGAATGAAGACGAGAGCAGTTATTGCACTTGTACGGAGTTGTCCACTCCTCCGCGCCGTGAGCTACTCGTCCAAAAGTACCACACACAGACTGATTCGAACAACGAGATACCATATGTCCGAAACTCTGGCACTGATAGCATCGCATAGGCGGCGGGATGTACGGCCTCACATCGCAACGATAAGTTGTTACCTTGACTTTCTCTGGTAACACTGACAAATTGAAGGAGACAATTAAGGCACCAGTGGCAACGTCTTCACCGTTGATCTTGCGCGTGTGTCACACCACGGTTCTTCATGTCTTCTTTCTACTCGTCGTCAGTGTTGAAAATAAGGTAACGGTGAAAGATGACTCCATGATCCAGATTCAAGGATTTATGCTCCTCGAGTTTGACGGGCCTCTCTAAAGAACCACAGAAACAAAGAAATGTCATTTGGTCCTTTTTTCAATGATGGTGAAATCCTGACATTCACCTCCCCGCGGTAGAGAGGGGGCACCGACTGCATATAAAATAATATTTTATATTCAGGCGGCTAACGAATGAAAGGACCGATTATCTCCCGGTATAAGGAGATCCCCTATACCAAGTGCCAACAATCTCTTAGAGAGTGGATGAGCGGGTATAGGTAAGGGCACTCTACTGTCCTGGGGAAAAGAAATTGTTCCCAAAGGCGGAGGAACCAGTTTGGTCAACGGCATTAGGATGCAGAAGGCAACGGAAAACCACTGCATTAAAGATCCTGAGAGATATTCCGGTAAATCCACATGGCATGGCTGCAACGTCAAGATCGGAGCTGGCCGTGTGGATCGTCTACCTCCTTTTGGAGACGACGGCTTAAGAAGAAGAAGTTTCACGGGGAATTCGCCAAAGTGGTAGCACATAAGCAAGTGATCGGCTTGCAGGGCTGTACGAGTCTATAAAAGTAAACTACCGTTGCGCATTTTCTTGAGATCCTCAAGTTCGCCGTAGACGCCTTCCATGTGTCAACTAAAAAGGATCGATTTTACCAGCTTAAAATCATGCCCATCGGATCTGGTAGCAACCGGAAACCTACGGAAGCTGGATCCCATTCCTTCACGCTGCACATGTTCCCAGGGAGATGAACCTCTCAGGGAAGTAAAAGTTAAAGACTTCGGTAGGGGACCAATTTGGAATGGGCGACTTCATTTCGAAGCCATGCCCGAGATCATCCTTCCCGAATGCCACCCACTCCGATCAGGGGTCTCTGTAGCCGAACCAAGCTTCCAAGGCAATAACCACCTGGTCATAGCCGGTACGCCCGGGGCCCGATGTTGGACGATGCCTAATACGGGATGACTGAGGCAATGAGAACTAGGACTCCCTTCCTCAAGTCACCCGCAATAGCATGTACAGGGCACTAAATATAGAGAAAAATAAATAATTAATAATAATATGTTTTTCTGGCCTTCGGCTGTGTTGTCAGGCAGCTACTACTGCAAGCGTACATGACGCTCCCGGGTGGTGAAATGCGGGCTTTCGGGCGTAAGCGCACACGTAAGAGGCCCATTTCCGAGCAGCACGCACATATTTTTTTTGAAACGAGCTACAATAAACCATCAAAAAAATAAAAATAATAATGGGGGGACCATCGCCACATGACCCCTTTAGTAGCCTTCTACGACAAGCAGGGATTACCTGTGAATGTATTCAGCTCCTCTCATCCACAGGAGGTCCAATACATTGTACCAAACCGCAATCCATGTCTCCGACTAGGGCGCCCCTTACGACAGGCAGGGGATACCGCGGGTGTATTCTACATGTGCGTCCCCACCCTCAGGGGGTGAGGTTGTATCTGTTGGGTCGGATCATTTTACTCACCGTGAAAGAGCTCTTCTTGAAAATTTCTTCGGTTTTTCGGTGTCATCTGTTTACTGTCGTGTTTCCTTTATCTGCCCTAGTCACAATGAGGTTCTTATCTTTAATTTTCTTTTTGAGGTTTATTACCAGTTCCCGTTCTAAAAATGTTCTTGGTTTCTAATGTTACTAGTAGGTAATGTTCTTCTTTTTGATGAATGGATTTTGTTCAGTTTTCTCCCAATATCGAATCTTACCTCATCTTGTATGTCAGAGGGCATTTTATTAACAGCTACTTCCGACTCAGTAATCATTATGGTAATTGCATTGATTATATTCGTGTTCGGCCAATTGTGTTTCGGACGTTTTCCTAGTATCTTGTTTTCCTGCTCTGTTAGTACTATTTTTTACAAATTTATAACAGAAGGGTGAAATTTCTCATTTCAGTTGTTTAAATGGTTATGATTCTTTGTTTCCCTTTTTGTGCCTGTTTTTTTTTTGTCACATTAGCCTCAAGTGTGTTGAGATTTGTGTCTAATACGAGCTGTTTTTGGGCTAATATTTTCAGCTCTCTTCTTGAAATTTCTCCTTTTCTCTCAAGAAGAGAGCAGAAAATATTTTAAGTTCAACATAGTTATTAACTTAATAGGTGTTCTTTTTTATTTAATTATTTACAAATCGAAAGTTATTCTATTTCAAGTGTTTTATTAAATGGCAATAAAAATGTAAAATTAGACAAAAACAAACACTTTATTCTTTTTAGACGTATATAAGGACTGAAGTTCCAATAGCAGAGCAGCATGTAGTGACTAATTTAACAGATTTATTTTTTATTTATGATTTGAAAATTTATATTTTAAAGTCTGTAGTAAATTACATAGTAGGTAAGTAAAGTTGAAACACAAAGAAATATTTTAACGATTTCAAGATTTATATATAATTGTCCTGCTGATAAGTATATTTGTACCAATGTACAAAGTCCAAAGATTACTGATGTTTTGGCACTGCTGAAGAAGAAAGTAGTTAGCTCTCAAAATATGTATGGTAATTAAGTATAATAAAATGAGTAAAGTATTGACAAGGCAGGAAAATGTTCTAATGAAATTCGAATATAAGTCAATACTGAGAGAATTAATCAACATGGTGAAAATAATCAATGCTAATAACATTCTCACCATAAAATGGAAATACAGAAAGGATGTGCTTCTACTTTCATCTGTTGATAAGAACTTGGACTTTGATGCGAAAAATTCACGGAAAATGAGTCTGAGGAGAGGAAGTAGTGAAAAACCCAAGGGTATTGGAAGATACAACCGGAAAATGAATGCAGTATATCGTCAAGACCAAGTCCTGGCATGTTTCCCTGTAATACGATGGACTATCATGGGTTATAAAAAGATAATGTTGCATCTATAGCATATGGCTATCTTCAAGTCATACATTGTGTTCATGAAGGTTACTGGCAGGTGGCTGCATTATACAGAATTTCTCATGGCATTTGCCGAGCAATTGTTGCAGAGTGTTGCTCTCCTGCCTCCAACAACAAAAGGAAGAATGCCCAGTCAACACAGCCACCTGCGGCTTCAGGCAAATGTATGGGGACATTTTCCAGTGCCTACTCCTCCAACAGAAAGGAAGAAACATCCTCCTAGGCCATGCAAAGTTTGCAATGGTCATCAAATAAGGTCCGAAGTGAAGTGGCTATGTGAAAAATGTGGTATTCCACTCCATCTGGAGAGCTGCTTCAAAAAATATCGCACAATGATTGACTACTGAAGACTGAGAAACAGTTAATGGACAGTTAGGCATAAACCTGTGAGGTATATAGCTTTGAAAAAGATGCCACTTTTTGACCAATCCTCAATATATAAAATTAAAACATAATTTTTGAAAATAATTAGTTTCCTGTCCCTGCAAGTTGGACTACTAGTCAGTTTCATATGGGAATAATTATAGTTACTGAATTAAACTGGTTTAAAAGTGGGGAACCGCAGAAAACCATCTTTGGAAGAACGGCTGAAGGAGAAGTGCAAGGATGTTCAATGCTTTATGGTCCTAGGAAAAGTAGAAACTGCATGCAGGAAAATCAAGGAAGCCATTGGAGAAGGGAAAACTAGGTAAGAAAGAGTAGTGATGGGTGATAAAACAGAGCCGATGGATTGGATGTGGAGGAATATAGTCAACAGCTTGCTGATAATCCTATGAAACTGCAGTTAAATGATTGGGCTCATTTTGTATGTGCATCTTTCCCACTGTATCCAAGCAAATCCCCTCAACAAGAGCTCACATGAAAAAACTTATAGCAAAAAAGAAAAAGCAGAAATATGGCAGGAACATATCCAACTCCACTATCAAGGTCAAGAAGTATATGATAGGGTTCCTGAAAAATAACAAGCTGTTGATGGTGATGAAATGGGAGTCCCAATTTTGAGGTCAGATTTTGAGAAGTTCTGAAAGACCTAAGAATAAACAAGGCACCAGTAACTGACAGAATTATTTAAACTTCACATTTTGTTTACCTGTGCATTGTCATTGGCAAGCATAATTGGTGGTCATACAAATTTTAGTGAAAAATCGAAGAGTATGTATAGGTACTTTAAGACAGAAACAGGTTCAAAGAAGGACATTCCAGGAATCATTAATGAACAAGGGGAGTGTATGCAAGGATCTTCAAAAGGCAGAAGTATTCAGTCAACAGTATGTAAAGATTGTTGGTTACAAGGATAATGTCCAGATAGGGGATGTGAGTAACACTAAAGAAGTATTAAAATTTACCTATCATAACAATGACATTTAGAGTAAGATCAAAAGTTGAAAACTAGAAAATCAGCTGGAATTGATAAGATTTCTGGGGATATACTAAAGGCAATGGGTTGGGATATAGTACCATATCTGAAATACTTATTTGATTATTGTTTGGTTGAAGGAGCTATACCAAATGAATTGAGAGTTGCTATAGTAGCCCCTGTGTATAAAGGAAAGGGTGATAGACATAAAGCTGAAAATTACACGCCAGTCAGTTTGACATGCATTATATGTAAGCTATGGGAAAGCATTCTTTCTGATTATATTAGACATGTTTACAAAATTAATAACTGGCTTGACAGAAGGCAGTTTGTGTTTAGGAAAGGTTATTCGACTGAAGCTCAGCTTGTAGGATTTCAGCAAGATATAGCAGATATCCTGGATTCAGGAGGCCAAATGGACTGTATTGCGATTGACCTATCCAAGGCATTTGATAGGGTAGATCATGGAAGACTACTGGCAAAAATGAGTGCAATTGGACTAGAAAAAAGAGTGACTGAATGGGTGGCTATACTTCTAGAAAATAAAACACCGGGCGAATTGGCCATGTGCGTAGAGGCACGCAGCTGTGAGCTTGCACCCGGGAGATAGTAGGTTCGAATCCCACTATCGGCAGCCCTGAACCTTAATTAAGGCCACGGCCGCTTCCTTCCAACTCCTAGGTCTTTCCTACCCCATCGTTGCCATAAGACCTATCTGTGTCGGTGCAACGTAAAGCCTCTAGCAAAAAAAAAGAAACAAAAAATAGAACTCAGAGAATTAGAGTAGGCGAAGCTTTATCTGACCCTGTAATAATTAAGAGGGGAATTCCTCAAGGCAGTATTATTGGACCTTTATGTTTTCTTATATATATCAATGATATGTGTAAAGAAGTGGAATCAGAGATAAGGCTGTTTGCAGATGATGTTATTCTGTACAGAGTAATAAATAAGTTACAAGATTGTAAGCGGCTGCAGGGTGACCTCGACAGTGTTGTGAGATGGACGGTGGACAATGGTATGATGATAAACAGGGTTAAAATCATGTTGTGAGATTCACAAATAGGAAAAGTCCTCTCAGTTTTAATTACTGCGTTGATGGGGTGAAAGTTCCTTTTGTGGATCATTGTAAGTACCTAGGTGTTAATCTAAAAGAAAACCTTCATTGGGGTAGTCACATAAATATGATTGTTAATAAAGGGTACAGATCTCTGCACATGGTTATGAGGGTAATTAGGGGTTGTAGTAAGGATGTAAAGGAGAGGTCATATACATCTCTGGTAAGACCCCCAACTAGAGTATGGTTCCAGTGTATGGAACCCTCACCAGGATTACTTGATTCAAGAACTGGAAAAAATCCAAAGAAAAGCAGCTCGATTTGCTCTGGGTGATTTCCGACAAAAGAGTAGCGTTACAAAAATGTTGCAAAGTTTGGGCTGGGAAAATTTGGGAGAAAGAAGATGAGCTGCTCGATTAAATGTTATGTTCCAAGCTGTCAGAGGAGAGATGGCATGGGAGGACATCAGTAGACGAATAAGTTTGAGTGGTGTCTTTAAAAGTAGGAAAGATCACAATATGAAGATAAGTAGGAAAGATCACAATATGAAGATATAGTTAGAATTCAAGACGACAAATTGGGGCAAATATTTGTTTACAGGAAGGGGAGTTAGGGATTGGAATAAGTTACCAAGGGAAATGTTCAATAATTTTCCAATTTCTTTGCGATCATTTAAGAAAAGTCTAGGAAAACAACAGATAGGGAATCTGCCACCTGGGCGACTGCCCTAAATGCAGATCAGTAGTGAGTATAGTGTAGTGTAGTGTAGTCTTTTATACTTATTTGTGATCGGCTGATTATGACCAAGAATAAAGCTAAAAAACTGGTAATAATTATAATTAAGTAGGAATGTAAAAATTACATTCCTTATTTTAATAGTACTGAAAGGTTGAACCTTCATATATCTTCTTTTAACTGAATAGTGTGTAAAATATACCTCTAAATCAATTAAATATGTGCAGTATTTGCATGTTTTACAGTGTTACATTATATCAGTTTTATATCCGTACTGGCAGTACTGAATTACACATTTACAAGACTTTATGACATCCTCCTAACCAACACAAACTTCCGGGTAATTTCACTGATAACTTCAGGCCATGCTGCCAATAGCAACACAAGGACACTGCACTAATGCAGTTTATATCTTGTATTGAATATGAGGATCCAATAGAGTCCTATAGGGGTATAATTCCTTTGTAGTGCACAAGCACTGACACATGTGGATAGGTGTAGTGTAATGAGTCTACATGAAACACATCCTCTTCTTATTATCATGGTTGAGATCCGCAGTATGGAAGATATGACACATTTATTGTTCATTGCCTCAGTGCTTAGACATTCATGTTATTCTATAGGTGTCAGTTAACAAAACTGCAACAGGCCACTATTATTGTTATTGTTATTATTATTATTATCATTATTATTATTATTATTATTATTATTACTATTATCATCAATATTCTCAATGGCTAAATTAAGATGAGAAGGACCATTCCTTGAAAACATTGTTTCATTCTTATTCTGATAAGAAAACTCTTCTTTTATGGGGCTGATTGATCAAAAATCACATCAAGGAGGTGAACTAAGAGTGAACCAACACTCAGATCAAATAGCAATTTTGTATATCCTGTAATAAGGCAATAAACTGATGACCGTGTGTAAGAATGCATTCAGTATTTTGTACTGCATAAAGAATACAGGAATCTTCCGGGCAACTTCAGACCATGCTGCCAATAGTGGCAAACACAGACACTGTGCTAATGCAATTGTTATCAATGAGCACATCAAGAAATGTCCTGTTAAAGTAATAGATACATACATACTCAACATAGACTGTTATTCCTTTTAGTGTTCAGTCTGCAAGTCTCTATAAATTTACTAATCATCACAACAATACCCTATTTAAAAGTAGTTCTATATCTCTTATCTTTAAATCATTAGAAACTGAATCTAATCATCTTCGCCTCGGTCTCCCTGTATTCCTCTTACCCTCCACGACTGACTCCTCCATTGGCCTAGGCAACCTATCCTGCTCCATTTGCCTCATATGACCACAGCATGATTCGTTCATGACTACAGCTTCATCTATTGAATTCAATCCTAACTTAGTCTTTATTTCTTCATAACAAGTACCCTCCAGCCATTGCTCCCACCTGTTTTTACCAACAATCATTCTTGCTACTTTTATGTCTGTTACTTCTAAGTTGTGAATATGTTATCCTGAGTCCACCGAGCTTTCACTCACGTAAGGCAAAGGTGGTCTGAGAACACGCCTATGTAAAGATAGTTTCATCCAGGAGCTGCATTCATTCTTCCAGAATACTGTTGATTGCAACTGTGAGCGGACTGCATTAGTTTGATTCAAGTTCACTTACTATATTACCAGCCTGGGAGTACACACATCCTAAATATTTGAAATTATCTACATGTTCCTATTTCATATCCCCAATCTGACATTCAGTTATCTTGGATGTCTTACCTACTGACTTGGAAAGGCTAATTTTCATACCATACTCATTGCAGCTATTTTCAAGTTACAAGACAGCAGACTGCAGAATTTAATAAAAAATCTGACGTTAAGATAAGGTTGTCAGCATACGCCAGATTGCTTACTAAATTTTCACCTTCCTGCTAATTTATACTTTTTAGCAGATGATCTATGTAAACTACAAACAACATATTCCAAGATTCTGCTGAAGAGAGAAAATACGATCCTGACAGCCCTTTATGGCCTGAAACCACACTGCTGTTCATCCTACTTCCTATGAACCACTGATCTCAATCTCCCTTCCAAGATGGCAGTGAAAAACTTGCCAGATATACTGATTATTAAGATACCTTCTTAATAGGTGCAATCCTTCCTCCTTGCCTGCTTATAGGTAGGTGCAATTACAGCATTCATCCAATCTAAAGGTACCTTAATAACACTCCATGATAATCTTATTTTATGAAGCCATTTGAACCCTTCCTTCCCACTATACTTCACCATTTCAGGTCTAATTTAATTTATCCCTGCTGCTTTATGACAATGCAGTTTATCTACCATCCTTTCCAATTCCTCAAGTGTAATTTCACCAACATCATTGCCCTCTTGACAAAAGAGTCAAAAATAGGGAGTGCAAGTAATATATGACACTGTGGTGTTGCAGAAGAAAGACTGTGGGAGTGTGATGCAGTCGTTAATTTCCGTCTTCTTGCCTCCTTGCCTGAGAAGCCTGAAGATGTCAACCAACTTTCACCTTCAAGATGATGTCTGCATGGTAATACTAGATTTAGATCAACTGGATTCTGTGAACTTAAAGGAGATTTTGATTTCTAATACAGTTGTAACAAGCTCTTGAGAAGAGTACCTACGACAGCTGAACCAGAAAGAGAATAAGAGGTATATAAACACTGGAGAAGGCGATGTGGTACTGGTTGCAGCTATTGGGAAGAACTGGATCGAATGGCCATTAACTAGGGTGCTGGAAGTGTATTGTGGGAAAGAGTTGGAAGATTTGTGAGGTTGAAAACATTGTCACGTGAGATGAGTAGTACACATCAGTGACTTCTGAAACTGCAAAAGAGGATGATGACAATTGTCCCAATAGCTTTCACTCTAATGAACAGTCTGACTCAAAGTGGTATAATGACAGTATGTTTACTGTTTCATGTGAATATAAAAAC
The DNA here is from genome assembly GCF_040414725.1 of Anabrus simplex. Lineage (NCBI taxonomy): Eukaryota > Metazoa > Arthropoda > Insecta > Orthoptera > Tettigoniidae > Anabrus > Anabrus simplex. The sequence goes on from NC_090274.1 coordinate 123,178,726, forward strand.
TGATTAAATCTAAGTGATTTACAATAAATATGAAGTTCCTCTCAGGTAGAAAGAAAGTTTCTCACAGGCTATGTGCTTTAGGAATTAAGACTGTAAGGCAGCCTGAAAAGATATCTCCCTCATTAATCCTGATATCAAAATAGTGTACCTGAGCAGGAAGTTTTACAAATAGATTTCCAGTGAGGTTGGTAGATTTCAAATAAGGTTGGCCATGTATATTTTTTGGGAGAGTAAAATCAGTGTTTCAGTCTTCACATAAATCCCCAGTCACTTCATGGATGTTGAAATGATATTGAACCTAAAAACTATCCATGGATAAGAGGATTCTAAATGTGGGTTCAAATACATCCAGTATTTTTCAGTTACAAGAACTCAACAACAAAAAGAAAGGCAAGATTCCTAAGCTAAAAAATATTTAGGTATCATTATTACACCTGAAATGGATAATTAAAAGAAAATGCTGCCAAAATAATCAATATAGTTGTTAGAGTTTATAAATATAGATTACAGTCATTACTAATATGCATGGCTCATTAGTCCATGGACTAGAATGATGCAGGGTTCCATGTCAATTTATCCTGTTCTACCAGCTTCTTCTCTAACTAGTGCAGTGTTTTCCCCAGAAATTTTGTCAGCCGGGTATGAGAAATGAGCGGCTAGGTGAGGAATACTATGTACAAAAACAGATATGATGAAAAAAAACATGTCAATTTATTCCCTCATGGCATTCATATTAACAGTAACTGCAAAATTGAACTATTTTAGTATATTTACCCTGAACAAGACAACAGAGGATTTTGAACTTCTAGAGTTCTACTGCTCATTCATAACCATTCAATACTGGGGTTTACCATTCCATTGCTGTGGATTACCATACAGGTTTGTGGCATCATTCAAAACCTCTAAATATTTAAACTCTGATGTAGTTATGATGAAAATAATGATTGATCATTTAACTAAGGAGTTTTACAGTATGACATTAGTGCATATCTAGGTTATGCTAGCTGGGCAGTCTGTAAACGTGGCAGGGCACCTCACCCATTATGAGGTCTTAGGGATAGCACTGTAGTTGAACTAATATTTGCTACAACTCTTTTATCACACTAAAATCATGGCCTGCCTTATCACTCTGAACCATTAAACTTGCTCCTAAACTAAATTAATGAAATCCTGCAGGAATTTGTTCCTAAAAAGATAACAATAATAAGGTTGTTATAACATTTCTCGAGTTGTGCTAGATTTCATAGAACATTAATGAAGCTGGCCCCACAGTTTAGGGGGCAACTTGCTTGCATGTCACCTGACGGTCCTGGGTTTGATTCCTGGCTGGGTCAGGGTTTTTTAATTGTAAATGATTTATATCCCTGACCTGGGGACTGGGAGTTTGTGTCGTCCTTAACGTTCCTTTCTTCATATTCAACACTCTACACTTCCCCCATTCCAATTAAATACAGGTTCATGTTACATGTTGCAAGTAAGGGCCTGTTAATCCCTCACACTAACAGGGAATAAGTATAGTACTCTCCTAGATTAATCCCTCTGTCTAATATCAAAAACAACACTTCAGGAAGCCTTAAGAGTATTGTGACAGTGGAAAGTCTAATTATCAGAGTTAACCATCAGTGTTATAAAACCTTTTCAATCAGGAGAAAAGATGAGAAAATCAATAATGAGCAAGCTCCCCATATAAACATTAACATAGATCTGTTCATGCCAACGAGGATAATATAGAATTATCAATACAGCATTAATGGAGTTGATCCCCTCATGATTTTAGGCAAAAAGGTTGCGACCAGTCACAATCAGTAATTTTATCATGAACAGTAACCTAAAAGCCACTGCAGTAGTTTTACCTAATGAAAAAAAACATCCATAGTACGGATAGGATCCATAATCAGAACTAAGTTTCAGGTACTGATATCTCAAATTTATTGGAAATCTTACTGGGGCCTTGTAGGTAGGATAAAGGTGCTCATATTTTACAGAATAGGAACTGCTCAGTTAATTCACACTGACAATAATTAGTGTTATGTAACCAATCATGAAATTATCCATGGGGGAAAATAATGAATACACGGTTCCAATGCCAACAATTATCCACTATTTCCAATAACAATGAATGACATCCAGCACATAATGTACTACGGGTGATGGTGTGGTCTGCCCTGAGAATATATTATCAGTTTTGAATTTTGTACAATTATTTCACTGGTACGTGCTTTGGGAGCCCCAACTCACTTAATCAGCGATTTCTACATCATAAAACAATATTCACCATATCTTAAGGTCTAACCTTTATTCATCTATACATAAGACATCATCAATATATACCACTATTTATAATGCACACATAATGACCATTTCTTGATCATGTTTGTTGTAATGGACCACTTTAAAACATTTATGAAAAATTTAGCTGGTTATTCTTATGTTACGTAACACTTTACAATATGTTTTAAAACACCAGATTGTTTCATTAGAAAAATTATTCACTGATAACATGTTTCTTGCTACTGTTTGTTCTGTTGTAGCCCACTTAACCGTAGGCCTATTAAAAATTAACTATTATAGTACCGAAGTTAACATTTTTGCCTTGTGATTCTTCGAACACCTTCTAGAATCAACAGGTTTACCACTGAATTATTTGACTCCTTAAGATCTAAACATGTAATTCATTATATCATTTTAGATGGAACCCGTCTATATTGGTGTTGGGCTGGAATTTCGACAGAGGCGATCACACCTCCCGTCATGTCCTTGAATTCGTGGCTATTATTTACTCTTCTTATTGTAAATTATCGAAGTGGAGGAAGACTACCCGCTCACCAGCAAAACACTTATTGATTCAATGTCATGCAAACTAGCTTTAAATGTTTTTAAAACACTAAGATGACGGAAATCATTCCCGCAAGAGGCTAATATATTTGAGCATTTTAACTCCATCAGGGTGAAAAAGGATTTAATATGCCACCTTGAAAACAGAAGTCAAGCCCTCCACAATCTGAGCTTCTGAGACTGCCATTTTTCCTGACAAAAGCTACAAAGCAAAGAGAGATAAAGAGAAACCCACTTCTTCATCAGCTTTCAGACATGATGTACCAAATAAAATTCTGCAATTGTGTAATCATAAAAAATATACTTAGTCAATTTTGAGATAAGTATTACAAACATATATGTGCCTCAAGAATAGACAGCAAGATACTCATACATCTCCTGAACAGATAAAAGTAGAGTTATGTAACCAGTCAAACTCACACGACTGCTAAAAGTTTAAATGTAATCACTACAAAGTTACCTGGAATGATACTTACACATGAAGTATTTGAAGTTTCCTCAAAGCAGATTGGTTCCTCTTTGATCTTTACTTCAAAGTCCATTTTAAATAGCGTATGAAGGTATAGATGGTTCTAGGATGTAGATTGCTTCCACAGATCTTGCACTGAAACATGAGCAACAAACATTATTATTGCTGTTTTCTCGTCGAGTCTGTATTTTTAGATGACTGTTGATATTGTGCTCATAGCTATAGGACCTCCAGTTTTACCTGGAGACTGAACTTTAGGGATAAACATTTTCAATGAAAGAACATCCCACACCCACAGGATGGGATTAATTTGCACAGTACTTCTGAAAAGCCTGTGACTATGCAACTTACATATATCGCCCACTACAGTCAAGAGTCTAGAGTGGTTTGATGTACCTTTTTTTTTCTTTTAAGACTTGTTTACATCACACTGACACAGACAGGATTCATGGCATTATGGCTAGGGGTGGGAAGCAAGTGTCTGTGGCCTTGAGTAAAATAGAGTCCCAACATTTATTTGATGTGAAAATGGGAAAACACAAAAAACTGTCTCCAGGGCTGCAACTTCCTTCCCACTCTTAGCCCTTTCCTATCCCAACATTACCATAAGTCCTATCTGTGTCAGTGCAATTTAAAGCCAATTGTAACAAAAGAAAAAAGAAATTCTACAGACAAACATTCGAAACTATTAATTTCTTCCTCAACTTGCAGGTCAAATGATCCGCATTAAGCCACTGTTAAGACACATTCCCTGTGCCCTTTCCCTCCGCTAGCTCCACTGGTTGTGTACATTTTGCACCACCCAATATAAACCTCACTCTCTTTACAATAGAGTCCAGCGGTGATTCAGATACAATATCAAATCTGAAAGTCACTATTAGGAATGATCTGATAGTGTAAGTTCAAGTTTTGTTTTCAATCTACAAACCTTCAGATAGTAAGTGGTGAGCCCAGTCTAATTCATAAAACTTACAAATTATGTAAATAATCTTGGATGTTAATGACATTTGTGGGTAAGCCCTGTGCCTTATGTATTTTAATAAGCCAGTTCCTTACACAGATATAGCCATAGTTCTTCTCTCGATGCACAGTACTTACCAGGGCTAGAAGCCTCTTTACGTTCTACCATATAATATGTTGAATTCAGTAGCAGTTTAGCCAGATTCCTTATTGACCAAACAAATTATTTGATAGACGATAGCTATTTTTGCTATTTGCTTTACGTCGCATCGACACAGATATGTCTTACTGCGACGATGGGATGGGAAAGGCCTAGGAATTTGAAGGAAGCGGCTGTGGCCTTATTTAAGGTACAGCCCCAGCATTTGCCTGGTGTGAAAACGGGAAGCCACGGAAAACCATCTTCAGGACTGCCGACAGTGAGGTTTGAACCCTCTATCTCCCAATTACTGGATACTAGCCGCACTTAAGCGACTGCAGCTATCGAACTCGGTCTAAGAAGTTGCAACCAATACTGATTATGCTACAATGTATACTGTATGTCCATTACAACAAACAGTTCCGAACTGGCTATGAACTCCTTCAAAATAATCTTAATGAGCATGCATGAATCAGAATGCTTCCAGAGCTGATTGTTAATAATGGTTTGAGTGAGTTAGTAAATAGCATTTGTGAACTGTATCAATGCCATCTTCGAACTGTTACAAAATATTAAACAATGGATGATGGAAGATCGCATATTCCAATGAGAAGTACAGAATGTAGTCACACCATTTACTGGTCAAATCAAAAGTGCATGTATACAACGTGCAGTCCCTGTTATTGAATGCGCACTACTGGCATGGGCTCTTGAAATGGTTCTGAATGTAGTTAGAAGAGCACAAATTCAGAACTCAAAAAGCAGAAGCAGTTCTGAATTTCTGTTGGAACAGCGTGTACACTGGCACAAAAAATCATTGGCACAGTCACATTTTTGCATACAATACAAATGTATAAATACTAGGAACATTATATGTATACCATTAACCCTTACTCAATAAAGGAAATAATCTGTATATTCAACTATTTTCTAAACACAACATAAACACACGTAATCTACTAAATTAGGATTTTCACCTGCTCAAAGAAGTATTGGCACACTGGACGCCGTTTGTTATTGAGCTTTACAGACAGTGCCACACAAAGCAGATTTGTGCAATCGGAGTTGACAATAATTCAGTTCAGTCACTTGCCTGACACCGGAGTATGGGTCATTCACTTGTCACAATGAATCAGACAGCAAAGGAGTATTCTGTGTCATTCCGCACCAAAGAGGTTTTCTTGCATTTGCAGGGTAAAATTTACCATGACATTAGTAAAGAACTTTCTGTTATTTATTCAACAGTGTGGGCAATCATCATGAAGTTTCAAGAGACTGGTGCAACAGACAATAAACGTCCAAGAGTTCTTACATGTAGGGAGCGTCGAATCACAGTTCGTCTTGCATTAAAAGTCCTTTAAAATGCAAGGTCGATGGTATCGGACATCCAGTCAACGTCCAAAAAACAGGTCAGTACTCAAACTATTAGGAATGTTTTGAACGCAGCTGATATTCATGGGAGATCCCCCAGAAGGAAACCATTATTTTGGAAATTAATCGAAGAAAACACTTCCAGTTCGCCAAACACTAAGAGAATAAATCGACTGCATTTTGGAATTCTGTGGTATTTACTGACGAATCAAAGTTTAACTTGTTTGGATCTGATGGAAATGTAAACGTGTGGTGCAAACCATATACAGAGCTCCAATCACAACATGCCCTACCAAGAGTAAAACATGGGGGAAGAAGCATAGTGATTTGGGCATACAAGGGAACTTCCGGTGTTGCTGACTTGGTAATTATTGAAGGTGTCTCTGGATCATCGTAAATACACCGATGATTTGCGAGGTCACTTATGTAGCAGTGCACAGAAACTGGGTCTTGATGGCATCTTTTACTTTCAACAAGACAACGACCCAAAATATACTCACAACTTTATATTTACTACTGTACATTTCAATAAATATATTGGTGTGTTGGCTTCACATTTATTTGTGTGCCAATACTTTTTGGTGTCAGTGTATACAACTGCGCATGAGCAGGCTACTCAGAATCTATTCGGTACCATGTTGGAACAAATTTGCATGTATTATCACTAAGAATGGTAGCTGAGATACATTTAATGTAGACAGCCTACATTCGGCTGAAAAACAGAATTATCTGCCGCTGATCTTTTATGTTTAAATACGAACTGAACAATAAAGCTTACCTTATTTCCTATCACGTAAAATACGGTATAAAGTTCGTTATGGAGATGTACAAGTCTGATATTCCTTTGGACAGAGTGTACAACGTAAGAAAATGTAATTACCTGATGTAGAAAATCTTAAATGAAACAGAACAATCTCCACAATAAACCCGCAGCCGCAGTATGTCCGAGATGCACAGTACATATTAAATAACGACAAGCCAAGCACTTCGAAAGTAAACCCGAAAGAAAGAATGGTCTCTTCACAAATTTACAACCAGTGCGTCGTTCCTCGACCGTATACATACACACCCCGTATAATTCACTATCTCCAGCTAACTACTGCACATGGATAGAAGTAAAAACACATCTGGGACAACCAAGACCGAACATCACACTCAGACTACAAGCCAGAAAATACATGGCGTGCGTACCTACTGAGAGACGGGAGACTTGCTTGCTTGCTGATGCTTATGGGCTGTGTCTACAACATTTCACCCAGTCAATACTCCCTTACTTATGACATAGAACGAGTCACTGCCTGTTCGATCTGCATCCGAAGGCTGCTTATACTGCCTGCTCACTCCATTCTCAAACGTGTAACACGACTTACAAACAATCTGCCGCTAGATGGCAGCACAAGACGTACCCAGTTATCGCGTTAATACAACCAGATAAGAATTTAAAATCTGAAAGTAAGAGAAAAATTAAAGAATTTTACGTATAAAGTGGTGCTGTACAGAGTTATAGCTTCAGCACTTTTCGAGAAAGAGGTTTCGATGAACAAAAATGGAAACTTCGTCTGTATGCTATTTCCCTATATTACTAAGTAGAGGTTTCACGAATTTGGTCACCACAGTTTCTGACACAAGTTCCTGGTGTTTATTGTTACTAAAACACTTTAAAATCTTACATTGGCACAAAGAAGGTAGAACATAGTTTTTTTAAATAGTCTGGAGCAGACTTGCAGAGTTCTTGCAGTACGGTAGAGCCGCCTCAACAAATTTCTGTAGCCCCATAATTAGGCCAATAAATCGTTGCTGGGGATAGCGCAGGCCTCCTCTATCCGACTGTCTGATTAAGTTCATCAATGGGGATGCATTAAATGAGGTGGAAACGTTATTCAAGCACGTGCTGCATTCTGTTTTTACTTCAGGCCTGGTAAGCAGTTTCCAAAGGGACACACACTGACTCAGGGGGCTCACGAAAAATCTTCCAGTAAATCAAGTACATACTCAGGGAATAATAGTAATAGACGGCCTATTAGGCGACCTGCATATCTGTGAAGATGAAGGCCCTACCTAGGATGATTTCTAATGCTGAAGACGCCACACACACCCAGCCCCCGAGCCACTGAAATTAACCAATTAACGTTAAAATCCCCGACCCGGCCGGGAATCGAACCCAGGACCCTCTGAACCGAAGGCCAGTACGCTGACGATTCAGCCTACAAGTAGGACATACTCAGGGAGCAACACTGGTTCTGTTTCGTCAAGTCCGGGGATGGAAAGATTGGAAGGGATAGACAAGGAAGGGGGAAGGAAGCGGCCCTGGCCATAAATTAGGTATCATCCCGGCATTTGTCGGGAGGAGAAGTGGGAAACCACGGAAAACGACTTCCAGGATGGCTGAGGTGGGAATCGAACCCACCTGTACTCACTTGACCTCCCGAGGCTGAGTGGACCCCGTTCCAGCCCTCGTACCACTTTTCAAACTTCGTGGCAGTGCCGGGAATCGAACCCGGGCCTCCGGGGGTGGCAGCTAATCACACTAACCACTACACCACAGAGGTGGACAATGAAATCTATGACAGCATATTATTCTGTTTTGTACCTTCACATTAACAGTACAATTGTCCCCAGAAATTATATTACTTAGTATGTAATACTTCAAACCTTATATAACGCTTACCATTTTCTGCTATGATGTTTGAAGAGCTCTTGTTAGACGTCTTTGAGCTTGAATCCCTTCTCTTAATCATTGCTGAAATTAGCGGTTGTTTATAAGCTGGATAATCAGGGAAAGGGCTGGGTGCAGATCCTGTTTTTAATTTTCGCGTTTTGCTGGTCACTTTGAAATCGTCATTTACAGGCTAGACTGCAAACCACGGATTAATCAGAAGGAATCCATTTACTTCCCGTGCTGTTTCCTTCCCTGGATATAATGCTTAACCACTTTCGAAGCAATTGTGTACTTGAAGATATTTCATGGAATGAAATATCACGGCATTCTGGTTTCCCTCTCTTTGATTTGCAGAAAGGCACGCAGCAGTACACCATTTTCAGTGAAAACAAGTATCCTATTTCCTGCTGTTTCATTCCGACAGGTCTGGAGCCGGTTGGTGCTGCCACTTGCTGTGGGCATTTGTAAACGGAGTGTTTCATTTAGTGTTATGTTAAAATGTTGTAATGAGCAGGCAGTATAGGCAGCCATCGGATGCAGATCGAGCAGGCAGTGGAACGAGTACTAACGAACACTTCCGTTCAAGAAAATATGTTTGATCTTGCAAGTAGGTTACACAAACACAAACGGGAGACGAATGATCAGGGTTGCCACCGGGAATAATATTTTCGTACTAAATTTTCCCCTAAAAAGGTACTATTAAAAATAGTTTTGGGAAAAAAAGTACTAAAGAATTTATTTACAATGGAATAGGGTTATTCATAAGGTAAGTAAGTTACTGAAAGCAAAGTATACTTATCAAAAATATTTATTAAATGAGAACAGAACTTACCGGTTTTGGTCTTCACATTTTTGCTCTTCTCTTAATCCTTGGAAAACATTGCCAAAGGAATAAACTGTTTTGAAATATGAAAAGTATGGGCAAACGAATGTTTTAGTTTCTCCTCCGTCAGAAGCAGCCAATTCAACATACAGGTTTGGTGTTTGTTTCTCAATTTGGTCTTATTGGTAGTAACAGCAGAATAAAACCAATTCTGTTGCAGCTGAAGAATGTAGTAAACAGAACACTGCCTTCACAAAAATCGTCAAATTTGGAAAGGTGTAATCGCCTACAGGATTTTTAATTTCAAATACCCCGGGCGAGTTGGCCGTGTGGTTAGTGGCGCGCAGCTGAGAGCTTTCATCCGGGAGATAGTGGGTTCGAACCCCATTGTCGGCAGCCCTGAAGATGGTTTTCCGTGGTTTCCCATTTTCACACCAGGCTGAAAAGCTTTTAAGTTTCTGTGGAGTTAGCTAACCACTATTTCCTATCTAATTTCATTAACACTTTCTGTAATTACAATAGGGAAATATATAGCTAATGGGATTATACTGATGAAACTGCCATCTCATTAGTAATTTTCCAGGTTCGCCATGGACAGATTTATTAAAATAGGATTACGAAAATCCACCATCTTAAATATCTGTTCGCAAACTTCAACATGGCTCTGAAACTTATTCTTGTTCTTTTGCTGCAGTAGAAGAGTTTATACTCTATCCCCGTAAAAGTTACAAGAACGTACTAAAATGATCATGAAGTACTAGATCTAGCACTAAAGTACTAAAGGTGGCAACCCTGCGAATGATTAGAAGCTAGAGATGGGCACTTTCGAGTGATAACTATGGAACTTGTCGATAGTTTAAACTATCGTAACAGTCGACTACTTAAAAAAAGTCCATTGAATTCAGTCGCACTCCCGTCACAGCGACGCAGAAGAGAATGGGACTATCGGTTTATGGTCACTAAGGATATGTAATATATATGTTAACTTGATAGGTACCTACTTGACTTGCTGATTTTCTCTTGTCGTTTATGTGCTTTATCTTTCCTACTTTTAAAGACACCACTCAAAATTGAAGTTTACTAATGTCATTCCACGCCATCAGTCCATTGACACTTCGGAATACCACATAATCGAGCAGCTTGTCTCCTTTCTCCCAAGTCTTCCCAGACCAAACTTTGCAACATTGTTTATTATGAATGATATTATGATTTTGCCAATTGTTGCACTCACGGCCTGTACTCATAAACATGATATAGGCTATTGGGCTTGTGCCTTATTTTCTTGTCACGGCATAACCCCAAAAGTCTACATCATATCGATATTATAATTGATGGCCTTTGAGAAACTTATTTCTAAGAAGAACCTCATCTTCCTTCCATCTGATACCAGACTTACAAACAATAGGTAGCGGTATCGCATACTTGCGTATCGGAAGCCTGTGTATTACATTTATGTGACACTCCTCAATTCGTGACCATTGCTGGGCCAAGTGATGTGATGGCATCATCTATATCTCCATCGTTCACTTAACCGATGCAGTAGTTGTAGGGCAATGCAGGTATGTTCTAACTCACTGGCGTCATCGTTCTTCCTCCTGAGTCAGCACCCGTAGCCATTAACCCTATGAAGCCATGACCACGTAACCGTGACGTCACGAACACGAGGGCTTGTTTGTAAACAAAAGCACGTACTTTTGATAGCTGTCATCTTGACATACCCTAACCCCACTTTTTTTGGAGAAGAGAACGTCGCTAATTCACTGCTGCCATATTGACAGGTCCTAAGCACACTGTTGCCATCTTAACTACGTGGGGCGCGGAATTTAAACAGCTGCCAAGATGACAGCTACGAACTTGACAGGTCCTAACCACGTGCACTTGATCAGCGCGGAATTTTGAACGGGCCTAAACTCAGTGCGCAACAGGTCCTATCCTCACTGCTGCTATGATGACAGCTGTCGTCTTGACGGAACCTAACAACACCTTTTTGGACAAGCGAACGTCGCTAACCGCACTGCTGTCATCATGACAGACCGTAAACCCACTGCTGCCATCTTAACCACGTGGGGCGCGGAATTTAAACAGCCGTCAAGGTGACAGCTGCCATCTTGACAGGTCATAACCACGTGCACTTGTATGGTGCGGATTTTGAAGAAGTAAACGTGGCTAACCTCACTGCTGCCATCTTGAGAGACCCTAACATCACTGCTGCCATCTTAACTACGTGGGGCGCGGAATTTAAACAGCTGTCAATGTGACAGCTGCCATTCTAACAGGTCCTAACCACGTGCGCACCATGGCGAGGATTGTGAACAAGTGAACATGGCTAACCTCACTGCTGCCATCTTGACAGGTCCTGACCTCACTGCTGCCATCTTAAGCATGTGGCGCGGATTTCGAAACAATAATAGCTGTCAAGGTGACAGCTCTCGTCTTGACAGATCCTAACCATGTGCACTTGTTTGCTGCGGATTTTGAACAAGTGCCCTTCGAGACATCACAATTCCCCGGCACTATCTTAGAGGGGGCCTAATAGGACACCTCATGGCATTATGTCTCCATCCGACAGAAACGATCAAGTCTAAACATGTATAACCATGACGACGTGATCTTATGCTTAAGGTTTTACGTCCCCTCATCCGACAGACTGTCTCCGACGGGACTGAGAACGTGCGGTCCTAAGTTTATTCTGCTTTTAACATGCAGCGATGACGTCGATACAGTGATAGAGAGTAGAGCGCCTTATTCCATCATGACAAGAACGTTAATAGTTGATGTACAAGGCTGCAAAGTAAACGGCAAATCATTTATGTAAAAAGGTGGCTGTCTTTTACAGCACTGTCTTGTGGGCGCCAAAACTCGTCAGTTTAGTATTTAGCCCACATTTCCCTTCTTGTTCGGAAACAGATGTAGATAAAAAGCAAACTCAAACTCAAACTCAATGGATTGATAAAAAATATGTCGGGAGTGGGAAGAAAAAGGAATACATTATCGCTTTCTATCTCTGATCATGAACGCTTATTTGTCAAGAGCAGATCGTGTTTTTTAAGGATTATGAAAAGAAGAAATGGTTGCGTGAGTATCTGCTATCACCATGTGTGATTATCGCCATGCATGTATTAGGATGTCCATACTTTAAAACTCTTTACAAGGAGCACAGTCTTCACGACATTGCTCTTTGATTGGTTGTGTTGCACTGCATGTCGGCAGGTGAACAACATATGTAAATTGCAGTGTCGATATGACGCCCGTGTGAAAGAAACATTTGTAGAGTAAAGACATCATGTCATTTCTATCCGATACTAAGTGTAACGCGGTTGAAAAGACAATCGTATAGTTTTATGCATGCAAAAAGAAACTAAACACTTTCACTGAAGAAGAGTTGAATGCATTACCAAAGGCATTTTTGGTTAATATAGCTGCGAATGCTGTAAAGAAGATCTGGGACAAAGTGCCTCGTGAGTGGATTCAAGATCCTGTTTTTCATATCTTCAAACGTGTAGTCTACATCATGAACAAGTGAGTTTTGAGCCAAACCCCGCACGCAGAAAATCCTGTTCACCATGCATAATATAATATTCTTACTTAAAAACTGTGGCCCGATTTGCGACTAGGAAAAGCCACAAGCTACAAGCCTTGAGCTTGAGATGAGCCTCTCGGCAGAAAAGTTCCAAGAGACTAATTAGAAAAACAGCAAGAAATTCGACAACTAACAAGGAAATATTTATTGAATTAATAACATAAGAAAATGGAGAAAGTAAATGAATTTGAAAATAGGGAATGATAATCGGTATGAAAATTATACATACCTAATTCCCCTTTTAGAGAGATGTAGCAAGAGTGTCACTGTGACGGTATAACATCATTCAGAATCGAATTATATTACAATCAGTTGAACCCATTATAAGCGTGCGATTACATTCAGATTATCCCCCATACAAACACGACGCAATCCACAAAGTTAATTAAAATGTGGTCTAATTTTCCAACAGTTATTAATTTCATCTACTCAACTTATCTCCACTCCCGTATATCACACCTCTCTTCTTTTATATCTCTTACTTTTACAACAATCCGTTACCCCCAAAAAACAATATTCCTACGTATCAAAGAGCAGACTAAAAGAAGTAATTACTTGTAGAACCTCCACAGTAGATTTAAAAGCAGCGCGAACACGACCAACAATAAATAATGGTAAGGGACGAAAGTATGCGCAGTGCATACATGAAAGGAAGAAAAATCATGTCGGTCGGAAACGATACATGAGGCTAAGAGAGGTGCAAAAGCCAAAAGGAAAACCGATGACAAATTAGGTAGAAAAATAAAATTATAATCAAGAACAAAATAAAACTCAAACAAAGATATAACTTCTTGATACCCCACCCATTTACACTCACGTCCGTACACACATGCATTCAGGCAACAAAACAATAAGAGCGAAGAGCTGTCCTCAGTGTCCATCAAGGATTCAAATTCTTCAATAACACGACGCCAAGGTCGGTAGAAGGCGGTTCCCAGTTATTAGGGGCACGTGAATACATAAACATAAATTTGGCAATGGGATCAGCAGGTCCCGTAATCATATCAAAACCCATCCAAATTGCGATCCATACAGAGCGACCGAAGCCTCGTGGTGACACAAATAACCATACAGTGTAGATGGGAGGTAGACGCAAAAGAATGCACGCACGTAGTAATTTGAGGACCATAACGTTGATAATGAACATAAACACATTAAGCAGAGAGAATCATGTTTCATTCATACTGTGGGGTAAACAAGAGATATCAACAACCATGATGAGAAGGAAAAAGGTGAATAAACGATATTGTTACCTGAAGTAATATCAACGTGCAATGAAAGAAGGCGAATCGTAGTAGAAAATCCATTTAAAAAGTTTAAAAACATTTGGGTACGTTAAAAATGCAGTATCTAGATGCATGGAGTCCATTTTATATCTTATTAAACGCCGACACATGTTCCTCAATTCAATGAGATAATAATAATTAAAATTTCGTGTGGCTATTTCTAGCCGGGTGCAGCCCCTGTAAGGCAGACCCTCCGATGAGGGTGGGCAGCATCTGCCATGTGTAGGTAACTGCGTGTAATTGTGGTGGAGCGTAGTGTTATGTGTGGTGTGTGAGTTACAGGAATGTTGGGGACAGCACAAACACCCAGCCCCCGGGCCATTGGAATTAACCAACGAAGGTTAAAATCCCCGACCCGGCCGCGAATCGAACCCGGGACCCTCTGTTCCGAAGCCCAGTGCGCTGACCATTCATCCAACGAGTCGGACATTCAATGAGATAAGAATACATTCCGGTGGAATGTTAGACCATTCGTGATAGAAAACACAATGACTGCCATCTTTCGTACAATCACGGAAGTTACGGGATCGTCCCACGTGAACAGTAACAAGCCATTTTGCCAAATACACCCAGCTCAGGACGAAATCGAACTGAAGCAAAGATCGAAAATGGTCCACCCCCTTTTTTAAAATGTGTCTATACTTGTTGATCAGACAAGGACTCACATTTTAAAAATGGGCCCCAATAATAGTACTAAACGTGCGTGCACTGAACAAGTCTACGGTTCTTATACCTAAATAAAGTATTAATATACAGGATTATTCATGGTTACGATGATTGGTTGCACTAAAGAGGAAGAGAGACACAGCCCACTGAAACTGCGGTCCGTACACTGACCTCATGCACCCGGTATACATAAACAGTCCTTACCCTTTTGTTATTTAGTACGTAGGTCACCTACCATTCTGATATTCCTCAATAGGATTGTGTCATTTTCTTGCAAGGTAGACCTTTTTCCTCGTGGTATACGATCAATACGAGGTCGCTTTCAAAAATTCTTCCATTTTTTATATACATCCAATGAGATGAAGTAGTTCATTCGTTTCTGGAAAATAAAAAGTCTTATAATTCTGGAACTACACGAACAAGGGGAAAAGCTAAGGATAGACTAAAATTGGTATTAGGTTTTACATTTTTCTTATAGAGTAAGGTTTTAATAAAGATACATGGAATTTGGATACACTTTGAATTTTTATGTCTTGTAGCTTAAATGTTAGAGGTCTAAGGATTTCAATAATTTTCTTGGGGCTGAACCATTTCAGGTAAAGTTTAACGGCGATTTGGTCAGCTGCTGAAATGTCAGGTGAAAATTTCACGACGACCAGATCTGCAGCTTTGAAACTGACGGCTTTCCTTCCTTGGTTGAATTTTTGGCCGAACTGTTGCGGGCTTTGATCAGTTGTTCGACGGCATCTTTCCATTTTGACTTAACATCGAGGTTCCTCAATGACTCAGACAGGTATTCGGCGTTCCATTTTAATTGAAGTGGATCTGCGATACATCTACCTAGAAATAAATCAGCTGGCGTATGGCGGGAGATTAATGCACAGCATTGTTGAAAGCTAGAACAAGAAAGGCTAGATTATCGTCCCAAATGCCTTGATCAGCGCTGTGGAAGTCGCTCAGACAGGATTTCAGATTTCTGAGGAATAATTCCACGTGAGATGAATTGGGGTAGTGCGGACTTAGAAAAATATGTTTGAATCCCCACCCGGAGCAGAGGTGACGGAATTTATTACAATTGAATGTAGAGGTATTATCGGAAACTAAAACCTTAGGAGGCCCGAAAACTGCAAAAATGTGCCGGGACAGCACATAGACGGCAGCATTCGAATTTATTTTACGAACAGTGAAAAACTACACAAACTTTAGAAAATGCATCGATAACAGAAAGAATTCCGACATGATTGTACTTCGATTTCATTAAAGGACCGAAATAATCAATGAATAAATTTTCATCAGGGTAAGAAGCTACATCATCAGAAGGGAGGCCGCTTTGCGAAGTTTGTGCACGCTTACACCGTTGGCAGATATCGCAGCTCTTACCGTACTCTAAGATATCATTTTTGAGGTTAGGCCAGAAGTAATCCCGCGAAACTCGTTGCAAGGTTGTGTATTGACCTAGGTGAATTGTGAAAGTAATGCATCATCATGGATTTTATTTTAACAGGAACAAATTTTTGTCCCTCCGATTCTTGCGGTTGCGACGAAACAACAATCCACGATTGATTAAAAATGCGCTGCCACGAACTGACCCATCGGCGACCCCTTTGATCAAATCAGAACACTCTTTGTCTTCCTTTTGGTGCACACAAATATCGGTGAATGACCAGGGATAGTTTGAAGAATATGGACCCAACAAGCGGGTCGTATTTTATATCGGACTCGCCGTCAGGCGGTTTCAATCCTTCGAAAATCTGCGACAAACAGACCGCTACGACACTCTCTTTCCCACAAACGTGCAAAATGGTGAATTTATAAGCTGAAAGTTGCAGAATGCACCTAGCCGTCCTGCCGAGTCATTTTACGTTGGCGCTCATCCACGATACGGTTTGGTTATCCGTGTGGATGAAGAAATGACGGTTTTCCAAGTAGGAATTAAATTTCTCTACACCCAAAACTACCACCAAATATACCTTCTCATAAATAGGATATCGTATTTCAGCTTCGTGCAAAAACTTGCTGAAAGACGCGATAGGAACCAGTTTCCCATCATCAGCGTATTGATTTAATACAGCGGCAGCCGCGGCCTCGCTAGAGTCGCACTGTAGGACAAAAACCCTGGAAAAATCAGGACTGTGGAGAACAGGGGCTTCACAAATGGCTATCTACAGTAGATCAAAAGCATGGGTTTTTGCTTCCCCCAGACAAATCGACAATTCTTTCATATTAGATTAAGCGGGCTGAAACCTGAGAAAAATATTTGATGAAACGACTGTAAATACCGACCATACCCAGGAATTTTCTCACACCACGCACATTTTTCAGCTGTGGAAAATCACGAATGCATTTAATCCTGTAGGGATTAACGGCAATGCCAGAATCAGATATGACATGACCAAGGAAATTCAAACGCATGAAACAAAGAGACACCTTGTTGGATTTACAGTAAACCCGTGCTTGCGTAAACGAGATAGAACCTCTCAGAGATGAAGTAGGTGTTCCTCAAATGTTGGAGAAAATATAAGATCATCAAGGAAGTTAAACACGCAGGAAAATTTCAGATCCCCAAGGATCGAATCAACGATGCGGCTGTTCGCTTGACCACCTATACATATGCCCATCGGCACGTTGTTGAATTCAGAAAATGCAAACGGGGTAGCAAAAGCAGTATAAGGGCTGCTTTTATGGTGTAAGGGATTTTGATAGTATGCTGAAATAAAGTCAAAAATGGTGAAAAATTTTGCTCCAGCGATATTGTGGAAGGCACTTTCAGTGGTGTGCAAGGGGAAACTGTCAAGTAGTAAGTTTATATTGACCTTCCTATAATCGACAATAAAGCTGAATATGCCGTGCTTTTTAGGTACAAGGGAGGCAGGAATACTGAAGGGAGACTTGGAGACTTACCCAAAAGGTCATTGATGCAATCTCGCATAGCAGACAGTTTTTGAAGAGAACAACCGAAAGGAGGGGATCTAACATAGGTATCAACCTTTAATTCAACTGAATATGAAATTTCCCTTTCGCACCCTTAATCGGCAGCCAGGACATCAACAAAATTCCCCCAATAAACTGTTTTACATTAAATTCTGATTATCTGACAAATCACAAGAGGAGTTGGGTAGTTTGGGACTGGAAACGCAGCAAGGAGTGCTTCAAAAGGGTAATTTTCGCCAGACTTGAAACGAAAATCAAAGGTTCGGGTGATAAAATGAATAGATAAACCAGTATATAACATAAAATCGATGCCTAAAATGACGGGGACAGATAGATCAGAACAACGTGTAACATCCAGTTCCACGAGAGGTTGCGGATTTTGATATGACATTTAACCCGACCCACAGGACATTCTTGACGACCATCAGCTGAAGTAAATTTCCCTGAATCCTCACTATCTCGGAGGTATATCAAATTCATGCCACTCACAATAGATTAGTTCATGAAGGAACTACAAGGTCCAGTATCTAACAGCGCATACATTATGCGTGATTCACAAATAATTGTGGACAAGTGTGCTGACGAGGGAAGACCCCAAATCTTTTTTCCCAGCTGAGAATTGCATCTAGAACATACATTGTGCGCAAAACAATTTAGACCACATTTATAACATTTTAAGGGATATTTAGACCAAGAATACTTAAAGACGTGCCCTAATTTCCCACAATTCCAACATTTCGCAAGCGTCCCTGGGGACTCATAAGATCAGCAGCCATCTTGCTCAAGCGCCCCTAGGGTGTCTCATAAAAGCAGCAGGAATCTTACGCAAGCGCCCTTAAGCAGTCTCATATGGAGCTGTGCATAGCCGCCATCTTGTACGATTGGCGTCGGGAAGGGTATCAGGATATTCAACTGAGGTTAGGCTCCTCCATCCGGTTAGGTATGCCTCTTATGCTAATCCCCATTGCCCTACTACTCAAAATAACGTCTCGAGAATACCCATTGCCCTACTACTCAAGATAGTGTCGGGAAGGGCATCCGGCCATAAAACTGAGGTTAGGCCCAACTGCAATAGCGGCTCTTAGGTTTGGCTTGTCGTCTTGCTCGTAAAAAGTAAGGTTAAGCCCCTCCAAGATAGCGTTTGTGAGGTTAAGCTGGCTCTCTTAGGCGTCAGGATGGGTATCTTGTCGTAAATCTGAGGTTGGGCTTGCTCTCCTACGCGTAAAAAGTAAGGTTAAGCCCTAGAAGATGGCGGATGTGAGGTTAAGCATGAAGTTTTAGTCGTCAAGAAGTGCATCTCGTCGTGAAACTCAAGTTAGTCCCCTCCCTGAGGTTAGGCTTGCTCCCTTTCGCGTAGAAAGATAGGTTAATCCCCTCCAAGATGGCTTCTGTGAGGTTAAGATCATTCTTTTAGGCATCAGTAAGGGCATTTGGACGTAAAACTGAGCTTAGGCCACTCCGTGAGATTAGGCTTGCTCTCTTACGAGTAAAAAGTAAGGTTACACCCTCCAGGATGGCGGATATCTGGTGAAGCATGCAGTCTTAGTCAGCGCACTCAGTGCAGTGGAGGACTCTTCCGAGAGCGTGTGGTGGCAGCGGCAGCCGAAGCGCAGTCAATGTGGCGGGGGCCGCCCGAGAGCGTGTGGTGGCGGTGGCGCTAGAACCATCCACTTGTACTACTAACATCAAAATGGGATGGAAGCAAAGAGCAAATATCGTTATTCTTCAAGAGAAAATAACGTCAGATTTATAGAAGTTTAGTGAATTATTTACCCCTACCAGACAACGATCCCAGGACCTAATACGGAGTGCTTTCATCGCGCCGATTACATTTATCAGGCCGTGAACCAGTAGCCCACAACGAGGGAGGGCTCCGTTTCTCAAGCAAGGTAGACAAAGAGCAGGGCGCGCCAAGCCCCACTGTGTGAGAGAAACGCGCAAGCGAGACAGTCACAGAAATTTAATAACCCAAGCTTGTTCAATTTGTTCGGGGAAATACAATTGCCAATTGTGTGTGGGAGGGGGGTGGGGAAATTTGAGATGCTTCAACTTCGAAAACCCTACGAAATGTTTTCTATCCAGCACGGTTACCAGATAAGGGCGTAATAAAAAGGCAAAACAGCCAAGATATTATTATGTTGGCTGAGAACGAAAGAGTAACAACTCAAAATGAGAATTTCTGAGATTTTTCTGTCAATATTTACCCGTATGCCGACCTCTACACCCTCCGAAATCGTAACAACGCAACTTCTAATGCATTCATTTTAGCAAGCACTTCAAACAGTTTTCATAATTGTGAAATTCGTCGCTTTATTTAATTCAAAAGGCTAGCCTTATGTGTTGTAACTCTTTTCCACATTATAACAACCACGTAATAACGGCGTACACACCAATTTCCATAAAAATTATGTAACACGTCTCTTTTGACAGGCAATGATGTAAACTGCTAAAACTCTAAACTCTTCTCTTGAAAAGCATAGATTTTGAATGGTAACTGTTTCGTTCTAGACCATCGAATTATGCAGCCATGCCCAATCATGCTTTCATTTAACATTCTGGAAGAAGCTATGCAATTACAGCGAACCAATGACAGGAAATCGGCTGCCCTAAGAAGGAAATGTTTGTTAGTGTCTGTGGAGGGGGCCGTGACTTCAAAACATGAAGGGGTGCGATGCTTCCCCTTTCTTGTGTCCAGAGCTCATGCTAGAAGTGCGTGTCGCCTGTCCAGAAGTCGGAGCTATTTGTGAGTCGCACATTTTGCTCTTCATTCAGAGCGGTTAGAGAATAGAATCCAGTAATACATTTCGAAAACCTAGAGGTGGGAACAGTGAATTTGTAAACAGATTCAGTAAAAACTGCAACCGTTAATGTGAGCGCTGAACTAGACAAGCTTATAAAATTCGTATTAAAGAATATGTACATACGATTGGACGAACTAAGACCATGATGATGATGATGATGATGATGCTTGTTGTTTAAATGGGTTAAACATCTAAGGTCATCGGCCCCAACTAAGTAAATTAGGTGTTCTCTAATATCTTCATATGAGTGGACGGACTAATTCCAGTGAGGGAAGTAAGCACACCAAACACTATCTGGTACTTTGACAAAGCTGGAGTCCTTGAGTTCGAGTGTCGTGCGCGGTAGACGTGTACCACAACGTTCGTGCGGCTCGCTAGTTGGAATAAGTGTAAGTGAAAAATTACTAAGTAGCTCAACGTTTAATTTAACAGTGACGCATTTTCCTACCCATCAAGAATAAAGCCTCACTAGTATGGTGGTCAATATCATAAAGGGACCCATGAACTTCCCGAAAGTCAATATTATAAAAATGAAACACTAATCACCAAAGAAGGACACTACGAGGCCCATGTATATCACGATAGAGACGAGGTAAGTACTAACCATCAACATAAATCTGTAAATATCTATCACTTATGATTCATTGTGTTGAATTAAATTTCCTAATGACCTAGTATATAATTGGTTTAATGCATGTCCTCTTACGGTTGATGGGTTGCCTAAGTCAGTATTAGTCAATGCGGTTTAAATATTAGTAATCACGGGTGTACAGATATATTTGTTTAATGTTCAGTCGACATGAAATTACTTTAGTTTAGAAAATATTATAATTAATGTAGAAAAATGTATTTATATTGTATCATAGACTATTAATTGCCTGATCATAAACTTCTCAGGCTTCAAGTATCTTGGCAAAACTGTCAGCAAGGTAACATTAACGAATCAAACATTCCATGATGATTAAGGCAAAAAATTATAGTCTCTGTGGCAGAAGGAAACTCGGAAACACAATAATATTTTAAGACCGAAATATTTAAATTTAATTTAATATTTAATTTATGATCTTCCCCAAAGGAAAGCTACCCCAAAAAAGTAAGGCATTATAGAAACCCATAGCACTACAATGAGAAAGCTGCATTCCTCATCTTGCAAGTAATCAGAAAGAAACGGTTTTGCTAAGCAGAGTATTTCGGAAGAAAAAGGGCGGTAGAAATCTAACAAAAGGTTATATGGAATGGAAATATAAAAATAATTGTCAACGACAAAATGGTTAAAGATTATAAATTAATGTATCACTGTTCGGGAAAAAATAAAATCATGAAAATCGTAGGAGGTAATAAAAGAATCAACAGCATTGCACCACATGTCCTGATTTACTTCTTTATGAACAAGTACAAACTGGAAAATAAGTTTGATATCCTTGAGGAGAATTACAATTTACCTCCTAATATTTTGAGTTAGCATCAATTACAGATGCAATGGTGTAAACTTTATGTGACATGGAATTACATTTAAAAGGTCTGTCACGGTAACTTTTAGTATACATGAATTGTGTAATAGTGGCAAGTAAATAATAAAATCCTTGTGTATAATTTCTGTTTCTCATTTATCTCATGTTGCTGTCGCATTTGTGTTGCTTTTCTGCATATGAATTCCAGTTCTCTAATATTTCAAATTCTCGTTTACTGCAATACGAGGGTATTTACTCCTCTTATGCCGTTTCCTAAAATAATATTTTAAACAAGAATTACCTGATTGTGCTCCTGTACCGCCCTTCATGATATTAAACATCACAATTACAAACAATACAGGTACATTTAACAGATTTCAGAGAAAATAATAATTTGTACACTATAACACGGAGCACAATTATAGAGTAAATACACGTGCATAACACTACTTTGGAGTGTCACTGAGCTCGAAGTGTGGAACTATAGGTTGTTGAGCGGCAACAATTCATTCATATTCATACACGAAAACAAAGATCTACTTCCAATGTTGTTTTCACACAATTACAATTTTAAAGATATTTCTACAAATCGAACATCTAATCAGCCATACTCCACAGTAAGTAGTTAGAAGGGCATTAAAGGGAACTTATTGAACAAACAAATTTTCTGGCACAAAAAACTCCATGACACTTCTCAAGAGAGAAATCAAAATGTTATGTAATAATAACAGTAAGGTTACTGAGCCACACATCCCGGTTGTTGCTTAAGGAAAGACCTGTTAGAAAAACGTGGCACTATATACATGAGAAAAGTGCGGCCTGAATCGTGTGTTAGTGGACTGGTAACATGGACGATTTTACCACTGAGAAAATTTACTACTTTCTTTGCAGCAATAGCGCATCGGTACATTTTTGTGTTCACACTTCAATTTTCCAGTAGTGGACTGGTGAAAGTAATATACAATGTTGTAGAAATTAAGGCACAATGACGTAGAAAATACGACGTTGGAGTTTTTCCGAGTAATCTAATTCAGATATATACTGCGCATTTTTGACGATACTTACTGGGTAGCATGGCATACGTCTATGTCGAAATGATGAAGATTAATAAGGGCGAAGGAATGGGTAAAAAACTCAAATTTAGAAATAAAAGAGAATAAAAGTTAAAATTGGTTTAATGGCACCAAGTTAATCACAATAAAAATATTGTTATTTTTGTTGCTGATATGGTCATCTAATATTAGTTAACAATTACTCTCATCATTGAACACACCTGAATGCTTCATACTTCCAGCTCTGATTCCTTTGTCAAGCCTGGGACATGTTTAAGTACTACACCCTCATTGGAAATACAAAAATATTTATTTAATTTTAATCAATTTATTCCATTATTACAAGAACGATAACTTATTTACACAGAGGCTAATGGCCTAATGAACACTATTCAATATCACAGGAATGGTAAAAGTGTGTAACATATTGCATTTATTAACAGATAAAACATTGCGTGAATGTTGTTAAAACATCCAAGCCAGACTGAATCCTGGTAGAAAGTGGTCTGAGGACATGTCCCGCACTAGCCACACGCTACCTCTCAGTAATGACAAATGATAATACTTACTCAAGAACACATAAAAACCTGCCCTGGGGTTAAAGCAATAAACATCTGGACGATGTGCTTGGACTTATACCTAACAAGGGCATACTGGTCATCATCACTGGTGTCTGTTAACAATCCCATAAACCTCGTTAGAGTGCGCTACATATGGTGAATTATTCATTTATCATCATTACTAACCTCAACAGGCTTCAATACATCATCCCAGATTCATATTACTAGCCTCACATCAAGGACTCACTACCATCATCGCAGATTCATATTACTAGCCTCACATCAAGGACTCACTAACATCATCGCAGATTCATACTACTAGCCGCACATCAAGGACTCACTAACAACATCGCAGATTCGTACTACTAGCCTCACATCAAGGACTCACTAACATCATCCCAGATTCATATTACTAACCGCACATCAAGGACTCACTAACAGCATCGCAGATACATATTACTATCCTCACATCAAGGACTCACAAACATCAAAGTAGATTCATATTACTAGCCTCACATCAAGGACTCACAAACATCAAAGTAGATTCATATTATTAGCCTCACATCGAGGACTCACAAACATCATCGCAGATTCATATTACTAGCCCCACATCAAGTGCTCACTAACATCAAAGTAGATTCATATTACTAGCCTCACACCAAGGCCTCACCAATGTGTGTAATTTGCAAAGTTACAATTTATGATGAGTAGACATCCTATTTGTATGTAAATGCCGATATGTAGAAATCCAAAACCGATCAGGAAGTGCACTTGAAGGCGAAGTGCGACCAATTAATGAGATCAATAATGCATGTATATACATACTGGAATATATTCGAGATCATGCGTACATTTCAAATTTCGTATTTATTGTGCATGTTTTCCTTTTCTATTATGCATATTTCAATCTGTTTTAAAGCAATCTTAAAATAAGATTGAATAGTTAATACCGTGAACACTTTCGTCCATGAAACAGTTGAAAGGGAACAGGCACCTATCAAGAAACACTTTCAAATCATACCAGAATCAGTCAAGAAGCTAAAAGCAAGTGGATTGAGTCTTGGAGAAAGTGAAGTGTGAAATGAAATGTTTTTTTTTGCTAGTTGTTTTACGTCGCGCCGACACAGATAGGTCTTACGGCGACGATGGGACAGGAAAGGGCTAGGAGTGGGAAGGAAGCGGCGGTGGCCTTAATTAAGGTACAACCCCAGCATTTGCCTGGTGTGAAAATGGGAAACCACGGAAAACCATTTTCAGGGCTGCCGACAGTGGGGTTCGAACCTACTATCTCCCGAATACTGGATACAGGCCGCACTTAAGCGACTGCAGCTATCGAGCTCAGTAATGAAAGGTTTCCCAGTAAATCTCGGATAAAGAGGATCTACCGGAATGTTTAACACCTACATTCGCTTCTCCTGTCACATCAGTAGTATAAGTGGATGGTTCGGGCGCCACCGCCACCGCAGGCCCTCCGCCACGTCCACCTCCACACTCTCTCGGGAGAGGCCTCCGCCGAATTGATTGTGCTGGCTAAGAGCGCGAGCCTAACCACACATCCGCCATCTCGGAGGGGCTTAACCTAACTGTTTGCGCGTAACAGAGCTAGCCTAACCTCATGGAGGGGTCTAACCTCAGTTTTAGGTCGGATGTCCTTCCCGACGCCAATTGCATAAGATGGCGGCTATACATGTCTCCTTATGAGACGCCTTAAGGGTGCTTGCACAAGATGGTGGTTGCAAGATGGCTGCTATACACAGCTCCTTGAGACGCCCTAGGGACGCTTGCGCAAGACGGCGGCTATCTAATTCCACAAGATGGCGCTATAGATAGCTTCTTATGAGACGGCTTAAGGGCGCTTGCACAAGATAGCTGTTGCTCTTATGAGACTCGCTAGGCATGCTTGCGCAAGATGGTGGCCGCAAGATGGCAGCTATGAGACGGCCTAGCGACCCTTGCGCAAGATAGCGACTATACATAGCTTCTTATGAGACGGCTTAAGGATGCTTGCACAAGATGGCTGCTGCTCTTATGAGACGCCCTAGGAATTATTGCGCAATATGGCGGCTATCTAATTCTACAAGATGGCGACTATACACAGCTTCTTATGAGACGGCCTAAGGGTGCTTCCAAAATATGGATGCTCCTCTTAAAAGACACCATAGGGATGAGTACGCAAGATGGCGGCTATACACAGGCTCTTATGAAGAAAGCAAACTTAGAGGATACTGCACATGATGGCGGCTTCTGTTATGCATGCGGTGGAGAGCAATTTGAAATTTTACGTGCTATTGTTTGTAAACAAAGCTACGGGCTTTTTGACAGCGGCCATCTTTCATCAACAAAGCATCGTGCTGCCATTTTTAGCTACTACCTTTGAAATGTGGTGGCGGGAAATTTTAAAAATTCCACGTGCTTTATTGATAGCGGCTATCTTCAATGAACAGAGCATCATGCTGCTATCATAATGCATGTTTAGACTTGCAGATCACAAAAGAAGTGATTGAACCATAACAAGACTAGAATCGAACACTGTACTCGATGTCGTTAACCTCAACATGCGTTCAGAACATTGTTTGACGTGTTCAGATTACTAAATAAGTTATTAAAACATAACAAGACTAGAAACGAACACTGTACTCGATGTCGGTACTTTCAACATGTGTTCAGAACATGTCAGGGGATACCTTTGTTCTAAGAAGATCAGATCAGAAAAGAAGTGATTGAAACATAACAAGACTAGAATCGAACACTGTACTCGATGTCGTTAACTTCAACATGTGATCACGATATACGATGACGTTACTTACAACATGTGTCCAGAACAAGTCAGGGATCCGAACACAGAAAAAATAATAAGACTACAATTCTGAAGATCTTGTGCAAAATAGCGGCTGTTATAACGTCCTCCTCCTCTTCCGCTCGGTTAAGGCATATCTCTATCGAACATAAAACGCGGTCTTATGAATAAGGCAGTGCACATACTGCGTAGCCGATTTGCTCGGTAAACGATAATATGAATGCAACAAAAGTACAACTTCAAATGATTGCCTTCTATCATTTGTCTTGTGCAAAAATAAAAGAACTATAGAAAAACCATCCTGCGTAGCCAACTCTCTCGGTAAACGATAATATGAATATATCAAACGTATTACTTCAAATGGTTTGCTTTCTATCATTTGTCTCGTGCGAAAATCAAAAGGTACAGAACAAAAACCATACTGCGTAGTCAACTCGCTCGGCAAACGATAATATGAATATCTCAAACGTACAACTTCAAATGATTAGCCTTCTATCATTTGTCTTATGTGAAAATAAAAAATAGAGAACAAAAACCATATTGCGTAGCCAACTCGCTCGGTAAATGATAATCTGAATTATTTGCAATATACAAACATAGATTCAAACCCTGTTCTCTTATCGCAAACACGGAATGTGAAATTAAGCAGAACGCCTAGTGCTATAAGAAATACATTGGTTACATTTAAGCCCCCCTAGCAGTCGAACAAGTCATCGCATAAACAAGTAACATGAAATATCAGTTCGGAAACATATTGTTTCAATCTGTTGGCATGGGTTACAAGCATTTAGCTCATGCGGAAAATAAAATTGAGCGGAATGCTAGTGGTATAAGTAATACACTGCTCACATTTAAGTCCCTAGTAGTTGAACAAGTTATCGAATAAACATGTAACACGAAATATCAGTTCGGAAACATCTTGTTTCAATCTGTTGGCATGGGTTACAAGCATGTAGCTTGTGCAGAAGAGGGCTACTATGCAAGATAATTGCAAAATGTTGAACCGAACAATAATTGTGCTACACACATAATAGAGAATAGGACCTAAGTGTTCCATTTTATTAGAAGGGCAAAAGGATGAAAGGACTCTTCCTCCTCCTCCTCCTCCTCCTCCTCCTCCTCCTCCTCTATCCGCGTCCGCCTCTTTCTCCTCTTCCTGACCACGTCCACCTCCTTCTCCTCTACCACATCACTACGCCCTCCTCCTCCTAGAAGGAGTTAGATGAAGTTGGTACATTTTTAACAGCAGCAACACCCTTATCGAATGTTATCAGAATGAACGCTCCTACTTTGTTAAGTGTAGCAAATTAATTTCTATTGGTCAATGGTTTTGTGTTCAGAACCGAAGAAATTCATGCCGCACATTACAGGGAATGGAACCCAAAGGTCACGTATTATCAGAATTACCTTATAAAGAACAAAATTCCCGACCTATTAGTGGAGCAATAAGTTGCGTTTTTTAACAGAAAGCAGTATCTGCTTGATAGTTTTAGTGTTTGAAACACTGAACTTTTCAAGATGGCAGCAATGAGGTTAGCGATGTTGTGTTGTTGGATTTTAAATTCCGCGCTACAACATGCAAAAGATGGCAGCAGTGAGGTTAGCGATCCTCTGTTGTCCTTAAAAGTGTGGTTTGGGTCCATCAACATGACAGCTGTCAAAAAAGCCCGTGGCTTTGTTTACAAACAAGAGCACGTGGTCGTGGCGCCACGGTCACGTGGTATGCTGCGTCAGCATGCGAAGTTCAAAATCCACAGCCACGTAGTTAGAACTCGTCAAAAGCACGTAGATTTTAAATTTCGTGTCTACGTCATACAAGGCAAATTATAGAAGGCTAATCATTTGAAGTTGTACGGTTGATATATTCATATTATCATTTACCGAGCGAGTTGGCTACGCAGTGTGGTTTTTGTTCTGTACTTTTTGATTTTAGCACAAGACAAATGATAGAAAGCAAATCATTTGAAGTAGTACGTTTGATATATTCATATTATCGTTTCCCGAGTAAGTAGGCTACGCATGATGGTTTTCCTGCAGCTTTTGATTTTCGCACAAGACAAATGATAGAAGGCAAATCATATGAAGTTGTACTTTTGTTGTATTCATATTATCTTTTACCGGGAAATTTGGCTACGCAGTATGTACACTGCCTTATGCATAAGATCGCGTTGAATGTTCGATAGAGATATGCATTAACCGAGCGGAAGAGGCGTAGGATGTTATAACAGCCGTTATCTTGCACAAGCTGTTCAGAATGCTAGTCTTATTATTTTTTCTCTGTTCGGATCCATCTTCTTAGAACAAAGGTATCCCATGACATGTTCTGAACACATGTTGTAAGTAACGTCATCGTGTATCGAGTTCTATTCTAGTCTTGTTATGTTTTAATCTCTTATTTAGTGTTCTGAACACATCAATCAATGTTCTGATCACATGTTGAAAATAAAGACATCGAGTACAGAGTTCGAATCTAGCCTTGATAAGTTTCAATCACTTCTTTTGTGATCTGCAAGTCTAAACATGCATTATGATGTTATCGTTGCAACACGTGCACACTCTTGCCTTCGCGATGCAGATTTAAACTTGTTCGATGGAGACATAAAGCTATGTCTTGACAGAGGAGGAGAACAGCCTATGTACAGCCGCCATTGTGTAAAGATGAACGTACACAGCTGCCATAAAAGCACGTAGAATTTTTCAAATTACCCGCCATCACATTTCAAAGGTATGAGGTTTAGTGCTATAAATATAGCAGCACGATGACCTGTTGATGAAAGATGGGAGCTGTCAAAAAAGCATGTGAAATTTTTCGAATTACCCTCCACCACGATGAGGTTAAGTGCCGTAAAGATAGCAGCAGGATGCGTTGTTTCAAGATGGCGATGACGGCTGACAAAACCACGTAGATTTTTTCAAATTGCCCGCCACCACATTCCAAACGTAGTACCTAAAGATAGCACCATGATGCTCTGATGATTAAAGAAAGCCGCTATCAATAAGGCACGTGGAGTTTTTCCAACTGCCCGCTACCACATACCTAAGGTAGCAGCTAAAGATGGCAGCACGGTGTTCTGTTGATTAAAGATGGCAGCTGTCAAAAAGACGCGGAATTTTTCAAATTGCCCGCCAACACACTTCAAAGGTAGCAGCTAAAGATAGCAGAACGATGCTTTGTTGATGAAAGATGGCCGCTGTCAAAAATCCCTTAGCTTTGTTTACAAACAAGAGCACGTGGAATTTCAAATTGCTCTCCACCGCATGCATAACAGCAGCCGCCATCCTGCGCAGTAGCCTCTAAGCTTGCTTTCTTCATAAGAGCCTGTGTATAGCCGCCATCTTGCGCAAGCATCTCTATGGTGTCTCTTAAGAGCAGTATCCATATTTTGGAAGCACTCCTAGGCCGTCTCATAAGAAGCTGTGTATAGTCGCCATCTTGTAGAATTAGATAGCCGCCATCTTGCGCAAGTTTCCATAGGGTGTCTCATAAGAGCAGCAGCCATCTTGTGCAATTCGCGTCAATAGTTAGATTAAGAGGCCCCTCCAAGATAGCGGATGTGAGATTAAGCTCGCTCTCTTAGGCGTCAGGAAGGGCATCCGGCCGTGAAACTGACGTTAGGGCCCTCCGTGAGGTTAGGCTAGCTCTGTTACGCATAAAAAGTTAGGGTAAGCCCCTCCAAAATGGCGGATGTGAGGTTAGGCTCGCACTCTTAGGCGTGAGGAAGGGCATCCAGCCGCAAAACTGAGGTTATGCTCCTCCGTAAGGTTAGTCTAGCTCCCTTATGCATGAAAAGGTAGGTTAGCCCCTCCGAGATGGCTAATGTGGGGTTAGCTCGCGCTCTTAGCGAGCACAGTCAATTCGGCGGAGGCCTCTCTCGAGAGCGTGTGGAGGTGGCGGAGGCCTCTGTGGAGAGCCTGTGGAGGTGGAGGATGCCTCTGCGGAGGGCCTGCTGTGGCGGTGGCGCCCGAACCATCCACTTATACTACTGATGTGACAGGAGAGTACTTGAATTCGGAAGCGAATGTAGGTTGTTAAACATTCTGGTAGATCCTCTTTATCCGAGATTTACTGGGAAACCTTTAATTTCACACTTCACGTTCTCCAAGACTCAATCCACTTGCTTTTAGCTTCGTCACTGATTCTGGTATGATTTGAAAGTGTTTCTTGATAGGTGCCTGTTCCCTTTTAACGGTTTCATTGACGAAAGTGTTCACGGTATTAACTATTCAATATGTTTTAAGATTGCTTTAAAACAGATTAAAATATGCATAACAGAAAACGAAAACATGCACAATAAATACGAAATTTGAAATGTACGCATGATCTCAAATATATTCCAAAATGTATATACATGCATTATTGATCTCATTAATTGGTCGCACTTCGCCTTCAAACTCACTTCCTTATCGGTTTTGGAGCTCTACATGTCGGCATTTGCATACAAATCCGATGACTACTCATCATCAACTGTAACTGTGTAGGATAAATATGTTAGTGAGTCCTTGATGTGGGGCTAGTAATATGAATCTACTTTGATGTTAGTGAGTCCTTGATGTGAGGCTAGTAATATGAATCTACTTTGATGTTAGTGAGTCCTTGATGTGCGGCTAGTAATATGAATTTGTGATGATGTATTGATCCCTGTTGAGGTTAGTAGTGATGAAATTGCAGATCAACTCGTACACAGTCTAGATGCAGGCAAGAGGGAAAAACGGGAAGATAAAGTTCGCTCACTTGACTGCACAAGATCAAGCCTGAAGCATGGTCTCTTGTATGGAAAATTTGAGATGGAAAAACTACTGCACCGATGACGTCATATGTGGTTCACATGTCGGGTTGGCGTTGCGTCGTGATCCGCGGCTACAAGTCACCTGCTCGGTGGGGAACGCGAATAAACTAGCTGAATTAAATTAATCCTCTCTCAGTTACCCGCTTGCAGAGTTTTATTTCTTTTTCAGCAGCGTATTCTGGATGATTCTGTCCTATGATGTGGATTTTTTAAACTATGTTCTTCAAATTGCAACGTGTAACCCACGAGTTGCATCATAAAGAACGCAACTTACGTCCGTACAAGAACGTCCTCGAGCCCAGTAGCCTCGCGCTGAAGCTTTAGCTCATCACCTAATCGTCCTTTGGATGAAACAATATCGCTGTAGAAGGTATTTCTCGAGATCATGGTACTGACCAGATCTCTCGGATGACACTTTGGAACTGTGACCTTTAGTTCTTGGGTTCTTTCTTCACGACCTGAATGCGTGTTTGCTGCGAGTTACACAACATATATTATCGCACGCATGTGTTCTGTAATAGAGGCACAATTCATAATTTTCTTCCAAACTGCAGAGACCCGGGTTCTATTCAATTTCTCTTCTTACGTCTTTCAGCTAAAATGCCTAGCTGGAATCAACGGTCCCCACCGTAGGAGGAAGACGATTTGCGGGTCATGGCAAACGAATTGTTGAAATTTAGTGGAGAGGATGGTGATCATAGTGAAGTGGAGTTCGTAAGTGACAAGTACTGCAGGCTCGAATGTACAGGGTTCGGGCCTAGCTGATGCGAATATTTAGCAGTCACAAAATCAAGACCGGGTCCGGACATATAAACGAAATAAAGATTCTTATGGGCATACTGTTGCCGCAAGAGATCGAACAGAAAACTGAATTATGGCATTATATTTCTCACACTTGCTTGTTGATAACTGCTATTTCCTATCAGCTTATGACACAGAAGGGATTTTGTCCTCTCCAGGCTGAGTGGTTGAGACGATTGAGGCTTTGGCCGCCCTTCTGATCTTATCTTGGCAGGATCTATCCTCGCTCAGTCCGGTGGTCATTGCAGGTGGTCGAATGCACCAATATAACATGCGACCAAAGACGGTCGTGAAGGCAAACGCGTACTCAGTAATGCTACAACATTTTCAGAGAATCATGTAACTTAACCACTTATGTGGGGACCTCGGTACACACCGGCTCACTCCCAGGTCGGGAATGAATTCCCTGATAGAAGAAATTATTTAAGTACTTGCTTTTAAACAATCTTAGACTAAAATGAACAATATACGGGCCACAAGAGAAATATTTAATTGAATACAGTGTATTTAGCTTTTGAATAATCCTTCTATTTTTCAATACTCTGGGCAAGATGGTACAAAGTGCTTTCACACTGTGATACCAAGTTCGTTTCTTCCCAATAGCAAAGCTCTGACTTTCGATTATGTATTATGTTATTATTCGGTTATACAGTAACTTATACCTAAATATTTTACGTAGTTTTCTAACAATCTCTGCCTGGAAATAAACTTTCATATGTATGTAAATTCTAGACTAACAAGGTTTTCAATTAATTAAAAGATTTAAATTGGAATAAATAATACTCAAGTAAGTTTTTGTTATGATCGTTAGCGCTTCTGAGGCAGCCAGTTTATAGACCTGCAATTCATAATTGTCACTAATTGCGCTACACTACAAGTTTTCGGAGACGCCGAGGTGCCAGAATCTAGTCCCACAGGAGTTCCTTTGCATGCCAGTAAATCTACCGACACGAGACTGATTTATTAGACCACCGTCAAATACCACCCGACTGAGCAAGGAACGAACCTGACAAGTTCGGACCAGAAGGGTGGCCAGCGTCTCAACCGTCTGAGCCACTCAGCCTGGCGAGGAAAAATATCTTCTGTGTCATCAGCTCATAGAAACTAGGAGTAGCCAATAAGCGTTTGCGAGCAATATAATGTTCTAATTTAGTTTTCAGTACAATCCCCTGTGACAACTGTATGGCCAAAAGAATCTTTATTTCGTTGTTATTTGTCCGGAACCGGTCTAAATATCTCCTTCGTTTTCTTACTAAACTGAGTTTTATGTGTGATTTTCTGCTGGGCATCTTTTGTCTGTACAGTTATGTTCTGTCATTCCTCTTCATCAAAAAATTGAAATATTGCGCTCGGTTTTGTTTTCCCTAATGTCTCTCCCACTACATCACGATGGAATTTTGGATCTAAGCAGGATTTTCTTTAGGCCACTTTTGGTCAAGGTTGATGAATGTACACTGGTTGGACTATTATCAGTATTATCGTCACAGCTGTCCTTGTCATGGTTCCTACTTGAAATGGACCGAACACGTGTTATCTCTTCCGCGACTGCTAAACAATCGCATCGGCTTGGCTCGAACCCTGTATATTCGAGCCTGCAGTACTTGTTGCAGGTAAATTCCTGTCACCTGGGAATTATACTTCGGCAAACCTTACTTCATAAAGATCACTATCTTCCCCACTAAATTTCAACAATTTCGTTTATCTTGACCCGTAAATGGCATTCCTCTGAAGGTGGGAACCGGTGATTCCTTTAAAATATTTTAGCGGAAAAGAATTAAATAGAACGCTGGTCTCTGTAGTTTGGAAGAACATCATCAAATACGTCTGTATTATGGAACACACGCGTGCGATAATAGATGTTGTGTAACTCGCAGTAAACACACACGCCAGTCGTCAAGAAAGAACCCAGGAACTCAGTGTCACAGTTCTTAAGTGTGATGCGAGAGGTCTATTGCGTATCATGATCTACAGAAATACCTTCTACAGCAACATTATTTCATCCAAGCTTCACCGCGTGGTTATTGGGCTTTAGGTCGTTCTTGCCCGGACGTATGTGGCGCTCCTTATGACGCAAATCGTTGATCACACATTGGAATTGTGAGAGCATGGTTGAAAAATTCCCATCACAGGGCAGACTCATTCAGAATACGCTGCTGAAAAAAGAAATAAACATCTACAGGCAAGTATTTTTGAAGATAATTATAATCTCCGAGCAAGAGACTTGTAGCCACGGATCTCGACGCATCGCCAAATCAACGGGTAGAGTTACATGATACTCTGAACAATTTATAGCATTACTGAGCACGCGTTTGCCTTCAAACCCATATTCGTTCGCATGTGAGCTGTTACACTGACATTCTGGCTGTAGGGTTTGTCACAGACATTAGGAAGGTATGGCCCTTGCCTGTATGAGTTCGCATGTGAATGGTTAGATCGACAGTCTGCCTGAAGGATTTGCGCAGATATTGCAGCAGGGTGGCTTTTCGCCTGTGTGAATCCAAATTTGCTCTGTATGACTGTCTTTCTGGCTGCAGGATTTGCCGGAAACATTGCAGCAGTATGGCTTCTTGCATGCATAAGTGCACTAGAGATATGCTAGGTTGGCTTTAATGATGCAGAATTTGCCACAGACATTGAAGCAGTGCTGTTTCTCGCCTGTGAGAGTTCGCATGAGGTCTGTTAAACTCCTTTACGCCTGAAGGATTTGCCACAGATATTGCAGCAGAATGGCTTCTCGTCTCAAAGCGTTCCAATATGAAATGTTAGATCGCCTTTCTGCTGAAGGATTTGCCGCAAATATTGCAGCAGATTGGCTTCTCGCCGGTTTGAGACCACATGAGTACTATTAGATTGAGTTTGACGCTGAAGGATTTGTCACGGACATTGCATCTGTGAGGATTCTCGTCAGTGTGAGATCGCATGTGTTTCGAGAGTGCATTTCTATCGGCGAAAACTTGAATACAGAAACTGCAACAGTGTGGCTTCTCACCTGTGAGATTCTTAAAGTAATCTGTTCGACTGCCTTCCTGTCTAAGGAATTTGCCACAGGCATTGCAGCATTAGGAACTCTTGCCTGCGTGATTCCGCACGTGAGCTGCTAGATACGCTTTAATGCTGAAGTATTTCCTCTTCTGTGTGAACTGGTGAACTGTACGACTGCCTTTCTGGCTGACGATTTACCATAAAAATTGCATTAGTATGGCTTCTCGCCTGTGTGAGTCCGCACGTGCACTGCTAGGACGCTTTAATGCTGAAAGATTTGACGCAGACACTCTACAAGTGTGGCTTCTCGTCCGTGTGAGTCCGCACGTGAGCTGCTAAGTACGCCTTCATGCTGTATGATTTTCCACACACATTGCAGCAGTGTAGCTTCTCGCCTGCGTGAGTCCGTATGTGGGCTGTTGTATTCACTTTCTGGCCGAAGGATTTGCCCTAGCCATTACAGCAGGTTGGTTTCTCGTATGTGTGAGTCTGCATGTGTGTCCAGAGTGTACTTCTACCAATGAAGACTTGACTACAGATACTGCAACGGTCTCAACTATGAGTCCCCATGTGACCTGTTAGACAGGCTTTCTGGCTGAATGATTTTCCACAGACATTGCAACAGTGTAGCTTCTCGCCTGCGTGAGTCCGTAAGTGGGCTGTTATATTCACTTTCTGGTCGAAAGACTGGCCACAGACATTGCATCAGTACGGTTTTTCGCCTTTGTGAGTCCGCATGTGGGCTGTTAGATTGCCCTTCTGACTGAAGGTCTTCCTACAGACATTGCACCAGTATGGCTTCTCTCCTTTGTGAGTCCACATGTGGGCTGTTAGATTGCCCTTCCAACTGAAGGTCTTCCTACAGACATTGCAGCAGTATGGCTTCTCTCCTGTGTGAGTCCGCATGTGGGCTGATAGATTGCTCTTCTGACTGAAGGTCTTCCTACAGACATTGCAGCAGTATGGCTTCTCTCGTTTGTGAGTCCGCCTGTGGGCTGTTAGACTGCTCTTCTGACTGAAGGTATTCCTACAGACATTGCAGCAGTATGGCTTCTCGCCTGTGTGAGTACGCATATGGTCTGTTAGACTGCTTTTCTTGCTGAAGGACTTGCTGCAGATATTACAACAGTGTGGCTTCTCACCTGTGTGAGTCCGCATGTGGGAAGTTAGACTGCTTTTCAGGCTGAAGGACTTGCTACAGACATTGCAACAGTATGGCTTCTCGCCTGTGCAAGTCCACATTTGGGCTGTTAGATTCACTTTCTGGCTCAAGGATTTTCCACAGACATTGCAACTGTGTGGCTTCTGGCTGAAGGATATGCCACGAGGACTGCTCCTGAAACAAGGTGCTCCACCATCCGGAGGTTGATGATCTGCGTAGCTCACTTCGGGTCTCGATCTACAGTGAAAAAATTAAAACGATGTTGCCAATAGATCAACAGTCAACTCCACTACAAGTCTTACACTGGCGAAATGCTCCTACTGAAGATTCAACTGACAGAGAGCTTGTTACTCATGAACATCCCATTCCTGGGGTTTAACGTCCTATGAGGTCAAATTCAGAGTGTAGTCGTAAATTCGAAAAGGTCTCACTTTTTACGAGAATGTGTTGAGTCTTTTGTCTCGAATCACGATATCACGCGCAAGAAACATCTGACGATTTAGGAACGTGTAATCTCATAGACAATTCCATTGACAGAATGCATGAGAATAAGTGGTACAGCCTGAAAGGAGAAACACAAACTCTGTAATCCGCCAAACATTTACCTATTGAAATTCGTATGTCTGTTCTCGAACACGAAGGACAGAGTATGCTTTGGGGATTTCATCTTGTTCAAAAAGTACTCTGCGGTTTGTGGCAGGCGAGTAATAATTTTTGTAAAAAAAGCTCTTGACCTTGAGATTGTTCGGGAGAGAATCTCAATGTTGGAGATATTAATAAAGTTGAGAACATGGTTTTCCGACTGTCAGCAAGATCTACTGAACAATGGGAAATCATTTATAAATATTAATTACAGTCGCACAAACATACGCATTGTATTTGTACATTGTTACCATATCATTGCCGCATTCTACTACGTCAGAGTTTGCAGTTAACTCTAAACACATAGCTTGGATGTGCAACCAAACACAGTCGACATACATATAGACGGACGGTAGTAAGAACAAGGAAGTTCATACTTACTACCATGTACTACATCATTCTACGTCTTAGTTACTGTCTTTAACAGCAGCATGGAAACCACTAATCCAGATAAAATCCTCGAAAAGCTGAAAGATAACGTGCAGATTACAGCTTTCAGTTTCACCTCCAGATACTGCTGTGTTAGATATTATGATGGCGACAAGGAATATGGCTTTGGTAGCAGCGTTTTATAAAAATTTTCTGATATAATGAAATATTTGAACCCAAATGCTGACTGTCACGCCCTTGACAAGAGTTCCTCTAACACTACAGATAAAAGTAGCACAAAAACCAAGGCTTGAGCTAAAATTAAAGATTACAGGACACTGAACTGCACCGCAGTGGATATTCCTACTTTGTAAAGGAAGGAAAGAGATTCCTTTTATTTCAAAAACCTCAAGGACAAAGTGATTATTTTTAGTGGAATGATAACATCGTTGGGCAGCATCCTAGTTGGTGCATGTCTCCCCACCGCAGAGTAGTTCGAGATATTCTAGGAAAGAAGAGCCAGAAATACAAATTTCTTGGTTAAGGGTGAGATTCCCTTAAGCAGGCACGTAGGAAAAGGCGATCACGCAGGCCAAAATACATCGTAAGATGAAGTGATATTTCCCAATTCACATGGGCCGGTGGAAAGCATGACTTCCTCACAAGTAAAGTAGTAGGAGGCTCGACCACGTGGACAAATGAAACGGGGTCATTGATTCCAGATACGACAGACTAGACCACTTGAACACCACACAACATATTAATATTGCCACCACAAGGCAACAGGGGGCAGAGAATACGACAGTGGTTTGAATGTCATACATATTGTTGCATATCATACCAAGCAAAAGGTCAATTCTTCTTTACGTGAATATGTGATTTTTGTGACAAGTGAATTATCAGGTTCTCAATTAGTTTTTCATTCTGTATTGATGAATATACTCCAAGAACTATACTGAAATTCAAGTCACGAGCTTAGGAAAAGTATCCTTCCGCATGTGAGCACGTCCCCTGTTCCCCCTTCCCGTCTCGTCACCGTTCTCCATCTCCGCCACAACCAGGTTACCATTAACGCCGTGCGTCCATCTGACAAGTACAGTACTTCATTCTGAAATAGTGAAGCATCAAACGAAATCACTTCCTTTCACACAGCTGTCCTTTGATTACGTCCCATACCTATTTATTCCTTTACTGACCATGTAAAATCTACAGATTACTGACGAATACCGAGGCAAGAGAAGCAAGGTTTATTTTTATTTCATAATGCAATTTGTGTGAGGCAATGGAGACTGTCCGTGTCAGTTTCTCACAGTTAAAACCTGTGAGTGGGATTGCAAAATACAATGCTTCCAGGAATGTTTGAAATATTGTAGTCTCGTCATTCGGAAGGTAAAAAAGAACCCATTATCCTCTCATGACAACATTTCTGCAGGTAGAGGGCGATTACGAATATAAAGTACACATTATTATTATTATTATTATTATTAATAATAATATTATTATTATTATTATTATTATCATCGAATACGCCAAGGATCATATTCCCATACCGTGTTAAGGCCCTTCCTGTTTTATTTACGGCGAGTGCTGAGCTGACACATCGATCTTTCGCTGGAGACTTGGATTTTCCGTGGAGTTTAAATTCCAAGTAGCGGCGTAAACACTGTACACAAAAACGCCGATCAGCTGCGCGGTCTTCTTCACGTCTTCCACATTCCACAGTGAATTCTAATCTCGTAGGCTACTGTAAACGTGTAAAACAATTTGGTTTAGATTTTCTACTTTATTTTTCTCCACTTTTGTTAGCTTTAAAGTATTTTACAGGGGACTCAAGCGTCACGGCATCACACACGCCTTGCTCACAGCTGGCAGCCATTATGAATACTGAACAGTGAACACGCTGTTGCAGCCAGTATTGCCAACAGTTTTCTTGGATCCATCTTCAACATCACACATATTATGCAAACTTATGAGCAGTGGAATGAACTCGAACAAAGTTACTAAGTACACAGTGCAATAAGATATCAATATCATATTAAATAATTATTATTTTGCTACATACACCACTGAGAACAATAACTATTCATAGCCATCTACGTATGAAACACAAGAGTTGGTAACGAACCCGAATAACATACAACCTGTAATATATTTTCCATATTTATGCAGGGCAAAAATTTTAATTCATCAAGTCAGTTCACCAGAATATCTAACCAAACTGAAGAAAGCTCCTGACTTCAGGAACAAGTAACAAATCTAGGGAACTATTTGGCGCTGCGGAAGCCTTTTCACCGACCAGAAGTCTGACTAACATCAAAGGGACCACTTTCGATACGGAACAGTTGGCAGAAGAGGTACTCTACCTTTATGGAAGTTGATGCAGAAAGTAGCGTAGCATTCCTCCTCCAGAGGAGCGGATGCAAAAGACGTCTGTTCTCCATCTCCGGAGCGGCGTAACTACCTGCTGTCATGAGCTCTAAAATGTTTCCTAACAAGCTACCCGTAAAATAACACCATCACATCATTATGGCAAAATCTCATGGAATCGGAAACAAAGGTTAGGGCGTCCCCTGGAAGGGGCGCGCGTTGGCAGGGCCCAGTCAGCGTGAAAGGTATGCAAGGGTTACCATCGCACGGGCTGTGACGGCTAAACAAGCGAATTATCCCATCCTGTATCGCATCACTTTACTAAGTCTGGACGAAGTAGCGAATTAGCCACAGCCCTTGAGAGAAGGCATGTAGGCATCTGTAAGGTGCAGAAGAAAAGTTGGAGTGGGGACAAGTTTATAACTTATGTGCAAAAGAACACGAAGAAGTGTGACAATCGCTTGATGTAACTCGTCTACGTTGGGGACAGAAGGAAATTCCAATTTTTCAGTGCAACGCTGCATAAACTGGGCTGAGCACGGAAACCTGATGGACACGTCGGATGATAAAGGAATACCACACAGCCCATGGAATACTTGGGTATGGACAGAAGAACGACGACGGCCAAAAAATTCCCAATTAAGCAGAAACAAATCATCGCGAACAAATAGTACAAAAAAAACGATACATCCTTGTTAGACAGAAGGAATCTCAAAGATGTTCTAGATGTTCCTTACGAAACCGTTATAATGCAACATCGACCAGTCACCTGTAAGCTGCGGGAAAAGTCACCATGATCCCAAAAAATCGCAGGAAATGGACCAAACAATCAAATAGTGGCGCCTGAAGGAGGAGGTCGATGTTGTTGCGAAAGTCACAGTGCCACAAATGACCATAGTTGAAGTGAGCCGGACTAAACTGAAAGACACCGCATGCTCTGTTCTTGGAACAACTAAGTCAGGGCGACGACGACGAAGGTTTATCTATGACACGTGGCTTCGGAATGACGATGTTAAGGATGCAGTACGGTTGAAGGAACAGCTGTACCACGCGGTTCTTACTCGTTGGAATGCCTACAAAGCAGCCAAAAGTAATGTGAAGGAGGTTACTGCCATAGCAAGAGCACACCGGTATGCAGGTGAAATTTGGTACGCCAGAAGACGAGCGGGATATTTAAAGGCTAGTCAAATCAAGGCAACGAAAAACGGAAGCCAACGTTTTTACAGCTTCAAAGAGGAAACAGACGATTTGCCACTCGACTGGAAGGAAGTGCGAGAACGCTGGCGGAACTACTTTGACAAAATTTCCATCTTGGAATTTCAGTATCTACCTATCCAAAACACCTCTGCTGTTGAAGGTCCAACGAAGGATAATGTCATTCCTGAGGTCCAGGCTATGCTGAAGAAAATGAAACCAGGTAAAGCCACTGGCACCGATGATCTTCCGGCAGAGTTTTGTTTCTCTCAACTACGGGATGCAGAGTGTGGCTAGACTGAGCTTTTCAACCTGATCATCACAGAAGGTCGAAAACCAACAAATGGGTAACGGAATATCGATTCAGAAATAAGTGAAATCCTGCCAATTCTTCTAATCACCGCCCGATCAGACTTGTGAGCCACGCAATGACAATTTTCGAACAAATCCTCGACAAAAGGATTGGCGATTTAGCCAAACTCAACACGAGCCAAGCTAGATTGGTGTAAAATTTTGGTACAACAGGAGCAATCCACGCTGCAAGGCTCTTAGTTGTTAGACATAGTGAAAAGAATAATAGCAATCATCTCGACTTTCTGGACCTTGAGAAGTCCTTCATCAGGTACCTCATGACCTTACCTGGTCAGAGCTACAAGAATATGGCATTCCAGAGCACATTATTAAGGGGGCACAATTGCTTTATATAGAACCAAGGAGTTACGTTCAAGCTGCCGCAGGAGCGTCTGATGACTTCCATAGAACGGTAAGAGTCCACCAAG
Organism: Anabrus simplex; assembly: GCF_040414725.1. Classification (NCBI taxonomy): domain Eukaryota; kingdom Metazoa; phylum Arthropoda; class Insecta; order Orthoptera; family Tettigoniidae; genus Anabrus; species Anabrus simplex. Next base: position 123,220,189 of record NC_090274.1, read on the forward strand.
GCCGTGCCTTATCATCACTGCTGTTCATTCTTGTGATGGACACCATTACATCAGACCTGCACAAGCCAACACCATGGACACCTCTCTAAGTTAATGGCGCCATTTTGTCTGCAGGGAATAAGTTTGATATCCGCGTCAAACAGAAGATTGCAATAATCGACTGGCGCAATATGTCCCGCGTCTCAACAAAAAGAAGACATAGTCGAGAAGATGAAACCGTGCGTGTTGCCGGTGAAAATACAGCACAAGTAGAGAAATTTGGCTCCACAATCTCTGATGATGGCGACTTACTGATGAAGTCACCTTAAGGATAAAAAAGCCAGGCTGAAATGGAGAATAACAACGGGCGCGTTGCGACCATCAGATGAAGGGCCATCTGAAACCTAAGATCTACAAAACTGTTATCTGCCTTGTCGTTTCCTACGGCAATAAATGCTGGCCAGCTACAAAAGAAGTAGATCGCAAATTAAGCGTCATGGATACGAAGATACTTATTAGGAAGGCTGGCATTACTAGACTGAATCACAGTCCAAATGATGCTATTATGAACTGTTTCGTTGTTGCACCGATCCAGAAGAAAATTGAGGAAAGCCATGTGCGCAGGTTTGGGAATGTGTTGCGTGCAGAGGACGATATATAGTTAAAGTCAGCGTATACACAGGAAGTCTGTGAAAAGAAGCGCAAGGCACGAACAAGACAGCAAAGGAAAGATACAGTGCACAACGACCCGAAAGCCGAGAATACATACAGACATGGCCCGAAACCTAACTGGAGACAATGAATCACGACAGCGGATCATCCACCAGGCAGAACTAACACTAAAGAAGCAGAATAACAAAAAGCAGACATGAATATTCTACTATGAAAAATGGGATATAATGGATATTTTTCACATCATAGCATTCAACGTAATATGTTCAAATTCTCTCTCCTAAAGCCTACGTCCAATATTTATAAATGACTTAGTGTTTGAATGACAGAGTACTTCTCGATTTGATGTTTAAGCAACTATATGAAATGCATTAAAAAGAAAAATGAATAACTGAACAAAATAAACATTTCAGAATGATGTGTGTTAATCGGGCGGGACAGAATAGCCGTGGAGGAGTCAGTCAGTGTATTCTGGACTGAACGGAAGTTCGTCTTAGACAGCAGACAACCACATTAATCAATTTGGTATTTTAATAAGGTCAAGTCTATAATTATGAAGACCGTGGAGGAGAGGCAAAAATGGCTGGTTCAGGACCATGTGTCTCCAGACATGAGTCTCTTCACTAATTACTTAGCACAGGGCAATGTGTCTCTCCACAAACGGAAGGTAACCTTGTCACTAACTGGTGAGATCACAGCCATGTGTCACTACACAAATTAAAGTTAACCTCATCACTAACTGCTTAGCTCAGAGCTATGCTCTCTCCACAACAGGAAGGTAACCTCATCACTAAGAGATAAGCTCAAAAATATTTGTCTTTCCACAAGTCAGCAATTAGGAAATTTTATTATCTTCATAACCTTTTCTTATGTAATTCAGTACCAAATTAACATGGCAAACCTTTTAGACATTTAAGTTGCTGCATGATATTTGTAGACTGCTGAAATGAGAGTCAGGACAAGATAGCACCAGAGGTTAGATATAAAAAGTGGGAAGCAGTAGATACTGTAAGACCCGGTCGAATGAATCCTTCAGAAGCATCTAAAACATACGATAAACAACGGACTAAACTACGTGGACAATGGATTATCGTCGGCCTTGTATACCAAGGAAAAAGTATACACACAAAAGGCTTGCTGCTTTGCTGGTTGGAGAGTGACCCTGCATGATATGTGTTTAGGAAGAATGCTAAATTAATCTCCATCCAAAAATAGAAATATGCATTGTGAAATAATTATTTTGTGTGAAAAGTATTGATAAGCAACATTCTTATTGGTGGTCATATTACAAGATTGTTTTCTAACGTAGCCTACTGTGTCCTGTTACACAAGATTTACTCAGAAACCGGAGAAATTCAACCTCAAAGAGTTGACGTATTTGGGCGTTCTTCAGTTGTGTGCATGGTTCTAATCTGACTAATGAGAGAGTGCACTGGGCAGTTCTCAGGAATGAAATGAATATTTCTTGCCACTGGTTGTGAATGTCAGGATAACACAGCGCCTGATGGGAGATGAGTGGGAAGCAGTCAACGCATCACGTAACAGACGAGGAGACTCTCACTACCCACAAAATCACATAAGCCTTTCAGACTTCATAGTTTCCATCAATAATCTGGTTTGAAGTCAACCCTTAAGCTATGACTAGCCATTGCAGAGGCTGCCAATACAAGGGCGCGGCTAAGGCACTAACCCGAGCTTAAACAATCATTTCCCACGGATTATCAAAGATCGTTTCACACAGTAACCAAAAAAGGTGTGACAGCAATAAATGAATTAGCAAGTACTCCATTGGCACACCAACAGTTCGAGAAACACTACTGCATTAAAGGTTTGAAAATAGGATATACATGTGTGCTGCTCTGTTACGTCACTGATAAAAATAATTTTGAAATAAATTTATATCATTAGATTATTTTTTACCTACTTTTACGAGATAATAAATTCACCTGATGAATTCTGGAAATTTCTTAGGCAACCTGCACAAAATATAAATCTTCTTATGTAGCTATCCATTTTATTAGTTTATATTGATTGTGTTAATGTGTTTCTAGTCAACACAGTACAAGCACTTCACTGACAATGAGCACTAAAATGAAAAGTGGGGAAATGGCGACATTCAGCAAGTGTGACCGCAACACTGGAACAAAGATAATTCACTACCACAATATCTTGTTATGCTTAAAAACATGTGGAAGTTTCATTTGAAAACTATGGTATTAAAGATGTTGGACTACTGAAATGAACGTTTCATTTCTACAGCAAATTATCTGCTTTGGTGTTCACAAATGGAGGAATTTGACTTAACACAACAGAACTGGAAAGTTTAAAATACGGCATTCTTTGTGTTATTGCACTATTGAACTGAGCCATAAATATATTGATTAATGAAGCTATGTTAGTTTGGAATTATTATATTGTTTGCAATGTACATAAAAAATAACAATCTTGAATTTGTATATTTATTTTATAATCTTCAATTATGCCTCTTTCTGTGCACCACTCTTGATACAAACATACAAAATTACTGAGAATATCTGGAGGTGATAGTTGCAGATGGCATTTCAGATGATAAAAATGTGAACAAATTATTTGGTGACAGTGAAAGAACGAATACAGCTTTCACCCTTGCTTAAAGGTATAAAACTAAGAAACAATTCTAGGTTCTGTTCAACCCAATCAACACACATCACTTTACAAGTGAACTATTTATTTAGGGATATGTTTCGTCTCTAGTTGAGACTTCATCAGCCATTAAATCACATGGTAAATTACAAAACTCAAATTAGACACTCAAAAAATGTTAAAAAATGGAAGAACCCAATATCTTTTTAAGGACTATTTGGGAAATGCAAAATATATAAATATATACTTAAGATGCATTCCATTTTATTTGCGACATGACATTGGAATGAATTCCATTCTAGAGGGACAAGCCATAGGGGGGGCCTCAAGATGAGCTAAATACAACTAAATACAACTTTTCATATAAAAGGATTTCTTTCTGTAAAGAAATTTAATCTCTTTTCTTAACCATAAGTGGTTGACCTTGTTTTGAATCGAAAGGTGAAACTAAGATGATATAATTTCTCTTTGGGAAGGTTTTGAGAATTTGGGAATTACTTTGCTTACTATACATTTCTTTTAAAATGCTATGTCTTTTGAAATTATTGCTAATCTGATTTTGAGGTTCATGAAACTATTTAAAACTTTCATAGCCTGGTTGGCTTCATTAGTACAATTCACAAACTTCATTGTGTAGATATTTCTGAAGTGTATTTGTTTAAAACAAATTTAAGCACAATTTACGAACATCACTGTGTAGATCTGTATTGACACAGTTAAAACTAACAAACAATGCTAGGTTTTGGTCCACCCAATCAATTCACATCAAGTGAACGATTTATTTAGGAACATATTTCGTCTCTATTTAAGACTTCATCAGCCATAAAATCACGTGGTAGATTACACAGACCTCAAGATACAACTTTCATTTAAAAAGGATTTCATTCTGTAAAGAAATTTGATCTCTTTTCTTAACCATAAATGGTTGACCTTGTTTTGAATCGAAAGGTTAAACTAAAATGATATATTTTTTCTTCCTAAATAAACAGTTCATTTGTAAAGTGTAGTGTATTGATTGGATGGAACAAAACCTAGCAATGTTTCTTAGTTTTAACTGTGTTAATACAGATCTACACAGTGATGTTCGTAAAATGTGCTTAAATTTGTTGTAAACAAATACACTTCAGAAATATCTAGCTCTACCAGAGATTTTTTGTAGATAGATTAGAAAAAAACTGCATGAAGGGTCATTAAATATGATCTAAAAGTTCCTGAATATTTTAGATAAAATTAGCCTATATAATTTTAAGATATTAGTGTTTAAATGTAACAATTTAAAGAAAGGATTAAACTGATGAAAACGGCCAGTTTTCGGAAATAAAACATCCACTACTGAACACAACTCTGAATAGGTACTACATATTCCATACTGTGTAGGGTATGTGGTGTACGTACTTTGTTTCTTCTTTGATGTTTGGTACCAGCTGGTTAATTGAACCCGGATCTGTGAATATTTCCTCCTTAATACCTTCGGAAGGCTATAAGTAATAAATAAGAAAAGTATAATTAAAAGGGAATAAAAATATATATGACTAAACAGGAAATAGCTGAGAAAATACATTTCATATTCGCACAATAAGAGTCTAATTAATTTATCTTCCAATGTAAAAATATAAGAATGGAAAGGAACAGTGAAATCAAATTGAATCAAATCAAAATCACTTCATTTTCAAAAGAGATATCTACCGCGATGGCAAATGGTACACAAGAATACATTATTGACAAGCACTAAACTTTAAATTACGAAAAGAAGACATTTTCCTAAAACACAGTATTGTACAATTTACACGAACAATTTTTCTATTAATCACACAGCTCATGCTTAATAAATTTATATTATTTACAAGATTCTACACATAATATCTTCTGTACTTACAAATATAATCAACTCATATATATATTATGTGGACTTACTTCAAATAATACTATAAAACTGCTATAAGATCGAAATATACATTGCATTTATTCATTTCCTTTTTACCCATTTTGGAACGTAACAAGCATAAGGACCTGCTGCATCTTAATCAGAGCTCCTTTCACCACTTCTAGTGATAAGAAAGATATGAACATGAAAATGAACACATAATAGAATAGCAGTAGGCAGGGTAGCAATAGAGAAGGAAGAACACAAAAAGAACAAATACTATCTCCAAATGCTTACCCAATACCATTCCTTGCTTCCTTTTCGGTTTCTGTTGATAACTATTTCCACATTGACTAGCTATTTTCTTTATCCTCGTATATTCACAATCCCTGGTTCCCACCTTTCCATATACGACTCGTTGCCTCTTTGTTCATTTCCATAATCCTATTTAGTTTCTTTCCCTAAACACCTCACTGTAATATAAAAGTAAACCCACATTGTTCCTATCACTTTACTAACAAGTGGACAACTACAGAAATATCCATCAACCCTCTCTGCTCAACACATTAAAACCATCAAGCAGAATACAATCAATTAGTCTATCAATCAATCAATCACCACTAATCAGCATTTAGGAAGGTGGCAGACTTGTTTAACAGTTGTTGAAAAAAAAGATTGTGGAAATTTATGAAACAACTCTCTTGGTAAATTATTTCAATTATTAAATCATCTTCATACAAGCCAATATTTGCCAAAAATTGCCCCTTTGAATTCTAACTTATCTTCATGTTGTGACCTTTCCTACATTTAAAGAATATGACTTAAAATTATTGATAAGTAACATCATTCCAAGCCATCTCTCCAATGACATCTGAGAATATATTGCTTAGTCAAACAGCCTGTCTACTTTTTCGAGGTCCTCCCAGTACAAACTTCGCAATATTTCCGTAACAAAACTATTTTGTTAGAAATCACCCGCGAGGAACGGAGCTGATTCTGTGGATTACTTCCTGTTCTCTAATCAAGTAATCCTGGTGACGGTCTCATGCTCTAATTGAGGCCTTGCTGGGGATTTATATTCCCTCTCCTTAACAACCTATAAATTACCTCATAATTTCATTAAGAGATCCATAAATTTTATTTTCAATCCTCTTTCGGTGAATACCTCAATGAAGATCTATCCTTATTTCAAATACCTAGGTATTTACGGAGATCCCCATGAAGAACTTTCACCCCATCAACACAATAATTAAAACAGAAAGGACTCCTATCACACAACCTGACTTTCCACCCCATTTGCCACCTTACCATTGCCCAATGTCACTCTCACAATCCTGTCAAGAGCTTTGTATATGCCAATCGTGATATACTTGACCTCCAGAATCTAAAATGCCTGCTATAATTTGCTGGAATCCAGAAGATGAGCTGCAGTGGAGTAATGTTTCCTAAACCTGAACTCACTTCTATCGAAACGGTTAGTAATGGTGTATAACATAATCTTGAAGAATCAAGACCAAGAGCGTGCATCCAAAACCAGTCAAGATGACTAGAGTGTAATTATTGGTTATGTTTATCAAAATTTTATTTATATGCAGGGTGTTACTACACCAAATCTTAATTCATCTGGTACAGCTGCTGCATACATCCAATTCAGCCTACAGATTTGGTTCTATATCTCAATCAATTGACTATAGTATATGCCCAGAAATATTACCATTTCTAGTTATATATTTTTTAACTTATTTGCAATGCCATTTTTATTGTAGGTCCATGTGGACATGGAAATTAATTTCAAAGGACTGGGTGAAACTGTTAACTGCGTCAGGTATTGTAAAAGGACATGACCATAACATTCGCAACACGACCAATGCCTCATTAGTGATGGGTGCGATGCCCATTTGCTGGTGAATGGCGATACGCATCGTCTAATGGAGTATACTCATTCCCATGTTATATAATTGGCACTCCATACTGTGTCATTCCACTATTTCAGAAATTAAGCTCAATCGAATTAAGACGAACGCGATTTCTAATAATGAAGTCAGACACAATGAATAAATTATATAAAATCTTAAGGAATTTGAGAGTAACGCAAAGTCGGAATGAATGAGATCATGATGGCAGTGACCAAGACAAAATTGATATTCAAATTGTTAAAACCAACACTGTTTAAAAATCATAAATGAAAAGCTAACTCAAGGGACTGGACGTGTTCGGAGCAAAAAGCTGCATAAAGCATATAAGATATTAATAACGAAGAAATCAAGAAAGGGAAGATATTTATAACGTCTAAACAAGAATTTAAGAGTTGAACATATAAAAAGATTAAATAATACGCGTAAAATATTGAAATACGAGACTTATAAATTGATTCGCAGTGGCATATAAAAACTACGCAGTTAAGGCCGTGACTATAAAAGCAGATATTCGATACATCGCAGCTTAAACGATCAATAACTAGAAAAGCCGTTCTATACGAGATAAACTTGAAATGCTAGCGGCCATATTGGAGATCTGATAGCAACTAAGATTATACGAAGCAATATTAAGCGGAATGAAGAAGTTAAATTATGTTAGAAGGCTTTCGAAACGAAACATGTCACGGCTGATTTCATCGATGTATTTCGTCTTTTCAACCGAGCTTATGAAAGAAACCATGGCTTTCTAAGGAGATTTGGGATTGACTATCTGGATGATTCCCAGCTGGACCGACATGGCAGAGATGACCCCCTGGTTCCCGATGACACCACGATGACCGGGCAAGCAGGGTGACCAAGTAACATATATAATTCCGGAAAGCGACAGAAAAACATAAGTTTCATTAATAAAATAGAAGGATCGATAAATGGAAGAAAAAGGTTAATGTTTCTGTAGTTAAAGCGCAAAGTAATAGATACACTGACTGACAGAGCAAATGCAACACCAAGAAGGAGTGGTCAGAACTTTATGCCAATTGCAGGGTAGACTGATGTCACTGAGGTATGCGCATGATGTGAAATGCGCCGCTGTGCTGCGCACGTAGCGAACGATAAATGGGACACGGCGTTGGCGAACGGCCCACTTCGTACTGTGATTTCTCAGCCGACAGTCATTGTAGAACGTGTTGTCGTGTGCCACAGGACACGTGTATAGCTAAGAATGCCAGGCCGCCGTCAACGGAGGCATTTCCAGCAGACAGACGACTTTACGAGGGGTATGGTGATCGGGCTGAGAAGGGCAGGTTGGTCGCTTCGTCAAATCGCAGCCGATACCCATAGGGATGTGTCCACGGTGCAGCGCCTGTGGCGAAGATGGTTGGCGCAGGGACATGTGGCACGTGCGAGGGGTCAAGGCGCAGCCCGAGTGACGTCAGCACGCGAGGATCGGCGCATCCGCCGCCAAGCGGTGGCAGCCCCGCACGCCACGTCAACCGCCATTCTTCAGCATGTGAAAGACACCCTGGCTGTTCCAATATCGACCAGAACAATTTCCCGTCGATTGGTTGAACGAGGTCTGCACTCCCGGCGTCCGCTCAGAAGACTACCATTGACTCCACAGCATAGACGTGCACGCCTGGCATGGTGCCGGGCTAGAGCGACTTGGATGAGGGAATGGCGGAACGTCGTGTTCTCCGATGAGTCACGCTTCTGTTCTGTCAGTGATATTCACCGCAGACGAGTGTGGCGTCGGCGTGGAGAAAGGTCAAATTCGGCAGTAACTGTGGAGCGCCCTACCGCTAGACAACGCGGCATCATGGTTTGGGGCGCTATTGCGTATGATTCCACGTCACCTCTAGTGCGTATTCAAGGCACGTTAAATGCCCACCGCTACGTGCAGCATGTGCTGCGGCCGGTGGCACTCCCGTACCTTCAGGGGCTGCCCAATGCTCTGTTTCAGCAGGATAATGCCCTCCCACACACTGTTCGCATCTCCCAACAGGCTCTACGAGGTGTAAAGATGCTTCCGTGTCCAGCGTACTCTCCGGATCTCTCACCAATCGAACACGTGTGGGATTTCATTGGACGCCATTTGCAAACTCTGCCCCAGCCTCGTACGGACGACCAACTGTGGCAAATGGTTGACAGAGAATGGAGAACCATCCCTCAGGTCACCATCCGCACTCTTATTGACTCTGTACCTCGACGTGTTTCTGCGTGCATCGCCGCTCGCAGTGGTCCTACATCCTACTGAGTCGATGCCGTGCGCATTGTGTAACCTGCATATCGGTTTGAAATATACATCAATTATTCGTCCGTGCCGTCTCTGTGTTTTCCCCAACTTTCATCCCTTTCGAATCATTCCTTCTTGGTGTAGCATTTGCTCTGTCAGTCAGTGTATGTGTTTAGTGTCTTCAGAATTATTTATATGATATTAGGTTCTCGCGAGAGATTTGTATGTGGCGATGGTATAAGTCTTCATCACAAATAAAAGAACCCCCAGTTTGGGAATGTAATAAAGTGATAATAATGTTTTAATGGGAGCAAAGAGTTCCAATTAGCCATATCATGTGTGAGGTGTATATGAGGAATAATTTTAGGATATTCGATACGTAATACCAACTGATATTATGATAAGTAGAGGTTATATGTTACCATAATAAGTTAGGATATTAATATTCTAAATTACCACACACAAGGTTTCACCTTACGTGGTATTTTACTGATATCTACTCGACTCTGATGAGGTTGGTGTGATTTTGTATAATAATAATAATAATAATAATAATAATAATAATAATAATAATAATAATAATAATAATAATAATTTATTTAATGTGTGCAAGAGATAGTTAGTAGTTCAATTTATTTTAAGTATTAATATGTTGATAATATGTCCTACTACTTCTGTAATATATGTGGTTTAGTTATAAGATTAATATTTCTCAAGTAATAATGTTATTAGAAGAGTTATGTATATATAAAACAGAGTCCTGTAAATATGTAAACGACATGATGAATGAATAAATACTACTACTACTACTACTACTACTACTACGTTAGATTTGGATATTATGGACGACTGAAGACATGTGAATGTTATTTAAGAAGATATTAATCCGATACGACGAGTATTTGAAAATAAGGTTATTTAGCGTCATGTCACATATATATATGCTAACTGTATGAAAGAATATGAGGAGATACGAGAAGAAATGAGTTATATGTAGATATTATGATGTTATATGAAGAAAGTGGAGGATATATTGAAGGAATAAGTAATTATACGACGAAATATGAGATGTAAGTGATGTATTTGAAATGTTAGGAAAGATATATTGACGCACAGTGAGATCATACATGTTCATTACCAATGATAATATATTGTCCGAGAATCCATACAATATGTTAATGACGACGTGGTAACACATACATGAAATGTTATTATACATTATGAGCATCAAAGGGAATTCAGATAAGATTGATTCCATTACTCACTTGGATGTTTCAACCTGATACTTCTACTCTGAAATCACATTTTTACCTAAATAATGATGGCATACGTAGGTCAACATGGATAATTATTACTATATTGTATAACAAATCTAATTGAAAATAGATATTACATAGTGTCTTCAAAGATGATTTTCCGTAGCGAAAATACTGCCAATAACACGCATATTAGTTCATTTATTGTATATTTGCGCATATTTGAGAATATTATTACCTTGTTATATACGTCCAATTATGATTTGCGTTTAATAGTGAATGAATATCAAATATGATGATGGTTAATATTACAATTAATTTGAAGAGAAGCAGATTTGTGTTGTCGATTGATAAACTAATTTTCCAGAAGCATATGTTGCAGTGCTAGGAAATCAAAATAATATTTTCCTAACAAATCTTGTCCTAAGGAAAAATTAACGAAAACTGCTGAATAGAATGATTCTTCAGGTCAATGTAACCAATAACTTCCCAACGAATTTTATCACTTTCTTTATGTATGCTTAATTAAATATAAACAATAACTAATTTCAATTGCGATAACAACACGATCATTGAAAATAATATGAGCCTACATGGTGAATACATTCCAGAAAAACAAATATCAATCAATTTCCAAACGTAGTTCCACAATTTATATTTTTTATCTAAAATGCTAATAGTTGAGATTTATATGATGTGTTATTTAAAGTTTTCTGTTATAGCAAAGTCAACTTAAAGCTAAGTGGTTGGATTATCGGTTCTCTTGCAGTTCAAGGACACGTCAGATGAAGACGTCCATTAATCTTGATGAGAGAAATATTTAAAGTATCAGCGTTGTCTGGATCCCACGTTTAAAATATTAGTGAAGATTGAAATAATGATCCCTGAGATCAGGTCGAGATATCCTTAGGCACCTATTCTGGACGCGAGAAGGGCGTAATACCTTTCTGAATCTGTCAACATGCAACACCGTTCATAGCAACAGGGCGTAGTAAAATGAAGTATATCCCGAACTTCACCTTGATACCAGAGTGTCATTCTTGGTCTACCAGCAAATGAACAGAGCGGAACAATGGTGTACACACCAACTTCACTAGCCAACGTAATTTTGCGGTAAGATAGAAAATATGTAATTCTTATGGAAATCGCTGCCCTGATTCCGAAAATGATGTTGTTATTTTTTTTCCTATCATGTTTAGTTTTGACGCAGTTCAGTGTTTTAGTATCTGCATGAATTCCTAAGATGTAATGTTGAGAGATGTTCCCGCGCAACTTTTTTTAGAATATAATTATGTGATTTGATTTGTTATAGTTTGAATTTTATTACATGTTTATTGCTGTCTTAATTTTCGTTTTTTAGTTCGGGGTTTCCTGGTAAATGCATGACAAACTCAACCAGATACGCAATGGACAGCGAGGTATGTAGGATTGAAGGTAAGACAGTTGAGCGTTTGCCTTTCATCTTAGAACACTTGAATAAACAGGCGTGTTAAAAGCCCCAGCCCTTATGCAATATTTATGATGGACTGTTGCTTGAGACGGGCTCCAAGAAGTTCTGGTACGTGTTTAGTGCGTCTTATGCCTTTACTTGTAGGCCTATCGTGTGCGCGGATTTAATTTCAAACTGATCACTAATAAGCGAAGTTGTAGTGTTTTAACACCTTCATAGCTAGTGTTTCAGGGGTGACCAGAAGACAGTGTAAACAAAGTCCTCAAAAGTTTTGTTACATTTGTGGAGTTTGTGTGTTGGAGTCCAAGGTGCGTCAAATAGACTTGTTTGTAAAGAAACTTTATTTTTCTTACTTCAAATTGAAAGTTGGGGGCCAAGACAAATATTTCGCACCTCATATTGCATGCAATACCTGTGTTGAGGGACTACGTTATTGGTATGAGGGCAAACGAAACTCAATGCCGTTTGCTAGACCCATGTAATGGCGAGAGCAAAAGAACCATTATGACGACTGCTATTTTTGTACGACCCAAGTTGTCGGTTACAATAAGAAAATTAAAAACAAAATTAAATATCTGAATCTCAAGTCAGCTATTCGACCTTTCCTCATGGACGTGACTTACGTGTACCTACACACTTGAGTGAGGAAAGTAGCACTTCATTGCAATCTGACGATGAAGAAGTAGATTTCGAACCACATCAATATGACACACCTTCAAACAAATTCACGCAATCCAAATTGAATGATCCGATAAGAGACTTAGAACTAACTCAAGAAAAAAGTGAATTACTTGGTTCAAGATTGCGCGAAAAGAATATGTTGGTACACGGTGTTCATTTTCCTGGTACGGAAATCGTGACAAAGAATTCCGAAAGTATTATACTCAAGAAGATGAACTTGTATTTTGTACGGATGTTTCAAATCTTCTACGTCAGTTGGGAAAGAAGGAGTATGATCCTACTCACTGGCGTGTTTTTATTGACTCTTCCAGAAGAGGTTTAAAGGCTGTTTTGCTTCAAAATACAAATGTTCTGGCATCCGTACCACTTGCACACTCCACAAAAATGTCTGAAACATACGAGACCTTAAAGTTGGTGCTTGAAAAAATTAAATATCACGAGCATGGGTGGCAAACTTGCGGTAATTAGAAGATCATTGGATTGTTGCTGGGACAACAAATGGGCTATATAAAATTTCACTGTTTCCTATGCGAATGGGATAGCAGGGCACGGGATAAACATTGCGATACAGTGAACTGGCCGGAAAGGAAACAACTACAACCAGGATCCAAAAATGTCTTGAATGTAAGTCTCATTGACCGTGAAGAAATTCTATTTCCCCCCTTGCGCACCAAATTAGGATTGATGAAACAGTATGTGAAGGCATTAGATAAAAGTAGCCTATGATTTCCCTCATTATCAGAAACAAACATCAAAGAAGGCCACAGATTCGTAAACTGATAGGCATAAACATTTCACAGACACGATGACCAAAATTGAGAAAGAGGCATGGAATGCATTAAAAAATATAGTGACTAAATTCCTTGGCAACGTTAAGGTCCCTCAATACAAAGAAACTGTAAGGAAAATGTTGGTAAAGTTTAAGGAACTCTGTTGTAGTATGAGCCTTACGATTCATTTCTTAGCTTCGTATGTGGATTATTTCACTCCAAATTTAGGAGCTGTCAGTGAAGAACAAGGTGAAATGTTTCACCAGGATCCCAAAGATACAGAACGAGCTATCAGGGACGCTTGGGATGTGAATATGATGGCCGATTACTGTTGGTCGATTGAACAAGACGACCCTTCTAGAGATCATTCAAGAACTTCAAAATCCCGGAAATTCCACGGAAAACGGAAAAAGACGGAGGTGTGAATCTAACCTGCACGTAATGTACAAGTAACAAAACTATGTATGTTTAACCAAGTAATTTTAATTCAAGGTACGGTTATATTAATTTAAAAGCAACTGTACAGCCGAAACTAAATAGGCGCTTTATGCATCAGTTTCACGAACTTCAATATACATTAAAATATAATACAAACCATCTACTTGCTTACAAAGCAACTTTTATGTGTATTTAATGCATGCAAAATATGATTACGTTTTGCAAGCTGAAATTTACATGAATATATCAAATTTAATCAATACTAAGTATCAACAATTTTGCGTAAGAACAAACTAACATTTTGTATAATTGCCACTAAACCAGACGTGATACGCCAAAACAATTTTTTTCTGGAATTCTACGTTAAGAAATTCATAAAACCCACATATTTTCTTTTTTACCGCACAAAAGATCTTTTTTTGCAGACTAGTTTTTCATTGAGAAGCTCTCCGGGACGTTGACAGAGCAGCGTACACAACCTCTGGTGTTCCTGTACACCAACTTGATCCAAATTATAAGCATTTCTGGTACACTATGGTCACGAGTGCAGACCAGATCACACGGTGTGGAACACGGTCGAAAGTCGTTTCAAGGTTAAGGAAGGCAATACACAGTATATGGCTGCTGTTTCGCTCAGTGCTTTTCAATTTGTATTCTGGCAGCGAAAATTGCGTGAGTTGTTCCAGCACCCTTAATGAAGAAGCATTGGTTAGCAATAATGCCAACGATTTCACCCAGTCAATAATGACGGGTAAATCGAAGATCTTCTCGTGTGCAATAGGGGACAAACTGGACGGTAATCTGCACATTCTTCTGGATCATCTTTTTGCTTAAAATTAGGCAGAAGGATGTTTGTAGCCCAGTGATATGGAACAGAGCCAGAGTCAACTCCGGCACTGAACAAGCTGGTCAACCAATTGATAATGAGTTCTTTAAATTGCTACAACTTTCAGAAGTTTGCTGGGAGGTCGTGTGGTCAGGGCGCTTTTTGGTTCTTCATACTCTTGACGGCACTCCCGACTTCCTCTGATGTGATGCATAAGATAAGACGTACCATCTGGAACAGGGTGATGTGGGAACTCAATGCAGGAAATCTCTACAAATGTAGTTCTCAACGTTTGAGGATTCCGTATCTAACCTGTAATCACTGGTCATCTTCGCCTCTAATGCAGACAGAGTGCTCAAATTTGGTCAGCCGGAAAATAGTTTTCTTTTGTTTCCAGTGGTGTTCATTGTTTATACCCTCAAAAAATCAAGGACGCCCCTAGTGTTACATTAACTCATTTGTTCCCAAATTATTTTCTTTTTATCTTTTTGATAATTTATTATGCTTTTGCTCACAGGGGATCCCAAAACTGCAGTAATTGTGTTAAAATTATCTTACGAAATCTCTAAGTAACTTTTTCCGCACGTTCCATTAATGGAACAGCGGGCATGAACGGGTAGTTTTTCAACAACGAATTTTGCATTTACGCGAGTTTTCATACATTTGCATTTATTGGCCCTCAATTGAACACTAAATAAAATAAAAACACACTTTATTTACAACTTAAATACAGGAAATATTATATTCAGCATGAAAACAAAGAAGCAAACGAACAACCTCTGCTGTGTTTAGTAAGGAAGGTTCACAGGATAAGCACTGTACTACAGCAGTGAAGAATTTTCTCTTCATTCTGCTTTTAGTCATTGTCTCACATGCCATGAAATGCTGCAAAATAGTTGACATGAAGTGCAACGTCACATTTCGTGCACATTTTTGCAGTGTTTTCCATACACTGTGCGCATTTGGAAGCCAACTGCATGATCTGTTTTTCGTCAAAATGCACTTCATCTGAAACTCTTTTGTTTACTGGACAGACCTGCTTTAGTGATCGGCCAAAGGAAGCTCTCGAACTATATTTTTTGTAGAAATGGTAGAGTTACCCTCCCAGTAAATACTTACTAGCATTATTCGCAGACACATTTAGAGGAAATGCAAACAATGGCCGGTACCATTTCTTCATCCTTATGGAGACTAATGACCCCAAAATTTTCGTTGATGCAAACAGCGCCATCCGCTATTGGTGCCGGATGAGGAACATCACTTTTTCTCTTGAGTGATCCCTTCCACCCCTTTGCTGTCCCGCCTGAGTCGAGGCTACGGTAACAATTTTGTTGTCATTATACCGCATAAGCGTAATCCCACCTTCAGCGTCGGTTAACTAATGATGTGATCCCCTTCCCCTCTTGGCTAACTTTTTAGCATTCATCAGCTGAACTTCCCCTAACCTGTTTTGACGAATTATTCCCGTATCATTATGTCAATTTTTGTAATAATAATGTTATTGGCTTTACGTCCCACTAACTACTTTTACGATATTTCGAAGACACCGAGGTGCCAAAATTTAGTCCCGCGGGAGTTCCTTCACGTGCCACTAAATCTACCGACAGGAGGCTGACGTATTTGAGCACCTTCAAATACCACCGAACTGAGCCAGGATTGAACCTGCCATGTTGGAGTCAGAAGGCCAGCACCTCAACCTTCTGAGCCACTCAGCCCGGATTGTCTTTTTTTCTGGAGTTCCTCCAAAACTTTGATTGAGGTGGAATAGTTAGCAAAGTAAACATTATAGCCGACGTCCTTCGGTAATAATGATACCATGTCCAGAACTACGGATCCACCTATACCAACTCCAATATCAGGCCTCGTGTTTCCTGCACTGGCTCCTTCACATGGATTTGAACTGCGTAAGTCAACTGAATGGACACACTTTTCATCTGATTTAGCATCTTCTTTGTTACACTCATCTAAACGTAAATCTATATCTACAATTTCTAGGTCTATGATTCTCTGTACAGTTGTCTCCACGAGGCAACGGAGCTGGTTGCCCGATAAGCAGCTTCATCCCCACTATCTTCATATTCTCCGGCGGCCCAAATGACAGCGTCAGTCTCCATTTCATTCTGATATTCTTGTATCTCATGAACTGAGAGTATAGAGTGAAACAAAAAATTATGCAATATACCTACATAACAGGTTTTAAGACGTTAAGAACAATGTTGTAATCTGACTGAGAAAATGAAGTTAAACTGTTACTTCCGGGTGAGCAATTCCAAATGATTATCTGCTGTCATGTTTCAGGGAAGACAAGGGTAGAGAGGGGTGGCGGAGTGTATGATGCAGACAGAATGTTTCGCGCGTATGATCAATTTCCTCACTGGACTAGGACAGGATTGTCTGTAACAGGCAATATCCACAGTTCATTAATTAAATAGCCCTAATTGCACACACAGTGCAAGAACACACTGTACTTAAAACACACTTGTCAGTCAGTGAAAGCACCAGATTGTTTCACCTCTCGTCTGTTTGTCGCAGTGACATGCTCAGTGCTGCCGCGCCTTCACTCACAACACTGTAAATACTGAACGAAGGAAACAATACACAAATAGTTTGATTACAGTAGATGTTATGGCCCCTTCTACTTAGGTGCATAGTTCACCTTCAGACTGGCAGGATGTGTGGTGAGTGGCAAATGATTTGGAAAACTGCCTGTATTCCTGCTACAAGCTTGTTTTCTCTTTCTATGTGGCCCACTTCGTAGTCAATTTGTGTAGAACAAACTGTACACCGCCTAGCGGAGCTCAGAAGCGACTATGAACGAGAAACTTGTGCATTACCTCTGTCTCCCACTTTTCACTTATGCGCCCTCCCCTTTTCCGGCGCACAGCAACAGCGAGCGGCTAGCTCTCCCCTGTAGCAAATACAACAAGTTCGTCAATTTGAATCGCACGCCCGCAAGTAACAAGGTCACTTCAATTAACCAAAAGAAAACCATTTCCCGCCAATCCGACAGCACCATCATTCTCAGCATCACACGAAGAGCATGCCAGCTTTCTCTGTCAGTATAGTTGTGATACACCTTGTACATAGTGAATGCGCCTCTATTCAGCGACAGATTACTTACCGACACATTTGGCAATGACAATTCTTTCCCTGTGTTCTGGATTATTTTGTTAAACCCAGTTTGTATACTTGTATACTGTATGTCCTTTTCTCCTACACCTCTTCTTCGACTGGAATCATCCATAAGAACGTCTGCTTTTCAATGCGGTAGGAAGTATGTTTTGTTGTACCCAAGTTTACTGTTATGTTTGCAGTGAAAGGTCCTTAGAATGTGGTCCAAGTGTTGTGAATCGCATTCAGGTCAACGGGAGGAAAGTGTATGCTGTCTGCTAGGGTCTCCTTCTGCCCTTTAATCCTCCACCACTTGACCTTCTCGGGGGGTATTTATCGCTCCACATCTACGATATTTAGAGGTCCTTAATTCTGCTATGACTACCCTATGTTGAGGTGGTACACATTAACACCCTTTACTAGTCGGAGATCACGGTGCCGAACAACGATAAGGTCAATTCGGTTGCTGCAGTGATGAGCTGATTGATGCACTTACGAAGAACGTGTTATCAGAAATCAAGTCATTTGCCTCTGTGAAATCCAACATATGAGTTCCATCATCTTTTCAGATACAGTAGGTATTACCATCATGACAGATTCTTAGTGCGACCAACATGCATATTAATATCACCAGAGAGAAGTGGGAACTCATGTTCAGGACAGTCTCAAACATGATCTCGTAGCTCCTGCCAATGCTGTTCCATTTTTAGGTCATCACAGCCAGATTGTCCGGCTCCATGGCTAAATGGTTAGCGTGCGTTTCGCCACAGGAATCAGAGTCGGGAATTTTAACCATAACTGGTTAATTCCCCTGGCACGGGACTGGTTCATCATCACGACACGCAGGTCGCCTACGGGAGTCAAATCAAAAGACCTGCACCTGGAGAGCCGAAGTACTCGGACATATCCGGGCACTAAAAGCTATACGCCATTTCATTACAGCCAGATTGCGACCGGGAAAACACAAGTTTGAGAGGACAACCTAAACAACTCAATCTTGCAA
This sequence comes from Anabrus simplex, assembly GCF_040414725.1. Lineage (NCBI taxonomy): Eukaryota > Metazoa > Arthropoda > Insecta > Orthoptera > Tettigoniidae > Anabrus > Anabrus simplex. The sequence continues at coordinate 123,239,010 of NC_090274.1, forward strand.
GCTTGCACACATAATGAAGTCAGCACAATTCCTGTTGGATGTACCCTGGTAGATTAGTTCATAGACATCTCTGATGTAATTTGATTTCTGGTCCTTCCAGAGCAAGTAAATTACTACCTATAGTTCTTTTCTACTCTGATGGCGGGCGGCCTACATGCTGTCAGGGGAAGTGGGGTGCGGGCAGTATTTCACTGCCCAATCAGACAAAAGATTGCCTAGCGGTGGCACTGAGAACTATTCAGTGGCGGAGACTTTGCCGCGCTCACTTCGCTCCACGAACTGCTGTGTTGCCGAGTAGCCTTACTGTGTGCGTTGGGTATTACAAAGAGTTTGTTTTGTGAGTAATTCTTGCCGCGTCCTTTACTGCATTCTTCGATTAACGTTTTCTTGGTATGTGATGTGACGTTAGTTTCTTCTATTGTTTCTATTTGTGTTGCTCTGTGTTTTTATATATAATAATTGCACTATATATCTTGCAATGGCGAAGAGGAAAGAGTTAAGGAGCCAGGGTAGAAAATTGATCAGCAATGTTCATGAATATTTTCAAAAGGAAGCAGAAAATAATGGCCCTTTAGTAAGTGTGTTTAATTGAAACACCTAGCTTTAGTGCTACAAGGACTGAAAGTCAAAAATCATCGACCGAACTAGTATTTGAACCAGGAGCTCGCTGGGGCCCAAAGCCGAAGTGCTATTCGAATAAATAACTCTAAAATTTCAAACTTATAATTCTGAGCAAAGGAAAATATCGCTAATTCTGGGTTTCAAACCTGGAGCTCACTTGGACTCAGAACTCAAGAGCTAAAATGCACAACAAGAAGAAATTTGTTAAAAAACCTCAACCCGACCTGAATCGATGACAAGCTTTGCTTTCCCTGAAGACTAAGTGTGAGCTATTAGCACAAAGTATGTTAACTGAATGTGGAGACAGAATGCAATAAATTTCGTATAAAATGAGGTCGTGACATATGTGCATCACAGGAAAAGAAACTGACTGTACGAACATTTGCTGTGACACCACGTCTCAGCAAAAGAACATCGTCAGTACGGGTAAGCTGACTAGATTTGCTCAGATAGGGAATACATAGTTTATTGTTTCTGCATTAGCTCTGAGCTGGAGACTTGTAATTGCCTGCTGTAAATCACTTGGCACCTAACATCAGAGCTACGAGCAATTAAGAAATCCCCAGGCCGTCTGGGAATCGAACTCGGCACACTTTACCCTGAACTACTAACTATCATAACAACTAAAGGAATGTGCGTTAAGTTCAAAACACAACATTCGAGCTGTAAGAAATTTAAAAATCACCGACCAGACTAGGAATCAAACCTGTGGTTCCATAACTCCGGCAAGAAACAAGCATACTTCTAAATGACGGTACATTTAATTGAAACACTTCAAGTTCGACTTCCTTTCGAGGTGAGGACAATAATATTATTCGCTTTACGCCTTACTTATTACATTCCACCGTTTAAAAAGTTCGCAATAATAATGATAATTTTGAGAATCCCAGCTGGTAAGAAAGTTAAGGCCAGTACTTTACCGTCTGAGCTCGGCAATTATTTCCTCAGTTGCTAAGTGCTGAAATAGCAATCCCCATTTCAAACAAGTTTCGAAGATGCCAGAATTTAGTCCTGCAAGTTTTCCTTTGTGTGCCAGTAAATCTAACGACACAAGGCTGACGAATATGAACACCTTCAAATACCATTGGGCTGAGCCAGAATATAACCTGCCAAGTAGGGATTAAAAGGCTAGCGCTGAGCTACTAAGCCCGACAATTCAACTATTACAGCAAGAAACGAAAACACACACACGCCAATAATAATAATAATATAATTCGGAGGATCCTAACCACCTTCGTACTGAATATTCAACATGTATACCCAATAAGAAAAAAATATCTGGTGCTGGAATTTAGTCCCGCAGGAGTTTGCGTCCTATCAGAATCACCTACCTGGTAATGAAGAACAAAATCCCTGACCCTGCCGGGAATTGCAAAATCTAGAATATTTAAATCAGCATGGATTACACACAAAAAACAATAATAATAATTTGTTGGATCTAACCCACCTCCGCACTGAATACTCTACATGAATACCTAGTGAGAAAAAGAAATCTGGTGGCGGAATTTAGTTCCACAGGAGTTCGCGTCTTATCAGAATTACCCAACAAAGAATAAAATTCCCAACCCAGATGGGAATTACAGTCTAGAATTTTTTTTTTTTTGCTAGGGGCTTTTCGTCGCACCGACACAGATAGGTCTTATGGCGACGATGGGATAGGAAAGGCCTAGGAGTTGGAAGGAAGCGGCCGTGGCCTTAATTAAGGTACAGCCCCAGCATTTGCCTGGTGTGAAAATGGGAAACCACGGAAAACCATCTTCAGCTTGTAATACACCTAGATGCGCATTATATCTGTCATATAAAATCGTTTACAAGCAAAGTGCAAGTCCTGAACGAAAGACGTGTTCCACATTCGGCTGCCAGAGATCAAGGGGGTTAATCTATGGGAGTGTCTAACAACTAGACTCGCGATAATAATGCTGACAAGTTTCGTGTCACTGCATTCTTTGGACCTCGCTCGCTAGATGAGCGAAAGAATCATCAGAACTGTTAGGAGGATGAGGCCACGAGTTTATTTATTATTAGTGTGTGTTTTCGCCACCTTATAGTTGAATTTTCGGGTTGAGTATCTTAGAAGTTTAAGGCGCCAGCCTTCTAACTCCAACATGGCAGGTCTGATTTTGGCTCAGCCAGACTTTCCTCCTTAGTGCTGTAACTGTTCCCTCTCCTCGCTTCACACTTGAGACGAAAGTTATATGAATATAAATATAAACTATATGTGGCTTGCCCGCAAATTGCCACGCAAATAAAATATCAATTATCTTTCCACGGTTTCCCATTTCTCTGTGTTTTGATTGGGCGCCAACTTTACAATTTTTAAGAAAAAAATTACAGCTAAATTTATATTGATTAGCATAGAGACTTATACAAATCACAGGGGTAGGACTTTAAATAATTAACCATTAAGTATCCCTTTGAGAAAGAAAATTAACACAATATCCAGTCAAATTAATTTATTAAACAAAAAATATGATGAGTCGGAAAAGTTCCTTTCAGCTTGGAGGGAATTAAGAATTTAACGTTACCCGCTTGAATGATCTAATCTTCATCTGTACTCCGTGGTTACTCGTTCCCCTTTTCTCGTTGTAGACTGGTTCCATGGACATCCTTCCTTCCTTCTGCGATTTGGTTTGGGCTATCTGGCCTAACACTCCCTAACTGCATCGTCCTTAAATTAGACATTGGCCCTATGCTTAGGAAAGTTGATCACAGGTGGAGAAAATTCAGTGTTATGAATTTTTCCATATTATCAAAATCTTGAACCAACTAAGCTGTTCTCCTGATATAGTACAGATTTGTACCAAGTACCGTAGACTTGAACTAACATAGTTCTTCGTCTAGAATAATATAGAATATATCACACGCAGGTTACAACTCCGTCTCACAGCATCACGGCACTTACGTACTGTATATCGATGGTAACTCACTGTACTGCTCCGTTCACTATAATATACACGAGACATCCCCACCCTTGGGAACTGCTCCATATCAAGTCTCTTTTCCATCGAAGCATCGGATTTCTTGATCTCATATCATATCTTTCCCTACCTTCTTTCTTCACGGATAACCAATGAGCGTGTCTACGATCTACAAAGGCAGCTCTAGCCTTGTGCGCGGGTTGCTGTATAACCAAGTACTCTTGAGTTAAACCCAGTGATTCGTCCCAAATTCTCAGCTTCAAAAATAACTTTTCCGTCTACACAAACATGACATGGAATGACACAAACTCTGTCTCAACCTAGTGACCACATTACAATACATAATATACCGAGCTCAATAGTTGCAGTCGCTTAAGTGCGGCCAGTATCCAATAATCGGGAGATAGTGGGTACGAACCACACTGTCGGCAGCCCTGAATATGGTTTTCCGTGGTTCCCATTTTCACACCAGGCCTTAATTAAAGCCACGGCCGATTCCTTCCCATTCCTAGGCGTTTCCTATCCCATCATCGCCATAAGACATATCTGTGTCGGTGCGACGTAAAGCAAATAGCAACAACATATAATAAATTCCTATCCTGATAACTAAAATAATAAATGATGTTCTAATATAACTAATATGATTCCAATGTCATTCTAATTTATAAATGATTGTAGTTTAATTAACAGTACTCAACGAATAATTGCCGATGCCGTATAATTTTATATCAGATGATATCACGTAATTGGACTGTACAATTACAATCAACATGGCTGGAAAAGCCTGGACGGCTACAGTGTGCATGTATGTTGATTGTGCAGCATGAAAGCAGCTTGGACCTTCAAAAATGATATTTATTACTTTTTGCAAACTATGCAAACGTTGTAGTGTAGTTAGTAAGACGTAAAGCGATTATTGTAATTTTCCCACCGCAAACGGTAGTCGAACACACAAGCTTTTAATGTAAACCCATTTAGTTAGCATGCTTGTTTTATGCCAAAATAAAGGAGCCACCGGTTCGATTCCTAGTCTCGTCGGTGATTTTTAATTTATTTCAGCTCGAATGATGTATGTTTCGAATTTAACGCACATTCCTTTAGTCATTATAATAGTTGTTCACGTTAAAGTGTGCCGAGTTAGATACCCAGGTGGCCTGGGGATTTTTAATTGCTGACAGCTCTACTGTTAGGTGCAAAGTGATGTAAACTTCACAGCAGGTAATTATAAGTCCTTTAGCCATTTAGCCGTTTTGTCCTTTAGCCATTTAACACTTTTTCTCTTTAGTCCTTCGGCCCTTTCGCAGATTGTCAGCTCCATGACCTAAGGTCGCCTTCGAACATTTTGACTAAAATGAATTAAGCATATGTATTTAGCCTTACACAATTTCCCCAGTAATATTAAAATAATTTGTGTAGCCATTATCTTGTTCCAACTTCAGATCCAAAAGAATCTGGACCATGTCTCAATTGTCTCGTTATGTTAAGCCTGGGATCGAATCTCAAACAGTAGTTGGCAGCTAGCACACCTGGGCGTCAAACATGAGCATGTAAAGCTAACGCCATTGTAAGGTTAAGCGTAGGGTTGAATCCAGGGCCTGTGAGGTTAGGCGTCGAGTCACATCTGTGCTTGTTAGGTTAAGCTTGCACTCTTGGCCATGACCTATTTTTAAATCCCCCGCCAAGTAAGGTTATGTGAGGTTAAGCATGCACTCTTAGTGAGCACATTCAGTGAGCTGGATGCCTCTACCAGGGGCATGTGGTGGCGGTGGCTGGCGAACCTGCGAATAGTATCTACTAATATCTTCTTCTTCCTTCAGTGTTACATAAACCACGTTCCATACCTTCCAAGGACAGTGAAGAACATCTCAAAAGTAGTATATACTTACACAGTAGAAATTTGTGAGTGTTGATTTAAAATTAAAAAAAGACTTTATTATTGAGCATCAAGAAGACCTAAGTATTGTAATTCTTGTGACTTTTGAGCACTGATTTTATAAAGCAAACAGAGTCCCCTGTTGTACTTTGTGTCATTTGCCAGACGTGATCCAAGTCCCGTCACATCTAAATATGCCACAAATATTTAAGGGTTGCCAAAAGAAACTGTGTAGCTCTGGATTCCCTGTGTTCACCAATTGGGTGCAGATTATTTTTGGGGCAATATATAAACATGAACGCTATTAAGATAACATTTTATTAGTACAAACAACACGATGAGTGTTCAAAATCTTTCATTTTGTCACGCTGTGGACTAATGTGTAACAATTACAGGAGTTAGGTGATGCCTAGATGTCTCCACTGAGCACCTTACTGAGCTTTAATATACTTTTTTAGAATTTGTTTTACATCGCACCGACACAGATAGGTCTTATGACGACGATGGGTGAGGAAAGGCCTAGAAGTGGGAAGGAAGCGGCTGTGGCCTTAAATAAGGTAGAGAAGCAACATTTTCCTGGTGTGAAATTGGGAAACCATGAAAAACCATCTTCAGGGCTGCCAACATTGGGGCTCCAACCCACTATCTCCCGGATGCAAGCCCACAGCTGCACGCCTCTAATTGGTCGGCCAATTCGACCGGTAGTTTTAATACAATCGATATCTCTGATACTCCAGGTTACATTACTCTCTTCAGTGATATTGCTATTAGTTTCCATTGCATTCGATCTGTTCCTTGTCAGATGACAGCATGGAAGGGGACGTCCTCGTATGTACCCATTAGCACAGGAATTTCGTATTGTATAGATAACTCCCTCAATTCGTAACAGCAAAGCCTGAAAGAACTTGTACATAATTCCCCCTACTGTCCTAACAACAAGCTAATATGCCACTGCTTGAAATGGGCAATTCCTGCAATATACCGCAAGTAGCAATGATACCAACGTCCACACATTATGTATATGGCAAAGAATCTTACAACAGTATCAGCTGTTGTATGGCCAGGTAACAAAGCCAGATGTCACACAACACCTAGCAGTGCATTACAGTACTCTGTGGAAGACATAGGAACTACTTGAAGGTAATGAGAATATTCATATAAAAACTACAACATTTCTAAGGAACTTCAGAATTAATGGTTTAAAATAAGGGATGTGGTAGTAGTGGTGAATGATTTTTTAAGAGTTGGTACAACTACACAACCATCCTCTCAAAGAGTGGGTGTCTCACTTACATGAACGTGACATTACAAAAAGGCTTCTTTAAGACATACCGGAGGCAAAAAAGATAACCTCCATAAATCCAGTACCTAATAATAATGGAACTGAAGCAAAGTATTACAGTGAAGCCTCGTTAGAGCGTTCGTCATTGACACCTTTTCTCACTTAGCACGTCGTAAATTCGAAGTCACAATGCTCATCATATTAAATCCGTATAAAAATACGCCACTTAACACGTCACGAATTTTCGCTGTTACTGCTTAGTACGATCACATTTTCCTTGTACTGAAAATGTTATTTGTCATCCCTTGGGGAAGGAACGTGATTTCGAACTCCGGTAAAAGCGCTGGCCGCAGCTGCGTGATAACTGGAAAAGGCCTTGAATTCTTTAAGTTCACAGAATAAATTTCACCTTCAGGGAGCCTCAGAAACGCTCAGTTTTTCTTGCCGGTCAGCAGTGAAACTGCTGAATAATACAATGAGCCTGTTTGTGCTTGTATTTCACATTCGAATTCAAAAGTTAGAAATGTATTTCCTCTTTAGTTGCACAATGACGGGTAGCAAATATTTGTCGCGCGGTAGCCTACATCTGCAACATAATGGTGTGAAGTTGACCACCCACTGGTCCGAAATGAAATGCTTTCTCTAGCATTTGTTTTAGAAAGAGTGTGATGTGCATAATACTACGATATTTTTATGGGCCATATTCAAATATTTTCATATTTGTGCACTTTTCAGTGCACAATTTTTATGTTATAAACCCCAGCGGAAAAGGTCTCATATTTGTTCTCTCGTGTCTTTTCACCTCTCAATAGTCTCTCCTTGTAGAGTTTCACTGTACCCGTGGATATACGACGAGAAATCAGAATATGTCGGAAAATTGTATGTACTGTTTCGATTTCCCCGTTGGATAGTTTTTATACGTTTATTCAGTAGTACGTTTTCTTGTTTAACACATTCATTTTCCTTGTCCCTTGCAGAAACGTCTTAACGATGTTCCAGTGTGTTTAAATCAACAGAATTGGTAAATATGACAAAGGTCTGGCTTCAAAAAATAAAATTACCAAGTTTTGACGAGACTATATTTCGAGGGCATTTTTGAAAATATGATCACTAAAAATTAAGGCCTCATTGGAATAATAAAATGTCAGTATATCACCTCATCCCTGAAAGTTTAGACAAAGACGACCCTAAAAACACATTGCCATGATCGAATCCAATGTCACCATATTGTACAACTTAAGCTGATTGCATCAGAGTATGTGAAGCATATCCTTGAATCCACAAATAAGCATGTTGATTAAGGCTCGCTTTACGCTGTTTAACCCTTCTCCTCTGAGTGGAATCGAACCAGATTTAATATTCCATTGCATGTAACTGAGAAAATATGGACGCTACATGCCCAAAACCTTGTGTATTTGTTCATCTCGTTTAGTAGTTGTGACATGATTTACAAATATTTTTCAGTTGCTGACTTCTCTACTTGTCAATAAATTAAATATATGATGGACCCATCCATTCATTTCAATGCTTCCCTGGTCACCATAGAAACTACGTTTGACTACTTCCATGACTAGAGGGTACTTCAGTAAGGAAAGTAATATTATGTTCATTGTTTAAGTGTTCAAGAATGGCTGGTCATCAGCGGATATGTGAGAAATCTGTACGAAATATATTGTATGAAATTAGTAAGAGTGAATATGAAGAGGAAGCTGATGATGCATTGGCTGATTCTGATATTATGTTTCCCAAAAAACTCATGATGAAGATCACGTTTCCCTCGAGGGAGAAGAAAATGATCTGATAATAAAATACAACATGTGGTTGACTGTACATCATGATATGTACATATCTCGAAATAGGACAGAATGGAGAAAATAACCCTACTGACAATCACATGTAAGGTACATTCAACATATACAGTAGAACCACTATGTAATGTTTGTACAGGTACCCAATTCTTTTAACCTTAAATGGGGTTTACACTAAATCGAGGTTTCAGTAGGAAGCACACCGTTTCCAGAGATCTTCGCGTGTTTAACATAAATTATACCATCGTACAATATTTACACAATGAGAGCATTAAAAAAAGGAGATAATTATATATTCTACACAATGTATTGAAGTTACAGTATGTGCTTCATTTTGACAAATTTTTGTCAGGGAGTGCAAATCGGTTCAGTTTAACTTTTCCTTATAGCGTTCTACATGATTTTCCATTAAAGAAGAGGAATACACCAAACTCGCAAAAAACACAATAACATTGGTACGAAACAGCAATGGGTTTGTTTAGACATATTCGCGGATGTCTTCCTAGCAGCTTACTCATTAGCACGTATTTTCTAATTCCAATAGTCTGAACACACATATTCCGTCTCATTCTTAAGAATTGTAATAGCACCAGTCCAGAGGATTGTGGTAAATACTTCCATTCTCTTACTCCAAACAGCGTCACCTAACCTAGGTTTACTGCGCACATATTATGAAAACATATTTCAAGCTCCCTGTGGAATAATGATAAAAATTTTACCTCTGAAATTAGTAACTTAAGAAGGAGAAGTATCACATTCTTATTTTATTTCAGTATATAGTATTACAATTAAGAAATCATTTAATTATTGCAAGAAAATGTTATACCGATGTATAGACACCAGTCGGAGTTGTGAGAAGACCTCAGACTCCCTCAAGATTGATTCACTCACACGTAAGGAGGAATCAAAACGGGAGATGATTGATCGTATTCAATATAAATGCTGGAGTAGAGTGTATGAATACAGATAACAGATAAAAACTAACATGCCCGAATTCGCCCGTGATAATGGATGAATCAGTAAAAGGGTTCTCATTGTAACCGATGGATACTGCACAGAATAATACAGAAATTTTTTAAGGTTAAAATAACATTTCCCTTTAGAGAAAAAAAAGTCCCTTTAAAGGGCATTTACCTTCCAAACCTAGAGGAAAACATGAAATAAAAGTATGGCTCCTCTCTGATTTCGACAAGGCTTATGTGTGCGCCACCGAAGTTTACAATGGTCAACCAGTAAACGGACAGAGAGAAGTGAATAGGGGAAGGAATGTGGTATTGAGAATTGTCAAGGATATTGAGGGAACAGGGAGAAACGTCACTAAAGATAATTTCTTCACCGACTTCACCCTGAATAGGTTATGAAAAGAAGATAAACACAATTTCAACAATGACTGCATTGATCTTCACCTATCCTACTGGAACATACCTAGAGACCTAACACTTGCTCATCCCATTTTCCATACTCCTCAAACAGACACATTCCCAGGAACTCAAGTTTTCATGCAGCATTTAATAATGGATCAGGAAATTCACAAACCCTAACCTGTTCTCCAAAACAAAAAATTGAGATGAATCTGTGATGGAGAGGTTAGTATAATTACTTACAAAAGTTAAAAGATGATCGTCAAAGATACATATGTAAGTGCTGGCAAATGAGGGGTAATACCATGGATGATACACAGGGGGAAGATATAGGTGATGTACAAGCAGTCAGGAAAATATAAGGATACTAGTGGATGAACAAGATTAGGCCACTTCGGATGAACTTAAACACAAACCACAACAAGTTATAAACAGTACAGCACAAAAATATAGAAAGATATTTCACAACAAATCACAAAGGAAATATTACAAAGTTCAGTGAGAGTGACACTAACAATTACAATTAGATTCATTAAACAGAACAGATGTTTCCTCACACCAACTGTACAATGAGAAATAAGAAACATTTGGGATGATATGATAGGAAAAAAGAACAGGAGAATGAATTCAAAATGAGCATTTTCAATTACAAAGTCCAGGCATGCCATAAGATCTGACCAGACCGGAAAGTATAAACATAAACAAGTTTAAGATAAGACTATTACGCAGTTGAGGAATGTAAACAAATATTGATATCCGAATGTTCTTGAGAGAACTGACACACAGAAAGTTCATTTTCACATAAGTTCAAAAAGTGATCCAAATAAAGGAATAGACATACATCTGCTTCGTATTTGTAATGGATACAAAATAGTATACAAGCACTGACACACAGAAAGTTCATTTTCACATAAGTTCAAAAAGTGATCCAAATAAAGGAATAGACATACATCTGCTTCGTATTCGTAATGGATACAAAATAGTATACAAGCACTCCAGAATCAAGCGCAGTTTACAATACCCTATGATCTAAGAATAAGTTCCATACCAGTGTGAAAATTTACACCAGTATGACACAAAAATGTTGCCCGCTCTCCAACAACCAAAGAATGACTCAAGGTAGTAGAAGACAAAGAGAACTACTTATACAGACCAGTTGAAGAGGTTAGGTACAGGAAAAGTGATGACACATGGTACTAGAAACGCTGAGAAAAACCATGAAGAGTGTAGAGTGTAAAATCTAAAACCAATGATGTCATCCATGTTTAACGACTGTAGTCCTGTAACTGTGATAGTGTGCACATGTCAAATGCCAGGAAGAAGGCAGCAGTAAATGATGAATGGGGCGGAGTGAATTGACGATGTTAAAAAGTAGTCAGTTGTAGCTATCTACTAACAAGAAGGGAAGATAAAAACTATACCTGATCAATCTCTATTCCTATGCAACCTACAAAAAAATTCAACTATTTTGGATAATACAAGAACTACACCAACAGAAAAAGGGTTTGCATCAGAATTCCAGCAACATATGACAGACATGTCAAGCAGATACACTGTAGATTTCCCTATTAAGAAAAAATTTAAAAATTCGTAGATCAAAACAAATGGCAATTCAGCATGTCCTGTCCTTGGAAAAAAATTGAAACAAAATGGGAAGTTCTGCCCGGAATATATTGAATTCATGTGAGAATTCGAGTCACTGGTTCACATGAAAGAAAGAAATGTGAAATGCTCGTAGGAAGAAAAATCACTATTAAATTCCACATCAAGATGTCATAATTCTGTCAAGTTAAAAAACAAAAACACTTGTTTTCTGTCAATACTGACAATGGCATAAGTCTGAACTACATCCAACATATAGGGCCATCTATTCAAGAACATCTCTTCTCTATAATCATCTGATTGCAGGCTCAACAAATAGCATTTACAGCAGACATAGGAAAATGTATCTTCAGGTGAATATCAAGAATAAAATTTACAATTCATGATGTGTACTCTGGCAAGATAGGCCACATCAGGCAATTAAGACATACGTAGTCACAGTGGTAACCTACACAATAGCATACCTTGAAAGAAGATGCACGAATAAATTCAAAGAATGTACAAGCTCCCCTCATGCAGGAAACATCATAAATCAAGACTTCTGTGTAGATGCATGCCTCAAGTGTTCTAAGTTGAATGCAGACACTTCTGAACAATTAATGCAAAATACACAAAGGGTGCATGCAACCCCAACATACCCATTCCTTAACACTAGAACAGATTATCTTGGCCCAAGTCTGGGTCTGAAACTTTGATCGTTTACATACCTACATGGCATCATTCCATATCTTAAAAATCAACACAAACGACCAATGCCTTCATGGTGTTGCATTTTCTATTTTCTTAAGTGTATCATATTAATATGTCTAGATTTTATCAAAATCAAATCGAGAGCTAATTTGTGCCTGTGAGTGTTAATGTCCTTCTAATGGTTTGATTATTATTATTATTATTATTATTAAATTTTGGTCAGTGTATTTCATTCTATTTTTCCTTGTTCTTGTTATGTGATCTCTAATTGTGCTGTAATTTTGTGTTTTATCCTGTGTTGGTTTATTTAACATTATGGGATCATTCTTCTCGCTGTTTTGGGGTCTAATTTCAATTATGCCTCATACACACATTATGCTGTTCCCAAAGCCCCTCACTTTAAATGTTATAACAATTTCGGTCACCTGTTAAATACTCTGTAAAGTGAAATCTTAATTCAATCCAACTATCATTCAATGTATTAATAATTGTACCTCACCTCCGCTCATTCAAATAAGCGCCTTAATGAACTCCTCTACGGAACAAAAGTTGAAACTGATACTACATGAATTTGGAACTTTAATCAGAAGATGTCACTACTGAAATATTAAGTTTCCTAAACAGATTGAATTTCTCCTTGTTATGTTTGGCTATACATCAAGATGTTTGAACATTTTTCCACAGATGTCACTACCACAAACTCTGATCATGCACTCTGGTGCAAGGTGAAAGAACTTATAACTTAAAGAAGTTTCGTATTTTGAAGTTTTCATAACTGAATCTATGTTCATTTATTTTTGGACTGGCAACACTTCTTTTCTTTCCACCACTTTGAATCTAGCCAATCAGGAATTTTTGTAATTAATTTCCAAACAATCCTGCATTTCTTGTTCACTTTGTGCTAACTAATAATAATTGAGATGGTGTGGCCAGATCAGTCCTGAATTCTCTCGAACCTTCCCCGAGGGTATATAAGTTGCGGCTTTTCGAGTTTCCTTGTCAATTGATCGCCGTCTTTCTAAGTGTGTGTGTTAAGGCAAGAGGCCGGGCGCCTCTTTCTTCAGCCTGCAGAACATCTTCCAGGTAATGGCCCGTTAATCCTATCTTTCTTTCTGTCTCCGCAACTTTATCTGAGGGGAAGGTCCGATTCTTAACTATCTAACATTCTTTTCTAAAATGTAAATTTTCGTTTGGCTAATGTAAAACTTTATAAAATCTGAAACTGTAAATTGGGCATTGAGAGTGAGTTACCCTCTCGAGATCCCCTTCATCTTGGATTCGAGTGACTACCATTTCGTAACCTTTCGTTCCTGTAATGTATTACAGTTTTTCCCATGCACACCACCTCAGTAGTTCGGGACTCGTCCCAGTTTCACCAGCCAAGATCCCTGTAGGTTTTAATATTTCATTATCTCAGAGCGCAGTGTATGCCTCCATTCTGATTGAGTACTAGATACCACTGTGCCTTGTGAGGCCAGAGAGTGTAACATTGCCTTGAGCGTTCTGTAAGCAACTGAGAGCCTGTTAGCTCTTTTCAAAATTTTATAATAGTAAAGAGTGGCTCTGGAAGGGTAGATATTTTATTTAGGGAGCAAGTGATCTTCAATTAGGGGATATCTGCCCTTGACTAAATTGTTCCTTATTTTGACTTGAAGTTTTGTAAACTGGATCTGGTATCTCTGAAATTTTAAAACTAGGGGCTTGAAGCCCAAAATGGTTAAAGTTCTGAATCTTGGATTTTTCCAAATCTGGTTTCAAGATTGGCATTGTACCTGATTGTTACTTCACTTAGTGGAAATTTGTTTGTTTTTATATGCTGAAAGGTATATAAGATATATAACCTTTGTTAAAATTTTAATTCAATTCTTGATATTGCAGTTAGACCCATTCAAGACCGCACCTTCTTTCACCATCCCCGCATTCCACACATACCCCAGAACAACAATAATTATTATTTATCTTCTGTAACTAGGCCATTCTAGGGAAGTGAAATTTGTTTCTCCTGTTCTTAATTTTCCTTTGGTTCACGCTCACATGTCTTATTCACATTTTTTTTGTTTTTTTCTCCCATTATTTATTTGTTCTGGCGCTAAGTTCTTATCTCTTATTTTGTGGATGCTTTCAGTTTAGCAGGCCTTGCCTGTTATTAATGATAACTTTTGCTTGGATAGCTGTATGCTTCAGTTCGTGTATCATAGTTCTCTTAATGTCAAAAAACCTGTTTTTGAGCTATTAGCATTCAAAGTTTTGCTTATAGTTTTCCAATTATTTTTTTCAACAACTAACTTTAAATAAACTTTACACTTTCTGCATGGAAGTCACCTTATTACACGCTAATTTTCTTCTATCCTATTCTTTAAAAATTGCCAGGTATCTAATCTTTATTGGTAACCTAACATTATTGGCAAGGGCTTATTTAAATAAACATCAACTGTTTGTTTAGTACGTAACAGAGACATTGGCCCTTTTAACACGTTGCAGGCCAGGATAAAACGCGTTTGTATCAGTTAATATCCCAATCTTGATGAAAAATGGCATTGGCTCTGTTAGAACCAAGCCACAGAATTGTGCACCATTAATATTGTTTTTTCCATTGTAATATTGTAATTGGTATGGGGAGTTTTCTACCATGTATTATTGTCACTGAAATTCATTTATTTATCCGTGTGATTTTATTTGCTGTTCAAGTCACATTTTGAGTTTGTGTGCGTCCGTGTTTCCATAATTGTTCAAACATTCATGTAAGAATGAATTGAAACAAAGTTCAATTAAATCAGATTAATATTTAGTTACTGGCCAGTTTCTATTTCTTAACCTTAACATTAAATATTAATTTTGTGAAAGAGTCTCAGGTTCATAGTAATAATCTAGAAAGGTGTCGAACTTTCAGTATACTTATTGCTTTAGTAATTTATTCAGAGTTATTAGTGATCATATTTCTTGTAATTTTATTCATTTGAAATGGTAATTCAATTGTGAATAATATGAAATTTAACTCTTTATTCATTAAGTAAATATTTAACTCCAATTCTAATTGCATCTCTTCATTTGGTAGTGTTGGTTACTTTAACCTGTCGACTAATTAAGAGCTAATTTAAGATCTTGCCCTCTTACCTGTCTATTATCCTGGGCCCCTTCCACGTTTTATGTTCATATGCTGCTGCCCCAAGTAGGTAATTTTGTGCTTTGATGTTGTTTTCTGTTGTTTTACTGTATTCATTTTTGTGTCCTTGGACCATTGCAAAATGGGCATTGAAATACCCCATAACAACATATTCATACCGAAAGAAGATGACAGAAATGCTATGCAGTGGACGATTGCAGTGATCAAATGGGTATCATGGTAGTGACGGATTCATTCATATAACAAATGTTCACGTCAGTAACGGTCAACATACAAGGACTATTCACAAACAGTATCTGTTATGAAGTATGAAACAGAAACAGAAGTGTTTATTTATTCATTGCAAGTTTAAGTAATGCTATACGTTACAATACACTAGTAACACCACAGACCATATTAGGAAGAGTAAGAATACTTTTTCTTGCCACAAGAGGGCTACAATGTGTGTAGTATAAAAGTGATAGCTCACAGTAAGCAAGCATATCCCTTGCAACTTATACCTACAAATAATTGTATTATCTAGAAATCAATAATTAATATAATCAACAAGAATACAAATGTGTTTCATTTAGATGCAACTAGTATCCACTAACAGTAAGAAAGAATGTATCTTATAGCAAATCTGTGTTCAAAAATACTTACGAACCCAAAAGTATTGGTATGAATAATACCAGGTCACAAATGATAACACGGTACTGGTCTTTCGGGTAATCCTAACTGCTACACAATGCATAATGCCAGATCGTGGAACAACTTGAAGGAAAGGTGAAAATTAGGTAAGTAAACAGTCAATCTCATAAAAAAGTATATTTTCCATAGGACTATCAATCGTATGCATTGAAATGAACGGTCAACCACTGATATCTGTTGAGCCATTTTTAAACTATTTTGACTACCTGCAGATGGATTATCAAATCATGTACATTACCTCAAGAGTGTTTTCCTGTGTTGACCCTGGCTCTGTTAACTCTGATTTAACTTCTTTTTTCAGAACTACCATATCTGATAGATGTTCAATACTTTCCTGTAGAAAATAAGACATATTAGGTATGCATAAAACATATATCTACAAATACAGTCACCTACAAATGAACATGATAATTCATTATCTGCCAGTATTACAGTTACTTTCAAAATTTCACTTATGTTCAAGAAAGATTTCTACCATCAGAGGATTGTTAATACCAAAGGATGTACTGAGAATGGGCTTCCTCACTCCTTATGTCAGAGAAAGAATGGGACTGAAAACCAAATATAAAATGTGATACACATTCTAGAAATATCAGAAGATATCCTAGAAGAGACGGAATTGGGGCCATCTCGCACAGAATTTGGAAGGAAGCTGCCATAGGCATAGACACTAAATTGTATGTACTGTACCCGGAAAATATATGGAATTAGGTATTGTACCGGGAACACCGCTACGACAGAAGTTCGAAGTATGTTTGTTGAACTTCGCGCGAGATGGAAGGTAGGCAGCCCGCCGAACGCAGTGACGTACCCAGCGAGTGACGTGGCCGCCGTAAGCCAGCTCTCCGCTACCATATATGGTAATGATCCAGCTCGTCCCCAAAAGTACATCTTTGAGTTAATTTATCGCTATTTTGACACTGCCATCTTAAAGGCCCTTACAATAGACATCATCTGTTCAGATTTCAAGAAAATCCACCGAGTATTATAGAAGTTATAAGGGTAGATAGTACCCGAGTTCTAGACACTTCCATGCGAACGTGTATAAAAGGAAGACCACCCGACCTACGAATTCAGTGTCTGTCACTCCGCCGTCTCTGTGACACGGGTGACAAGAGAAGTCTTGTGTGTGTCGAACTTCTAGTCGACAGTCTGCGATATCCAAGTTCGGTATTTCTCTAAGTGTTGTATCAGGACTTTGCCATATTCTTGAAGTGCCTGAATGGGACTTTGTTTTCTGCGAGCATCGTATTGGAACTTTGTCATATTGCCACATTGGGACTTAGTTTTTTTCGTGTGTCGTGATTGGACTTTGATGTTTTCTTAAAGTGCCATATAAGAACTTTTTTTTTTTTTCTGAAGCGTCTCATTGGAACTTAGTTATTTTCGCCAAGTGTCGCGATAAGACTTTATTATTTTCTTAAGGTGACGTACTGGAACATTGTCATCGAAACTTTATTTTCTTCGAGTGTCGTGTTGGGACTTTAACATTTCGACACGTTGGAACTTTATTTTCTTCGAGTGTCGTGTTGGGACTTCAACATTTTGGCACATTGGAACTTTGTTATTTCTACACATTGGAACTTTTTTTTTGAAGTGCCACATAAGGACTTACTTATTCGACGACGATTGAATTTTGACGTGTGTTGTGTATCGCATTGAACTTACGCGAACTTATATTTTTGAATCAATTTCTGGAACATTGAACTTAGGGGACATTAAACATTACGTTTAATTGTGAAATATGCAATGCTTTCCAAGTGCTGCACAGGGACTTATGTTTTGATTCTTAAAGACTGTGACAATTCGGAATACGCATATCGCATTTTCCTAAAGCCTAGAACTTTCCAGTATTTTGAGTGATCCATAATTTATGAAGCCAGACTTTTTCTTTCAAATATTATTTTCTTTAATGGCTATTCACTTCGCTTATTAATGCAACAGGACAGTTTCCGAGTGCTACTTATTCAGTTCATTGCCACTATGTTTTCAACCTTCAGAACTGTGCATTTAGGGCTGCAGTAACAGTAATCCTCTAGAACATCCTGACTTACAGTGAGCTTGCCTTATGAACTTGCATTTCTACCAGTACTTGTTCGAGTGATTATTCTAGAACGTTTTTGCAGTAATCATAATTAAAAAAAGTCATATCTGTTCAGACAGTGCCCTGAATGTGTGGAGTGCCGTACAGGAAATTCAGGTGTGAATTACGTCTCGAATCGAACCCAGGAGCACGTACCAATCTTCGAGACATTCCAGAACGTCGAGACTTCCAGAACGTCGAGACACTTCCAGAACCTCCAGACGTTCCAGAACTCCTCATCCGAGCAGGTGTGGTCCCTGCCCAGTCGATGTCCAGCACCATCCCAGGACTTGGAGGTACCAACCAGCCACGACATTTCCACGCTGCTGTATGAAGGTGATATGAACTTGCTTTTGATGATCAATAAACTCAATTTATCAAAATAATCTCTCAATTTGATAACTATACCTCTCTCTGTACCAGCTCCAATGATAAAGCCACAACAGAGATTAAGCCTCATGCTCGTTCATTTAATATCAAGCGCCTTAAAGATATGAACACATTTTTACGGGTACAGAGAGGAGGTAGTATACGTGGCGCCCACCTTTAGGGGCCGATTTCATTGGAGCTTAACATGAAAGACTTACATACAGCTCAAACTATGGTGACTAAATTCAATCAGAATAGGAGTGTATTCAAATTTCAGTGGAGACTAACTTAACTGAAGTATAAGTGCATAATTTAAGTGATTTGGTAGAGGTGATTTGCAAAGACTTGGTTTAATTAATGTGTGTTGAAACATTGGCACTAGGAGTTAAGACTTTGAACTTTTGACTGAATGCAAGTTTTGAAAATCTTTAAAGAATTTTTTTTTTTTGAAGTGTGTCAATCATTATTTCTGTACTTGGTACTAGAGTTATATATTTTAATAAAATGGAGGAGATTATGGCAGCGATTGAAGCCCTTAGGCTCAGTATGAAAGTAGCAACTGAAAACTTAGAACACCGACTTAGTGAGTCCAGCTCTAATCTTGAACGTAGGATTGTTGAGACCAAAGAACAACTTAATGAATCTAGTTCTAATCTTGAACAGTCATTGAGAGAACAATTAAATGAGTCTAGTTCTAATCTCGAACATCGGCTTAATGAGTCTAGTTCCAATCTCGAACATCGGCTTAATGAGTCTACTTCCAATCTTGAACGTCAACTTAATGAATCCAGTTCTAACCTTGAACGTCAACTTAGGGAATCCGTAGTTCAAATTAATGCTGAAGTAGATAAGAAGTTTGTAGAAGCGAATGCCGCCCTAGAACAAAGACTTACTCAGGCTGGTGCTCGCATTGAACAAAAATTTAAAGAGTCCAACGCTAGGGTAGATGAAAAATTTTCCGAAATCAATGACCAATTGAAAAGTAACATGGAGGTCATGAAAGAAGAAATTAAAACCCAAGTTGTAGCTCTTCTTAAAGATGACTTCAAAGCCATTCTCCCCACTTCTCAGGCAATTGCTAAAGAGATGGAAGGCTTAAAAACTCAGTTACAGGAATCACATTCACAATTATCTTTAGCCCAGGTTAAAATAGCCTCTATTCAGGAGAATCTTAGAGATACGCTTAAAAATGACATTCAAAGAGTAAACAATGAAGTCAGTCTTATAAAGAGTAAACAGGGAGAGTTTGATAAAAAAATTTACATCTCAATTAGATACTACACACACTCAGGTTACGCGTATATGTCGAGACGTATCCGAATTAAAAAAGGATCTCCAAGATGAAGTTAAGGTAGTAGAAGATACTATTAAACAACAGGTGAAGGATGTTAAAACAGAACTACAAGAACAGATAGAAACCCTTGGTAGTAAAGTCTCTAATTTAGAACTGAGGGATACTCCCTTATTTCCTTCTAGTCTATTAAAAACTAATGAAAACGCAAACTTTACCACTATCATCCGAATGACCGATGAAAAACCTGCTAAATTCTCCGGGAAGGAGGAATACACCGCTAGGGAATTTTTACTCAACATTGAAGAATACTTTCAAGAAAATAAAATCAGTCCTGATCGACAGCTTCGTGTCGTTTCCAAGTTACTAGAGGGACGCGCTCTATCATGGTATTCCGCTTTTAAATATTGCTTTAACACTTATTCTGAATTCAAGGAAGCTCTATTGAAGCGCTTTTGGAATTCAGAGACGCAACATTTAATTAAGTTGCAGTTGTATGCTAAGAAGTACAATACTTCTATAAACACATCCCGTTACTCAGATTATTTTATCGGGCAACTTAAGAAGATGCAATTTTTGGATCCACCATTGCCTGAGCAAGAGCTGATCCAGGCGATCACGTTGCAATTCCCAGCCCAAGTTCAGGAGATTTTGGTAGCTGCTAACATACAATCTTTAGAACAAATGGATGGGATACTTCGTAGATTGGACACAGCCCACGCTCAATGTTTACCGAAAGGGAGTAAGACTAAAGAAATGACTACCAGTCCTGTCGCCATTGTGACACAAGGACGCCCAGATCCGGAAGTACCAGAGGAACGGCCTACATCACGAAACACACCTACACGATATCGAGGGTATAAAGGACGGCCGGACCGAGGGAAAGCGCCATACCAAAATAGATTAACATGGAAAAAGCCAACAGAGGCCCAACAAGTAGAGGATAGGGTTTCTTATCGAGATGAATTGAATAGACTAGATGATTAGAGACGATGGTAAGAAAAACGAAACGCCTGCCCCGAACCCTAACACAACGGGTGCAAAAAAAAACTCCAATGTTTTCTTAAGAAGATTGCCTGAAAATGGAAGGAGGGAAGAGCCGCTCTGCATAACTCAGGTACATTATTGGCACGTAGAGGACACGGAACTACTTCATGAAAACATGACACCGTCTAGGCCAAGAATCCAACGTAGCCTGCCAGTAATCACCATTAGGGTTGGCAATATTAAAGTTATGTCATTGGTAGATTCAGGAGCTCAAGCCTCGCTTATTTCAGCCAGACTATTAGAAGCCATAAAGGAGAGACGTGATGTACTTGTGATGCCTGTTTCCCAACTTAGGATCAAAGGGATTGTTCCAGATAAGTGCATTAAATGTAAACTACAGACTTTTATGGCATTCGTCGTGGGACATGTTCAATTTGAGCATGTTTTTCTAGTAATCTCTCAGATGAAATTCAATGTTATCCTTGGATCGGATTTTCTCATCAAATATGGAGGAGTGATTGATTACACAGCAAATGTCATTACATTTTATAACGTTGACCCTGTAGAATTACAGCTGATCGAAAGAGACGACGGTCGGATACAAGGGATAGATACCCCGCAAGAAGAATTCGATGGTGGAAATAGCGATGCTGCACCAGTCGGAGATGAAGAGGGTGATCCCGAAGAAGTGGGACCCGTCGAAGATGTACCCCTGATAGATGAGATGTACGACGACGGTCCAGACTATGTCAGCTCCGTAATCAGTGTGATTGAAGACCCAGTGGCCAACAAAGACGTTGCGGATTCAGTCAAGGAAATCTTCGAAACTTATACGGACGTGTTCAATGATAAACCCGGAGAGATCCGAGATTTTAAATATAATTTAGATGTCAAGGATACTTCCACTTATAAAAAACGTCCCTATTCCATAGTATGGAGATGCAGAGCATAAGCAAGAACACACATCATGGAACCACCGAAGACATATATAATGCTTCTAGCCTAAAAACATACTTCGAGAGAGAAGCCTAAAGAAAATCCTTGTCGAATTTTCTTTGCCCTAAGAGGGGGGGACATGTACCGGGAACAACGCTACGACAGAAGTCCGAAGTATGTTTGTTGAACTTCGCGCGAGATGGAAGGTAGGCAGCCCGCTGAACGCAGTGACGTACCCAGCGAGTGACGTGGCCGCCGTAAGCCAGCTCTCCGCTACCATATATGGTAATGATCCAGCTCGTCCTCAAAAGTACATTTTGAGCTAATTTATCGCTATTTTGACACTGCCATCTTAAAGGCCCTTACAATAGACATCATCTGTTCAGATTTCAAGAAAATCCACCGAGTATTATAGAAGTTATAAGGGTAGATAGTACCCGAGTTCTAGACACTTCCATGCGAACGTGTATAAAAGGAAGACCACCCGACCTACGAATTCAGTGTCTGTCACTCCGCCGTCTCCGTGACACGGGTGACAAGAGAAGTCTTGTGTGTGTCGAACTTCTAGTTGACAGTCTGCGAAATCCAAGTTCGGTATTTCTCTAAGTGTTGTATCAGGACTTTGCCATATTCTTGAAGTGCCTGAATGGGACTTTGTTTTCTGCGAGCATCGTATTGGAACTTTGTCATATTGACACATTGGGACTTTGTTTTCTTTGTCGTGTGTCGTGATTGGACTTCGTTTTTTTTAAGTGCCATATAAGAACTTTGTTTTTTTTCTGAAGCGTCTCATTGGAACTTAGTTAGATTCGCCAAGTGTCGCGATAAGACTTTATTATTTTCTTAAGGTGACGTACTGGAACATTGTCATCGGAACTTTATTTTCTTCGAGTGTCATGTTGGGACTTTAACATTTCGACACGTTGGAACTTTATTTTCTTCGAGTGTCGTGTTGGGACTTTAACATTTCGGCACATTGGAACTTTGTTATTTCTACACATTGGAACTTTGTTTTTTTTTGAAGTGCCACATAAGGACTTACTTATTCGACGACGATTGAATTTTCACGTGTGTTGTGTATCACATTGAACTTACGCGAACTTATATTTTTGAATCAATTTCTGGAACATTGAACTTAGGGGACATTAAACATTACGTTTAATTGTGAAATATGCAATGCTTTCCAAGTGCTGCACAGGGACTTATGTTTTGATTCTTAAAGACTGTGACAATTCGGAATACGCATATCGCATTTCCCGAAAGCCTAGAACTTTCCAGTATTTTGAGTGATCCATAATTTATGAAGTGAGACTTTTTCTTTCGAATATTATTTTCTTTAATAGCTATTCACTTCGCTTATTAATGCAACAGGACAGTTTCCGAGTGCTACTTATTCAGTTCATTGCCAATATGTTTTAAACCTTTAAATATTTATTACCTGATGCTGAAGGCGATTTCAAAGGTATTAATAGGTTTTATAAGGTGAAATGATTAGTGTTAGAGAATAGGTCCCATATGTTATTTTTTAGATAAGTGAATATTTTCATTGTATGGGGGCGAAAAATGCGATGAAAATTCAACGCCAGGAAATACTCAAAATGAGTTCATTATATTATATATTAATATTTATGTGATATTATGTTATAATTGTAATATTGAAGATTTGACCCGTATTTTAATAATAGGATTTAGAAAGTTTTATTCTTGCTTAATTGTTTACTTTTTATATGTTTTACATGTGAATTTTTGTGATTATAGATTTATGAACTTAGATAGTATACATATATTTGCAGTATTTAATATTATTTATCAAGGTGACTTGGAATTAGTAATATAATATGTAGCCGGCAAAAGTCGTGCCAGCCGCCGCGGTTATACGTAGGGTTAAAGTGAACATTATTAGTGTAGGAGTTAGTAAATTTTTAATAGACTTGAATGTAAATTTTTAAGGTAGAATTTTGAATTTATTTGGGGTTTAGAATTGGTATACGAAGCTTTGAAAATTGGGTTATAAACTAGGATTAGATACCCTATTATTCCAATTGTAAATATCATTACTTGAGTAGTAATAGTTATGTTCTTGAAACTCAAAGAATTTGGCGGTGTTTTAGTCTTTTCAGAGGAATCTGTCCTGTAATCGATAGTACACGTTATAATCGACTTGATTTTGTTATCAGTTTGTATACCGCCGTCGTAAGATTATTTTTTAAGAATGATAATTTTCTATAACTCTTATTAGAGTAAATGTCAGGTCAAGGTGCAGCTTATGATCAAGTAAGAGATGGATTACAATAAAAAAATTTAAATGGATCTTGCATTGAAAAGTAGTGCGCTTGAAGGTGGATTTGAAAGTAATGTTGTTATATTATGATAATGTGATTTTAGCTCTAAAACATGTACACATCGCCCGTCGCTCTCATTATAAGGTGAGATAAGTCGTAACATAGTAGATGTACTGGAAAGTGTATCTAGAATGCAAAATAAAGCTTAAAGTGAAGCATTTCATTTACACTGAGAGGATGTTCGTGCGATTCGAATTATTTTGAAAGTATCAATTTAAAATTTGATGAATAGGGAATTTTGATTTAATTGAAATAACATTAATTATGTATGTTTTAGTGTAGTAATAGAACAAATTTATTTATTTATAGTGGAGTAGTACTGTGAAGGGAAATTGAAAAAGTTGAAAATAAATTTTTAGAAAAGTAAATTAATATTGTACCTTGTGTATCAGGGTTTATTAAAATTGGAATAGAGATTTATTTTTCCCGAATTAAAAAGAGCTAATTTGTTATGTTGGTTAGTGTGGTACTATTATCAAGAATAGCAAGTTTGTAATGAAATATTAGTCGGTTTTTAAGATATCTGGTTCTTCAAGAAATGAATTTAATTCAGTATTTAATAGTAGTTTTTATATTAATATATTGACTGTTAATTGAGTATAATATTTTAAGGGATAAGCTTTAGAATAGAATTTATAATTATTGTAGAATTATAAAGAAGTGTAGGCTTTAAATTAGCCATCAGTTGAATAATGTTATAAGTTATTTTATTGTAATATGATTTTATAATAATATTAAGTTGAATATTGAAGTGATTTATGTAATATAAATGTAAATGTAATAATGATAAAATTAGTATATAAAGGTGTAAGACGTTTAGTATACCGGTATGTAAATTTACATGAAGGAACTAGGCAATTTTAATGTTCGCCTGTTTATCAAAAACATGTCCTTTTGGGGTGAATTTAAGGTCGGGCCTGCCCCCTGATAGTAAAATTAAAGGGCCGCGGTATTTTGACCGTGCAAAGGTAGCATAATCATTAGTCTTTTAATTGAAGGCTGGAATGAATGGTTTGACGAAACATTAACTGTCTCCGTGTAATAAATAGAATTTAACTTTTGAGTCAAAAGGCTTAAATAAATATGAAAGACGAGAAGACCCTATAGATCTTTATATGGAATTGTATATATTTTGTTTGGTGGTGTTATTAATATATATTTTTACCGTATTTTGTTGGGGTGACACAAAGATAAGAATAACTCTTTGTTTTATAAACATTGATTTATGAATATTTGATCCGTTATTAACGATTATAAGATAAAGTTACCTTAGGGATAACAGCGTAATTTTTTTTGAGAGTTCATATCGACAAAAAAGATTGCGACCTCGATGTTGGATTAAGGAATATGATTAGGTGTAGAAGTTTAATTAATAAGTCTGTTCGACTTTTGAATCCTTACATGATCTGAGTTCAGACCGGCGTAAGCCAGGTCGGTTTCTATCTTTATAATAAGTGAATATTTTAGTACGAAAGGACCAAATATTCAAAATAATTTTTTGATATAGATGATAAACACTAAGTACTACTTTGGCAGAGAAGTGTATTGAATTTAGAATTCAAAAATGTAAGAGTATTACAGGTAGTATTGTTAACGGAGATTTTAATAAGAATGTTAGGAGTTGTTATGTTGATTATTTGTGTATTAATTGGGGTGGCTTTCCTTACTTTATTAGAGCGGAAGGTTTTAGGTTATATTCAAATTCGTAAAGGGCCCAATAAAGTAGGGTTTATTGGGTTGCCGCAGCCTTTTGCTGATGCAATTAAGTTATTCTCTAAGGAGGGAACATATCCTGTAGCATCAAATTATTTAATATATTATTTTTCTCCTGTCCTTAGATTATTTTTGGCTTTGGTGACTTGAATAATCTATCCTTTTTTAACAACTTTATTTACTTTTAATTTGGGAATTTTATTTTTTTAGTATGTACGAGTTTAGGAGTATACACGGTAATGATTGCGGGGTGGTCATCAAATTCTAATTATGCACTATTAGGGGGGTTGCGGGCTGTTGCTCAAACAATTTCTTATGAGGTAAGATTGGCATTGATTTTGTTAAGATTTATTTTTTTAGTAGATAATTATTGTTTAATAAGATTTATGAGTCTTCAGGGTTATGTATGGTTTATGTTTTTAACTTTTCCTCTTATGTTAGCGTGGTTTTCATCATGTTTGGCGGAAACTAACCGAACTCCTTTTGATTTTGCAGAAGGGGAGTCTGAATTGGTTTCAGGATTTAATGTTGAGTATAGAAGTGGTGGATTTGCATTAATTTTTTTAGCTGAATATACTAGTATTTTGTTTATGAGAATGTTGTTTTGTGTAATTTTTTTAGGGGGAGATGTTTTATCAATTTTTTTTTAAGTTAACCTTTTTAGCTTTTATATTTGTTTGGGTTCGAGGGACTCTCCCACGATTTCGGTATGATAAATTGATATACTTAGCATGGAAGGCTTATTTACCTTTATCACTAAATTTTTTATTATTTTTCTTGGGGTTAAGGGTTTTTATACATTCTTTACTTATTTAATGGATTTAATTTAGTAAAGTTAATAGAAGAATTGAACTTCTGTCTTATGTTTTCAAAACATATGCTTTCATAAGCTTAATAACTAATTCACTAGGTTATCTCAAATATAAAAAATTAAAGGATTTAAGATGTAATAAAGGAAATATAGGACAGTGAGGATTTGGCCAGTTAGAATATAAGGGTCTTCTACTGGTCGAGCACCAATTCATGTTAAAAGGATGACAATAGAAACTATAGATCAAAATAGAATTTGATTGATTGGGTAAAATTGGATTCCACGGAATTTATTGTTTGCAGTAAAAGGGAGAATGAGGAGAATGGCGATGGATATTACTAATGCAATTACTCCGCCTAGCTTATTGGGAATAGACCGTAAAATTGCATATGCAAAAAGGAAATATCATTCGGGTTGAATATGAACAGGTGTAACTAGGGGATTAGCAGGAGTAAAATTATCAGGATCTCCTAGTATATAAGGTTCGAGAAGAGTTAATAATAGTAGAATGGCAACTATAATGATGAACCCAAAAATGTCCCTGAAGGTGAAATAAGGGTGAAATGGAATTTTATCCGAGTTTCTATTTAAACCTAAGGGGTTATTTGACCCTGTTTAGTGTAGGAATAAGAGATGGATTATAACTATTATAGCAACAATAAATGGTAGAACAAAATGGAAGGTGAAGAATCGAGTGAGGGTAGCATTATCAACTGCGAATCCCCCTCAAACTCATTGGACTAAATCAATACCTAAATAAGGAACAGCTGATAAAAGATTTGTAATTACAGTTGCTCCTCAAAAAGATATTTGGCCTCAAGGGAGAACATATCCTATAAAAGCTGTTCCTATAACTAAAAATAGGATTACGACACCCGTAGATCAGGTGTGCATATAATTATATGAACCATAATATATTCCACGTCCTACGTGAAGGTAAAGGCAGATGAAGAAGAAAGAAGCACCATTGGCATGTAAAGTGCGTAATAGTCAACCGTAGTTGACATCACGACAGATGTGGGCTACACTAGAAAAAGCTAAATCTACATTAGCAGTATAGTGTATAGCTAAGAAAAGGCCTGTGGCAATTTGGATTATTAAACAAAGACCGAGGAGTGATCCGAAGTTTCATCAAGCGGAGATGTTTGAGGGGGCAGGCAGATCTACTAAAGCGTTATTAGCAATTTTAAAAAGAGGATGTGATACTCGTAATGGTTTGGCCATTAAAATTTTTATCGCAGAGGACCTTGGAAGATGTTTGTAATTTTTACAATTACGATTAAGGTAAGAAATAAGTAGTTTACTAGTATTAAAGTAATGAGATGGTTGGGTTTATTGTAAAGTTTAATTAAGTGAGGGGTGGCTTCTGTGTTTAGGGAGTAATATATTAGATTCACAATTAAGTATTTATTTATTTTCCACCTAGTCGATACAATGATTGCTTAAGGCAATTTTTAATGGTCAAAAGTGGTACATGTTTCGTATATTATCAACATCTTCAGCCACATAACACTGTTTAGATGAAAAATATATAAAATTGACAAAGTAATGCTTTAGAGGAAGGACTAGGTGGAAAATAAATAAATACTTAATTGTGAATCTATTGAAGTGCGATTCGGACCATGAAGCTGATTTTATGTAAGTAATATATTAGGTCGATTGATGTAAGGTCCATGTTTTTAGTAAGTATATTGGTAAAATATGGATCTCTTATGGATGAAATTATTAGAATTAAGGTTATAAGTAGTAATGAAATGACAAGAGTTTTTATAGAAGTATAAAAGAGTTCATTGGAAGCTAAGCTAGTGATGTAGATAAAAAGGACTAACATACCTCCTAGGAAGATTAAGAACAAGATGTAGGAGAACCAAAAGGAGGAAGATATCAATCCAACAGTTATGGAGATAATACATGTTTGTACAATAATAATGAGGGTTATAGCAAGAGGATGATTAGCTTGTATAAAAATCATACTATTAAGAAGATTGAAGACAAGAATTCTTAAATTTAAAATTCAGAGGGTAGTTTAAATATAAAATATTAATTTTGGGGATTAGTGAAAAGAATTTTTTCTTTCCTCTGAGTTTTAGAAGAAAAATCTTAATATTGGTTTACAAGACCAGTGTTTTTATTAAACTACTAAAACAATGGTAATAAATATAAGTTGAGTTGTCTTGATTTTAGTATTTTTAATAGGGGCGTGAACTTTTTGTTCTAAACGTAAGCATTTATTATCTATATTGTTGAGTTTAGAATTTATTGTGTTGAGTTTGTTTGGGTTACTTTATTTATATTTAAATTTTTTTGATTATGAATTGTATTTTAGTATAGTTTTTTTAACATTTTCTGTTTGTGAGGGAGCTTTAGGACTATCTGTGTTGGTTTCTATAATTCGAACTCATGGCAATGATTTTTTTCAAACATTTAGAGTATTACAATGTTAAAATTTATATTTATGATCGTATTTTTAATCCCTTTATGTTTTTTAATTGATTATTGATGGGTGGTTCAGTCTTTAATATATCTTATAACATTTATATTTTTTGTAGGTTGTACTCTATCAGGTGATTTTGGTAATTTAAGTTATTGTTTTGGGGGAGATATTTCATCTTATGGATTAATTTTATTGAGATTTTGAATTTGTGCATTGATGATTACAGCTAGAGAATCGGTTTATCGTGTTAAGTTTTATAATCAATTATTTCAAATTTATGTTTTGTTTTTATTATTGATATTATACTGTACTTTTAGAAGTATGAGTATATTTTCTTTTTATTTATTTTTTGAAAGTAGATTAATTCCTACTTTGTTTTTGATTTTAGGTTGAGGATATCAGCCTGAACGATTACAGGCGGGGGAATATTTAGTGTTTTATACTTTATTGGCTTCCATACCTTTATTGGTGGGATTATTTAATGTGTATAGAATTTATGGTAATTTGGATTTAAGTTTGTTGAGAAATGTAAGTTTGTTTAATGTTATGTTTTACTTGGTTTTAATTTTGGCTTTTTTAGTAAAGATTCCAATATTTCTTGTTCATTTATAAATTGAGTTTATTGATCATCAAAAGCAAGTTCATATCACCTTCATACAGCAGCGTGGAAATGTCGTGGCTGGTTGGTACCTCCTAGTCCTGGGATGGTGCTGGACATCGACTGGGCAGGGACCACACCTGCTCGGATGAGGAATTCTGGAACGTCTGGAGGTTCTGGAAGTGTCTCGACGTTCTGGAAGTCTCGACGTTCTGGAATGTCCCGACGTTCTGGAATGTCTCGAAGATTGGTACGTGCTCCTGGGTTCGAATCGAGACGTAATTCACACCTGAATTTCCTGTACGGCACTCCACACATTCAGGGCACTGTCTGAACAGATATGACCTTTTAATTATGATTACTGCAAAAACGTTCTAGAATAATCACTCGAAGAACAAGTACTGGTAGAAATGCAAGTTCATAAGGCAAGCTCACTGTAAGTCAGGATGTTCTAGAGGATTACTGTTACTGCAGTCCTAAATGCATAGTTCTGAAGGTTTAAAACATATTGGCAATGAACTGAATGAGTAGCACTCGGAAACTGTCCTGTTGCATTAATAAGCGAAGTGATTAGCCATTAAAGAAAGTAATATTTGAAAGAAAAAGTCTGACTTCATAAATTATGGATCACTCAAATTACTGGAAATTCTAGGCTTTCTGGAAATGCGATATGCG
This sequence comes from Anabrus simplex, assembly GCF_040414725.1. Classification (NCBI taxonomy): domain Eukaryota; kingdom Metazoa; phylum Arthropoda; class Insecta; order Orthoptera; family Tettigoniidae; genus Anabrus; species Anabrus simplex. Next base: position 123,269,218 of record NC_090274.1, read on the forward strand.
TATTCCGAATTGTCACAGTCTTTAAGAATCAAAACATAAGTCCCTGTGCAGCACTTGGAAAGCATTGCATATTTCACAATTAAATGCAATGTTTAATGTCCCCTAAGTTCAATGTTCCAGAAACTGATTCAAAAATATAAGTTCGCGTAAGTTCAATGTGATACACAACACACGTGAAAATTCAATCGTCGTCGAATAAGTAAGTCCTTATGTGGCACTTCAAAAAAAACAAAGTTGCAATGTGTAGAAATAACAAAGTTCCAATGTGCCGAAATGTTAAAGTCCCAACACGACACTCGAAGAAAATAAAGTTCCAACGTGTCGAAATGTTAAAGTCCCAACACGACACTCGAAGAAAATAAAGTTTCGATGACAACGTTCCAGTACGTCACCTTAAGAAAATAATAAAGTCTTATCGCGACACTTGGCGAAAATAACTAAGTTCCAATGAGACGCTTCAGAAAAAAAACAAAGTTCTTATATGGCACTTTAAGAAAAAAACAAAGTCCAATCACGACACACGACAAAAAAAAAGTCCCAATGTGTCAATATGACAAAGTTCCAATACGATGCTCGCAGAAAACAAAGTCCCATTCAGGCACTTCAAGAATATGGCAAAGTCCTGATACAACACTTAGAGAAATACCGAACTTGGATTTCGCAGACTGTCGACTAGAAGTTCGACACACACAAGACTTCTCTTGTCACCCGTGTCACAGAGACGGCGGAGTGACAGACACTGAATTCGTAGGTCGGGTGGTCTTCCTTTTATACACGTTCGCATGGAAGTGTCTAGAACTCGGGTACTATCTACCCTTATAACTTCTATAATACTCGGTGGATTTTCTTGAAATCTGAACAGATGATGTCTATTGTAAGGGCCTTTAAGATGGCAGTGTCAAAATAGCGATAAATTAGCTCAAAGATGTACTTTTGAGGACGAGCTGGATCATTACCATATATGGTAGCGGAGAGCTGGCTTACGGCGGCCACGTCACTCGCTGGGTACGTCACTGCGTTCGGCGGGCTGCCCACCTTCCATCTCGCGCGAAGTTCAACAAACATACTTCGAACTTCTGTCGTAGCGGTGTTCCCGGCACATGTCCCCCCCTCATAGGGCAAAGAAAATTCGACAAGGATTTTCTTTAGGCTTCTCTCTCGAAGTATGTTTTTAGGCTAGAAGCGTTGTATATTCCCTCGGCGGTTCCATGATGTGTGTTCTTGCTTATGCTCTGCATCTCCATACTATGGAATAGGGACGTTTTTTATAAGTGGAAGTATCCTTGACATCTAAATGATATTTAAAATCTCGGATATCTCCGGGTTTATCATTGAACACGTCTGGATAAGTTTCGAAGATTTCCTTGACTGAATCCGCAACGTCTTTGTTGGCCACTGGGTCTTCAATCACACTGATTACGGAGCTGACATTGTCTGGACCGTCGTCGTACATCTCATCTATCAGGGGTACATCTTCGACGGGTCCCACTTCTTCGGGATTACCCTCTTCATCTTCGACTGGTGCAGCATCGCTATTTCCACCATCGAATTCTTCTTGCGGGGTATCTATCCCTTGTATCCGACCGTCGTCTCCTTCGATCAGCTGTAATTCTACAGGGTCAACGTTATAAAATGTAATGACATTTGCTGTGTAATCGATCACTCCTCCATATTTGATGAGAAAATCCGATCCAAGGATAACATTGAATTTCATCTGAGAGATTACTAGAAAAACATGCTCAAATTGAACATGTCCCACGACGAATTCCATAAACGTCTGTAGTTTACATTTAATGCACTTATCTGGAATAATCCCTTTGATCCTAAGTTGGGAAACAGGCATCACAAGTACATCACGTCTCTCCTTTATGGCTTCTAATAGTCTGGCTGAAATAGGCGAGGCCTGAGCTCCTGAATCGACTAATGACATAACTTTAATATTGCCAACCCTAATGGTGATTACTGGCAGGCTACGTTGGATTCTTGGCCTAGACGGTGTCATATTTTCATGGAGTAGTTCCGAGTCCTCTACGTGCCAATAATGTACCTGAGTTACGCGGAGCGGCTCTTCCCTCCTTCCATTTTCAGGCAATCTTCTTAAGAAAACATTGGAGTTTTTTCTTTTTTTGCACCCGTTGTGTTAGGGTTCGGGGCAGGCGTTTCGTTTTTCTTATCAGCGGCTTGCTGATACTCTAGCGAGGCGGCTCCTTCTTGATCCTCGCCCTTTCGCTGTTCTTTCAAGTACTCTTGAGTATCTCGCCATCGTCTATTCAATTCATCTCGATAAGAAACCCTATCCTCTACTTGCTGGGCCTCTGTTGGCTTTTTCCATGTTAATCTATTTTGGTATGGCGCTTTCCCTCGGTCCGGCCGTCCTTTATACCCTCGATATCGGGTAGGTGTGTTTCGTGTTACAGGTCGTTCCTCTGGTACTTCCGGATCTGGACGTCCTTGTGTCACAATGGCGACAGGACTGGTAGTCATTTCTTTAGTCTTACTCCCTTTCGGTAAACATTGAGCGTGGGCTGTGTCCAATCTACGAAGTATCCCATCCATTTGTTCTAAAGATTGTATGTTAGCAGCTACCAAAATCTCCTGAACTTGGGCTGGGAATTGCAACGTGATCGCCTGGATCAGCTCTTGCTCAGGCAATGGTGGATCCAAAAATTGCATCTTCTTAAGTTGCCCGATAAAATAATCTGAGTAACGGGATGTGTTTATAGAAGTATTGTACTTCTTAGCATACAACTGCCACTTAATTAAATGTTGCGTCTCTGAATTCCAAAAACGCTTCAATAGAGCTTCCTTGAATTCAGAATAAGTGTTAAAGCAATATTTAAAAGCGGAATACCATGATAGAGCGCGTCCCTCTAGTAACTTGGAAACGACACGAAGCTGTCGATCAGGACTGATTTTATTTTCTTGAAAATATTCTTCAATGTTGAGTAAAAATTCCCTAGCGGTGTATTCCTCCTTCCCAGAGAATTTGGCAGGTTTTTCATCGGTCATTCGGATGATAGTAGTAATGTTTGCGTTTTCATTAGTTTTTAATAGACTAGAAGAAAGTAAGGGAGTATCCTTCAGTTCTAAATTAGAGACTTTACTACCAAGGGTTTCTATCTGTTCTTGTAGTTCTGTTTTAACATCCTTCACCTGTTGTTTAATAGTATCTTCTACTACCTTAACTTCATCTTGGAGATCCTTTTTAATTCGGATACGTCTCGACATATACGCGTAACCTGAGTGTGTGTAATATCTAATTGAGATGTAAATTTTTTATCAAACTCTCCCTGTTTACTCTTTATAAGACTGACTTCATTGTTTACTCTTTGAATGTCATTTTTAAGCGTATCTCTAAGATTCTCCTGAATAGAGGCTATTTTAACCTGGGCTAAAGATAATTGTGAATGTGATTCCTGTAACTGAGTTTTTAAGCCTTCCATCTCTTTAGCAATTGCCTGAGAAGTGGGGAGAATGGCTTTGAAGTCATCTTTAAGAAGAGCTACAACTTGGGTTTTAATTTCTTCTTTCATGACCTGCATGTTACTTTTCAATTGGTCATTGATTTCCGAAAATTTTTCATCTACCCTAGCGTTGGACTCTTTAAATTTTTGTTCAATGCGAGAACCAGCCTGAGTAAGCCTTTGTTCTAGGTTGGCATTCGCTTCTACAAACTTCTTATCTACTTCAGCATTAATTTGAACTACGGATTCCCTAAATTGACGTTCAAGGTTGGAACTGGATTCATTAAGTTGACGTTCAAGATTAGAATTAGACTCATTTAATTGTTCTCTCAATGACTGTTCAAGATTAGAACTAGATTCATTTAGTTGTTCTTTGGTCTCGACGATCCTACGTTCTAAGTTCTCATTTGCTACTTTCATACTGAGCCTAAGGGCTTCAATCGCTGCCATAATCTCCTCCATTTTATTAAATTATATAAAGCTAGTACCAAGTACAGAAATAATGATTGACACACTTCAAAAAAAAATTTGTTAAGGATTGTCAAAACTTGCATTCAGTCAAAAGTTCAAAGTTTTAAGTCATAGTGCCAATGTTTCAACACACATTAATTAAACCAAGTCTTTGCAAATCACCTCTACCAAATCACTTAAATTATGCACTTATATTTCAGTTAAGTTAGTGTCCACTGAAATTTAAAACACTCCTATTCTGATTGAATTTAGTCACCATAGATTGAGCTGTATGTAAGTCTTTCATGTTAAGCTCCAATGAAATCTGGCCCCACCTTGGGCGCCACGTATACTACCTCCTCTCTGTACCCGTAAAAATGTGTTCGTATCTTTAAGGCGCTTGATATTAAATGAACGAGCATGAGTCTTAATCTCGGTTGTGGCTTTATCATTGGAGCTGGTACAGAGAGAGGTATAGTTATCAAATTGAGAGATTATTTTGATAAATTGAGTTTATTGATCATCAAAAGCAAGTTCATATCACCTTCATACAGCAGCGTGGAAATGTCGTGGCTGGTTGGTACCTCCAAGTCCTGGGATGGTGCTGGACATCGACTGGGCAGGGACCACACCTGCTCGGATGAGGAGTTCTGGAACGTCTGGAGGTTCTGGAAGTGTCTCGACGTTCTGGAAGTCTCGACGTTCTGGAATGTCCCGACGTTCTGGAATGTCTCGAAGATTGGTACGTGTTCCTGGGTTCGATTCGAGACGTAATGCACACCTGAATTTCCTGCACGGCACTGTCTGAACCGATAAGACCTTTTAATTATGATTACTGCAAAAACGTTCTAGAATAATCACTCGAAGAACAAGTACTGGTAGAAATGCAAGTTCATAAGGCAAGCTCACTATAAGTCAGGATGTTCTAGAGGATTACTGTTACTGCAGTCCTAAATGCATAGTTCTGAAGGTTTAAAACATATTGGCAATGAACTGAATGAGTAGCACTCGGAAACTGTCCTGTTGCATTAATAAACGAAGTGAATAGCCATTAAAGAAAATAATATTTGAAAGAAAAAGTCTGACTTCATAAATTATGGATCACTCAAAATACTGGAAAGTTCTAGGCTTTAGGGAAATGCGACATGCGTATTCCGAATTGTCACAGTCTTTAAGAATCAAAACATAAGTCCCTGTGCAGCACTTGGAAAGCATTGCATATTTCACAATCAAACGCAATGTTTAATGTTCCCTAAGTTCAATGTTCCAGAAATTGATTCAAAAATATAAGTTCGCGTAAGTTCAATGTGATACACAACACACGTGAAAATTCAATCGTCGTCGAATAAGTAAGTCCTTATGTGGCACTTCAAAAAAAAACAAAGTTCCAATGTGTAGAAATAACAAAGTTCCAATGTGCAAAAATGTTAAAGTCCCAACACGACAATTGAAGAAAATAAAGTTCCAACGTGTCGAAATGTTAAAGTCCCAACACGACACTTGAAGAAAATAAAGTTCCAACGTGTCGAAATGTTTTTTTTTTTGCTAGTGGCTTTACGTCGCACCGACACAGATAGGTCTTATGGCGACGATAGGATAGGAAAGGCCTAGGAGTTGGAAGGAAGCGGCCGTGGCCTTAATTAAGGTACAGCCCCAGCATTTGCCTGGTGTGAAAATGGGAAACCACGGAAAACCATTTTCAGGGCTGCCGATAGTGGGATTCGAACCTACTATCTCCCGGATGCAAGCTCACAGCCGCGCGCCTCTACGCGCACGGCCAACTCGCCCGGTTGTCGAAATGTTAAAGTCCCAACACGACACTCGAAGAAAATAAAGTTCCAACGTGTCGAAATGTTAAAGTCCCAACACGACACTCGAAGAAAATAAAGTTTCGATGACAATGTTCCAGTATGTCACCTTAAGAAAATAATAAAGTCTTATCGCGACACTTGGCGAAAATAACTAAGTTCCAATGAGACGCTTCAGAAAAAAACAAAGTTCTTATATGGCACTTTAAGAAAAAAAACAAAGTCCAATCACGACACACGACAAAAAACAAAGTCCCAATGTGTCAATATGACAAAGTTCCAACACGATGCTCGCAGAAAACAAAGTCCCATTCAGGCACTTCAAGAATATGGCAAAGTCCTGATACAACACTTAGAGAAATACCGAACTTGGATATCGCAGACTGTCGACTAGAAGTTCGACACACACAAGACTTCTCTTGTCACCCGTGTCACAGAGACGGCGGAGTGACAGACACTGCATTCGTAGGTCGGGTGGTCTTCCTTTTATACACGTTCGCATGGAAGTGTCTAGAACTCGGGTACTATCTACCCTTATAACTTCTATAATACTCGGTGGACTTTCTTGAAATCTGAACAGATGATGTCTATTGTAAGGGCCTTTAAAATGGCAGTGTCAAAATAGCGATAAATTAGCTCAAAGATGTACTTTTGAGGACGAGCTGGATCATTACCATATATGGTAGCGGAGAGCTGGCTTACTGCGGCCACGTCACTCGCTGGGTACGTCACTGCGTTCGGCGGGCTGCCTACCTTCCATCTCGCGCGAAGTTCAACAAACATACTTCGGACTTCTGTCGTAGCGGTGTTCCCGGTACATGGCCTAGAACTTTCCAGTATTTTGAGTGATCCATAATTTATGAAGTCAGACTTTTTCTTTCAAATATTATTTTCTTTAATGGCTATTCACTTCGCTTATTAATGCAACAGGACAGTTTCCGCGTGCTACTTATTCAGTTCATTGCCAATATGTTTTAAACCTTCAGAACTGTGCATTTAGGGCTGCAGTAACAGTAATCCTCCAGAACATCCTGACTTACAGTGAGCTTGCCTTATGAACTTGCATTTCTACCAGTACTTGTTCTTCGAGTGATTATTCTAGAACGTTTTTGCAGTAATCATAATTTAAAAAAGTCATATCTGTTCAGACAGTGCCCTGAATGTGTGAAGTGCCGTACAGGAAATTCAGGTGTGAATTACGTCTCGAATCGAACCCAGGAGCACGTACCAATCTTCGAGACATTCCAGAACGTCGAGACACTTCCAGAACCTCCAGACGTTCCAGAATTCCTCATCTGAGCAGGTGTGGTCCCTGCCCAGTCGATGTCCAGCACCATCCCAGGACTTGGAGGTACCAACCAGCCACGACATTTCCACGCTGCTGTATGAAGGTGATATGAACTTGCTTTTGATGATCAATAAACTCAATTTATCAAAATAATCTCTCAATTTGATAACTATACCTCTCTCTGTACCAGCTCCAATGATAAAGCCACAACAGAGATTAAGCCTCATGCTCGTTCATTTAATATCAAGCGCCTTAAAGATATGAACACATTTTTACGGGTACAGAGAGGAGGTAGTATACGTGGCGCCCACCTTTAGGGGCACGATTTCATTGGAGCTTAACATGAAAGACTTACATACAGCTCAAACTATGGTGACTAAATTCAATCAGAATAGGAGTGTTTTCAAATTTCAGTGGACACTAACTTAACTGAAATATAAGTGCATAATATAAGTGATTTGGTAAAGGTGATTTGCAAAGACTTGGTTTAATTAATGTGTGTTGAAACATTGGCACTAGGACTTAAAACTTTGAACTTTTGACTGAATGCAAGTTTCGAAAATCTTTCATTTTTTTTGATGTGTGTCAATCATTATTTCTGTACTTGGTACTAGCGTTATATATTTTAATAAAATGGAGGAGATTATGGCAGCGATTGAAGCCCTTAGGCTAAGTATGAAAGTAGGAAATGAAAACTTAGAACACCGACTTACTGAGTCCAGTTCTAACCTCGAACGCAGATTTAATGAATCTAGTTTTAACCTTGAACAGTCTTTGAGAGAACAGAGAGAACAATTAAATGAGTCTAGTTCTAATCTTCAACGTCAACTTAATGAATCTAGTTCCAATCTTGAACAGTCATTGAGAGAACAATTAAATGAGTCTAATTCTAATCTCGAACATCGGCTTAATGAGTCTAGTTCTAACCTTGAACGTCAACTTAGGGAATCCGTAGTTCAAATCAATGCTGAAGTAGATAAGAAGTTTGTAGAAGCGAATGCCAACCTAGAACAAAGGCTTACTCAGGCTGGTGCTCGCATTGAACAAAAATTTAAAGAGTCCAACGCTAGGGTAGATGAAAAATTTTCCGAAATCAATGACCAATTGAAAAGTAACATGGAGGTCATGAAAGAAGAAATTAAAACCCAAGTTGTAGCTCTTCTTAAAGATGACTTCAAAGCCATTCTCCCCACTTCTCAGGCAATTGCTAAAGAGATGGAAGGCTTAAAAACTCAGTTACAGGAATCACATTCACAATTATCTTTAGCCCAGGTTAAAATAGCCTCTATTCAGGAGAATCTTAGAGATACGCTTAAAAATGACATTCAAAGAGTAAACAATGAAGTCAGTCTTATAAAGAGTAAACAGGGAGAGTTTGATAAAAAATTTACATCTCAATTACATACTACACACACTCAGGTTACGCGTATATGTCGAGACGTATCCGAATTAAAAAAGGATCTCCAAGATGAAGTTAAGGTAGTAGAAGATACTATTAAACAACAGGTGAAGGATGTTAAAACAGAACTACAAGGACAGATAGAAACCCTCGGTAGTAAAGTCTCCAATTTAGAACTGAAGGATACTCCCTTATTTTCTTCTAGTCTATTAAAAACTAATGAAAACGCAAACATTACTACTATCATCCGAATGACCGATGAAAAACCTGCCAAATTCTCTGGGAAGGAGGAATACACCGCTAGGGAATTTTTACTCAACATTGAAGAATATTTTCAAGAAAATAAAATCAGTCCTGATCGACAGCTTCGTGTCGTTTCCAAGTTACTAGAGGGACGCGCTCTATCATGGTATTCCGCTTTTAAATATTGCTTTAACACTTATTCTGAATTCAAGGAAGCTCTATTGAAGCGTTTTTGGAATTCAGAGACGCAACATTTAATTAAGTTGCAGTTGTATGCTAGGAAGTACAATACTTCTATAAACACATCCCGTTACTCAGATTATTTTGTCGGGCAACTTAAGAAGATGCAATTTTTGGATCCACCATTGCCTGAGCAAGAGCTGATCCAGGCGATCACGTTGCAATTCCCAGCCCAAGTTCAGGAGATTTTGGTAGCTGCTAACATACAATCTTTAGAACAAATGGATGGGATACTTCGTAGATTGGACACAGCCCACGCTCAATGTTTACCGAAAGGGAGTAAGACTAAAGAAATGACCACCAGTCCTGTCGCCATTGTGACACAAGGTCGTCCAGATCCGGAAGTACCAGAGGAACGGCCTACATCACGAAACACACCTACCCGATATCGAGGGTATAAAGGACGGCCGGACCGAGGGAAAGCGCCATACCAAAATAGATTAACATGGAAAAAGCCAACAGAGGCCCAACAAGTAGAGGATAGGGTTTCTTATCGAGATGAATTGAATAGACGATGGCGAGATACTCAAGAGTACTTGAAAGAACAGCGAAAGGGCGAGGATCAGGAAGAAGCCGCCTCGCTAGAGTATCAGCAAGCCGCTGGTAGGAAAAACGAAACGCCTGCCCCGAACCCTAACACAACGGGTGCAAAAAAAAAACTCCAATGTGTTCTTAAGAAGATTGCCTGAAAATGGAAGGAGGGAAGAGCCGCTCTGCGTAACTCAGGTACATTATTGGCACGTAGAGGACTCGGAACTACTCCATGAAAATATGACACCGTCTAGGCCAAGAATCCAACGTAGCTTGCCAGTAATCACCACTAGGGTTGGCAATATTAAAGTTATGTCATTGGTAGATTCAGGAGCTCAAGCCTCGCTTATTTCAGCCAGACTATTAGAAGCCATAAAGGAGAGACGTGATGTACTTGTGATGCCTGTTTCCCAACTTAGGATCAAAGGGATTGTTCCAGATAAGTGCATTAAATGTAAACTACAAGCGTTTATGGAATTCGTCGTGGGACATGTTCAATTTGAGCATGTTTTTCTAGTAATCTCTCAGATGAAATTCAATGTTATCCTTGGATCGGATTTTCTCATCAAATATGGAGGAGTGATTGATTACACAGCAAATGTCATTACATTTTATAACGTTGACCCTGTAGAATTACAGCTGGTCGAAGGAGACGACGGTCGGATACAAGGGATAGATACCCCGCAAGAAGAATTCGATGGTGGAAATAGCGATGCTGCACCAGTCGAAGATGAAGAGGGTGATCCCGAAGAAGTGGGATCCGTCGAAGATGTACCCCTAATAGATGAGATGTACGACGACGGTCCAGACTATGTCAGCTCCGTAATCAGTGTGATTGAAGACCCAGTGGCCAACAAAGATGTTGCGGATTCAGTCAAGGAAATCTTCGAAACTTATCCGGACGTGTTCAATGATAAACCCGGAGAGATCCGAGATTTTAAATATCATTTAGATGTCAAGGATACTTCCACTTATAAAAAACGTCCCTATCCTATACCGCAAAAGTATAGAGCCGAAGCGAGAGCACTCATTCAACAGATGGAGCAAGATGGGATAATATCAAAGTGCGTCACACCCTACGTTAACCCTTTGGCTATAGTCCGAAAACCCAACGGTAGTCTGCGGGTATGTTTAGATGCTAGGGCCTTAAACGAGAGATTAGTCATGGAGTACGATCACCCACCTTTACTTAGAGACATTATCCGGAAATTTTATGGGAAGAAATACTTCACTCTCTTGGATATGACTTCCTCTTACTTTCACATCGTGCTGGACGATGAAAGCAAAGTATTTACAGGCTTCATTTTTGACAATATCACGTACGTCTTTAATCGCCTTCCATTTGGAATTCGAAATTCAGGAGCCGTATTAATAAGGGCGTTAGAAAGCCAACTATCTGATGAGGTGAAGTCCATAACCACCATTTATGTTGATGACATCCTGATTGCCTCTGAAACATTAGAGCAGCATCGAGAAGATGTTCAGAAAGTATTGCAAGAACTAGAAGCCAAGAATTTCAAAATAAATGTGAAGAAAAGTCAGTTTTTTAAAACTGAAGTTCTGTTCCTTGGCCACGTGATTAGTGGAGATGGCATCAAGCCCAACCCAGCGAAAATTGAATGTATCTTGAACTTTCCAAAGCCAATTCGGATTAAGCAGGTCCGACAATTTTTGGGCCTATGTCAGTTCTTTTCCCAGCATTGTCCGAAGTATACGGAAACGGTAGCTGCGTTGCAACAGTTGTTGCGAAAGAACAATCGATGGAAGTGGACAGAGGATTGTGAACTATCATTCCTTGCCACCAAGGAAATGCTTAGCAAGTGTGTCAAATTGTCGTATCCGAACTTTGAATGGTCTTTCAAAATCGAGTGTGATGCTAGTACGATTGGAATTGGGGCAGTACTATATCAAGTTGACCCAGCTGATCCCAACTCCAGATTCTTCATTTCCTTCATGAGTAGGAAACTCAACCCTCATGAGAAGGCATACACCGTGACGGAATTGGAGGCATTAGCAATTGTTTATTCATTACAGTACTGGCGAAAGATTGTTTTCGGATACCCAGTTACAGTTTACACCGACCATAAGGCCCTCACATTCATAATGTCATCAGACCTTACAAGTGAGAGAGTGACCAGGTGGGCGCTGTTCATTCAGCAGTTTAATATTACTGTTGTACACCGACCTGGGAAAAAGAACACACTCGCGGACTCCTTAAGTCGCAATCCCGTGGAAGAAATAGCGGTCCAGCCTATTGAAGTACTGAATAATGATGATGAGGAATTTCTAAGGAAGCTTCGCTACTTTCCCCAGATGCAAGGAAGGGATAGGAAAACCCATGAGCTCATCAGATACTTTAAGGGATCCATTCCTGCCGACGATGACGAATACCCTCGCATTCGTCAACTAGCTAAGTCATTTTGCTACTACGGGGGACTCATATGCAAATATGTAGATCGGGCAAAAACTAAAAGTAGGATCTATGCCCCACCTAAATTACGCTCTGCAATAATTTGGCACTGCCATTCTATTACAGGACATGCTGGCACGGATAAAGTCACCAGCGTTATTCAAGAGAAATTCACTTGGGAATATATGAGAAGGGATGTCCGCAAGGTCATCAGAACTTGCGACTTATGTCAGAGGATTAAGCCTAACAACCGGCTATTACGAGAGATTCCTAGACCAATCATCCCAGAGCAACCGCGAGAGGTGTTAGCCTTAGATATCTACGGCCCTTTACCAAAGGCTACTCGAGGCAATCGGCACATCGTTGTGGTAGTTGATGTTTTCTCAAAATACACGATGCTTTTGCCTATACAAAGATCCACCACTGCTAATATCCTAAGGCGAATCAAGAGAAACATTATACCAGAGATCGGGAAACCTAAGTTCCTCTTGACTGACCACGGGAGTCAATTCACGTCCGACGAGTTCCGAGTAGCAATAGAAGACATGCAAATACGACATATCATGAATTCAATACGGCATCCAGAGGCCAATCCTGCCGAGAGGGTGATGCGAGAAATCGCAAAGTTTTGCCGAATCTACTGCGGATCCCAACATTTGAAATGGATAGAGGTGCTTCCAATCATGCAGGAGATCATAAACTCTACGACCCATGAGTCAACTCGGGATATTCCACTAAGACTTCACAGAGGTATAACACCTGACCGACCATGGGACCAATGGTTACACGCTCCCCCTGAGGTGGACATTAACCAACAAACAAGGATAGGAAATGCCTTAGGCAAGCTAAGACATGCAGCTCAGCTTAGGGGGAGAAGACAACAACGTCGTGCCTTTAGACAACCATTGCAGGTCGGCGATCTTGTACTCATTCGCAAACCAGCCGTGTCGCATCCGGAAAGAAGAGTTTATGCAAAGTTTTGCCCATTGTTCATAGGACCTTATAAAATTGGAGAAAACCTCGCCAATGGCGCGTACAAAGTGGATAAATTAGATGGAACCGCCGAGGGAATATATAACGCTTCTAGCTTAAAAACATACTTCGAGAAAGAAGCCTAAAGAAAACCCTTGTCGATTTTTCTTTGCCCTAAGAGGGGGGGACATGTACCGGGAACACCGCTACGACAGAAGTTCGAAGTATGTTTGTTGAACTTCGCGCGAGATGGAAGGTAGGCAGCCCGCCGAACGCAGTGACGTACCCAGCGAGTGACGTGGCCGCCGTAAGCCAGCTCTCCGCTACCATATATGGTAATGATCCAGCTCGTCCTCAAAAGTACATCTTTGAGCTAATTTATCGCTATTTTGACACTGCCATTTTAAAGGCCCTTACAATAGACATCATCTGTTCAGATTTCAAGAAAATCCACCGAGTATTATAGAAGTTATAAGGGTAGATAGTACCCGAGTTCTAGACACTTCCATGCGAACGTGTATAAAAGGAAGACCACCCGACCTACGAATTCAGTGTCTGTCACTCCGCCGTCTCTGTGACACGGGTGACAAGAGAAGTCTCGTGTGTGTCAAACTTCTAGTCGACGGTCTGCGATATCCAAGTTCGGTATTTCTCTAAGTGTTGTACCAGGACTTTGCCATATTCTTGAAGTGCCTGAATAGGACTTTGTTTTCTGCGAGCATCGTATTGGAACTTTGTCATATTGACACATTGGGACTTTGTTTTTTTGTCGTGTGTCGTGATTGGACTTTGTTTTTTTCTTAAAGTGCCATATAAGAACTTTGTTTTTTTTTCTGAAGCGTCTCATTGGAACTTAGTTATTTTCGCCAAGTGTCGCGATAAGATTTTATTATTTTCTTAAGGTGACATACTGGAACATTGTCATCGAGACTTTATTTTCTTCGAGTGTCGTGTTGGGACTTTAACATTTCGGCACATTGGAACTTTGTTATTTCTACACATTGGAACTTTGTTTTTTTTCTTAAGTGCCACATAAGGACTTATTTATTCGACGACGATTGAATTTTCACGTGTGTTGTGTATCACATTGAACTTACGCGAACTTATATTTTTGAATCAATTTCTGGAACATTGAACTTAGGGGACATTAAACATTACATTTAATTGTGAAATATGCAATGCTTTCCAAGTGCTGCACAGGGACTTATGTTTTGATTCTTAAAGACTGTGACAATTCGGAATACGCATATCGCATTTCCTGAAAGCCTAGAACTTTCCAGTATTTTGAGTGATCCATAATTTATGAAGTCAGACTTTTTCTTTCAAATATTATTTTCTTTAATGGCTATTCACTTCGCTTATTAATGCAACAGGACAGTTTCCGAGTGCTACTTATTCAGTTCATTGCCAATATGTTTTAAACCTTCAGAACTGTGCATTTAGGGCTGCAGTAACAGTAATCCTCCAGAACATCCTGACTTACAGTGAGCTTGCCTTATGAACTTGCATTTCTACCAGTACTTGTTCTTCGAGTGATTATTCTAGAACGTTTTTGCAGTAATCATAATTAAAAAAGTCATATCTGTTCAGACAGTGCCCTGAATGTGTGAAGTGCCGTACAGGAAATTCAGGTGTGAATTACGTCTCGAATCGAACCCAGGAGCACGTACCAATCTTCAAGACATTCCAGAACGTCGAGACTTCCAGAACGTCGAGACACTTCCAGAACCTCCAGACGTTCCAGAATTCCTCATCTGAGCAGGTGTGGTCCCTGCCCAGTCGATGTCCAGCACCATCCCAGGACTTGGAGGTACCAACCAGCCACGACATTTCCACGCTGCTGTATGAAGGTGATATGAACTTGCTTTTGATGATCAATAAACTCAATTTATCAAAATAATCTCTCAATTTGATAACTATACCTCTCTCTGTACCAGCTCCAATGATAAAGCCACAACAGAGATTAAGCCTCATGCTCGTTCATTTAATATCAAGCGCCTTAAAGATATGAACACATTTTTACGGGTACAGAGAGGAGGTAATATACGTTATTTTGAGTGATCCATAATTTATGAAGCCAGACTTTTTCTTTCAAATATTATTTTCTTTAATGGCTATTCACTTCGCTTATTAATGCAACAGGACAGTTTCCGAGTGCTACTTATTCAGTTCATTGCCAATATGTTTTCAACCTTCAGAACTGTGCATTTAGGACTGCAGTAACAGTAATCCTCTAGAACATTCTGACTTACAGTGAACTTGCCTTATGAACTTGCATTTCTACCAGTACTTGTTCTTCGAGTGATTATTCTAGAACGTTTTTGCAGTAATCATAATTAAAAGGGTCATATCTGTTCAGACAGTGCCCTGAATGTGTGGAGTGCCGTACAGGAAATTCAGGTGTGAATTACGTCTCGAATCGAACCCAGGAGCACGTACCAATCTTCGAGACATTCCAGAACGTCGAGACTTCCAGAACGTCGAGACACTTCCGGAACCTCCAGACGTTCCAGAATTCCTCATCCGAGCAGGTGTGGTCCCTGCCCAGTCGATGTCCAGCACCATCCCAGGACTTGGAGGTACCAACCAGCCACGACATTTCCACGCTGCTGTATGAAGGTGATATGAACTTGCTTTTGATGATCAATAAACTCAATTTATCAAAATAATCTCTCAATTTGATAACTATACCTCTCTCTGTACCAGCTCCAATGATAAAGCCACAACAGAGATTAAGCCTCATGCTCGTTCATTTAATATCAAGCGCCTTAAAGATATGAACACATTTTTACGGGTACAGTATAAGGGCATGAGATTCAACAAAGGGATGAACGGACCTTATGGAGCAGGTACTGAGAGGTATATGCTGATCGAAATAATAGCTGATTTTTTAAGACAAAATTTATTCATTTTGAGTAGGACTTGAATTTTCCTTATTATTTGCTTGATCAAAAAATACTTTGATAAACAGACTCAATATCGTCTTGAAGTTTAAATATCAAATTAATTGTGATGAATACCTGTCTTTCCAAAATGAATTTCATTTCAAACTACAACCTCTTCCTTCAAAGGTTCTTAAAATTCTTTCCTGAACTTGTTTGAATTATGGGAAAAGAGAAAATTATTAAATTTAAATTAAGTTTCCTTCACTTGAAAATATAGAAGTTTTCCCTAGAGTCTTTTCTAAATGTTTAATACTTGAAATTGTGAAACTCTCCTCTACAGTCTCTTTAAACTTTTAACACTTCACAAAGGATCGCAAAATGATTCGTCTTACACAGTTCAATCTTATAATTTCTTTACGAATATTCTGATAGTACTGTTGGAATATTGATTCCCAGTAAGAGTGAATAAACTGTTTGTTGAACTGCTATCTAGAACCACTGATTCTAATATTCCACCAATGAAAAGATAGTCTTGTGGAATTCAAAGAGTCCAAAAACACTCATCACCAGTAATCTGGAATTCAGGAATGGATTGTGAAGATATGCAGTTCAGTGAATAGCATGTTTGACAGCCGGTGTCGTGATGTCATCACCCATGGTACAACGCTAAACTCCCTCATTGAGACAACGACCCATGTCCGTCGCTGAAACCATGTCTCCAATCCCGTGTTGAAACCACGTCTTCAATGCCACATTGACAGGTAAACATGAATATAATAGGCACTTGTCAGGTTTTAACGCGTTTTTGGCTGGATATAAAAACACGAAACTGTTCAACTGACTAGTAATAATTACCGAGTGTCCTATCTGACCTGTTTCAGATTTATGAATCAGACTACGAACACAGTATCGTCTTACGTGCACACTAGCAGTAAATTGTTGATAACTATTGTTCTGGAAATCGTCGTGTAAAATAGCAGTCAGAGGATATGTACAAGTGTTTTCACACGCAGATCACAGTCTATTCAAATGACGGAATCTTATTATCTCGAGAATACTTACAAGTATTGTCACACTGAGATCACAGTCCATTCAAAATGACGAAATGTTATCTCTCGCGAATGTTTACAAGTCCTGATTGCGGTAGAGTAGAAAGCGGTACAATATTATGCACTCGCGACGAAGGATTAAATACGTTGATAGTTCAAAATTGTCATTAGACGTGTGTTTTAAAGCACAATTATGAGATAGTCTGCTTTAGTAAACAAGATATTATTTTTACAAGAAAATGTCCTTAACATGCACACATTTATCAGTTGTAAATGTTTTAAGTTATTCCGCCCAGAAGAAAATTATAAGTTTTAAATAGTCAAGTTCACTCGAGTTAAAGTCCAAAATGTAAAGTAAGTTACTATCACCAACACTGTTACACCCTTTAAAAATGGTAATAATTGAAACATTTCTAAGTGCGATATTTTTCACTCGACTACAAGTCCGAAGACAGTTCTAGCGGAGTACCGCTACGCGATAACTAAGTTTGAATTTTGACGTATATATCTGCGTCAACAGCATGCTTACGTGATTGCTGTGAGTTGAGAACTGTCTGACCAGGACAAATGCCTGCTCTTTTATATCGTGCAGCTGTGTTAGCTTTCCTCCCCTTCTGATAAAATTGCATTTCTTTACTGCGGAATGACTTTTAACTCCGTGGGCCCATTTTTATAAAATTTAAATATGTTGCCATTTAAATCATGGGCTACAAGATGGTTTAAGTCATTATTTGATATTGCCATGGGATAAGAGTTAGTAAAAATACTTCTCGTATGTTCTAAAGGTATCATGCGTTGTTCACGTGATCATGACGTCAGTTCTGACGTAGACAGCTTGCTGTTTGCCTGCCTGAGCGTGCCGTTGCAGTTCCTCACACGTCGGGCCGTATCGTTGCAGCACACTGACATTACAAAATAATGTTCCAGGCCGTTAATGGCTCCTGGTACAGTACTGTTTTCGTATGTCCAATCATATCAATCAAATCTTGGAGAATGTTTGAACCAATTTCATGTGTTACAACTGTTCTAAAGATTTCTTTGTTCACAGCACAGACTTTGGTTTAGAGGCAGATTAAAACATTTTGAAATATCTGAATCACATTCTCTACTGTGGTTTTATTGAGATCACAGGGGCTGCATGCTGCATTGATACAATTCTGTTTCAAACAGCATATTTCAATGCTTGCAAGTGTGAAAATAAAAAACAAACATGGAAGAAGAAGGCTTATCACAATCATATAGCAGGGAAAGTTGTGACGTAGCCCAAACTCAAAGCAACTACAAATGAAACATTTTATTACTACAACTAAGTTATGCAGTGTTCTGTAAAGAACTGTGGGGAAGAGAACACCATCAGCAGTGTTGTAGTGTACATCAGCAGTTTCAGATCTTCCATGAACTCTCACGAGACCTTTTACTTTCACATGGATTCATAAAACCTCATCTGTACGAAAGTATGTGGGGGAGGGAGTGTGATCAAAAGCTTACATTCTAATATAAGTTATTTAATAAAAGTGTAATCAAGTATAAAATTCTAGAATATACCGACATAACCTATTCAATATAGAAGAAAGACAACAGTACCTGATGTAAGCAAAGGATGAAAAAGATGCAGAAAGTGGAGAGGAAAATAACTACAAAGAGGAAAGAAAAGTTAATTTCTAATGTGCATGAAATCCTCAAAGTGTCGGAGCCCACTGAGAAGGGGCACATTAAAGAAAATTTTCCCCGAAATCATATATTCTAGAGTCCTTAGACATGGTTCTCTATGTAACATAGACACAGACATGTATTTGAGAAATAAAATGGGCTAATCACTATTCTGCCTTTCTAAATGAATTCAATGTCTGAGCAAAATAATTATTTTGAGAGAAATCAAATTTAGATTTTAACTCTCATATGCCATAAACAAATCTGCTTTTTCCTTAACACAAATATCTTCCAGCAGTTTGTGGATGTGAGGTAACCCAGAGTAATCATACCTGTGTTGACATTCTGTTTAGCAGACTGCTGTATCCAGTCTCAAAAACACTGACAAAAGATATGTGATTGAATTACTAATGAAGTCAGGAGTAATAATTTTTAACATGTGGTGTTAATGCTGGTGCAGTAGTGTTGGAGGATATTACTGTTTTAAAAAAGTACAATGGGTCAACCATCCTCTAGTTTAAACAGAGGGGAAAAATAGAAGATGCATGACCCCTAAACCAAAGTAAATTTGATACAGAAAGAAAAAAAGTACAGACTAATCCAACCCAAACATTAACACACTCACCAACAGTTTCCGATAATAGCACACATTTCTTTAACATCATTTTGAGATCTGTACAACATAGAAGCAGTATCATTATAAGAAATATCAAACCTAGAGTTCTTGTTTGAGAGTGCGCTCATATGCCAGGTTCAGGCCTGACACAGAACATAGCAAGAAATATCAAAGGTAAAGATCTTGAACAGCAAAACGCTGACATCATTGATATGTTCACACACCTTTACCTTCTGTAGTGCCTGTAATCAGAACTCAACAAACACACATTTATTCTGAGAATAGCGTGCATTAACTGCAGAAATTTAACTTTAATTATTACTGCCAAGTCACAGTTATTCACTGAACATCTCTCTTCCAACTTTCAAGGTTTTCAAAGACTCTGAGGTGCCACAATGATGTGCAGGAATTCACTTTCATGCTAGTACAACTACAGGCATGTGCTACGTCACATACCTCTAGACTGAACCCAAATCACACTCGCCAACATGAAATTAGCATGTCATCAGTTTACCATCTGAGCTATCAGATTAAGAGCCACTGAACTGAAATTCACACTCAGAGGATAGTAATGGACTGTGATTAGATTAGCAACAGACAAAGCAAGGAAAGATGATGAAAATATCTTGCTTCTTCTCAAAATTATTCCACTGCATCTCTGCCTCCATCAGGGTGTTTGCTTTAGATGAGCTATACTCACAGCAAACTGCCAAGGCAGAATTCACCACATGCTCACCCAACATTAGCGACATTGTACAGAAGGTTGAATGATGCAAATCTTACTTGGAATTTCTTTTGGAGGAAAATTATGTTCACCATGAGAGCCAGGGACCTACTGGCCATAACCTCATTCAATCTAGCACCCATCATTTTCCACCATTTCAGCAACTACTAGCACTGCAATTGGCTGACATATGATAGGAAATGATTTCAATCCCACAAAGATTTCATTACTAAACCATGCAGAATAAATTCATAACCACACACCCTCCAGAAATCAATTTCAATAACCAACAGAGGTAAACAATTAAACAACTCGCAGTCAGTCAATGGGTACTTAACACATGAAATGCCCTGAAAACTCAATCTTGAGACAATGCCTATCACAAATTTGTCACTAGCTGGACTTAACCAAGGTTCCTTCACTATCAAGCCCACAACAATAATTCAGCTTTTTGGCACTATCAAACACTAGTAAATGCTAGAGGCCAATTGTCCACTCAACGGCCCTAATCTGGGGGCTTATGCCACAACTACTGTTGTTTGTAGTTCCTAAGAGTTGGCAGCTCTTTGTAGCACGCTATAACATATTGCTAAGCAAAGAAACAAAACAGAGAAATACCATGCAGTAAATGAAGACTGCTGGCATTAACGTTGGGTAAGCACACAGTAAATTTTGCCCCAGCCAAACTTATTCAGCTACTAAGGGTTAAATTATGATCTCTATACAGTTATCTGGAATGGGACTTACAAGTGATGCATTTCTTGTTCCTTCAAGCCAGGCTGGTTCCTCTTTGATGTTTACTTCCAGGTCCATTTCACACTGCACCTGAAGTAGTTAGAAGGTACTGGGGTTGTTGATTACTTTCAATGACTACACTGAAACACAGGCCAGAAAAACATATTACCTTATTGCTGTCATTGCTACTTACATTATTTGTCAACAGACTATGCAACAAACATGTAATTCTATATGACTGTCAATAATATGATCATACCAAAAAGATTCAAAATTTTTAATGATTGTTGAGACCGTGATCGTACCTATAGGATTTCATGTTTTCTATTACGGATGTTATGATCATAGCTAAAGACTTCCAGTTTTACATGACCTCTAACACAATGATCACATCCATTGGATATCTAATTTAACATATCTGTCGATATCGAGATCATAGTCCCCTAGTTTTACATTAAAGCTTTTCTTATTAATAGCTATATAACATACTGTTTCATATGGAACTGAAACCAGAGCAAGATGATTTTTCTTTCTAAAAATCCAACATACATTGATTGTGATTGTAATTCAGGAAAGTTCTTGAAAATTCAGTGACTAATTCATTTGCATATCACTCTGATCTCCTGGGATCTCCTTGGAATCTTTCTACCATTTTTATCCTCTGCACTGCGCTCCAGTGGCTTTAGATTTGTTCTATCAAAATTTTCCTTCTTAGGATCCAATTCTTTCAAACCATTCTCCTCTCATCAAGCTGATTCACAAACTCTTTATTTGAGACGTGTTCTATTAATCTGATCTTCAACAACTTCCAATAACATGGCATTTCATAGGCTTTCACTCTGTTTTTCTAGGCACCAGTTGTTATCCATGTTTCACCTTCACATCAGTGCAAACATCATTATTAAGGTTTTCAGTCTGTTGAATCTAAAGAACATGATGGAGAAAAAGATGCGAGTTTAGGCAGGATTTAGTGATGACATTTACAGATATTGAGGAGACATCCGGCTGTGTACCACAGCAAGTTGTCTTCAATGCTCTATTAAAAAAAGAAGGCAGGGAGAGGAGAACTAATTAGAAAATCCAAAAATGAAAAATGAGAAATTAATATGAAGACTACTATAGGAAAAACAAAACAGTTCAAAGTAGAAACAGGACTTCAACAACGATGTGTATTATCCCCTCTACACTTCATTACAATCATGGATGATATCCACAAGTGGGAACCAAGGAGGCAAAGGCCTCACTCTTTACAGATGACATTGTAGTATGGGGAGAAGATGAAATGGAAGTACAAAAACAAGTTACTCTATGGAATCAGGAGATAGAGGAATATGGTAATAAAATAAGTGGGTAGAAGTTCACGGTAATAGTGGTAACGAGAGGTAATAGAGAGGAAACTGGGAATATTGAAGTAAATGGAAGACCATTAGATGTTGTGGAAAGTTTCAAGTATTTGTGGAGAAAAATAGCAAAAGATGGAGGGATAAATTATGAAATTGGAAATAGAACTGAACAAGCCAATGTGTTTTACCAATGTGCGAGAAGTAACCTATAGTCAGGAACTGAGGCATCCCACAGGAATGCAAGAAAATTTTGCACCCTACATATTACACACCAATTTTGATATATACTGCAGGCACATGGACAAGAAAAAATCATGATGAAGGCAGAATCCAACAGGCCAAGATGAAATTCCTTGGATGCATAATAGGGAAGACATGAAGGGATAAAATCAGAAACATAGAAATCAGGGAGAGAATTGGAATCCCTAAACTGCAAGGCAAGATAGAGATCAGTAAGCTGAAATGGTATGGACACATTATGAAGGTGAGTATATACACAGAAAATAATAGGAGAAAGGCACCAGGGAATGCCCAGAAGGAGGTGGATGGACATGGTGAAGAAGAGATAAACACTGAGGATTTCCTTCATTCACAATTCTACCCAGGAGACTGGAAATGGAAAATGAAGAAAAAGAATCTGTTGAACTGAAGACAGAAATTTATACAAAAGTGCTATTAGCTCATTTCATTGAACAATGCCAGCAACCTTTACTTGAGTGGTCTTTCATTATTTGTCTGTGCATGTGATGTCTTACGACACAACCGAGGGGAGCTTAAAAGAGCAACCCTTGAAAGGAGTTCCATGCTAAACAATTGGTTTAAATATTTAGCAGGTTTTTGTTCCCCAGGTGGTACAAAACTTGTCTGAATTGAATACCTCGAGTGATACCTCCCAAAATTCATTTCACCCAATAGCAATGTTTGTTAGTCAATGATTAACAGCCTTGTACAGTTTCCGGAGCCTGAACTTAGTGCTGAAGTTTTTTCTCTCATTCTTGGAAGTGGTTTAATGTTGCACTAACATATCGAAGGGAAAGGGCTAAGGTTAGGAAGATAGGAGAGTTGATTAAGGTTAATTAATGAGAAAATGGGGAAACCACGGAAACAATTTCTGGGCTGCCCATCGCGGAATTCGAACCCATGCAATCTCACCGCCACTCACCCCTGAAGAAGATAGTTTACACACCAATAATTATCAGGAAATATGTTTAGAAGGAGAGGCATTCTACTGATAAATAAAACATGAGGACTAATTACTGGATATAGCTGTGTTGTGGGGTGATGATATGATACAGAAGAATCTCCATAACAACACTTATATACCAAGAATTCTACATATTCAGATAATATTCCAGATAACCTAAACGGAACAACTCTCAAGATTTCGAATCCTACTACCATCTTTTGCAGCCGACAGTGTAAAGAAAAACTCAACATTCACAGCTTCACTTTTAAATCGCACACAGAGGTAAATAACACATTAACACAATAATTAAAATTATACACTACATCTTGTAATTTCTTTCTGAAACTACGATCCGCATTTCTTCACCAGCGTAGCTCTTCAGAAAAATTCCTCATTCCTCTAAATTTAATTGCACGGAAGAATTGAGAGAAAGAAGAAGAGCTGCTCGACTAAGTGGTATGTTCCGAGCTGTCAGCGGAGAGTTGGCGTGGAATGACATTAGCAGACGAATAAGTTTGAATGGCGTTTATAAAAGTAGGAAAGATCACAATATGAAGATAAAGTTGGAATTCAAGAGGACAGACTGGGGCAAATATTCATTTATAGGAAGGGGAGTTAGGTATTGGAATAACTTACCAAGGGAGTCGTTCAATAAATTTCCAATTTCTTTGAAATCATTTAGGAAAAGGCTAGGAAAGCTAATTTCTTTTACAATGCACAATATGGCTTTCGTGAGAACTCTAACACTGAAATAGCAACCGTAGATCTCATAAATATGCTGCAAGAGTCAATAGATTTTAATAGTTTTGCTGGTGGGTTGTTTATAGATCTAAAGAAGGCCTTTGATACAGTAGACCATGAAAGACTGTTAGCTAAATTAGAGAGAGCAGGAGTTCGTGGTGTTGCATTGAAGTGGTTTGATAATTATCTGTCCGATAGAAAACAGTATGTAGTGCTGAATAACTGTAGGAGCTCAGCAATTAGGGTAACCCATGGCGTTCCACAGGGGTCAGTATTAGGGCCGATTCTCTTCCTAGTCTACATCAATGATATTGCAACTTGCCGCTTGAAAGGACGCATCACACTGTATGCCGACGACACAAACTTGTTCTATACTGGTAGTAATATAGACTCCATTGTTAAGGATATGCAGGAAGACCTCAATACTCTGTGCTTTTAGTTTCAAGCAAATAAATTAACTATTAATGTGCAAAAGACTAATTATATGATAATGACAAAACAAGGTCAGAATGAAATCCCACACAGTAAAATATATATGCAGAATACTGAAATAAAACTAGTTGGAACTGTCAAATATCTTGGGTTGGTGATTGATAGGAACTTGAACTGGACAGACCATGTTGAATACATTACTAAAAAGATCACACCTGTTGCAGGAATTTTAAAGAAACTTAGTTATCTTATCCCACAACATCTTCTAAAACACATCTACTACTCGTTAATTCATAGTCACCTACAATATTTGAATGTAATCTGGATGCGCTGTAAGAAGTCCGACTTGAATGAGGTAATGGTAGTACAAAATAGAGCTGTTAGAAATATACTTAATCTTCCCTACTTAACACCAATAAAATATCTATACCTAAGTGCTAAAATACCACCCCTAAGCATGAGTGCAGAATTCAATACAGCTGTACTCATGTATAAAATAAAACATAAATTTATACAACACAACACTACATATACTCTGAATTCTGACAACCATCCATATAGTACTAGGCATGCAAATGACTTTGCCTTATACAATGTTTGCTCTTATAAATATGGTATAAACAGCCTGAAGTTCTCTGCGATCCACTTATTTAATAACATCCCTGTGGAGATAAAAACAGCACCAACTTTGGCAAAATTCAAACAAAGAGTCAAGCATTATTTTTGGGAAAGGTACAGTGCTGTTTAAATCAAAATATCAGATGTCATTTAAGGCATTCTCCCAAACAATCTTGCAAACTGTCCGGAACTATTCTTGTACCCCTACAACTTTTATGTTATGTAAATGTAAATACTCTGTAATCTGTTCTTGTACCTCTGCAACTCTGTGTTATGTATATATACTGTAAATACTCTGTAATCAATTCCTGTACGTCTGCAACTTTTGTGTTATATAATTGTAAATAATCTGAAATCTATTCTTGTACTTCAGCAACTCTTATGTAAATGAAAATACTCCATAATCCATTCTTGTACCTTTGCAACTTTCATGTTACGTAAATGTAAATACAGTCCGAAATAATTCTCTGTAATCCTCATATTGATGATGTACATATTTTATATATTGTATGTGTTTATATGTTCAACCATTTACTAATTATCTGATATACACAAACTATATTTTAATGTGTAAGTGCCCGCCAGTATGTAATGTCCTGTACAATTCCTATGTATGAGCCTGCAGGCTCGTTGGAATTAATTGAAATAAATGAATGAATGAATGAATGAATGAACTTATTACGGTTCTCAACTGAGATCTGTATGTTCGGCAAAAGTAAATTATTGAAACTTCAACATTACCACCAATATGTTAGATGCTGTGAACACAGTGTAAAATGATAGAAATCACGATTCCTCAATAAAGAAAATCTGTAACACAATTAACGGAATAAGCTGGTGAACTGGCTAATACGCGTCTTATTGTAACAACATACCTCACACTTCGAAACAAAACCGAACATTTTAATGTAGTTTCATCACTTAAAACAAAGCAGGAGGAACAAATTTAATTTCTATCATTCAGTACAATAGGCTGAATTTACAAAAGGATGCATTACCGCTAGAAACTCCCAAGTATACAACACTTCTTCTTCTTCTACTTGATATCTGGTTGGGCTCAGTATTTAACTGACACCCAGTTCCAATAATTTTGAATGAAACACTTCATAACACACGTAACCACTTATTTATGGTGAATAATAAAAAAAATTTCTCACAGTGTTTAAAGCTCGTTAAACTGTAACCTTCTTTGTTATTACTATGTAGGGATCGCACCTTAGTATGTTGCATTATACGACACTTACTGAAAAGAGCACTGGGTATAATCAAATACAGTAGAGACAATACGCGACTCTCAGTGAGATATCGAGGGACAGTGCTCTCTCTAGCGAGTAGACCTGAGAACTGCTGATTCTGTCATAAGAGCACGTGTATTTGTTTGTTTAATTTTTGGTGTTATTTATGCGTTTTCAGTGAGTTGACATAATTCAATAGTAGCGTGTGTCATTCCTTGATATCTTCTTCCAACATGAGGGGAAATGTATCTGCTGTAACTATGAAGTAGAGAAGAATGCGCGGTCTTTCTTTGGCTACCCTTGTGACAAGAACAACAATATTGTATTTGCATATATATATATATTCTTCCAGTGACAAAGAGATTTTTATAGTAATTCATAATCTTCTGACCTGCTCGACCCATATTTTAACTGGCTTAAAATATAATACGCATATTTTATTGTATAGTGCAGCAGATAACCTTCAATAATCAATATTCAAATATTCCTCAAAGCATCACTATCGACAACATTTTCATACCTTTATACTTTTCTTTCTCTTATCCCTCTTCTCACATTAAAGCCGGACTTTTACAGATTTTTCTTTCTGTTAGTAGGCTTCATGTCAAGAGGAAAATTGTCCTGCTTTTAAATGTTAATTCATTGCATCATGTGGGTAAGAAATGTGCCGATATTATTACTGACAAGTGTCTTAATGTGATGATCCAATGTTTTTAAATGAGAAAAAAGACAAATCTAGCCGTAAAAGTTCAGGCAGGAATGCTAAAGCAAAAAAAGTAATGCATAAATGAAAGATCAAACCCTTTCACAGCAGTCCATTTCACATCTTGTTTATATGTCTAATTTCAGTCTTTAAATAATAACCTTGTAAATAATTCTTCATTCATTTATCCAGAATTGCTTTAGCAACTTCGAAGTTAATATCTCAATAATACTTTCTTTCTAGACGTAATTTATTTATCCATTTTCGTATATGCATTTCCATTGATATTTGCATTTAGCGCGACTTTTCAGGTCAAGTCACTAGGAGCACCACCATCGAATTGTCTCCCATTTTAACATGGCTAAATCCGTAAGTTGCGTATTGTCTCTACTGTATTTGGTATAATGTCCGGCTATGTCTGGCCCAAAGAGGATCTATAATAGAAAATGAACATCTCCGGGTATCAAAAGACGGGAATACACAAATTCGATGTTAGTTGCTTCAGAGGAGAAAAATAATACGACAACGGGTCCATAAGTCGTAACGTATGCGGATAGCCATGGAAGGAAGGAACAACTGGCTGAATTTGAAGATCCAATTCGTCGTATAACAGAAATTAAATCGTAGAGTTATTATTATTATTATTATTATTATTATTATTATTATTATTATTATTATTATTATTATTATTATTATTATTATTATTATTATTATTATTATTATTATTATTGAAAAATGCAAGGGAATTTGTATGACTACCAATTATGCTTGCCTTCATGTTATCCTTAGCTGGCTTTGCTAGATTCAGTTTCCAAGTAAGTTCCTTCAATTCCTCCTTATTTCCACAGCCATTTCTAACTCTATTTCTTTCCAGTCTGCACCTTCTTCTTAGCCTCTTTACTTCTCTATTTAATAATGTGGGTATTTACCATTCATTACCACCTTTAAATGTACTGACCTATTTTCGCATTCCTCAACAATTGCTTTAAACCCACCCCAGAGTCTGTTTACATTTTCATGTACCGCTTTGCACCAATCATACTCACTTTATAAAACCTACCTAATACCTGCTTTATCAGCAATATGGTACTGTTTAATACTTTTCGACCTTCCTTTCCATAATTTATTTTTAACTACGTCAATAACAGCTTCATGATCACCAATACCGGTACCATCTATTACTTCGGTTTCTCTATAGAGCTCATCTGGTATTATCAGCACCACGTCCAGGATATTTTTGCCTCTAGTTAGTTTCATCACTTTCTGAATCAGCTGTCCGCCCCACATTAGCTTGCTTGTCATTTGTTGGTCAACCTTCCTGCCGTTCGCATTACATTCCCAATTGACATTTGGTAAATACAGATCTCCCGCTACAATCACATTCCTTTCCATGTCGTTTCCCACATTTCTGATTAGCTTATCAAATAATTCTGATTTAGCGTCAGTGCTACCCTTTCCCAATATATACACTCCAAAGATATAAAGTTGCCATATTATCTTTAGAAATGAGCTATACACCTAGAATTTCACATTTGTCATCTTTAACTTCTTCGTAGCGTACTAATAATTTGTACTCTTAAACTAATAGGCCTAACTAATAATAATACCCAATACCTCTATTAAACGTCATTTGACCGGTTCAGGAATAGAATGAATGAAGTCCCCATCTAGCCTGTCACACTCCTCTGGGGCAAAGATTAATGAATGACAGATGAAATGAAATATTACTGGAGAGTCTTGCTGGAAAGAAATATGAAGGGAAAGCGGGAGTTAACTGAAAAAATCCTGTCCCGCCTCCGCTTGGCCAGCACAAATCTCACATGGAGCGACCGGGATTTGAACCTCTGAACCCAGTGGTGAGAGACCGGTGCGCTGCCGCATGAGCCACGGAGCCTCTGTACTACTCATAATATTAATAAATATTATAAGTGAAAAATGTCTTATAAAACAAGGCCCTGCTCTCGGTGGGATCGGTCAAGCAACACTCTGTTCCGAAAAAACAGTGTTCCGTATCGCCTGCACTCGTCGGGACTGGTATAGCAACACCCTGTTCCGAAAGAACAGTGTTCCATATCGCCTGCACTCGGCGGGATTGGTCCAAGATCGAATCCAACTCTCCTTATTGGTCTAGGTGTGTGAGAACCGCGCATGTTCCGCTCCGCTGGCTTTCTGATTGTTCAGACTCCGGGCGAATGTGAGTGCTATTTCTCTGCACTGGTTTTGAAGTTCTTTGAAAATTAACTGCACTGGACCATCCAGGGAAGGGGAAGGGAACCCTCGAAATATGAAACTGTAACACGTAGGGGCGCGCATCTTAGTCAGCATTTTGGCAGACAGCGAAGGTATGCATGACACTGACTTTTAATCTTTATTCGTATGAATTCTTGCTGCTTGAAACCACGTGCATCGTCAAAGTATTCAGTTACCGCGATTTACGGCTATTTGTTCTGTGCTATCCACTGCAATTTGTTCATAAGAATTGTTAGAAATAGACTATTATGCATACAGCTATATAAAACACAGCAATATCCATATACCAAATGTTATTGAACAAGGCCTACATGTTTCATATTTTACTAGCATCTGTGTTCATTTGTCATATAAACATCTTACCTAATATATGACTGATCCACTGTCTGTAGAAACTAATTTTTTATTATGAAATACCTGAAAATTGAATATATAACAACAGATCAAACCTAAAAATTAATTTAATTTAATTACTTGTTCCTTTCTCATGTTTTATTAATACACATTTTCTGTGATAAAAGCCATGTTTCAGCGTCTTCTACAGACATTAAAAGTCAAGCATGAAACTAACATTGAGAGGCGGAACTGTTATTGGAACAGTTATTCGGAACAAAGTATTTTTTCGTAACCGGAACAAACAGAACTCTTCCAGAAAAAGAAAAACTTCGCCCATCCCTGCAGGTTTGGTTCTTCTGATCCCCAGAGAGCAGGTAGGTTGCCCTGCCATTCCGTACGGTACCAGTGCGCATTATTTCAGATTTTCTCCTACAGATCGTTACTCGCACCACATATCTGACAACTCTGTTTTACATTATCCCTACAATGCCCGAAATCAACAGAGGGTTTTATTGGACTCTTTGTTGGCGGCGACGACTGCTTGGAATTTGAGATCTATCGAGAGGAATAAAGATGAGTGCCCGTCTAAGGTAAGTTGCTTTATATTGTTTATAAATGCTGACAATACAATTATGTATCCCGGGGTTTATTGACTTGAAATAGCAAGCAATTGGTCATAATTTCTGTATTCGCTGTTATGACACTAAATATTTCGTTGGTACAGTATGGTACGGCACGGCGCTTACCATACCTTCTTGTTTCTTTCCTCCTCCTTACTTCTAGAAAACAATTCATACTGTAGTCACAAATAATGGGCCATTGAATTATATAATTGTGGATTTTACTCAAATGTCCACGTCGTAATGCACGTGGAGAGCGTGATGTAACGTGTAAAATTATTTTCAGTGGCTTTACGCTTGATGAAGTTCTGTGCATTCTTGAAGAGGAGGATACTGAAGTTGAAGCGATATACATTGAACCACTGGAATTCAATGTATTATCCGATGAAGTTTCGGCTGGGGAAGGTGAAGGCGATCTCGCAGATAACCTAACGGGACGCCAACACCGAGCACAAGCTGAAATAGTGCTGAAGCGGCAAATTCCGCACAGCAGTAGAGAATCCATGTCTGATAATGATCCACGGCCCGCGAAGAGAGCGAAATCAGCACCTCGTCCGCCAGCTATGGATAGCGGATGACCTAGTTCCCACAACAGTCACTTCCCCAGTGAGAATATTTCCACTTTCCTAATATGACACTGAAGGACATATTTGAGTTGTTTCTTGACGATGAAATCGTGAATTTCTTGTGCTCTGAGG
Organism: Anabrus simplex; assembly: GCF_040414725.1. Lineage (NCBI taxonomy): Eukaryota > Metazoa > Arthropoda > Insecta > Orthoptera > Tettigoniidae > Anabrus > Anabrus simplex. The sequence goes on from NC_090274.1 coordinate 123,299,844, forward strand.
CTAGGAAGTATGCCCTTTTTAAAAATGAAGAAGATCCCAAAGTAACCCCTGAAGAAATGGAGTATTCGTAACCATTTTACTTCTAAGTGGATGTGTGCGACTGCCTGGGAAAAGACGAGGCCGACGTTCACCATGAGTTGGTCAGCAGTGGCATGCACCGAGATCGCTTTCTTCAAATAATGAGATTCATTCATTGTGCCTGTAATAAAACTATGGTTACAGATGACAAAGTGTGGAAATTAAGACCTTTCATAAATATCGTAGAGAAAAAAATGCCGTCAGTATTTTACAGCGGAGCAGGACTTTGATTACCACGAGTGCATGATACCATTCTACGGAAAACACGAGTGTTAGCCGTTCATAATTGGGAAGCCGATCAGGTTTGGCTTCAAAGTGTGGTGTTTGAACACAGTTTCTAGATATTTAATGCCTTTTCAAGTTTATCAAGGGAAAATCCCTTTGCCAATACACAGTACCGTATGAAACTGAATTCGGTAAAGCTGCAGCTCCCTTAGTATCTATGATGGACCAGCTACTTGATGCCGTTCAACATTTCCCTATAGAATTTATTGTGATAATTTGTTCACCGGCTTCAAATTAGTGAATCACCTTCGCTCTCGAGAAAATCGAGTCCCAGAAGACTGTCCACTGACTTCTACTGAAATGAAGAAAAAGAAACGAGGCATATTCGAATACGGTACAAGGAGAGAAGAAGGGATAATTGTCGTGCGCTGGATTGACAACGCAGTAGCTACTGTGGTATCATCCTGCCATGGAGTGCAACCTATGTCAAAAGTTAGTCGGTACAGTCGAGCTGAAAAGTAAAAATTGTCAGTTCCATGTCCAAAACTATTCGGAAAGTACAAGAACTGTATGGGTGGCACCGATCGTATGGGCGAAAATGTAGCCCTCTATGGGATTGGTATCCGTGCGAAAAAGTGGTGGTGACCAATATTTGCATGGCTTTTATAAAACATGTTGAACAATTCGTGGATGCTGTTGAGGAAATCGGGTAATAAAATTAATCAGTTGGAATTTATGAGAGATATTGTAATGACATACCTGAGGCGTTATTTGCAACTTCCTAAGGCCGGTGGATGTCCGTCGACGTCACGTGGAAGCACCATCGGAATAAGCTACATGGAAAATATTGATTGCGATGTATATAATTGGGCGGTATTCTGAATAGAAATAAGTACATTTGTTGTCACTTCTTTTGATTTTAGAGTATCTGACACCTTGAGGTTCAATTGGTCCAACAAATCAACGACGACGATGTGCAGCCGCCGAATGCCAATCCCGCGTCCGCACATAATGTGTCAATTGTAGTGTGGGCGTATGTGTAAACTGCTTTTTGTCACTTCACAACAGTGAAAAGTGGAAATAGGTGACTATGTATCATGTCTGGGCTAATGTTATTCTTCAGAAGTCCTAAAGATGTGGCAAATGGACCCATAAACACCATTTGTTCCTTTATTGCAAAGATATTTGTATTAGTAAGTGATATTCCGTAACAATATTAAGCATCAAATTACACGGTATTCTAAAGAGTAAACAACTTTAAAGTTTTACCCAAAAGCTATGTCAAGCGCCTGACGGTACCGTACGGTACCAGGCCGTCATTTAGAAACCAAGGATCCAATTTTTAGAAAAATTACTTTGAAATGTTTTGTAGTATGAAAATGCAGGGAATATTAATTAAAAATAACAACATTGAAAATTCAAAACTCCGGCAATGAGGGCTTAGGGTTATCCTAAAGGGGTTGACCCAGGTGAGGTTCGTTTGAGTCACTGCAGGAAGATTAGCAGAGGGAAGTGTTACAGAGGAGCGGTGGGACAAGAGTAAAGGGGAAGTAGAGTGGTGGATAGGAGGAAGGAGAGAGAGGAGGAAGTGACCGGGGGAGAGGGGATCTAAAGAGGGTGGGTTTGAGGCTCGGGTCAGGCACGTTGAGGAAAGGAAACCAGAGTAGAGTATTAAAAGAAATGTAGAAGAAAATAGAAATGATGAAGGGGGATAAGGAGACGGTGGTAATTTTCAATGTAAGGCAACCAGCAGATTTGTGGGGTCTGGTTACTGCAGAATGGAAGAAGTTTAAGGAGGCAGGGATAGTTATAAGTGGGATACCGTGTAGGAGGGGTAATGAATGGAGAATGATTGGGGATATAAATGAGACTATGGAATGGGTACGCGGAGAATTGGAAGTGAGATCCTAATGGGTGGGCAGGAGATAGGGATTTGCGCTTAGGTGGCCTTCACTTGAATCTCAACGGCAGACCTACTTAGTGACGGGACTATCGAATGAAAACATCCAAATTATTCGATCGTCAACTACCGTTACAATCGACTGTTTCCGTTTGCATTCGGTTTTTCATTCGCATCGCAAATTCCAATCTTTTCCTCGTGTCGGCGCTGAAATCGGTCTCCTCTTTCGCCATGGTGTAAGATCAGAGTTGATAGTATTCTCTATGCTCTTTGGTATGAACCACTAGACTGGCGCTAATTATGATGTAAACATAAGCGAATAAAGCTAATAATACCGTCGGGTTTTTCCCACCCCCACCCCTCGCAGAAGCGAACAAACTTGCAAGCTAAACAAATTTGGCGAAATGAAGTGAATAAAAGTATGTGTAAGAAGTGATTTTAACGTTTGGCAATTATTATTAACTAGACGGCGTGCAGTAAATATTGTCTTAATTTCAAAATATTGTAAACCATGTTAAATAAATATTTAGTCTGGCGGTTTTTTTCTCTCGCTGTCACAATACTGTGAAATGCTGTATTGCAAAGGAAATAATTCTGCCGAACAGGAAAATTCTTTGAGGTATGAAGAAGAACCTGATATTTTATTAACTGAAATTGTGAACGCTGTCAATCATTTGAAGAACAACAAAGCCCCAGGTATGGATGGTATTTCGGGAGAAATGCTGAAAGTGATGGGGGAGGAGGGCATGCGTGTTTTACATTTGGTATGTAATATGGTGTGGAAAACTGGTGAATGGCCCAAGGACTGGACAACATCAATACTAATCCCTCTTCACAAAAAGGGGTCTATGAGGGATTGTTCCAATTATCGTACTATCGCATTAATATCCCATGCAAGCAAAGTTCTGCTCTACATAATAAATCTACGCCTAAAACCATTCCTGCAACCTCAGATATCCGCAGAACAAGCAGGCTTTGTTGCAGGTAAAGGAACACGAGAGTCTATCTTGAACATGAGACAGATAATTGAGAAATGTCGCGAGTTTTGTGTCCCTGCCTTTATTTGCTTCCTGGACTACAAAAAGGCCTTTGATTGTGTTATGTGGGACAAGTTGTGGCAGGTGCTAAAGGAATTTGGGGTTCCACTGCACTTAATATCGTTACTGAAAAGCCTGTATAAAAACCACGCAGCAACCATAAAGGTAGATGGTGATCTCTCAGGCATTTTCAATGTGACGAATGGAGTAAGGCAAGGTTGTATATTATCACCTCAACTCTACAACATCTATGCAGAGTGTGTCATCAAAAGAGCTCTCAATGGCTGGAATGGTGGAATTTCGATTGGTGGCAGAAAAATTAATAACCTACGCTTTGCAGATGACACTACCCTCATCGCTGGTAGTGAAGAGGAACTTCATGACTTGCTTGTAAGGGTGAAGAACACTAGTCTTCAGTATGGTCTAGAGATAAACATAAAAAAGACCAAACTAATGGTAGTTGATCGGCAAGGTGAAATCCAACTTACGGGATACCTAAAAGACCTGGATATAGTTAAGGAATTTGTATACTTGGGGTCTGTCATCAACGACACGGGAAACTGTGATAAAGAGGTAAAAAGACGTATTGTCTTAGGTCGTGCTGCAATGGTTAAACTTACTAAGATCTGGCAGAACCGGGCAATATCAAAAGCCACGAAGATGCGCTTGGTAGAATCACTAGTGTTCTCCGTCTTTTTGTACGGCTGTGAGACCTGGACCGTGAATGCTAAAGACAGAAAGCGCATTGATGCCTTTGAGATGTGGTGTTGGCGGAGAATGCTACGTATATCCTGGACAGAAAAAAGAGCTAATGTTTCCATTCTGGAAGAACTCTGCATCAAGAAACGTCTATCTTCCTGTGTGAGTGAACGTTACCTCCAGTTCCTTGGCCACATTTTGAGACGAGACGGAGAGAACTTGGAAAAGGTAATTTTACAAGGCAAAATTGAAGGCAGTAGACCACGAGGAAGAACAGCAAGCAGATGGATAGATCAGGCGAAGAAGATCACTGGGCTACCACTTCAGGTCATACTAACGAAATGTGAAAACCGCTCTGGATGGAGACATCTTGTCAAGGTTGCAACAAGGAAATGATGGAGTTATGAGGTCACGATGCTCAGTAATGAGCACAACGACTAATGATGATGTCACCATCTGGACTTGTGTGTTGAGTATTGCTTGCGTCATAGACGTTCTATTGTGCGTGCATTTTTTAATTCCAAAATGAGCAGAAGGAATAGATTTCAGTTTGGGAGCACTTGGAAAATCTTCCGAATTTTCAACTAAATGTTTAATGTGTTTTTCATTCGCAAGTGCAAAATCAACACCTCCAATTTAAGAGATCATTTGAAACGGAAGCATTTTACAGTGTTTCCAGGAGGAGCCAATACTAGAGTGACGCAAGATAATGATGTTCCTTCTGACAATCAACAGATATCGACATCTGAAACCATTCTTCCAGCTGCATTCAGTTACGGCTACCTCAAGAAAAAGGAAGGAATCTTGATACTCTGGTAGCTGAAATGGTGGCAGAAGACGTGCGGCCTCTGTCGCTCGTCGAGAATAGAGGATTTGCAAACCCCATAAAGGATCTAGAACCAAGGTATAGAATGCCTGGCCGTCGCCTACTCACCGACACTATTTACCAGGACTTTACCAGGCAACGAAAGCAGCACTACAAAGGAACCTACATCCGACACCTCATGTAGGTATTACAACAGATATTTGGTCTCATTCTAGCACAATCTCATTTATCACGGTAACTGCACACTTTTTCAACAGTGAATTTGCCCTAAAATCTAATGTCTTTAATACCCTTAAGTTGCATTCAAACCACACAGCAGCTTACCCTTCCGATGTCCTTAGAAGAACCCTAGAATAATGGCACATCAATGTTGTAGCAGTTATAACTGATGGTGGATCCAACATAAGAGCGGGCCCTTTCTATCAGCCAGCTACCTTGCCTGGCCCACACGCTGAACTTAGTTGTGCAGAGTGGGTTAAGTAATACCAAGAATATTGATGAAATCCTCCTTATCTGCAGAACTCAGGTAACATACTTCAAGTCCTGCGTTGTTTCAGCTGACAAGTTGCGCAGTATCCAGGCACAGCTAAATACCGTTCAATATAAATGGAAGAAGGATGTGGTGACGCGGTGGAATTGGAAAGGTTACTACAGCATCATCACTACCGAACAGTCCGTCACCACTCATTGCCGATTAGTGGACAGTGCGGCAGTGTTGAAACCACTAAGCTTCTGCCGAGTTGTTTCCAACAATCTTCTCTAATTAGGGGAGTTAAGATCACAGTCCGGAACAAGGTTCCAAAGACTGTGCTGTCTAAGATATAACCTTATCCAAGAAATAGACAAAATATTTGGACAGGTGGAGAAAATAGTCTTTCCTTTATCAGCCAAAATTCTGAACCCACGATTCAAAAAAGCAGGGTTTGAGAGAACTGAAAATGCAGATAATGCTCAGAAACTCGTTACTCTTAATCTTCCAGAACTGTACCAAAACAGATCGCTGAACAGGACGTTCCTCTCCCTTCTACCAGTACCAGATCACCTACATCCAATATTTGGCTTCTTAGAGGAGAAGGTGGCTTATTACAAGCGCGCAAATATTGTTTTAAGGTAATAACTTGACTAGCCCTTCCTAAAATTGAAAGAGGACCCAGCCGACATTTCGAGGAAGCACAAATCAAGTATGGAGCTGTTGTAAAGTCTTTCTGAAAAATATCTTTGTGTTCCTGCAACGCCAGTTCCTGCGGAGATAATATTTTCTAAAGCGCGACTCATTATGAGTGAAAGTAGGAACCGACGCAAACCAGAAAATGATAATTTTCTTGAATACAAATATTATCGGAGTGTAAAATTGCTCTTAATTGGGCCTATGTACCACAATACCATTTATCAAAATTGTTTAATGTACAGTAAGAAAAATGTGCTAATATAATTTTCCTACTGTTTGTGACAAGGTATTGAGTGCGTGTATATATGTCTAAGTTTTAATATAGGCCTACACACTTCTTGTACGTTTTTATTTATGGTATGGCGATTCACTTATGCTGATATTAACAAGATGTTAAATACCTCACCGGGCCTATGTGGCACCACAATGCCATTTGCAGAAATTGTTTAAGGTATGAAAACTGTGCTGGTATAGTTTTGCAATTGTTTGTATATTTCTGATGTAAACATCTTGTAATAAGGAATGATTTCAGCTTGATACATCCTGTATTGGATAGGTTTACATTGCTATACTTTTGAAATATTAGGCCATTTTATTTTTATGCGTATGTAACACGTTACTGGAACACTTATGTTGTGAAACATAAAATAGGCCATAGTATGGTAAACAGGGATAAAAGTCAGGTTGTGGGTTTCACTAATTTGTGACATCTGAAGCTATCTCGACTCAGATAATTTATAACTGTTAGTCTCTTTTGCTGGTGTAATACTGTTACCATATGTTTCAGGTAATTTAAAAATTATTTTCAGCAAAATGAAGAGTCTTAGCAGTTACAAAATTTCACTAGTACTAAAATTCCTTTCAGGATTAATTACTGTGGTGATGGGGTAAAAGCTCCTTATGGAAATCACTGTGAGTAACTAGTGTTAATATAAGGAAAGATCTTCATTGGAGTATTCACATGAACAGGATTGTAAATAAAAGGTACATATCTCTGCACATGGTTATGAGGGTATTTAGGGGTTATAGTAACCATGAAAATGAGAGGGCATATAAGTCCCCGGTATGACGCCAAATAGAGTACGATTCCACTGTATGGAACGAACACCAGGAATACTTGATTCGGGGACTGGAAAACATCCAAAGAAAAGCAGCTCAGCTCGTTCAGTGTGACTCCCGACAAAAGAGTAGTGTTACAAAAATGTTGCAACGTTTGCGCTTGGAAGACTTAGGAGAAAGCAGACGAGCTGTTCGACTAAGCGGTATGTTCCGAGCTATCAGAGGAAAGATGGCGTAGTCTAATAAAATTAAGTGGTGTTTTTAAAAGTAGGAAAGTTCACAAAGTTAGAATTCGAAAAATTGGAGAAATCCTTAGCTTATTGAAGGGGAGTTAGGGATTAGGATAATTTACCACGGGATGTATTCAATAAATGATCATTCCTTTCTATTTTCTTTACGTCACACCGACACAGATAGGTCTTATGGGATAGGAAAGGCCTAGAATGGGAAGGAAGTTGCCTTGGCCTTAATTAAGCTACTGCCCCAGCATTCGCCTGGTGTGAAAATGGGAAATCACGGAAAACTATCTTCAGGGCTGCCGGCAGTGGGGTTCGAATCCACTATCTCCCGGATTCAAGCCCACAGCTGCGCGCTCCTAACTGCACAGCCAACTTGACCGGTCGAATAAATTACCAAATCCTTTGGAATGATTTATAAAAAAAGGTAAATTGCAGATAGGGAATCTTCCACCTTGGTGTCTCTCCTAAATGGAGATTGATTGATTGATTGATTGATTGATTGATTGGATTGATTGATTGATTGATTGATTGATTGGATTGATTGATTGTCCCGAGTGGGTGTCCACATGTCTGTTTTAATATAGTCCTACATATTTCTTGCCTTTTTCTGTTTATGGGATGATATTTATTCACTTATGCTAACAAAATAACTTAGCCCAGCTTAATCTGATAACTGTACTTCATTACTTCAAGTTGTGAGTTAATTTGGCTCACTTCAGCTAGCAGACTGAGAGAAGCACGATGCCCAATGAATATACAATACAGTAGATTGTTTTGGGTGCTGATTTCATAGTCAAAGATTACTAGTGTTCATTTGTTTAGGAGGTATTGTTATTTATTATCTAGATATCTATTTTTTCATTACTTGTTTGTTTCTAATGTGAATGTCTTGTAATGAGGAGTGATTTCGGCTAGTTATATCATGTGTAGAAGAGGTTTAAATTGCTGTAATTTTGAAATATTATTCCGTTTTGTTATTGTGCATCATTAACATTTAACTGGAACACTTCGGTCTTCAGGACCACTGATCAATTTATTTGGTATTTACTCTACAGCAGTTGACCACTCTATTATGTACTTCCTACTACTCTCTTAACGAACCACGACTTGTGGTGGGTCGGATGCAACCACTGATGGCTCGCTATAATTCTTTGTTTAGCTGCAATTGTATAATTAAACACCGGTATATGAATTCTCGACTGCATGAACTCTTGCAGAAATTAATGTCTAACTATGAAATCATAACTGTTATAAGGAAAGGTTAAATCATGTCTAGGTAATTGGGAGATACTTGCTTAATGAACACGGTAGAAATATACGGACATTTATTTTTGAATCATTATTTAAATAGGATTTCCGCATTTTCTTTCTTTCACAGTGCAAAAAGTTAACCTCTTATGACTGAAATGCATCACAAGGTAAGATAAGGCTGTACAATGTTCTGTATAGAACGGTATGGGTTACATGTTAAATTATCAATACAGAAGATTGGAAGTTTTATATGTGTGACAAAGAATGTGTGTTCCAGTTATGGATTAAAATAAATGTATCAGATAAAATTAATTTGCTTGAAAGTAAAACCTGCTATTAGTAGGCACCTTATTCCCATCGATACATTGTTGTTTTGTTGGCTCATTTATTATAAATGGATAGATATCTGACTCAAATTTGTATAACGATCAATGAAATGTTATTACTGTGCACTTTATGAATATATATTCATGTTATAATTTGTATAAACACCTTCTATGTACCTGTAATGATTGAAAATTAACCTCAGCTAAATGCAATATTTTTTAAATAATATGTGCTGTATTATTTGGTCCTTGGAAATATGTTGTCTTTTCATTTAGTTAATTTCTTGTATTCACTACTTTAATACGGGATGTCATTAAAACAGGGTGTAATCCTAACCTTCGTCTGAAATTACGTAACACTTGTTAGTTTGTTAACAGACGATCTTACATTCATTAACTTGTGGTTAGGGACAAAAAAAGATTTTATATACAATGAAACATAATCACCACAACAACGACATTAATCGGGACTTTTTATCTGATTGTGTAGACCAACGTATTACGAACACTGAAATTTGTGTCTCGAGGTTTCTTGCCAATCAACTTCTTCTCTGTTTATTATTTAATGCGGTCTACTTTTCCACATTCATGTTCTCTACGTGTGTATATGGGTACCGTGTCTTGTCCGTGCTGCGCTCTACGACCTAGCACTGTAATTGCTGGTGGCTCTCCCTCTACTGTCTCAACCAATCAGCGCTCGGCCTGTTAGAGGCCCGGCGAACGCACTCTGGTAAGCGTGGGAAAGCGACTGACTTCGAGTTGAGCAGCCATGGAGTCCGGATGTACCGGGACATGAAGCCAGGCTAGATTTACTATTCTCTACGGGCATTTCGTGACGACGTCCTCGTTCCTATTTTGTTACTATTGGTGAATATTTGGAGTCTCAACTCTTTCCTGCTAGTGGAAGTGTAGCGTTCCTTCTGAACATGTGCTTCGCTGGAAAAACCTACAAAACTGTAAGTCTATTAACTCCTTTATTTTTACTGAAAATTAGCCTATTCCAACCTATGGAATCACCTTCGAGAAACGTGTTTTAGAAGGTAAAAAAAGGAGCGTTTGTTTCGCAAGGGCCAGACGTGAACTTTCAAATGACGCCAAGACATAAAATTGTGCTTTACGTTGCCCCGTTTTGGTATAAGTAACTGGTCTCCTACGCAGTGGCGAAGCGTGAGCTAAATAAGGGGGTAGACAGATATTTTTAAAGCTATTTAATCATATTATCAATATTATATTAATGACTCTGAAAATAAGATAAGTCCTATAACCACCTACTGTATAACCCTACGTGCACTCCTTTTATTTCTGTGTCAGTTATTCATAGCGTTCTACGGAGCAAAATACCGGTTTACTTGAGAGATGACCTTCAGCACCTATATTTCAGAAATAATCTCCAAACAAGGTCATTAACTAACTCCTTCATAAGTTTCCCTACCCAAAACACTACGGCACTAGTTACAGTGATTCATTCATCCCCGTTACAATCAGCCTGTGGAATTCCCAGCCGGCTGAAGTTAGAAACATTCCTAGTACTCAGCTGTTCAAAATGTGTTGCAAAAGTTACTTATATATCGGAATATAATCTATAGAACATATCTAAGGTAATGTACTTTCTTTATGTAAATATTAACCGTAGGATCTATGCCATGCGCTTTACCAGTTAGTATATAAGTTGCACAGTTGTAGTATGTTGTATAATTGAACATAAATTAAATCGTGTATTATGGTTGGGCACAATAGCAGGCTCTATAGCTTGAGCCACGCCATAGAAAACAAGACGATAATAAATAAATAAATAAATAAATAGGCAGCGGGGAGCTGTCAAATAACAACGTACTTTTAGAATAGCAATATATAGCAATATAATTCATTCTTATGTAAATTTAATGGGAGGTTAATCATACATTTTCGTACAACTCACAGTAAACTATATTCTTGTAAATGAGTTCAATCCGCCTGTCCTTCATTTCAACAAATATGCCTATTACTCTCGTCTTGAAGTCAGGCGTCTTGCTAAGATGCCACAACAGTTCTTTCTCTATAAGCTAGAGTTCCCAATTTGGACAGTCTCTGGTTGGTCATCGAATTCCTTAAATAGGTTTTAATTCGTTTCAAGGCACTCATAGCGCGTTCGCTAGAAACTGACGTTAACGGAATAGATAGCATCAAGTTAAGGAATTTTGTTGTTTCCGTATACACACTCTGGTGTTCATTATTACGAATGTACGCCAATAGTTGCTGGGGTCGAGTATATTTATCGGGATCAGAGTAAATGTTGATAAGTTCGTTCTTAAGTTGATCTACAAGGAAAACCTTAGGGTACATGGCCATGAGTTCGTGTAAATGCTGTTGGGGAAATTGTGAATGATAAATATAAATTTAGTTTCATCAAGTAGTTCTATGAAACGCAGGCTTTCGTAATTACCGAAACGTGTTTCTAACTGAAGCAACACTTAATCAAGAACGTCGTAGGCAACTCTTCTTTGATCCTGGCAAGTATGCACGACATTTGAACACAAAGCAGAACATTCTTCTTCAATTTATTTAATTACTTTATCACTTTTGAGAGATCTGATGTTAGTAGTAGCAACCTTCACCTCTTTAATACACAAATTTAAGTCAGAAGATATTTTCGACTGCAGAATGCTAAACAAGAAAAGAGAACAAAAGTTTGTGATTGTTCAATATATTGTCTATTCCTAATGCTGTCTGGATTGATTCTGGATCCCAGTTGTCAGATTTATGATATGATCCACTGCTGTTTTCAACTCGGAATAATATTTTGTCACGGTCATAACAGCCCGAGAATGATAATTCTATCAGGTAGGAGAAGGATGAAAAAGCTGAAAACCTTGCTCTCTCAGCAATTCTGCACGACTTGAAGAACGAGAGAAGAATGTGTGGAAGACAGATAATTTGCATATGAACAATTTCACCTCTTTTATAGTTTTCGCAGCACGAAGAAGAAACAAATTGAATTGATGGGCGTAACAATGTACGAAGATGGCATGAGGATAAGACTGTCTGAGAATTGCCTGTACACCTCCTTTATGACCAGACATTACTGTAGCTCCGTCATACGTCTGACATACGAGTCTGATATAATCAATGTTCTATTCTTTCAGAACTGAAATTATGACATCAGCTAAACCCCTAGCAGTCTTATCAGCAGATACGTCATAAAAGCCTAGGAACCAATCTTCGACTTTACCATTAATATAATGCCTCACAATAATACTTAATTGTGATTTAACGGAAACATATGTAGTTTCGTCGGCTTGGACAGAAACGAATTCAGCTAATTTTAGGTCCCATCTCTTTTCGAATACAGTACGTTCCTGAACGGCAACAGTGACAGCTTTAATCAAATCATTTTGTATGTCACTAGAAGTACCACTGAAGATATTTTCTGATACTAAATGGTCTTTCATGAAAGATTCCTCCGAAGCCAGTAAGTCAAGAACATTGATTTTCTCGATGACCCCTTAACGGCAATTCCTGAATACCTAAGTGGCAAACAACGTCTACTAATCTGCTGATAATTTTCCTATTTCTTGAAACAATTCCATTGTGTTTAACGGCCTGTAGTCTTTGCCCCTATGAAACGGCATAATCGATACGGCACCGCCCCAACATGTGAAATTTCTCGGCGCAATTTATATGATTCTCAGATGCCAGTAGTATAATACAGGGATTCGGCGGCCACCACCAGCACCGGCTCCCAGAGGCCTCCTTCACCACCACCACAGCCAGAGGCCTCCCAGAGGTCTCCTCCACCACCCGCGGGGAATTTGAATTTGTAAACAAAGCCACGTGCTTTTTGACAGCCAACAACGCATCGCTAACCTCAGTACTGCCATCTTGACGGGCCTAAACCTCAGTAGTACCAACTTAACCTAACTAGCGCGAGATTTGAATTGGTAAACAAATCCACGTGTTTTTTGACAGCCACGTGCTTTTTGACAGACAACAACGCATCGCTAACCTCAGTACTGCCATCTTGACAGGCCTAAACCTCAGTAGTACCAACTTAACCTAACTAGCGCGATTTTTGAATTTGTAAACAAATCCACGTGTTTTTTGACAGCCACGTGCTTTTTTGACAGCTGTCATCCGCCATCTTTAAACTACAGAGCACCGTGCTGCCCTCTTTATCGCAGTAGCTGCAAATTCGTCACCTGTCATCGGCAGTGCTGCCATCTTGGCGGGCCTAAAACTTAGTGCTACCAACTTAACCTCACTAGCGCGAGATAAACAAATCCACGTGCTTTTATGACAGCTGCCATCCGCCATCTTTAATCCATAGAGCACAGTGCTGCCCTCTTTAGCTACTTACCTTTGAAATGTGGTGGCGGGTAATTTTTACGTCACAGCTGTCATCCGCCATCTTGCATCGCAAACCTCAGTGCTGCGCTCTTTAGCTAGATACCTTTGAAATGTAGTGGCGGCAATTTGAAAAATTCTTTATGCTATTGTTTGGAAACAAAGCCACGTGCTTTTTTGACAGCTTTCATTCGCCAACTTTAATCAACAGAGCACCGTGCTGCTATCATGCGGGCAATTTCGTCAGCTGTCATCCGCCATCTTTAAACCGCAGAACACCGTGCTGCCCTGTTGCGTCAGCTGACATCCGCCATCATTAAACTACAGAGCACCGTACCGCACTCTTGCGGGCAATTCCGTCAGCTGCCATCCGCCATCTTTAATCAAGAGAGCGCAGTGCCGCACTCTATGTGTTGGTGACAAATTCCACATTCGCCATCTTTAATCTACAGAGCGCCGCGCTGCACTCTGTGGTGGCGGACAATTTGTAAAGCTGCCAAGAGAGCATCGTGTTGGCATCTTTATTCTTTGACATGTGGCGGCGGCAAATTCCACATCTGCCATCTGAGAGCACCGTGCTGCGCTCTTGATCGTAGTAGCGGACAAGTTAAAAAGAACATGTCAAGGAATACCTTTGTTCTGAAAGAAAACAAGACTACAGTTCTGAACGGCTTGCGTAAGATAGCGATTGTTATAACCTCCTTTTCCCTGCTCTGTTAAGGTAGAGCTTTATCGAATACTTGAAGATTATATTACAAAATAAGTGATTAAGAATATAATCGATACAACATATGATCAGAACATTGAATGATGTGTTTGGGGTGCACCTTCGTTCTAAGAGAATCGAACCCGAGACTGCCGGGTGAGAGGCAAGCACACTAAACCAAACCGTAGGAGCCGGCAATTCTCTTTCTATATAATAATTTCGTGTGGCTATTTCTAGCCAAGTGCAGTCTAAAAATAAATCCTAGTCTTGTTGCATCAGGAAGGGTAACTCGCTAAATCCTGGTCTTTCAGCGTCAGGAAGGGCAATCGGCTGTAAAACAGATTCTTGCTATTTAAACCCTTGCGTCAGGAGGGGGCACTCGGCTATAAAACATACTTTTAATCCCAAGAGAATCGAACCCGAGGCTGCCGGGTGAGAGGCAAGCACAATAAACCGAACCGTAGGAGCCGGCAATTCTCTTTCTATATAATAATTTCGTGTAGCTATTTCTAGCCAAGTGCAGTCTAAAAATAAATCCTAGTCTTGTTACATCAGGAAGGGTAACTGGCTAAATCCTGGTCTTTCAGCGTCAGGAAGGGCAACCGGCCGTAAAACAGATTCTTGCGATTTAAAATCTCATGTTAGGAAGGGGCACTCGGCTGTAAAACATATTTTTAATCCCGGCCCTGTTACGTTAGGAACCACATTAGCTGTAAAAATGGAGCTCCAAACATTTACAGTGTTATGTTTTAGTAGCAGGCTATGTGCTCACACCGGGTTACATTTTTTGTTCCACCGCATAGAACACTGTCTTTGAAGTTGTATCGGTGCAGTCAGTCAGAGCGAGGTAAGTAATGCATGCGTTGACTGAAATTGTACACTCGTTTTCCGGTTGTACTAACCTTGAACGAGGACACTGCGTGCTGATAAGCTACTTGTAACTCACGGAACATTTTCTTAATCGTGTAGGTAATTCCTTCTAGTGTAAGTTCCTAACATAAAATATTATGATTGTACGGAGAGGTTAAAACACAGTGCCAGCACATAGCCTACACTTATCGAAAGAGCTTACACGGCGCCGGCACATAGGCTACTCCTGTTGAAGGAGTCTGTACAAGGTTTAACACCCCCATCAACAGCCCTTACTTAATGCTGGCTTTTTGCACACCCTCTGGTTATTCGAAACTGCCTAAGAATGTAATATACTACAGTAGGGAGAGGGTAAAACCCGGTGCCGGCACATAGCCTACTCCTGCTGAAAGAGCCTGCACAAGGCTTAACGCCCCTATCCGACAGATGAATCACCATCGACATCTTGTACCCGCAATTAGTTTCGGAGAAGCCTGCACAAGGTTTAACGTCCCCATCAAGAGCCCTTACTTAATGCTGGCTTTTTGCACACCCTCTGGTTATTCGAAACTGCCTAAGAATGTAATATACTACAGTAGGGAGAGGTAAAAACGGTGCCGGTACATAACCAACTCCTGCCGAAAGATCCTGCACAAGGCTTATCGCCTCCATCCGACAGATGAATCACCATCAACATCTTGTAACTGCAATCAGATTCGGAGAAGCCTGCACACGGTTTAACGTCCCCATCAACAGCCCTTACTTAATGCTGGCTTTTTGCACACCCTCTGGTTATTCGAAACTGCCTAAGAATGTAATATACAACAGTAGGGAGAGGGTAAAACCGGTGCCGGTACATAGCCTACTCCTTCCGATGAAGCCTGCACAAGGCTTATCGCCTCCATCCCGCAGATGAATCACCATCAACATCTTGTACCCGCAATCAGTTTCGGGGAAGCCTGCACAAGGTTTAACGTCCTCATCAACGGCCCTTATTTAATGCTGGTTTTTGCACACCCTCTGGTTATTCGAAACTACCTGAGAATGTGATATGTAACAGTAGGATCGCCCCCATCCGACAGATGAATCACCATCAACATCTTGTAGCCGCAATCATTCTCGCTACTTCGGAAGATAGCGGGTTCGAACTCCTACTGTCGGAAGCCGTAAAAATAGCAAATGCTAGGCGAGGGACCTGCGCGATCGTCATAACGTGTAATTACATGATCTAGCTCGATGCGGTTTTAGCTCAATACATTTAAGTGCCTACAGGTAAGGAATACCGCGGATGTCGGCTTCTTGCTTAGCTTAGTACCCTCCCGTTTAAGTCCAGAGGTCGAGGATCGCGCGCTGACTTTCCAAGGCTCGATCCGCTGCAGAACTCTTAAATTCTGACACCTCGGCATCAACAGCAGGTTCGATCCCGGCTTAAATACGTCAGCCTGCAGAACTCAGCGTAAGACCCTCAGGAGAGCTCTTGTTGCATAAACATTTCGTTCTAAATGTACTGCAAACGTCTGCAATTCTTGATATCCGCTTGGTAACAAGGAGCATATTTACTCGCTGCAGTCTGCGTGAAGCGCTCACAGTTCTTTGTGTGTGTTTATTACGTGCACATCTCCCGTCTATGTACTGTCTGCTGTGAATATTATTTTTCAGCCTTCAACTTAAGATAAGCCTGAACTGTTAGTTACTGTTTGCAAAGCAACTTCTACGCTAGGTAATAAACATCTACATTCATATATTTTCTTTTCTTTTTTAGGTACAACTAGAATATTATCATTCGAGTTACAGGCTTGAAAGTACGCATTTTATTCATCCGAGTAACAGTCTGCAGCACGTGCATTTTTAAGGTATGTTTCGAACTTTGAGTTGTAAAGATAGCTAGGCTAGCTGACGTACCCTACACTACATTCATATATATTTCTTCTTTTTTTAGGTACGACCAGAATATTATCATTCGAGTTTCAGGCTTGAACGCACGCATTTTATTCATCCGAGTAACAGTTTGCAGCGCGAAGATTTTAAAGTTTGTCTGACCTCTATAGGTTGAAACTTGGTTTCTACCGAACATTGTAACTTTAAGCTAATCTCTATTGATAAATAGTTGTTCTCTTCAATCCTCATGCTATAGAAGAGGTTAATCTTATAATTTCAAACTCACAGCCATGTCCGACCTCTATAGGTAGAAACTTGGTTTGTTGCGAACATCGTAACTTTAGTCTATTGATAAATAGTTATTCTCTTCAATGTACATGCTGTAGAAGAGGTTAATCTTATAATTTCAAACTTACAGCTATGTCTGACCTCTATAGGTTGAAACTTGGTTTCTTCCGAACATCGTAACTTTAGTCTATTGGTAAATAGTTGTTCTCTTCAATCTGCACGCTATAGAAGAGGTTAATCTTATAATTTCAAACTCACAGCAATGTCCGACCTCAATAGGTTGAAACTTGGTTTCCCCCGAACATCGTAACCTTAGGCTAATCTCCATTCATAAATAGTTATTCTCTTCAATCTTTCATGCTGTACAAGAGGTTAATCTTATAATTTCAAAATTTCAGCAATGTCCGACCTCAATAGGTTGAAACTTGGTTCCTTCCGAACATCGTAACTTTAGGCTATTAGTAAATAGTTATTTTCTTTAATCTGCATGTCATAGAAGATGTTAATCTTATAATTTCAAACTCACAGCAATGTCTGACCTGTACAGGTTCAAACTTGGTTTCTTCCGAACATAGCAACTGTAGTCTATTGATAAATAGTTGTTCTCTTCAATCCTCATGCTATAGACGAGGTTAATATTATAATTTCAAATTTACAGCAATGTCTAACCTCTATAAGTTGAAACTTGATTTCTTCCGAACATCGTAACTTTAGTCCATTGATAAATAGTTATTCTCTTCAATCCACATGCTGTAGAAGAGGTTATTCTTATAATTTCAAACTTACAGCCATGTCTGACCTCTATAGGTTGAAACTTGATTTGTTCCGAACATCGTAACTTTAGTCTAATGATAAATAGTTATTATCTTCAATCCTCATGCTATAGACGAGGTTAATCTGATAATTTCAAACTCACAGCTATGTCCGACCTCTATACGTTGAAACATGGTTTCTTCCGAACATTGTAACTTTATTCTAATGTTAAATGGTTATTCTCTTCAATCAGCATGCTGTAGAAGAGGTTAATCTTATAATTTCAAACTTTCAGCAATGTCCGACCTCAATAGGTTGAAACTTGGTTTCTTCCGAACATCGTAACTTTAGTCTAATGATAAATGGTTATTCTCTTCAATCAGCATGCTGTAGAAGACGTTAATCTTATAATTTCACACTTTCAGCAATGTCCGACCTCAATAGGTTGAAACTTGGTTTCTTCCGAGCATCGCAAATTTAGTCTAACCTCTATTGATGAATAGTTGTTCTCTTTAATACTACATGCTGGTTAATCGTTAGTAATTAAATTTTCGTTTTTCCTTTGCGACTGGAGGAAAGGATATTGAGTTACTATATTTTTAACAACAAGACTGCTTCCATTTTGTTAGGTATAGAACATTTATCTCTTTCTGTTTGCTTTTAAAAACTTACAACAATGTCCGACCTCTATAGGTTGAAACTTGGTTTTCTTCCGCACGTTGCAACTTTAGGCTAATCTCCATTCATAAATAGTTGTTCTCTTCAATCTTTCATGCTGGTTGATCGTTATTAATTAAATTTTTGTTTTTTTCATTGCGACTCGAGGAAAGGACAATAAGTTACTATAGTTTTAAGAACAAAAGTGCTTCTGCTTTGTTAGGTATAAAACATTTATGTCTCTCCGCCTGC
Organism: Anabrus simplex; assembly: GCF_040414725.1. NCBI lineage: Eukaryota > Metazoa > Arthropoda > Insecta > Orthoptera > Tettigoniidae > Anabrus > Anabrus simplex. The sequence continues at coordinate 123,318,355 of NC_090274.1, forward strand.
TTTTTAAATTTACGACAATGTCTGACTTCTATAAGTTAAAACTTGGTTTTCTTCCGCACGTTGCAACTTTAGGCTAATCTCCATTCATAAATGGTTGTTCTCTTTTCAGGACTTGAAGTCAACATGTTTCCCTGCTCGCAGTGCGATGTAACTTTTACAAGACGAGATGCCTTTACACGTCATTTAAAAATAAAACATAGTAAGGCATCTACTACGTTCTCCTGCGAGCAGTGTGAGGCAACGTTTACGAGGGTAGATGCCCTTACGCGTCATGTTAATTCAAAACACCCTAGCATAACATCCGCTTTATGTGATGTTTGCGGGCTGTACTTCGCTAATGTAGAGCAATACCAGGCTCACTTAGCAGAGGTACATCAAATATTTACTTGCCCTCAGGTAGTGGGGAAAAAGCGTGCAGCTACTGATGTAGCTGTAGAAAGTACTAGTAGCAAAAAACCTAGGAAAAATGAACTTCAAACTATTTACTGCGAACACTGTAACACTGATGTACCATCTTCGCATTTTCACGGGCACTTACGCAGTAATGAACATAAAAATAATGCTAGTAGAAGTGGCTGTAATGCAAATATCGAGGAAATTAATACTGCATTTAAAAGCAGGATTTTTAGTTGTAGAATTCGCGCCAGGCAAAAGTTTCAGAGCACTTCAAACTTTTAAAATTGTGTTCAAGCGGATGTACAACAGCTTCTCGCTAAAACTTTGTCCAATCAAAATTTATTTAAAGTTAATTTTGAACTTTTCGCCTTGTACATTAAAAGCACGGATGAATCCGAAATAACGGACATTAAATCATTTAATACGAAAAATTTCGTCATAAGCCAGTCAACTAATTTTGGTGATGTACATAGGGATGTCTCGAACATTATTTCAACTAAGAGCGAGGAATTTCAGGAAAAGGAATCAGGGTGGGCTTTAGTTGAAATAATGTATCTAGAAGTTAACATCAATAAGTATAATCCCATGCGAGGTTCATCGTACATCGAGCTGCCGACATGTATTCAGCGAAAAGAAGCTTTTGTAAACATCCAAAACAATGACGAGGCATGTTTTGCATGGGCGGTGATGTCGGCTTTAAATCCTGCGAAATCAGACGTATCTAAGAGAATATCGTCATATCCACACTATTCAACGTAGCTAAATTTCGATAGTATAGAATTTCCTGTGCAGTTAAAAGATATTAAGCGCTTTGAAGAACTAAATAACATTAGCATTAATGTGTATGGCGTAGAAAAAAGTCTGTAGTAGGTCTTCTGTATTATACATGTCATAAGAAGAGTACTGATGTTAATTCTATATCGAAAACAGTGAGAATAGCCACTTTTGCGTGATTAAAAATCTGAGTAGACTTGTTGGTAGTCAGTTGTCCAAAGAAAAGTGTAAAAAGTGGCTATGTGATGGATGTTTGCAGTATTTTAGAACTGAAGATCAGTTAACGAAGCATTCCAAGAATGACTGCAATCATGTACGTACACAGATACCTACTACAGGCAATGATGTTTTAAAATGTACAAATTTTCACAAGCAGATGTGGGTACCTTTCGTGATTTATGCAGACTTTGAAGCCATCCTCACGCCATGCAATACATGCTTACCTAATCCTGACAACTCTTTCACTAATACTACGCACATGCATGTCCCGTATAGCTTCGGGTATTACATCAAGTGTAGTTATGATAGTACGCTTAACAAGTTAGAGTTGTATCGAGGACCTGATGCTGCTAAAGCATTTTTAGATAGACTTGAAAGTGATGCAGTTCGTCTTGGTCGTATTCTAAATAGTAATATTCCTATGAAGCCACTCACCGAAATTCAGTTAAATGATCATGAACGTGCTACAAACTGTAGCATTTGTGGTGGGGAATTTTCCGAAAATGACCCTAAAGTTTTTGATCATGATCATTTAACTGGTTTCTACAGATGTGCCGCTCATTATAGCTGTAATCTTAAGTACAGAGTTCCTAAATTTATCCCTGTAATTTTTCATAACTTATCTGGTTACGACTCACATTTCATCATTTCACAATTTGGAGCTTCAGATGAAAAAGTAGATATAATCCCTCAGAATAAAGAGCGGTACATTGCGTTTGCAAAGTCTGTAAAAGTAGATGCGGAGCATTCTATAAAACTGAGATTCCTTGACTCGTTTCGCTTTATAGCGAGTAGCCTCGATAAACTTTCTAGCTATTTACAGCCAGAACAATTTACGGATATTTGACGCGTTTTTCCTGAAGAAGCGCAGTTTAATTTACTTCGGCGTAAGGGTGTTTTTTGTTATGAATATCTTGACTGCTTAGAACGCCTCGAAGAACGTGCTTTACCATCGAAACAATCCTTTTACAGCTCGCTGAATTCAGCGGATATTAGTGATGATGACTATTTACATGCACAACATATCTGGGAGCAGTTCCACATTCAAACGCTGGGTGAATAATCCGACTTATATTTAAAGACGGATGTACTTTAGTTAGCTGATGTTTTTGAAAATTTTCGCTGTGTTTGCAAGAAAACCTACAGCCTTGATCCATGTCAGTATTTTACAGCGCCTGGGTTAATTTGGGATGCGATGTAAAAATACACGCAGGTGAATTTGGAACTGCTAGCTGATATTGATATGGTGCACTTTATAAAATCGTCTACTCAAGGCGGTCTAAGTCAGTGTAGTGGGCGGTATTCTAAGGCAAATAATAAGTACATGCCGAGTTTCAATTCTAGTCAGGAATCTCAGTATATTGTTTATCTCGATGCTAACAATCAGTATGGGTGGGCAATGAGTCAGCATCTACCGGTGAGTGGTTTTACGCTGGCTAACGCAGTGCGAAATTGATGCTTTACATCTGCACGCCCTAGGCGATGAAGCTGATAAAGGCTATTTCCTCGAAGTTGACTTACAGTATCCTAAAGAGTTACACACTTCTCATAATGACTTACCGTTCTGCCCTGAAAATATGAAGTCCCCGTACATCGCATCACCGACGAAAATGCTAATTGCTAATTTGTGTGATAAATCTAAGTATATCATTCATTACCGAAATTTAAAACAGTGTTTGCAGCATAGTGTGAAGTTATCCAAAATTCATCGCGTACTAGAATTTAATCAGTCACCGAGGCTAAAGCCATATATCGATCTGAACAATAATTTAAGAACGAATGCGGTTAACGAGTTTGAAAAACAGTGTGTTTGGTAAGACTATGGAAAATGTTGACAAACGCGTTGATGTAAAATTGATTACAAACTGGGAAAATATTAAGAAAATGTATGGTGCTAACTATTTAATAAGTAAACCAAATTTCCACAGCTGCACTATCATACATGAGAATTTAGTTATTATACAGATGAATCGTGTTAAGGTTAAGTATGACAAACCTACCTACGTCGGCTTTGCAGTACTTGAATTGGCTAAAACACTCATGTATGAATTCCATTACGATTATATGATGAAGAAGTACGCGCGTAATGCGCATTTGCTCTACACAGATACCGATTCCTTTATTTACCAAATCAAAACTGATGACTATTACAATGATATAAAGCCAGACTTGGGTAGGTTTGATACAAGTAACTATCCTGCAAATAATCAATATCATCTACCGCTAGTGAACAAAAAGGTTCTAGGTAAAATGAAAGATGAATGTGCTGGGAATATTATCGATTCATTTGTAGGTACTAAATCCAAGTCATATTGCATAAAACTCTTAAATGAACTACAAATAAAGAGATTGAAGGGGGTTTAAAAGAATGTCGTTCAGAATCAGCTAAGTTTTGAAAACTATAACAATTGCATTAAAAGTAATTCACCTGTTTTGCATAAGCAAATGTCTGTCATTAGAAGCAAGAAGCACCAGTTGTACACTCATTTAATTAGTAAGGTAGTCCTTAATAATGGTGATTGCAAACGGTTTGTCATTCCAAATTCTACCAACACTCTAGCCTGGGGCATAGTAGTATTGATAGGTACTACTTTACATAAAGCAGATGTGTGTAAACATTATGCTAGAGGTGTGTACTTTGTAATATATACGTTAAGCTGCCTTACATCACAATTCACTGTACATATTGTATAAATATATGGAGAGGTACGCTGAGAGCGTAGTACGGCAAGTTTAAACTTGTACATACAAGAATTGTGTCGAGAATGGGAGAAGTACGCAAACATCACTAGGGTAAAATAATTCGAGATAAAACTTGTACAAACAAGATGTAAATAAATAATGTAGAATTGGCATATTCTTTTATTTTAGGTTAGGTATTACCTTCCTCCCGCTCCTTATTTGCAAGATAGAGTTTCGTTTATTACTCAAAGAAGAAAAGCAAGAAAGAAGGTGATGAGCAGATTCGTAAGTATGTTATTGTCTAGCTCATGTTGAGAAGAGAATTTTTTTTCTTTTTCTAAACAGTGTTTGATTCTAGTCTTGCAATGCAGTGTTCAACAACATCGAACTATAAACGGTAGTATGTGTTCAAGTCTAAGCTTGCAATACTCTTGCTTTTGCAATGCATGTTCGATAGAGATGTACCTTGACAGAGGAAGAAGAGCAGCTTAGTAAGTATGTTGAGAAGATAGTTTTTTCTTTCTAAAGAGTGTTTGATTCTAGTCTTGCAGTGCAGTGTTCAACAACATCGAACTATAAACAGTATTATGTGTTCAAGTCTAAACTTGCAGGTACGCGATATGCATGCTGTCTTATGTGTAAGATCGCGTTGTACGTTAGATAAAGCTACACCTTAACAGAGCTGGGAAAAGGAGGTTATAACAATCGCTATCTTACGCAAGCCGTTCAGAACTGTAGTCTTGTTTTCTTTTGGAACAAAGGTATTCCTTGACATGTTCTTTTTAAATTGTCCGCTACTACGATCAAGAGCGCAGCACGGTGCTCTCAGATAGCGGATGTGGAATTTGCCGCCACCACATGTCAAAGAATAATGATGCCAACACGATGCTCTCTTGGCAGCTTTACAAATTGTCCGCCACCACAGAGTGCAGCGCGGCGCTCTGTAGATTAAAGATGGCGAATGTGGAATTTGTCACCAACACATAGAGTGCGGCACTGCGCTCTCTTGATTAAAGATGGCGGATGACAGCTGACGGAATTGCCCGCAAGAGTGCGGTACGGTGCTCTGTAGTTTAATGATGGCGGATGACAGCTGACGAAATTGCTCGCAAGAGTGCGGCACGGTGCTCTGTAGTTTAAAGATGGCGGATGTCAGCTGACGCAACAGGGCAGCACGGTGTTCCGTGGTTTAAAGATGGCGAATGACAGCTGACGAAATTGCCCGCATGATAGCAGCACGGTGCTCTGTTGAATAAAGTTGGCGGATGACAGCTGTCAAAAAAGCACGTGGCTTTGTTTCCAAACAATAGCATAAAGAATTTTTCAAATTGCCGCCACTACATTTCAAAGGTATCTAACTAAAGAGTGCAGCACTGAGGTTTGCGATGCAAGATGGCGGATGACAGCTGTGACGTAAAAATTACCCGCCACCACATTTCAAAGGTAAGTAGCTAAAGAGGGCAGCACTGTGCTCTATCGATTAAAGATGGCGGATGGCAGCTGTCAGAAAAGCACGTGGATTTGTTTATCTCGCGCTAGTGAGGTTAAGTTGGTAGCACTAAGTTTTAGGCCCGCCAAGGTGGCAGCACTGCCGATGACAGGTGACGAATTTGCAGCTACTGCGATAAAGAGGGCAGCACGGTGCTCTGTAGTTTAAAGATGGCGGATGACAGCTGTCAAAAAAGCACGTGGCTGTCAAAAAACACGTGGATTTGTTTACAAATTTAAATCTCGCGCTAGTTAGGTTAAGTTGGTACTACTGAGGTTTAGGCCTGTCAAGATGGCAGTACTGAGGTTAGCGATGCGTTGTTGACTGTCAAAAAGCACGTGGCTGTCAAAAAACACGTGGATTTTTTTTACCAATTCAAATCTCGCGCTAGTTAGGTTAAGTTGGTACTACAGGTTTAGGCCCGTCAAGATGGCAGTACTGAGGTTAGCGATGCGTTGTTGTCTGTCAAAAAGCACGTGGCTTTGTTTACAAATTCAAATTTCCCGCGGGTGGTGGAGGAGACCTCTGGGAGGCCTCTGGCTGTGGTGGTGGTCGAGGAGGCCTCTGGGAGCCGGTGGTGGTGGTGGCCGCCGAATCCCTGTATTATACTACTGATGCCGCGTGCTTTTTAGTTTTTTCTCGAAAACGCCAAACATCAAGCAATAAAAACACAATACATTTTGTTCGCGACCTTTACCAGTCCACACAAACATTGATATTTATCATACCAGCTTTTCTGGAATTCTCGAACAAATTTTCCGTCCTGTTGTGATGGTGTTAGGTCAGGCGGTTTCTGTAAAGTTGTATCGTAATATTTTGTTCTAACGACAAGGAGGAAATACCATTGTTAAGTAAGTACACAACTGAATCGAAGTCAGGTCTGTTAAATTCAGAAGCCACGATAGGCCTATCATCAAAAAACACAAAATGTCACACGAGAAAACAAGAATTGCACTTTATATTTTATCACCTGTAACTATTCACCATTCCTTGGTAATGAAACATTAACACTTAGGCCTATCACTGTATTATAAGACACTAGCACACGCATACCATATTAGCCACTTGCTCTCACGTCTCACACCACATTCGTAACTTTGAAACTGTAACTGTTCGTTTCCGTTATATTGCCGTACCGTAACTGATACTGGCGGGCAAGAAAATGTATGCACTTGAAGGGCTTTGGTGCTATCATTTATTTATTAGGTGCATGTTTGCTATATTTCGTATTTGAACATTATATTAGTTTATTTTTAGACGTATCTTATAATAAAGTAAATTCAAATTAATTACATTTAAAGTATGCCTGAGATGGTAGCCAAAAAGAGCATCTTTATAACTGAGGTCCAAATACTAGCCAATGATAGCAAGAAGAGACTCTGGTAAGTCTGTCTACTGGGCGGAGCAATCTCGCTATAGGAAAGTAATAGTTCCACAGTCAGCATCTAGAGATAGCGTTAGTGTTGCTCCATCTGTAAGCTTTGAAAATCAAAGGGAAAATACACAGAATGGGCAGCGTCTACTTTTATCTACGTGCTTCGTGTAACTGACGCGAGCCCGAGCATTGCCGCAGTGAGTCGAAAATAAGTAAAGCGGGGAATACAATAATGGCTTGTATTTAGAAATAATTAATGTTCTTTAAAAATAATTGAATTTACTAGACAATTTCTCGTTCACAAAATTTTCAGGGTACACGCTGTCTACCCTGTCTCCCCTGACGCTTCGTCCCTGCCCATACGTTGTTTCCAATGTAAAGTGTCGGTTGCAGAGTTGTGATGATAACGGCAAGCTCACTTGCCTACTGCCATTCACAATCGAGATGGCAAGTTTACATTATAATTGCAGGCCCAATTGACTACGGCGCGGTCACAATCGATTTGGGGAGTTTAAGTTACAATGGCAGGCCCTTTTCCTACTTTCAGACAGATTACAGTTGAGGAACTTTTATTATAATAGCAAGCAACTTCCCTACAACCAGTCAAAATTGAGTTGCGCAGTTATCACTATAATGACAGGCCATTTTTCCTGCTGCCATCCAGCTTACTGCCAGTCACACAGAATTAGTGAGTTTCCATGAAAATAGCAGGCTACTATGCCTAATGCTAGTCACACTTTAGATTGGAGCATTTGTTTATAATGGCGGGTACTCCGGCCTAGAGCCAAACACAATAGGGTAGGGGAATTTTTAACAAAACTGCATGCTCCCTTGTCTTCTGCAAGACAAATCGACAAGTGAATTATTCATTACAATGGTAGGCCCCCTTACTAATGCCAGTTACACAGGAGTTGGGGAAGAACCCCATTCCTACTGCCAGTCACAGTCGGTGTAGGGAGTACTGATTACAATAGCAGACACACCCTTCCTCGATCGCTAAAAATCGACATCAATGAATATATATACATGGACATACGAAAGTATATGCATGTTTACAATATTGCAGACCTTCATTTACAGATTAACTGCTGCTAAACGGTACGTCATATCGACAAAGAATTGTACCGTAAGGCGCAGTATTTAGCGATCTAAATGGCTGGTCTTATGATATTTTCTCGCATCTCATCTATTCATGGGTCAGATTGAGTCAGAAACGTTGAATAGGTTGAAATTTGTGTAAGAATATCGTACAATGCATTACTTTTCCGATAATCATGTGACAGCATTTGGCTCACGTATGGGTATTTGGTGGGCCAATGTTCGTGTAGAGTTTGATGATACTACCTTTCCTGTAAGTGACTGAAAGTATGAATTATGCAGGTAAAAATGTCCAAATTTACTTAAAATCGAGAAATAGAGACGAATCTAACTTATAAGCGATACAGATACGACAAAAAGTCATAACATCAAGGTTGAAGATCACTCTTAATTCAACGAAGATTGTGCCATCCGTTATGTAATAGGACTTCCCGTTTATCCCACGAAATACCTCGAAACGAAGGTCTGCACCATCATTAAAATTTTCTCCATATTTCGATATTCTTCGGGGATAAAAATGAATAATTTAAAGATCTTGGAAGGTTTTCGTCCGTTACAGGCCGAAACGTATAATTTTGCCTAATTTAAATTTTCTTGCTCGTCTGGCAGATTATGCTGCAATCTAGATTTTGGGTGAGGGGGTAAAAATTAGGTCTTTTAGGAAATTAAATAAAAAATATGCAGATGATCATTATTACCCCTCAAACGGGTAGCTGTACGAAAACTTCACCAAAATAGTCAATGTACAGGCACACACAGTCGTTACGATTTTATTTATATAGATAGATAAGGAATCTGCTGCACATACAACACCTTTTGGCTGCGTCCGCTGGACTTAACCTGCAAAACAAACCGTTCATGATATCTCACTTATTCATCTTCCTGTCGAAAAATTCACATGAGAAAAACGTTTTAGAAATGGATTTCCATTAAGGATTGTACATTTCGATTAATTTCGGATGTGCATATTTTGAGGAAGTGCAAAATCATGGTTCCGGTTTCGGATGAACCCCCAGTAAATTGAGGTGTTCTGAAATAATATTGGCCCTTAAACCTACACAAGGACAGGTGGATTCTTAATATCAAGTTTGGTAGAAATCTATTCAGTAGTTTTCAAGTTTAAAAAACTCATACAATCAAACCGACAAACAGACACCAAAGCTAAGAAATATACAGATGGTCATTATTACAACTGAAACGGATAACTGTACGGAAATTCCGCCAAAATATTCAATGTAGAGACAGACGGTCGTTACAATTATATTTATATAGATGGCAGATAAGCATGGGCACGTTTGTAAGTGCAAACCTTCATTTCGAGATTTACTGCTCCCAAACGGTACATCATACCAACAAACGGTTTGTACCCGCAGACGTCGTTTTAATCGCTCTACATGTTTGGTGTTACAACATTTTCTCGTATCTCACATATTTATGGGTTCAATTGAGTTACGTTATTTGAATGGGGTGAAATTTGGGTACATTTTTATAATTTTACATTATTTTTCACATACTTATGTGGAAGCTAGAATCATGAAATTTTGTTCCCACATAGCCATTGGCCGTGTCAATGTGCGTGCCAAATTCGATTCTTCGATTCGATTCTTATATGTGTGTCAATCTAAGTAACAAACGTGTCAAAAGCACAAAATTTACTAACAATCGAAATATGCAGCCAAATCTACGCTATAAGGGGGGAGAGAGAGAGAGAGAGGACAAAATATCACAGGACCAAAGTTGTAGATCACTCGAAACTGAACGGAGATTGTGCCATCCGTTTTGTGATAGGACTTACCGTTTAACCGCAAAATACCTCGAAAAGAGGGTTTGCACCGTCATTAAATTGCCTATATTTCGATATTCTTCGACATAAAATGTGAAATATTTAAAGATCTTGGAAGTTTACCGTAGGTTACCGGCTAAAACGTGTAATTTTGCTTAATTTCAATTTTTCAGCCCGTGTGGCAGATTGTGAGGCAATCTTGATTTTGGGCGAGGGGGTCAAATTTAGGATTTCCAGGAAACTACAGCTAAAAAATATGTAGATGATCATCATTACCCCTTAAACGGAAAGCTGTAAAAAAAATCGCCAAAATAGTTAATGCACAGACACACGGTCGTTATGATATGACTTATGTAGATAGATAAGGAATCTGCTCCACGTATGACACCTTTTGGGCTATGTCTGCTAGACTTAGCCTGAGATACCGACCTTTCATGTTATCTCTCTTAGTAATCCTCCTGTTGAAAAATGCACATGAGAAAAAGAAATTAGAATTGGATTCCCAAAATGTTTGATCGATTTCCATTCAGGTTGGTCTTGTACTTTACATATTGTGGGAGAGTAAAATCACCATTACGGTACCCTATAAAACCCCAGTCCATTCCGGGAATTTGAAATGCTATTGACCTTAAACACTACCCTTGGACAGGTGGATGCTAAATATAAAGTTTGGTTCAAATATCTTCAGTGGTTTTCAAGTTGTAAGAAACACACTTTACGCGCACCCGCTCTTGCGTTAAGTCCGGTGGGACTTGTACCGAAAACGGTCCATTAATGATAACTCCGTTATTAACCCTGGTATCGATATGATGCACATGAGAAAAAAAGGTTTAGGAATTAATTTCTATTAAGGCAGGTAGATTTCCATTAAGTTGGGTTGTACTTATTTTGAGGGAGTGCAAAATCATGGTTTCGGTTTCGTATAAACCCCCAAATAGTTCAGGGATTTAGAAACATTATTTGCCCGAAGACCTACCCAAAGAAATTGGATTCTAAATATGAAGTTTGGTGGAAATATATCCAGTAGTTTTCAAGTTATAGAAAGAGAGATTAACAGACAAACAGACAAACAAACAAAGAAACAAGCGAACAAAAACTAACAGACACCAATGAAACCTGCCCTTGGACAGATGGATGCTATATATATAAAGTTTGGTTCAAATATCTTGAGTAGTTTTCAAGTTGTAAGAAATACGCTTTACACGCACCAGCTCTTGCGTTAAGTCCGCTGGGACATGTACCGAAAAACGGTCCGTTAATGATATCTCCCTAATTAATCCTGTTATCGAAATGACACACATGAGAAAAAAAGGTTTAGAAATTAATTTTCATCAAGGCAGGTAGATTTCCATTAAGTTCGGTTGTGTATACTTTGAGGGAGTGCAAAATCACGGTTTCGGTTTCATAAAAATCCCCACTCAGTTCAGGGATTTAGAAACAATATTTGCACTAAAACCTACCCAAGGATAGGTGGATTCTAAATACGACGTTTGGTGGAAATATATCCAGTAGTTTTCAATTTATAGAAGGACAGACAGACAAACAGACAAACCGACAAACAGACAAACAGACACCAGGGCTAAAAATTACGCAGATGGTCATTATTACACCTGAAACTGATAACTGTACGGAAATTTCGCCAAAATAGTCAATATTGCCAAGCTAAGCCCAGCCAGTGAGCGAGAGATTCCATGGCTTCGTTCATGGCTTTCTGTTTTCTAGAGGCATTTAAGGAAATAATGGTGACGACCAAGCAAAAAAAAATTGAAAGAAAACATTCTGACATTTATTGACACAAGTATCATTGATCAACAAAATATGCTTGCTGAGATTATGTCTGATCTTCCAGTATCAATTTACAATGGATCAAAATTAATCTTCATCCTCCATCTCTATTGTTAAATTCTGGAACCAAATTTTTAAAAATTTGGTCTTTACTGCCTATTAAAAGGAAAATATTTTAAATGAAAATATATCCTGAGCCCCCTAATTATTCACAAAAGAAATTAGCAGGCAGCTATCTCGCTTATTATTTCCATAACAAAGTTAAACTGAATTTTCCATTAATTTATTACAATTTCAACATGTAGTCACTGTTAGATACTGATAAATTTCGTTAACTAATGTATGTAACGTCCGTTAATGACAATAGTAGAAATTCTGATGGAAATCTGAGTTGACTCTAAGATCATAATTAATTAATTATTATTATTAATTTCCAGTATTATCTGTGTAACATTTACTTTGATCATCACACGATCTTGTTTACAAATTGGTGTATTTCACTAAATAATTCTCACTGTAATTATGACACACATTTTGCGAATGAATTAATTAATCAATTAATTATTATCATTATTACTCGTTATCTCCTAAGTTCAAATTAATTATGCCGTTTGTGCACATTTATATTTTACTTGCACAGTATTTAAAGTTTCGAATCAGTTTGAAAATATTTGGAAATTTTAATATAAATGCACTGAAAAATTTCACATAACCTTGTGCGAATTAGTTAAGGATTAATTTATAAATCGCTTGCCTTTGCTGAAAATGAACTAGACGATCTTTCGTCTAAATCTGTGATAACTGAAAATTAAATCCTAGCCTAGTCTTACTTGACGTTATTCTCAGCAAATTGTTCCTTAAAGTACACTAAACAAATCATCATGGTGGCAAATCAACGTTGAAAATAATCCGTGCCGTCGCGATGTACGCACGACCAGGTTAAAATACACTGAATAATCGAAAACGTGAAAATATTCCTAGTTACATCACACACACAAGGTGACAAGTATTTTATATACACAATATTTACAACGAATCCTGCCATTCTGAATTATTTAATTATTTTTAACATGGTCGCGTCAATAAGATCCGGAAGATGAACTCATGTCTGGTAACGATCTCAATTCAATTAGTGGCGAGTGATCGAAATAGTGTTATCACTTGAAATGAAATACTCTTTAAATAACAACGGAGATCCATGTAAATTTCAGAGATTAACCTGAAGATCCTAACAGAGTTCAATAATCATCACCATCACACCATCACATGGGTTTCAAGTAGCAAGTGTAGCGTTTGTGGGCCTTAATCACATTATTATTACTCCCTATTCATGAAATGTATTCAACACGTGCTCCATTTTAATATAATTCACACTGTGCTCAAAAGGACCCAAGCAACAGATTATTCAATAATAAATTATTCAATTAATATCCCTCAGGATTGCCAATATTCCAGGCGCAATCATGAACTGAGCACATCGAATATCATATATGAGGAATTCTAAGACACCTTATAGCCCACGACCGTTTAATTACATTCTTAACCCGGTCTTCTACTTAAATTTATTATTATTTTTAGTGATTATTAGGTCTATCAGTCCTCCTGAAATGTCGTGAAATTAAATGACACGATCCTAAAGAATTGCAAGTGAACTTAGATGACACTCAATTCGACACTATTTCACAAAAATTACGTACAACTCCATATCACGATATTTTCAACATCACACGTAAGCAAATGAAGTTTATCGCGTGGTCAGTGATTTTTTATATATCTAAATCCTACACACGAGAATTCATTCAAGGACAGACTACAACAGCTAGACTAATAGATTTCAAATTTCAGTCACACATATGTAACTCAACTACCTTGAGAAATATAAATGAAAGTAACTCAATCTACTGGAAAAACTAATAGAACTACGATCTGGGGAAGAACGATCATCTAGTTTTACATAGATGAGAAAGATATCAGGCAGTTAAAATGGTAATCAAGTTTAGCTGAAGTTCGATTCCAGGTTGGTGTCCGTCATTCCGGCATTTTCCCGTCATTCACCTCCTCCAGCCAGAAATGCCTTACATGCTTAGCAGGTCATGGAGAGACAGCAGTAGATGTTCCACGATGAAATTACGCTGAACTTTGTAGAGGAAGAATCCATCTTGAAGTTCACGTCGATTCGTTGGGATGAGTTTCGCCACGTGCCAGTAATGTAAGCTTATCTAATGCAACAGATATTAGAATTTGCACACACACGTCGGAATACTTAATGTTCTCGTGGAGAAATGGACTTAACTTGGATCGCTAATTTCGAAGTACATTCCATAAGACGTTATTGTAAATAACTGCACTAAATTAGCAGAGTAGGTGTCCACCTGCACGGCTGAATTTATTTTCCACGTGGTCCCGATGAATATCGTCAGCAGCAGAGTCGCAGAGTAGAGTTCAGCTGAGTATAGTAGAGTAAAAATTGATTTAATGTGAACATGATTTTTATAGTTTTCGCCAAGGGGGGGGGGTGCCTTCTTAGAGACGATCATTGGTTCACGGGGTCGCTTATAATTGGTCGTGACTGTTTCTGGAAGCTTGTCGTCTGCTCGCAACGCTGTCGGCATGCGCGTGCCTCGCTTGGGAACACTAGTCTGTCACATGATTAAACCTGCACTCAATCGAAGACGGATCAATACTTTGTCCCTCTGAAATGACAGAAAAAACTAGTTTGGTGCGCTCACACAGCTTTCCTAATGATAAATCCGACCCTTGGCGAACAATAAATCTTTCAATATCGACCTGTCGTAAATAATCCAATGATGATCAAATTTGACGGGGACAATACAGACACACGGTCATTACGATTTTATTTATATAGAAGATTATTATTATCAAAAAGATAATTACGTCATTAAAGAACAACAAAGCACCTGGAGAAGATGCGATAATTGCTGAACTCTGGAAGTCTGCAGGTGAAAAGGCGATCGATAAACTAACTGAGATCATTCGCGAGATCTGGAAAACAGAGAGAATCCCAAATGATTGGACAGCAGCCCTGATTCATCCCCTATATAAGAAAGGTGACAAAACAGATGTAAACAACTATCGCGGCATCTCCCTTCTCTCAGTAACATACAAAATTCTCTCCAAAGCCCTTCAAACTCGGACAGAAGAGCAACTTGATTCACAGTTGGGTGAATACCAAGGAGGCTTTAGAAAAGGACGATCTTTTGCAGAGCAGGTCATGAACCTTAAGTCTGTCCTGTCGTACCTAAAATCCAGGAATAAAAATTTTGTAGTTACTTTTGTTGACTTCCAGAAAGCCTACGACTCCATAGATAGACACACACTCCTCCGCATTCTGAAGGAAATGGCCTTAGACAACAAAACGAGAGCTATCATTCAACAGACCTTAACTAGCACTACGTCCAGGGTGAAATTCAGGGGAGAAATTTCGAACGTCTTCGAAATCAAGACTGGTGTTAGGCAAGGCGATGGATTATCACCGTTTCTCTTCAACTGCGTTCTGGAGAAAATCATTCGTGAATGGCGCAAGGAGATGTGCAAGGAAGAGGTTGAGAATGCCCTTAGATTAGGATATAAGAAAGGTGATTTTATCATAGATTGCCTAGCTTTTGCAGATGACCTAGCGATCTTTCCTGATTCCCTAGGTACTGCTGAAAAACAAATTAACCAACTGAGAATCCAAGCAGCAAAAGCTGGCCTCCAAATCTCTTTCCAACAAACAGAGTTTATAACCAAGAGAGCTCATTGTGGAACAGGGAAAATCAAGCAGGTGGAAAAGTTTGAGTAATTATGCGAGTGGATTGTACCTAACAACTCTGAGAAAGAAGCAATCACGTGCAGAATCAACAAGATGGAGGTGGCATATCAGCTGACTAGGAATGTTTACAACAAAAGATCAGTGTCCATCAACGCCAAGCTTAGGCATTATTGTTCGGTTGTACGCCCGGAAGCACTGTACGCAGCAGAATGCCTTGCAATGAACAGAAAAGGTCTGATGGAGAAGCTAGAATCTAAAGAAAGAAAAATCCTGAGAAATATTCTTGGACCAATCAAAGAAAATGGTGAGTACAGGAGACGACACAACAGCGATCTGTACTAGCATATGGAGATGATAACGGACACGATTCGGAAAAGGAGGATTAATTTTTATGGCCATATAGCACGCATGAGCACACAGAAACAGACAAATAGGATATTTTCCTACTTTCTTAACAAGAAAACCAAGGGACCCTGGTTTATCGAAGTTGAAAAAGACCTTCAAGAAATAGGAATCACACTCGAAGACGTCCAGAAACGTGCTCCTCTCCAGAAAAAGCTCCAGGGACACAAAAGGTTCCAAGAAAGGCCAAAGTTGAAAACAGGCAAGAAGTGGACTGATGAAAGAAAGGAGGCTCACAGAACGATAATTCGTGAGTACTGGGGAAGAATTAAAGCTCAAGGATGCAAACGGTTGAAATAACGTAGTCCACAGCAGGCCGAAACGAAGAAAGAATTATTATTATTACTATTATTATTATTCTTTTTACTATTATTATTATTATTATTATTATTATTATTATTATTTCATCATCATCATCATTATCTAAAGGCTTCGCCTTGTCGCTGCAACCATTGATCTCTTCTCTCTGCGATCATTTTCATCTCTCCATAACCTTGGCATCCCATCATCTCAACTACCTCTTCAATGATCTTCTTCCTTGGTTTCCCTCTGCCTTTCTTTCCTATCACCTTGCCTTCGAACAAGTTCTTTATGAAGTTATTATGCCGGAGAATGTGACTGAAAACTGACGCTTTTCTCCTTTTTATCGTTGTTATTAAATGTCTCTGGGTGTTTATTTCTCTAAGCACTGCTTCATTAGTTTTCTTCTCAATCCAGCTAGTTCTTGTCATCTTCCTCCATAGCCACATTTCCACTGCCTCTAGTCGTTTCACGTCCTCCTTCAAGAGAGTCCATCCTTCACAGCCGTATAGCAGCACACTCCAAATGAACGTTTTGATAAACAATTTCTTTTGTTTAGTATTTAAGGATTTATTAGTTAAGAGCTGCTTCTTCTCCTCAAAGGCTTTCTTACACAGGGAAATCCTTCTTTTTATTTCCACAGTGCATCTATTGTCATCGGTAATAACTGATCCTAAGTAGCAGAACTTGTGCACCTGTTTTATTAAAATATTTCCAATTCTGAGCTGTACCTCTGGCTTCATTTTAGATTTGCTTCCAACCATAACATTAGTTTTATTTACATTAATGTTAAGTTGGAAATCTTTTAAGATGGATGTTAATTTGTTGAGCATGATCTGCATGTTGTTCTCATTGTCAGCCAGAAGTGCAATATCGTCGGCAAATCTAATACAGTGTACAGTTGTTCCATTTATTTTAATGCCAGGTGTTTTGGATTTAAAAATTTTCATGGCCTCTTCCATGTACAGATTAAATAGAAATGGTGATAAGGAACACCCGCGTCTTATTCCTTTCCTAATTCTCACCTTGCATACTTTATCATTACTTTCGATGTTTATTCTTTGATTGATGTAGAGGTTAAGTTTTGCTTTTCTGTCTTTCCAGTCCAAATGAATGTCCTTCATAATTTTGAACAGTCTTTTCCACTGAACATTGTCAAAAGCTTTTTCCAGGTCTACAAAAGCTGTATATGTATTTCTGTTAAGCTCCAGTCTTCTCTCCAAGATGGTTTTAAGTGCTATAATAGCTTCTCTCGTTCGTACTCCTTTTCTGAACCCAATCTGATCATCATCTAGATTCTGCTCAATTTTCATTTTGATTCTGTTTTTTAAAATGCATGTGAATATTTTTGCTGCATGTGAAACAAGACTTAGTATTCTGTAATTGAAGCATTCTGTTGAATCTCCTTTTTTGTGCAGAAGTACTGCTTTGTTTTGAATTGTTTAGTACTTTTATTCCTTTCTTTTCTGGTTGTGTATCATGGCTATTCTTGGATCAGTAATTTAATTGTTGTTGAACAAGTCTGTATTCTATCGCGATTATGTGTTGTTATTGAGTTTAAACAGTAAGTATATTGAATGTATGGAGTTACATCGAGAGTATTACTATATTTTGGTGACCCCCAACGTGATAGATTCTGTGAGTTTATTCCTTTCCTAGAAGAAAAGGAATCTGAAGTACGGTACAATAGCGCGTAGTTCCGAGTCACTACTTTTTCCAAGTCGAGAAGGAATAAAATTAGAGAAACTGAAGAAAGGTAGGATACCTCTTAGAAAATGCTTCACAAAGAAGATAAATGTCATAAAGGGAATTCTCGTCCCCTCATTTCAATGATGAACCTACTTAGAGGCATTAATGTCGGACCTTTGTGAATTAGACAGCACTTTTAGACAGTAGTAATGATATGTCTGTAATTTTATCAGAAGAAGAAACTTCCGAGAAGTATAACGACTAATTTGAGGTTATACGGGTACAGGCGAATTATGTTTTGACGTCCCGTAGATCAGGCTGTTCCTTAAGTGACGCACATGAAGAGGCATTATGCCATAATCAGGATAGGAGGAGAACTTAAAAACTTCCCAAGATTGAAATTAATTACGTGATTGGTTAACTTTTTGGTTTAATTTTCGGAAGATTCACGAAGATGTTAGTTTGCAATGGTAGTGACAAATTTCAGTATTTATTGCAAGTTATGGAAATAGGAACTGAACCTCATGAAACTGTGCTTAGTTATACACAGACGTCAGAAAATTACCTGAAGGTAATTCAAACTCTACAAGAACGATTTCGAAGAGCGAATCTTCTATTACAAGTGTATGTAAGGGAATTACTAACGTTAGTGATTTCAAATACGACACAGGAGGACAAGCTTCCAATACCCACCTTGTTAATCAAGCTAGAGTCTCACTTTCGATCCCTCAGTAGTTTGAATCTAGCATCTGCAGACCCAAGTACATGGCTCTTTCCATCAGTCGAATCTAGCCTCCCAGAAGAGACATTACGAGCCTGGCAAAGAAGTCGGTTCTCGAAACAAGAAGGAAGTACAAATGGAGAAATTGGGTCTCGACTTCAGTGCCTCATGGAATTTCTACGTACTGAAGTCCAAAACAAGCAACAGATTATATTAGCTCAAGCAGGATTTAGTAATTTGGCTGTGAAAAGTAAGAATGAGGAAAGGTTAGGTTCTACCAGGACAGAGACGAAAAATAATAAAGATCTTGTAGATAAACCCGTTCCTACTGTTGCTGCACTTTTCAACAACAGTCCTTCAGTGTCACGGATTTTCTGTAATACATCTCATGAAAGTGATACGTGTTATTTTACTAGGAAAATGAGTATAGAAATGAAAGAAAAAGGTCATTGCTATTTGTGTACAAAACCTAACCACTTAGCTAAGAACTGCTTACTTTGTGGATATAAACACATTACTGTTATGTGTCCTGATTTATCACAAGCTGAGAAGAGTGAATCTAAGATTGAGAAGGAAACGCAGCAATCTCAAGTTACATCCGACCTAGCTAACCATACTTGTATCAATCAAGTTGTTCTACAAACACTGATTGTCAAATTACAAGGGAATGGTAAACAGAAAACGGTACTAGCATTCATAGACTGTGGTTCACAACGAAATTACCTACATCATAGTACAGTTAAAGAGTTGAGGCTAGAACCTTGTGAAGAAGAAATAGTAACCCTTGTTTTGCTTGGCGGATATCAAACTTCTAGCATTAAACACAAATGATATAAAATCAACATAGGATGAAATGATGGACAAATAATGGTTTTACCGAGATTGAGCTCCTCATAGTAATGGATATATACGCCAAGATTCTCATAGGAATGGCAGTTCAGTTGAAGAACTCCTAGCCGTGAAAACGAAAGTCGGGTGCACTTTGGCTGGTGAGAGGCAAGACCAATCTGTTGAAGTTAGTATGAGTAGCCTCGCCATCTCTGAGCTTTGGAACCTTGAGACTATAGGTATCTCTGATCAGGTAGAAGACAAAACGACTGAAGAGGTCAAACAGAATCTCCTTTTGAAAAGATATGGCAATGGTCCCTATATAATAAACCTTCCGTGGAGAAAAGATCAATGCGAGATCGGTTGCAAAAACGATATTGCAGAGAAGAGACTTGAATCTACGACTGACATGCTGATGAAGGCAAACCTATTCACCGGTTACGTTCAGATTTTCACCGATTGGAAGAAAGAAGGATTCATAGAAGAGGTACCGAAGGAAGAATTAAAAGAATTAAAAAGATGCTGCCATTATCTTCCTCATCGGCCAATAATTAATTTAACGAGCTTGACAACTCCTGTTCGTCCAGTCTTCGACGCATCTTGCAGAAGAAAGTGTTTCACTGAATGACTGTCTAGATAAAGCCTATTCTACACCAGGGCGACTAAATGATAAACATTAAATACGAAAAGAGTGTTAATAATATTAGAGGATAATAAACTTTAGTCACCCCATACCTAGTTGAATGTGAGTCAACAAAGGTTAATCACCCTTGTCCTCTTATCGTCGTGGATTATCGTCGTGATCTAGAATTAGACAAACGTTCAGCTTTAAGTACGGGGCACGCTGGAAGCACATGATACTACGTCACCTTAAGGTTGTGAACAATATGTTGCTTGCGACTCTTTCATTTAAATTCTTTTCCCCTTCCTATGGTATGGCACATATATTTTTCACATCAAAATTCAGTTTCATATGTGTTTTATGCATAGTCTTACACTTTTCTATTTCTTATTTTACAGTCGATCCAAAGAGGGCTCTATTGTAACTGCTTTGAAACTATAAGTGACACACATTCATCTAAAATCAAATGCTTTAAAATATTTCAACACTGATGATAAACCTTAGAGTCCGAAAACCGTTTCCGAAATAAAATTTAGTGTGCTGATACGATTGTATATGATTAATTATAATAATAAGGAGTACCTAGTACTCATTCTACCGGGCCTTTGAGAGAAGAAAGGAAAAACACGGGTTAAGGTTACTGGCCCAAGATAACTTGCACTCCTTGAATCTTATAAATAAAGTTGTTCGTGTTTGTTTGTCTGTTTGTTTGTTCCACCATCACGTCCAAACGGCTGGATAGATCTCAACCAAACTTCATATTTAGAGTATACTCACCCCGGGGAAGGTTTCGATATGCATATCATTTTAAAATCTTTGAAAAGATGGGGGTTTTATAGGAAAACCACAACGGTTTTATTTTCTCTTATACTATTATAGGCAAAATATCGAATTTGTCGTATAAGGACGAGACAAAGCTCAACTTAATCCTCTTGACGCAAAGAACAAAACTCGGTAAGCCTTACGGGCCCGAAAACCATGTTTAAGGCCCTAAAACCAAGCGTTACGGAGTTATTGGCACCACACTACCCCTGCTCTAGGAATCGGATAAAGAAATGAACTGCCGTAACCATGGCGACGTCAGCTCCAGGATTCTAGAGCAGTGAGATTATGTATGTACGTTTGGGCATAGCTGCCAACCAAAATTGGTACAAATAATACTTAATATGTGGAAAAAATATACTGTTGTGGAAGGCACTCATAGGACTCCTTTGGGCGGGGATGGAAAGGAGATGAAGTACGGGTATAAAAATCTTACTATATATAGAAATGGAAGTGTGTGTGTAAATGACACATCTCCTCCTAAACCACTGGAGCAATTTCAACCAAACTAGGTAGACGTATTACTTACTATCGGAAGACGAGCACTGTGGGGGGTAAGCCATCCCTAGCGCCCTTAAGGGGGGGTGGTTACAAAAATAATCGAGAATAGTGTCGAATTCATAGTTTTCGGGGTCGCTGTGTTGAAAAGTTATACTCTAGAATTTTTTAAAGTCCAGCCCCCTTTTAGGTGGGGAGCAAGGGGGGGTGAGATATAGAAATAATTAAAAACAGTTTCGAATCCATAGATTTCAGGGTCTCTGAGATGAGTAGTATTACCCCGGATTTTTTGCAAGTCCAAGTGGGGAGCGGATGGGGTGAGATATAAAATTAATCGAAAAACTACATATAAAAATATTATCCTCTTCTTACTATATATAAAAATTGATGTATGTGTGTGCGTGGGTGTGTGGGTGTGCGGGTGTGGGTGTGTAAATGACACATCTCCTCCTAAACCACTGGAGCAATTTCACCAAACTTGGTACACTTATCAATTAGTATCAGGAGACAAACCGCGTGAGGGTAAGACACCCCTAGCACCCTTATGGGCAGGGGGCGAGGGGCGTGGTATAAAAATAATCTAGAATATTATCGAATCCATAGTTTTCGTGGTAGCTGAAATAATTAGTGACACTCCGATTTTTTAAAAATTCATGTTCAGCCCCCTTTGGGGTGTGGGTGAGGGGGAATGAGATATAAAAATAATCGAAAACAGTGTCGAATGTACATTTTCCTGGGTCTCTGAGATGAATGGTGACAATCCAGATTTTATATCTCTTAGTGGTGGAGGGCGGGAGGGGGACAGTCTCATTGACAGTTGAAATCCTGTACATCGTATCTATAGTACGACGGCTAAATACATATAGTTATCACTTATTAATTTTTGACAGGATCAAATACTTCCCAGTTTATTCGAGCTTCCGTAAGGACGAAGTTTTACTCGAAAACTAAATAATCTAAAACTTGAAATCAAACACATCTAAATAATTTTAAAACTACATAATAGATCATAACATATCAATCTGCAAGTCAAAAAGGAATTCTATAAAAATTCACTACACACGTAACTAACTGGTAATGCAAATCTTAGAGATAAATATTCAGAAACTATCCGGCCAACGCCGGGTACTACAACTAGTTTGCAATAAAATCATTAAGACCCTATTTGGGGTACTTGTCCTAAGTTACAGAGGCTGATTAGATGGAGAAAATTTACGTTACAAGTTACAAAGAACGGTTACGAAATCATAGTCACCTCCACAACAAGTTGAAAGGGAATTCGAGAGTGTAGCTCACTCTCTATCCCCAGATAAAGTTTAAGTTTTTTACAGCTGTTATAATTTTACATTAGAAGTTTACATTTTAAGTCACATGTTTAGGTCCGGAAATATTCCCCTCGAGGTAGCTGAGAGAGACTATCACAAGATCATTACCTTAATATGCTGGAAAGCTCGATGAACCTCCAAACACATTAGACCAGAGCGATGATCAACACAAAGTGACTCAAGAGGAAGGTTCTAGAGAGATCTGGGCTAAGGCCCGGCACGCCCCGCAAATTTACACAGGTACAAGAAAGCGCCTATTGGTTGACAATTAAATATATAATTTTGCTATTGGTTAATATTTAAAGTTTGCGGCAGGGACGGAAGTGTTGAAAACCTTTAAAATACCAAAACAAAGAATAATCAACACAGTGTAGTAAACCTAGAAATAATAAATTTCCTGAGTATTTTACTGTTTCCTCTTCACACCAGAGGGCATGGACATAGTATTTAAGAAAAGACATCTGTTGACTAAGTTCACATTTCTTGCAATAGTTGTACCTCCGGGTACAGACTTCCCCCCCCCCCACCCAAAGTCTCTCCTCACAGTGACAGATAGAGGAATTTCATGTTAGAAAAAATTAAGTTTGATTCAACAGACAAAATATTTCTTGATGACAGTTCATTTTTGTATAAATTATGTTGGAAACCAATCTTGATGTCTTCCTGCAGCCGCCCAAGTACAGGATGTATAGTTCAGTTTTGACAGCGAGTGCGGCCGCCGCAGCCGATAACCGGATGGGTCCCCCGGACCTCCCAAGTACCCTAAGATACGCCTCTCCCGCTACTATGAAAGGGGTATCCATGGTGATGGTCGCCGCAGACCAGATGTAGAGATAAAGCCCCAAGATGGGTAGGCGGTTGAATTGCCGCACCTCATTCCTTGCCGGGAAGGATGGTGCTCCAGCACGCCGTTATGAAAGAGACTGGGCCAGAGCAGCATCGCTCGCAAGATATTGTGACACGGCCGCAGGAGAGAGAGGGGGTACAGGAACAGTCAATTATTTGGCGACAGAGATTGTTTTTTTTTTTGGAGAGCGAGAGTTGTTTATTGGGATGATGCGGGCGGCATTGAGGAGGCGAGGCGAGGGTGCAAGAGGGGAATGTTGTACATGTTTGCTTAGATGGATATGGGCGGGGCAGAATGCCTCCAAATATGCCTTCAAGTAAAAATGTTTAATTACTGAGCAACAGAGGAAGGAAATGTAGCCGATTTTTTACTGGCCATAACTTAATGGCCTATCTTGCAAAATAAGAAATTTATACAGGCTTAATTTGTGAGATTTGTACCCTAAAGATTATCTCAGTAGCGGGGTTGCTCACCAAAAGTGTGATCCAAAATGATGCACGGTCCATGAAATCTGGGGGCAAGCTTGCCTGCAGGAACAAAATTCTTAACCATAACTTGTTCTCCAAACTTTAAATTGGATAAATAATGTGACGTGAAACACATCATCGAGGGAATCAGAAAATGGAACCACTAAAGTAATAATACAGTCGCGGTAATACGGGCCGCGCACATATTACAGTTTGCATCCGCGCTCCAAGCGAGCGTCCATTCGATGCCAGCGCGTCCTAACAAAAGCAAAGCACAGCCTCCAAAAAGGAGCAGAAGCGAAGGAGAAAAAGATGTTACCACAGTTACAAAAACAAAAACTAATCGCTGACAATCGCTGACAAGAGGTAAAGGAACAAGGGATGCATTTGGACTAACGAGCGAACAGGTAGCATAACATTTTGTCCTGCAAAGCATTAGCACACGCACTGGGAAGGGGCAATTACCAGAAAGTTCGAAATGTAAACACGAGACATACAACAGTTTTAGCAGACCAGAAATATACCAGTGTTTCTCATACAATCTGATTAAGTTGTACTAACAAGGGAAAGGGAAAAGTGGGGGGTAAGGAAAGCAGGAAAAGAAAAATAATGAAATAACAACAAAGGGATGGGAAATCGAGCAGGGATCAGGCTGCCGAGTCCCCAGCACGAAATGACGCGAAACAAAGTTCACCACACCACACTTGAGGTTCAGGAAGCACTATTATATTGCCAGTCCAGAGCACTTTGGCCACCACATTCCAAATAACAATGTCTTAATTGCAAGGTTAAGTGCGCCAAGGCTATGATAAGTCCTGAAGGGACTAATGTTCGAATCCACACCATGTGGCAAAGCACAAACCAGGAAAATAAGGCCTTTTATGAAAATGAGATAGAAATAAAAGGTATCTGCTCACCCAGTCAGTTTTGATGCACGAAGTAAGTTAAAATCGACACGGTCTAGCCGTGTTCAGAGGTCCAGCTCCCACTGCCTATTACAAAGTTGAATCACAGCTGATCGGCGAAAGAAGTAAACGGGGAGTATATACACTGACTGACAGAGCAAATGCAACACCAAGAAGGAGTGGTCAGAACTTTATGCCAATTGCAGGGTAGACTGACGTCACTGAGGTATGCTCATG
Organism: Anabrus simplex; assembly: GCF_040414725.1. NCBI lineage: Eukaryota > Metazoa > Arthropoda > Insecta > Orthoptera > Tettigoniidae > Anabrus > Anabrus simplex. The sequence goes on from NC_090274.1 coordinate 123,343,391, forward strand.
ATGTGAAATGCGCCGCTGTGCTGCGCACGTAGCGAACGATAAATGGGACACGGCGTTTGCGAATGGCCCACTTCGTACCGTGATTTCTCAGCCGACAGTCATTGTAGAACGTGTTGTCGTGTGCCACAGGACACGTGTATAGCTAAGAATGCCAGGCCACCGTCAACGGAGGCATTTCCAGCAGACAGACGACTTTACGAGGGGTATGGTGATCGGGCTGAGAAGGGCAGGTTGGTCGCTTCGTCAAATCGCAGCCGATACCCATAGGGATGTGTCCACGGTGCAGCGCCTGTGGCGAAGATGGTTGGCGCAGGGACATGTGGCACGTGCGAGGGGTCCAGCAGCAGCCCGAGTGACGTCAGCACGCGAGGATCGGCGCATCCGCCGCCAAGCGGTGGCAGCCCCGCACGCCACGTCAACCGCCATTCTTTACCATGTGCAAGACACCCTGGCTGTTCCAATATCGACCAGAACAATTTCCCGTCGATTGGTTGAAGGAGGCCTGCACTCCCGGCGTCCGCTCAGAAGACTACCATTGACTCCACAGCATAGACGTGCACGCCTGGCATGGTGCCGGGCTAGAGCGACTTGGATGAGGGAATGGCGGAACGTCGTGTTCTCCGATGAGTCACGCTTCTGTTCTGTCAGTGATAGTCACCGCAGACGAGTGTGGCGTCGGCGTGGAGAAAGGTCAAATCCGGCAGCACTCCCGTACCTTCAGGGGCTGCCCAGTGCTCTGTTTCAGCAGGATAATGCCCGCCCACACACTGCGCGCATCTCCCAACAGGCTCTACGAGGTGTACAGATGCTTCCGTGGCCAGCGTACTCTCCGGATCTCTCACCAATCGAACACGTGTGGGATCTCATTGAACGCCGTTTGCAAACTCTGCCCCAGCCTCGTACGGACGACCAACTGTGGCAAATGGTTGACAGAGAATGGAGAACCATCCCTCAGGACACCATCCGCACTCTTATTGACTCTGTACCTCGACGTGTTTCTGCGTGCATCGCCGCTCGCGGTGGTCCTACATCCTGCTGAGTCGATGCCGTGCGCATTGTGTAACCTGCATATCGGTTTGAAATAAACATCAATTATTCGTCCGTGCCGACTCTGTATTTTCCCCAACTTTCATCCCTTTCGAACCACTCCTCCTTGGTGTTGCATTGTCACTGTCAGTCAGTGTATATGGCAGGGGAGCGCTATCTAGAACATACTAGAGGCCGATGACGTCACGGTGGATGCGCAAGGAAAGGCTACTGTCTGAGCAGTAGTAAGACATGTTGACAAGCAGATAGTTCGTATCGCCGCGTAGTATAAGGAGCACAAAATCGGAGCGGAGAAAATATCATCAGGTAAGAGAAAAAAAGATCTCGTAACAGGAGAGAGATACATTGAAAGCGGAAGAGAAATATATGCTATGCTCATTGACCTGGAAAAAGCTTTTGACAGAGTACAGTGGAAAAAGTTAATGGACATTCTAAGCAGGAACGGAATTGACTGGAAGGAGAGAAGGCTGATCAAGAATCTGTATCTACAGCAGAAGATAAGAGTGCAGATAGGGAATGAGATGACAGAGGAAACTACAATTAGAAGGGGAGAAAGACAAGGCTGCTGTCTCTCCCCCATACTTTTTAACATGTATTTGGAAGAGATTATCCAGAAATGGATGAATGGAAAAAGAGGAGTGAAAGTTGGTGGTAGGAGAATAGAATGTATCAGATTTGCTGATGACATGGTCATAAAGGCAGAGAGTGAACGAACTATGATGGCGATGCTAAAAGATCTAAATGCTGTCTGTGAAGAATTTGGAATGGCAAATAATAAGAAAAAGACAAAATGTATGGTGATAAGAACAAGAAAGGTGAAGACAACTATAAAGTTAGGGCAGGAAATAATAGAACAGGTGGATGCTTTCAAATACTTGGGAAGTGTAATAACAGAGGACATGAGGTGAAAACTTGTACTGCGATTGCGAAGGAAGCATTTAATAAGAAGAGCAGACTTTTTGTGGGGGCATGGATAGAGAATGTATGGAGCTGAGACTTGGACATTGATAAAAGAAGACTGGAAGCATCTGAGATGTGGATTTGGAGGAGAATGGAAAGTATACAATGGATAGAAAAAGTAAAGAATGAAGAAGTCTTGAGAAGAGTTGGGAGGAGAGAAATATATTAAATGTAATCAAGAAGAGAAAGCACAATTTGATTGGTCATTGGATGAGGAGAGATTGCTTGCTTATAGATGCTATAGAAGGAACGGTAAATGGAAAAAGACAAAGAGGAAGGAGAAGATATCAGATGCTGGACAGTATAAATATAGAATACAAGTATGAGGAAAAAAGGGGCAGCAAGAGACAGGATTGCGTGGAGAGCTGCTATGTGAAGGCCTGCCGTTTGGCAGAACACTGATGATGATGATGATGATGATGCTTGTTGTTTAAAGGGGACTAACATCTAGGTCAACAGCCCCTAATGGAACAAAATGAGACGAATTGTAATGACAATTTAAAAGTTCAAAATCCAAAGACCAGAATGAAAAGAAACATGATGATGAAGAATGAATGGATGGACATGAATTTAAAATAATCAATGGATCCAGTTCAGGAACTATCATAAGCAATAGTATCACTGACCAAGTGAGTGCTTCTAAAGCACAATCCTGAATTGAGGATGCGTGTTGTCTAAAGGAGTCCAAAATTCAGGTCAACGGCCCCTCATTAAGGTACTTATCGCTAGTAAAGTAGAACCATGGTATTTGTCATGTTGCGGTACTAAAAAGATATAGTGTAAACTCACAGTGTTCAACACATTATGGTAATACTCACAAGTATTCTACTTTGTACAAGTAACGCAGACTTGTGGTGTTTCTCATCTAGGTGTACTCATCACGGGCGCCGGTATTCCCATGGTGTTCCTCCCACGGTGCCGCTGATATAGTGGTACTAATCACAGGCAACGCCCAAACACGTGGTGTTTCTCACAATGGTACCAATCACGAGTACTGGAAAACCTATACACTCACCTTATGTTGCTACTAATCATAAACCTATTGTGTACCCAACATAGTGGTACTACTCGCAAGTAAAGGCGATCCATGGTGTTCCCCACGTGATGGTACTAATCACAAGTAGTTTCATGGTTCTAATACAATCATCCCTTCGTAGCCCCTTTTAGTCACCTCTTACAACCGACAGGAGATACCGTGGGTGTATTCTTCACCTGCGTCCCTCATCCATGGGGTGTATAACAAACCTATTTGGGAAGAAATACTTTTATACTGTATCTACATCATACAGAAACCATGCTGTCATAGCAATATCAATATGCAATGAAATACATGAAATAAGCATAATTTACTAGATTAAATATTAGTTAATTTACATTTTAAGGGATATGTAGTAATAATAATAACAACAACAAAGGTACGGAATACAAAATAAATATAGAGTAATTTACACATGAAGAGCTGAATTACAAAGCAGAGGGTAAGAATGAGTACTAGGGTTTAAAATGCAAAGCCATCCGAGTTTTGGCTTATGAAGATGGTGTGGTGATAATTGCTAGGAGTAACGAGGCACTTACAACTGCTGAAAGATGCGGCTAGATCTTTGGGTTTAGAGATAAGTAAGGCCAAATCTAAATAGCCTATATGGTAATGAATAGAAGTGGATGGAACACCGAAAAACTCCAAGTGGACGATTACACCTTTAAAGCAGTATCTCTAGGCACAGTAATAACATCAGAAAATAAACTTCAGACAGATATTGTACATCGTATTAAGGCTGCCAACAGATCCTGCATAACACTGTACCCTCTTCTGGGAAGTAAAAATTTTATAACTGACTCCCTACAAAGAAACAATTAAACCCGTACTTATGTATGAGAGTGAGGCATGGGTTTTGACTGAGGCCTCAGACGTGAGATTAAATGTGTGGGAAAGGAAATTACTGTGGAAGATATTTGGACCAGTGAAGGAGGGAGATTTATACAGAATCAGAACAAATGAAGAAACTGCATTATTGTATAAGGAGTTGGACTTGGTGACTTCAGTCAAAATGAGAATAAACTGGATGGCTGGGGCATGTGCAGCGGATGGAGGAGGGAAGACTTCCACGGAAGGCAGAAGGAAAGGATGAGATGGATGGAGGATGTGGAGTCTGATCTGAGGACCGTTGGATTCAGGAAGTGGCGTAGGCATGCTGAAGATCGGGACGACTGGAGAGAAGTGGCCAAGGAGGCCAAGGTCCTTAAAGGACCGTAGAGGCATGGAGTAAGTAAAGTCATCTCCGTACAAGCCATGAAGGCCATTGGAACTTGCTCACTGACTTGAAGCTTGCTGACCCCAAGTTCTTCCAGCAGTGAGTTGTTAATAGGTGCACAACATTTTTCATTATTGAAACTTGGTCACAGAACTCGATCACCAGATTGTCCGAATCTTAAAGACACTGAACTAGGATGGATTATTGCTGGACACTAGCACCAGAGGTAAGAGAAATGTCTTACTCAAATCACATGTTTCTTGAAGCCACAGGATAGGTTAGATACCCAGCTACAGAGTTCTGGAGTCATGACAAGAGAAGAGAGAGCCACAGAAAGGCACTTTACAGAGAATACCACTAGGGACGCTACAGTAGATTTATAGTTCGCTTACCCCTCAAGCAGAAACCTGAGGTTCTGGGAAACTCCTTCAAACTTGCTATATGAAGATTAACTCAACTAGAACTGGGTTTCGGTACATAGCCCTTACTTAAGCACGAGTACTAACTTTCTTCATGAGTAAGAGGCGATGGGGCAAATGGTTAAGGTCAGAGAATGAAGGTGGAAGCTATTATCTACCCCATCATCCAGTTTTTAAGCTTAGTAGCTCACTTACAAAAACGAGGGTTGTATCTGCTAAAATAACTAACAATATTTCATAGAATAATACCGTATATTAATGGTTGGAACGACAATACAAGCTGATCTTTACTCTGTCATTCTAAGTTTTAGAATGCATACCTTTGCCTTCACTGCAGATATTGCTGAAATGTATCGGCAAGTCATGGTTCATGCAGTGGATTATCTGGAGGGAATCAAATTACATTAATTCCTTTCAGAACGGCATTAAATCATGATAAACGCACATGGTACATCTTTCTTTCACCATGCAGTTCAACTCAAGGTGGCACACAGGCTAACCAGGCTGATGCTAGTCTAACGATGATACTCCGTCATTTTTAATGTCTTTATGAAACCAAGCCCAACATTCAGCTTTCAAAACTTCAAAGAAATGTTCCCCTTCGAAATTAGCCCAATCTAATAGGAGCCACAGCCTTCAGCAAAAGTGTTGAACACATATTTTATGACTTATTTTCAGGTAATTGATTGATAATTGTACTGTATTTTAACAAACACTATGTGTTACTACATACAATATTAAAAATTTTCAACTATACTCCATTAACGACAGATATCAATTTAACACCACAATGCATTTTTATACATGTAGAATGTGTGTTATGTATGCTGTATGTTTTTATAATGGTGTTATTTGAATAGAGTGTATTGGTTTAGAGGAGGTGACTAATACTAAAGAAGTATAATATTTACCCATGATAACAATGATATTTACAAACGTTGAAAACTAGAAAAGCAGCTGGAAATGATAAGGTTTTGGGAGATATACTAAAGACAGTGGGTTGCGGTATAGTACCATATCTGAAATACTTATTTGATCATTGTTTGGTTGAAGGAGCTATACCAAATGAATGGAGAGTTGTTATAGTAGCACTTGTGTATAAAGGAAAGGGTGATAGACATAAAGCTGAAAATTACAGGCCAGTAAGTTTGATATGTGTTGCATGTAAGCTTTGGGAAGGCATTCTTTCTGATTATAACAGATATGTTTGTAAAATTTATAACTGGTTCGATAGAAGGCAGTTCGGGTTTAGGAAAGGTTATTCCACTGAAGGTCAACTTGTAGGATTCCAGCAAGATATAGCAGATATCTTGGATTCAGGAGGTCAAATGGATTGTATTGCGATTTACCTGCCTAAAGCATTTGACAGGGTGCATCATGGGAGACTACTGGAAAAAAAGAGTGCAATTGTACTACAGATAGGGAATCTGCCACCAGGGCGAATGCCCTAAACGAAGATCAGTAGTGATTCGATTCGAGAAGAGCACAGAGGTTGGTAAGGAACAGGATAGTTACACGGTATTGACTGTGTAGTTGTAAATTTATCTATCGGGTGATCCAAGCACCACCATTCTAGACGCACCGAGCTCGATAGCTGCAGTTGCTTAAGTACGGCCAGTATCCACTATCTGCTAGATAGTGGGTTTGAAACCCAATGTCGGCAGCCCTGAAAGTGACTTTCAGTGGTTTCCCATTTTCATACCAGGAAAATGCTACAAAAACTAGATGCATGCGTAATAATGTGATAAATTTTGATCAGAGCAAATAGACAGGACCAGATACCAAGAAAATTCAGTGTCTCTCAAAGTTTAAATATACCTTGTTCTCTTTTCTTTTTTTCCTATTTTGCTTTACGGCGACGATGGGACGGGAAAGGCCTACGAATCGGAAGGAAGCGTCCATGGCCTTAATCAAGTTACAGCCCCAGCATTTGCCTGGTGTGAAAATGGGAAACCACGGAAAACCATCTTCAGGGCTGCCGACAGTGGGGTTCGAACCCACATCATCTCCCAGATGCGAGCTCACAGCTGCGCGCTCCTAACCGCAGGGGCAACTCGACCGGTTCTTTTTCCTTTTCTTTGAACTTTGATGGCTGAAGGTTTTCTCCAATGAGGACGAAACATGATTTAATGTTATTCTGAAAGGAATAAAGTTAAATTTTTTTATAACTGTACCATAACACTTAATAAGAACCAGGCGTAGTATAGTCCGCGCACCTTTTAGCGATATTACTTTGTACGGGGTGAAGAGTAAGGAGAGAGCTCTCCCGGTTCCGGTTATACTGCCAACTGAATGGAAACGAAATCTGAATAGAATCGATAGTATGAACGATCAATATGAATTTTCTAAACATTTATTATCTTACGCCAGCAACTGTGTCACACATACATTACTTAACATTATGAAACATTTCTCGATGCCAATCTTGTTCCTAGCATGAATTCTATAGTTTGGATTTGCTGTGTAAACAGCAGCAGTACTAGTACGTAAAGAGTACGCCAGATGTCGCATAGCGATGCATAGGCGATTCATAGTTTGTGTTTCAAAGGTTGCCAATACGAATCTCGATGATAACCGAGGTCGACCGATTCAGCACTAGGGTGTGAATGTATCACTAAAAGGTGCACGTACTGTACACTTTGACTGCGGTACCAGCATAAAATAGCTGTGTTTACCAAAAAAAGGTAACATTTCCCTACAATTCTCAAATGTAACGCTGTTATATCCGAAAGGACAGGGCAATTAGAAATGTATTAATTTCCAGCAAAGTTGGAAAACCCTCAATCTCATGAAATAGCTCTTACAACGGTACAGCTAACTCCTCAACTTCTTCGTCCTCCACTCATTCACAGTATGGCCTTCATTGCGCAGAATTTCATGAACAATATACATGGTTAAAGAAAGAGAAATATTGTTATGCATACATGAAACAAAATTAGCCTACTTAAAGTTATGTTTAGATGCTACTGTACCTCATTATGTGACTTTGATTAATATGACACATCCTTTGCAGCTCATCTTTTGTTGAGTTTTGTGGTGAAGCCACCCCAATTGTGCCTCACCCATAATTGTAAATTAAAGGAAAAGTAAAAATAAAATTCTGTAACACCCTTAAATATAATTCAGTAGTAGAAAATATTCAGTCTATTATAATTACCACTAATTGATCCTTCCTCCATTTCATTGTCAGTTGGTGCTCCAAAAGCTTACAGAGATATGCTACATTATCCATCACAATGTACACGGTCCTATATTTCTTAATCCTACGATTAATTGTGTTTCCACCCACATCTGAGATTTACCACTGTTCTTAGCATCATGATAATCTTGACTTCTCCTCAAATTTGTGGCAAATATCAAATCAGCACCTGTAAACATTTTGAGTTTTAGCATGAAAAAAATATGAAACCACCTTCTTCAGGGATATTAACAAACAAAAATTGTTATTTCTGTTGAATGATTGAAAAAGATGTCTTATTTGAAGTGAAAGCAATTACAATACAACAGTCACCTGAGGATGAAGTTAATGAATTGCTACTTACACTACTCTATGCTAACATTTATCATGTATTAGTGTATCTAGTATATTGATAGAGTAATTTAACATCAATATGGTATATCTAGACTATAAGTCCATGATCACTTGTATTAATGTTTATTATTATTATTATACAATCTTCCTGCAACAGCTGCAGGTTGCCCAAAGACAAAGAGTACCTTCACAACAATAATGGATGTGGATACAATAGATAATGTGTTCGTATGATGTTAAATGTAGGCAGTCGAGTGAGGCATGTCAAACATTTATTTGAGGTCCGCAAGCATGGTTCTTGAAGATCATGATGGACTTCTTGAGTGTGGTAATGGCGATGTTATAGATAAAATCTCTATTTAGCCCAAAGGTATTGCAGAAGTTGACAAAAAATGCAGGTATTGTTCCTCGAGCACCTAACATCAAGCCGATTACAGAAATGGATGAGAGCTTATATATTTGCTTGTAGAAGTCCGCCGTTTCTTCATAAATTCTTCTTTTTTCTGCATCGACCTCTTCCGGCTGGTTTTCGTTGGTCTCAAATCTAATTGTTGGATCAATGATGAAACCTTCAGAACAGGATGGCTTAAAAGCAATAATGTCAATGCGTCGGTTGCTTCCTCTGTTGGAGAGACCGTGTACTTCTTCATAGACATTATAACCTTGTCCTCTAAGAGCGTTAGCTATCATTGATCTGACTACATTATGGCGTGAGGTGCGCAGTAATTCACCATGTGGACAGGCTCCCAGGACGTGTGAAAGAGTTTCGAACTCTCTGTGGCAACGCCGACAGAGGCTGTTGCCCTGGGATCTGCCAGGTACAGTACGCACAGCAGAGACATTGGCGTTCATTTTTATTGCATCACGCCATTCACTGCAAGACAATCCTTTATGATCACGAATCCATGTATTCGCTGGAGTATACTGTTTAAATAGGACTACACCTTTGCCTTTATGCTCTTTTTTGCTCCAGTTGTCAAAGGCTCTTCTTCTCAGTTCGAGTCGGACTTTCTTTGTATCTACAAAGCCATGTTTTTTGTCTCGAATAGATTCTGTTTCTGCTACATTTAATACGGCAAGGCTTGTGCTGATTTCTTGACATAAGTTTCTCGTTGAATGTAGAAAATTACTATTGGAAGATTTCAAAATTTTGCATGCATTAATATGTTGCAGATATATTTCCCAAGATACACAAAATAAACCCAGACCTTTAAATTTCATTTCAGCGTATATATCATATCATTCGGGACATCCATGGGAAGTTGCAAAATTTCCTTTAATGCCCCCCTAACCATAATATCGGCGTCATTTGTAAATTTGACTGGAATCTTTTGTGGTGGTACTGTCTGAAATTTATATACCAAACTGGGACAGATTGAAGTGTTTATGATTACAAATTTTTGATCGGAATGCAAAAGGGGTGAAGAAATGAGGAGCTCTAGGGTGTTTTTGAGCTTATTTAGGACCTCGACGGACTGGAAGGTAATTTCATTGGAAAAATTTACACCCAAATATTTGATAGATTCTCCTTTCTTCAGACATGGTATCTGTTTTTCATCTGCCGTGAATAGTTTTTCTTCTGACAGGTGACCATGTTTGATGCATATTCCTTTACATTTTCCAGTATTGATGCTAAGTCCAATTTCTTGTAATTGATGTATGGCCGCATGAGCAAGTACTAAAGCTGACTCAGAATCTTTTCCAACAATAACTACATCATCAGCAAAACTTAACACTGTTAGAGCTTCATGATCTGGACTCAACTGAAAGCCATATTGGGTAGATATCGACGTTTCGCTAAGGTCATCCAGAATATGATTGATGGCGAGATTGAACAGGATTGGCGACAGAGGAGAACCTTGCATAACTCCCCTGCTTATCAAGAGAGGTCTTGTTTTGCTTCCCTGCGTCTGAATTTGTGTGACATTTCCTGATTGCAGATTCATGATTAAATTCGTAAGTTTGGATGGAATTGGTAACGACTTTAGTGTCTCATTTAAATGGGCATGACCAACGTTGTCAAAGGCTTTCTGGATATCTAAGAATATAGCAGTCAGATTAGCTTGTTTATTTTTGGCTTCACGGAGAAGAGAGTCGAGTATCGCAGTGTTGACATGCGTTCCAGAGGAGTTGGTAAATCCTCGTTGATTAGGGTTTAAGACAACATGTTCACGAAGACGCCTGTCAAGGACCCGCTCAATTATTCTCCTTATTACTGAACAGATTGTGATAGGTCTCCAGTTCTTAATATTGAGTGAATCTCCACCTTTATGAATTAGAACAGTCCTGACCACTAATGCTTAGTACTTTAGAAGAAATGTAAATGCTACGAACACTATATCAAGCACTAAGAAATAGGAAGCTCAGAAGGTGTGCAATAGTCAGATATACACTGGTTCAGGTGGATATTGTCAATACAGAATGAATCTAATAAATAGACCTAGAATACAAGTAATTTGCTGATACCAATATCCGGTAATATTACATGAACATACACTGGTTTAATTGAAGTGCATCTCTAAAGTTAATCATTGCCCTAAAGTGAATAACTACAGGTCATTTTTCATAACCAACAGACCCCTTAAGAGTGGAGAAGTCAAATTCAAGAACCACTTATGGAACGCAGTGAAACAGTCAGGGAATCTGCCACTGCCCTAACTGCAGACTCAAGCTCTAAGATAAAATGCACCTACCTACCTACCTACCTATCTTTAGGAGAGTCACCCAGGTGGCAGATATTACCTGGTAAACAGAATAGAAATCTGAAACGAAACCACGTTATGATAATACATATGAGCAAACATATTACATACACATATGCAGTATGTCAATACACGAAGGCTGGGTCTGTAAACCGTATTGACGTCGAGACAAGACATGTTTAGGTTAGGTTAGGTTCACAACGAAATATTTTCAATGTCAACTGATTCTCACTGTCAGAATCTTATCATAGAAACAAAATGTAATTTAAATAAACACTTACCCCCAATTAATTGTGAAACTCTTGTCCTTTTGGGAGGTGTTCTTGCAGATTTTTCTTCCTTCTTAGACATCCCAATCAAATTCTGTACGTATGCATGGGACGAAATAGGAACGTAATTAAAAACTTGATGTGTTCACCATTTCACACAAACTATGTTATAAAATGCATTATCCGAACATATCACAATTATTTGACTTACCTGGCATTAGCCAAATAGATTTACAATCCCACAGAAAAAGAAAATATGCTTTAAATATACTGTACACTGACTGGTCCCAGGAATTAACCTGGGAGGAGTCCATGTGGCTTTTGTCATCACATGGCTCTGGGCAAATGGGAGTGAAACGCGTCGTTGCTTGTCATCTGCAACTATAACATATTGGGTTCAGCAAGAGAACCTAACTTAGCCTCTTTCACTCCAACTCCAGCATGTAACCTACAAGAGGTGTCCCTGTTAAACCGAGCAACCCAGTGGAAGGTTGGGTAACCAATCCCAGCGGGAAACTGGGTCGGTGAGCCGATCAGTGCTGGTGGCTTCAAGGCTTACAACCTTGATAGTTAAAAACCCGTTACCTTTTAGGTAACCACCATTACGACTCTCGTAATACTCGAAACATGGAGACAAAGAATATTCAGAAATGTACCCCAGGTGGTAAACAATCCACCCCCACACAGTCTGGGGCAAGCAGGTCATCGGATTCTGGGGAACCTGCACCTTCATGCTTCCCACTTCTATCTAATTCTGCTAAACGACAACCAAAGAGAAACATCGAGTACTTTGCTACAATAAATATTAATTCCCTACTGAAGGTAGGTAAGCTCAAACAAACGCTTGACGTGCTGGAAAAGTACAAGGTTATGATAGCAGCGCTACAAGAGACTCGGTTTACCGACGAGGATACAATAGAGTCCGGAGTGTACAGAATCTACAAGGGGAAACCTGGTGAAAGAGTTATCAAGACACTTCCACAATTTGGTACTGGGTTCGCGGTACACCACAAGATGGTTGACCATATTTTAGATTTCACTTCACCTAACGGAAGGACCTCCGCGTTATCCTTCAGGTCTCGTAATAGAGCATACACAATCGTAAATTTCCACTCACCCACGAATGACACAAACCGTTCAAACCTGGAAAATGTAGAACAATGCTGGGCCACCTTAGAAGAAACTCTAGATATGATCCCTTCCCACCATTCCATCATACTCATGGGAGACTTCAATGCACAAGTCGGTAAGGAGTGGAAGTACCGGAAGATAGTAGGCCATTATCCAGCCCATAAGAGAACAAACAGAAATGGAGAACGTCTCATTGAACTCTGTGACAAGTACAACTTAGTCCTGAAATCAACAGCCTTCAAACGTCTACCTAGAGAGGCCAAAACATGGAGGAGTCCAAATCCTATGCTTGGTGAATTCCAGTTAGACCATGTTGCTATAGCACGGCAACATCATACAGACATACAGAACGTCAAGGTATTACGAGGAGCCAACATAGATTCTGATCACTACCTTTCACTTGTTAAGATTAATATGCAACCCTTTAGAAAAACACCAACTCTCCAAAGTAGTCCTAAAGTGAATAACTACAGGTCTTTTTTCATAACCAACAGACCCCTTAAGAGTGGAGAAGTCAAATTCAAGAACCACTTATGGAACGCAGTGAAACAGTCAGGGAATCTGCCACTGCCCTAACTGCAGACTCAAGCTCTAAGATAAAATGCACCTACCTACCTACCTACCTACCTACCTACCTACCTTTAGGAGAGTCACCCAGGTGGCAGATATTACCTGGTAAACAGAATAGAAATCTGAAACGAAACCACGTTATGATAATACATATGAGCAAACATGTTACATACACATATGCAGTATGTCAATACACGAAGGCTGGGTCTGTAAACCGTATTGACGTCGAGACAAGACATGTTTAGGTTAGGTTAGGTTCACAACGAAATATTTTCAATGTCAACTGATTCTCACTGTCAGAATCTTATCATAGAAACAAAATGTAATTTAAATAAACACTTACCCCCAATTAATTGTGAAACTCTTGTCCTTTTGGGAGGTGTTCTTGCAGATTTTTCTTACTTCTTAGACATCCCAATCAAATTCTGTACGTATGCATGGGACGAAATAGGAACGTAATTAAAAAATGATGTGTTCACCATTTCACACAAACTATGTTATAAAATGCATTATCCGAACATATCACAATTATTTGACTTACCTGGCATTAGCCAAATAGATTTACAATCCCACAGAAAAAGAAAATATGCTTTAAATATACTGTACACTGACTGAGCAAATGTCATGTGATAGCGGAGCACTGATGTGCAGGTGTGTTGTCTGCGCACCACACGCCCCCTGTGCCAGGGGCAGTTGTATAGGAGACCTTGTGAGCAGTGGATATGCATGTAACAGGTGTAACATGGAACGTCGTCGTGAGCTGACACCGTTCGAACGGGGTATGGTGGTAGGTGCCCGACGGATGCAAAGTGCGATTTCGGAAGTGGTGCGGGAATTTGGTTTCACACGATCAACCGTGTCCAGGATGCATCGTGAATGGTTGAATGCGGGTGTCACCGTCCACAACAGATGAACGACCGGCCGTCCAGCCACCCTCGATGATCGTGACGGGCAACATCTGAGACGGATTGTCAACAGTGACAGACGGGAAACCGTGCAACAAATCACGGCTCAGTTAAACACAGGCCGTGCTAGACACGTCTCCCAGTGGACAATCCGTAGGAACATGCGTTCTATGGGGTATGGGAGCCGGCGCCGCATACGGGTACCACTGTTGACCCAACGTCATCGGGCACAAGGACGCGCATTTGTCGCCAGTCACCAGGGATGGACACTGGAGCAATGGCGTAACGTGATATGGTCTGACGAATCACGATTTCAACTGCACCATGCCGATGGGAGGCACCGTGTATGGCGCAGACCACATGAAGCGATGGATCCCGCCTGCCTTGAAGGTGTGGTCCAGGGCGCTGGTGTCTCTGTTCTGGTCTGGGGTGAATTTTCTTGGTATGGAATGGGCCCCATAGTTGTTCTGGAAGAGACTTTGAATGGTACGCGGTATGTTGAGCTGCTCGGAGACATCCCCACTCTTTTGTGGCCTTCCAGCGCCCAGACGAATCTGCGGTGTTTCAAGATGATAACGCGCCGCCACATCGCTCACACCTCGACCGGGAATGGTTCCAGGAACATGCAGCGGAGGTCCAACGACTGCCATGGCCACCCATGAGCCCCGATATGAACCCTATCAAGCACATCTGGGATGTCCTGGAACGCAAGCTCCGTGCCATGGATCCTGCACCCACGAACAGAACAGCATTGGCGGCCGCTCTACAAACGATTTGGTGTCAGCTGCGTCCAAAGGACTACCAGGGACTTGTCGACTCACTTCCACGGCGTCTCACTGCAGTTCGCAGAGCCAGACGAGGCCCCCCACGCTATTAGATGACTATCCCATGACATTTGCTAAGTCAGTGTACTGTACTCGCAAATGTATCACTAGTGAAGTTAACAGTAAAACATTGGCAATACGCAATTCAAACTAGAACAGTGATTGAACGTTGCCAACGTGCCAGATTAACGGTAATTGTAAGTCGTCGTATCGACAAGTAGGGTCCCTAAACTGTATGGTTACCGACACTGAAAAATAACAGCAAAATACCCAACAGCAAGAAAAGTAACTATAAATCACTACCTTAACATTACAGGGGAGAAAGGGTAAGGTTGCACCCATAGTGTATGGCCTTACGTGGGGAGGACTTTACGTCCGTCCGTATCGTGATTCGACCCGTTGTGCTGGCGCTCGTGAACTGCATTCCCTGGGGTGTTTTCCAACAGGATAATGCACGCCGCCAGGCTGCTGTTGTAACCCAACGTGCTCTACAAGGTGTCGAGGTGTTGCCTTGGCCGCTGGATCCACCCATCTGCCCCCAATCGAGCACGTACGGGACATCACTTGACGACAACTTCAGTGTCACCCACAACCGGCAATAACCGTCCCTGAATTGATCGACCATGTTCAAAAGGCATGGAAATCCAACCCAAAAGCTGACACCCAGCACCTGTACGACACAATGCATGCACATTTGCATGCCTGCATTCACGTTTCAGGCGATTACACCAATTATTAATGGACCAACATTGCATATTTGCGATGACTTTTCTCGCGCGGATATTAACATATAGTCTTGTACCTAAAATCAATTTAATATGTTACCTTGACAAATATATTGCCAACATTTCCGTATGCTACATTCCTAACTTCATTTGTTTGGAAATGTTTTCCGCCAGTGTATTATTATTATTACTCTCTACATTCCCTAAAGCCATCCATTCCCACATAGTTCTGGACAAAGTAATAATCATACATTTCTTTATTATCGAACCACTTACTATGAAGGGGCAGCGGACGTTCGTTTGTTTGCAGATTTCAATATAGTGTCAGCACATTATCATCGGTGGTGCACGGCAGACTAACATTAATGATCAAAAAGACCACATCGGTTGATCTGAGTATGTAGCAAAGATGCAAGTTTGATAAGACTGAACGTGACAGATATGATGGGGGAGTAAAATAGCCGAGCAGTAGTGCCAAACTGAGTCAGTTGGTTTGAGAGACCTGCCGTCATGTGCTTGTCCGAAATATGAATGTTTTTAAAATCCACATTAATTCAAGTATGTCATTTCTCAAAGCCAACAAAGTACAATATAATAAAATAGAACGTGGTGGCTACAGGCGTAGAAACAGGATCAAGGGAGACAAGGTCTCCACGTCTTGATAAACAAGCTGGATAACAGATTACGTTTACAGAATGAACTCTCTTGCTGTTTGCGGACTGTATTCAGTTTGAAACACACACACTATAACCTGCATCACACAACTTACTGTATTAGCGTGTTTACACAATCGTGCTGTCTGCAAAGAAGTAAATATCTCTTCATGAAGAAGTTTATCGATCAAAAAAGGTATTACTCACTGTGGAGGTGCATGCTGAAACAGGGCCGAAATTACAATTTGCAAATCAAAAACGTTTGAACGCTAGTTTAATTATTTTAAAAATAGACATATTATGTATGTACATCACGACTGGAGGAAAGCTCTTGTGGACAGCGATACTATCAGGCCTTCTTTTCCGAGGAGCCATTTACCCAAATATATAAATAAATGAAATTGCATCAATTACTATTGGAAAGGGAATAATGTAATAACTAATACCAACAAATTAATTAGAAACAAGACTTAAAATTCTAGGACACAAGGAAATGATCACGCTGGGAATTGCTTTCCAGACAGCAATAATTGCATACTTATTTCTCAGTGTAAAAGCTGGTCACACCATAAATGCAAAGTAGACGTATGAAACATGCAGTGGCAGGTTTTTATCCCAAAATCCAAGATGAAAAGAACGAGTGTTCATTTTATCCATTCTCACGGAAACTCTCATGTTCTTTCCTCTGTCATCTGAGTACATTTCCAATAGTTGTCAGCTTGAATGTTAAACACGGCACTGAAACTTAACAAAAAATCCTATATGAGAGAAATGATGAATCATACGTTCTTCCGGGTAATCAAACCTCCTCGCACAAGATTGCAGGAATAAAGTTTATATTTATGGGTAGATTCGCTAACTGTTAGGATATGATCTGTTATGTTCGCAGGCTTGGTGTCTCAACTCAGGGCCCCGGAGTCAACTACAATTTGTCCGAGTAAAATAATTTAATAATATCATTGGCTTTACGTCACACTAACTACGTTTAGGGTTTTCGGAGGCGCCGAGTTGCCGGAATTTACACCCGCTGTAGAAAGTACATACGTTTATTCATTTTCTCATTGCAGTTTTGGCTGTTATAGTGGGATGGAGTGATCTGCTTTCTTGCTACCTGAAATGTTTGAATTAAAACACATAATAACTCGCAGTGATGGATTGATAATCAACAACCCAAAGCTACCCCAAACTAAATAGTAAAGCTTAATACATACATGATAGATACCTTCATTACTTCACTGAAAAATATCGAAGGTTCAATTACTCGTCCTCTGTTAATCATCACTTGACAGCATGCCTGAACATTCCAGGTTAACTGAGACTTGGGTGTTCTATGATGAGTGTAGGGAACTCGGAAGTGCTCTCCAGAAGCTTTGCAAGTAGGAGAAATATCTCGATAAAGTACACTTATATTTCATTCTTACGGTCCTCGTACACAAGGTCCTCGAATTCATAGCTGTGTCACTGTAATCGTCTCCATCATGGTGAAGAATTACGATTTATAAGTACGTACGCAGGTATGTTATCAAAGGAAATCTTCTGTGTTAACATCAAGACAAACAAAAATTTATGAAAGTGAAAGGTCCATTACCGTAATTTAAGAGTTAGTCACTTCACGGACCACATTGTACAACACTTCAAAATATGTTCATATCCGGTGTCGTGTTACTTTTTCACTGCTAACTCAATTATGTTAATTATAACTCCAGACATTTCCAGTCGCATTATAGGTTATGGCAAATATACATAATCGATCTTTGTCATACAAATTTTCTGAACTCATGGGTTGTACCTTTGTAAAGGCAACTGGATATTCAAAAGTTAATGAATACATGGTTTGCGTGATTTTACTGTAATGTTCTGCCTAATACAAGACAGCTTTAACTCAATTGCCTCATGTAGTAAGTACAGGCTGAGCAGGATGATGAATACTCTTCGAAATTTTCCTACATTTTAATACTTTCGTTTCATCTTCCATGTCATCTTTAAATTTGTCCATCATATTTCCACAACAAACATGCATACGTTTCCATGTATTACTGATACGCTGGGATTGAACTCAGCTATTGTACGATTGCAATGGCAGCTGTATATCCAGCATTCAGTGAACAACTTGTGAGATTTAACTGATATGTTCTGCCTATTACAACTTAGCTTCAAACCAAGTGCCTCATCTTGTAACTATACGATGAGGTGGTATCTTGCATAGTTGCATCAGAGACCCACGCCACGCGGACAATTCAATATGATGCCCTTACTAATAAGCGACATTAAAATTGTATGGAAGCAAAGAGCAAATTTCGTTATTCACCAAGAGAAAATTACGTCAGGTTTATAGAAGTTTAATGAATTTATTGAACCCTACCAGACAACGATCCAAGGACTTAATACGGAGTGCTTTTATCGCACCGATTTCGTTCTCCAGTCCGTGAACCAGTAGCCCACAACGAGGGAGGGCTCCGTTTCTCAAGCGAGGTAGAAAAGCAGGGCCCGCAACTGTGTGAGAGAGAAACGCGCAAGCGAGACCGTCACAGAAATTTAATAACCCAAGCTTGTTCAATTTGTTCGGAGAAATACAATTGTGAATTGTGAGGGGGAAAATATGAGATGCTTCGACGTTGGAAAACCCACCCAACTGATTTCTATCCAGCACGGGCACCAGATATGGGCGAAATAAAAAGGCAAAACAGCCAAGATACAATTACGGTGGCTGAGAACGAAAGAGTAACAACTCAAAAAACGAATTTTTGAGATTTTTCTGTCAAAGTTTAGCATCTACTACCTAGGAAATTGTAACAACACCACATCTGGTGAATTCACTTTAGCAAGCACTTCCAACAATTATCACTGTTCTGGAATTCGTCGCTTTACTTAATTAAAAAGGCTAGCCTTATGAGTTATAACTCTTTTCTACATTATAACAACCGCGTAATATTCGCGTACACACCAATTTTTATAAAAATTGTGAAACACGTCAATTTTTGAGAGGCAATGATGTAAACCGCTAATACTCTTATCTTGAAAAGCATAGATTTTGATTTGTAACTCTTTCGTACTGGGCAATTGAATAATGTAACCATGCCCAATCATGCTTTATCATCGTGGTAGAAGCTAGGAAATTACAGCGAACCAATAACAGGAAGTCGGCTGCCCTCAGAAAGAAGTGTTTATTAGTGTCTGTTGAGGGGGCCGTAACTTCAAAACATGAGGGTGCGATGCTTCCCCTTTCTTGTATCCAGAGTTTTTGCTAGAAGTGCGTGTCGCCTGTCGAGAAGTCGGAGCTCCTTTTGAGTTGTACATTTTACTCTTCGTTCAGAGCGGTTAGAGAATAGGATCCAGTAATTAATATGGAAAACCTAGAGGTGGTAACAGTGGATTTATAAATAGATTCAATAAGAATTGCAACCGTTAATGTGGGCGCTGAACTAGACAAGCTTATAAAATTTGTACTAAGGAATATGTACTTACGATTGTACAAACTAACTAAGACCATGGTGACCAGCTGACCATTAGGTGTTATCTAATATCTGATTAAGAGTGGACGGACTAATTCCACTGAGGCAACTTAGCACACCAAACACTAGCTGGTATTTTTTCAAAGCTGGAGCTCTTGAGATCGAGTGTCTCGCGGTAAAAGTGTACCATAACTTGCCTGCGGCCTGCTAGTTGGGAGAAGTGTAAGTGATCAATAACTAAATAGCCCAATGTTTTATGTAGCAGTGACGCATTTTCCTACCTATCAAGAATAAAGCCTCACAGGTATGTTGGTTGATATCACAAACGGACCCATGAACGTCCCTAAAGTTAATATTATCGCCATGAAACACTAATCACCAATGAAAGACACTACGAGGCCCATGTTCATCACCAGATAGGTAAGAGGTAAGTACTAATCATTATTATTTTATATAGGAGAATAGTAACCGCACACTTTCGTCTACATAAATCTGTAAATATCAATCACTTATGATTCATTGTAGCGATTTTAAGTTTCCTAATTACCTAGTATATAATTGGTTTAATGCATGTCCTCCTATGGTTGATGGATTGCTTAAGTGAGTATTATTTAATGCGTAGTAAATACTAGTAATCGCGAGTGTAGAGACGTATATGCTTTATGTTCAGTCGACTAGAAATTACTGTAGTTTAGAAAATATTATAAGTAATAAGGAAAAAGTTATTTATATGTTGTCATAGACTATTCATTGCGTGATCAAAAACGTCTCAGGCTTCAACTATCAACAAGGTAACATTAACCGAATCAAACATTCCATGATGATCAAGCAGAAAATGTAATTTCAGTGGAAGGAAACTCAGAAACACACTAATATTTTAAGACTGAAGTATTTAAACCTAATTTAAGCTCTTCCCCAAAGGAAAGCTACCCAGAAAAAACTAAGGTATGACAAAAACCCTTAGCACTACAAGCTTACTATTAACAGCTACATTCCTCATCTTGCAAGTAATCAGAAAGGAAACTGTTTTATAGCACAGCTAAGCACGGTATTTTGAAGAAAAAGGTCGGTGAACATCTAACATAAAGTTATATGGAATGGAAATATAATAATTGTCAACGACAAAATTATAAGAGATTATAAAAAATAATGTAACACTACTTGGGAAATAATAAATTATGCAACAGGAGGTAATAAAAGATTCAATAGCCATTGCACCACCTATCCTGATTTACTTCTTTATAAACAAATACAAAATGGAAAATAAGTTGGATAACTTTGAGAATTACAATTTACCTCCTGATATTTTAAATTACCATCAATTACAGATGTAATGATGTAAATTTTATGTGACATGATATTACATTTAAAATGTCTGCCCGCGGTAACTGGTAGTATAGATTAATTGTGTACGACTAGTGGCAAGTAAATAATAATATCCTTGTGTGTAATTTCTATTGCTCATTTATCCCAAGTTGTCATCGCATTTGTCTTGCTTTTGTGCACATGAATTCCAAATCACTAATATTTGAAATTCTCATCTACTGCAGTACGGGGGTATTTACTCCTCTTATGTCGTTTCAAACATAACATTTTAAACAAGAATTACCTGCTTGTGCCCATCGTGCCGCCCCTCATGATATTGTACATCACAATTACAAACAATACAGGTGACTACACATTTAATTGACGTCCGAAAACTTAATAATTGGTGCTATAATAGTGTACGGAGCACTATTGTAGCGTAAATACACGTGCATAACAGTATTTTGGAGTGTCATCGAGCTCAAAGTGTGGAACTAAAGGTCGCTGAGCGGCAACAATATTATTATATTCATACAACGAAGCAAAGGTCTACTTCCACTGTTGTTTTCTCATAATTACACTTTTAAAGATATTTCTACAAATCAAACATCTGAACAGCCATACTCCACAGTAAGTACATAGAAGGGCACTACGGGGAACTTATTGGGCAAACAAACTTTCAAGCACAGCAAAACTCCACGACACTTCTCCAGAGAGAGATAAGACTGTTATGTAATAATAAAAATAATGTTACTTAGCCACACATCCCGGCTGTTGTTTAAGGAAAGACCTGTTAGAAAAACATGGCACTGTATACATGAGAAGAGTGCGGCCTGAATCGTGTGTTAGTGGACTGGAAACGTCGACGATTTTACCACTGAAAAATTACTATTGTATACATCGCTATGGATGGGCGTTCATCGTAACATTAACATTCGGGCTAGGTGTGATAGACCCAATATCAGAACAATTATGTAAAGCTGTTGGATTAAATATTTCTGGTTATCACATAATCTGGGTCAGGGTTTGATAATCAAACAAGATCAGACTTCAGACATAAACATATCTGCACGTTGAATACAAGGGTGTAGCCGTACTATAAAATCTTCTCTAAATGTAAGAATTCCACAAAATAACGTGTAAAAGTACCATATAACAACATGGACGTTACCGATATGGTCAAAATTTGTGTTCTTTACGAATGTACTTACAAAAAGAATAAACGACAAACATAACATCAGTGTAGATGCTTACTAACGTGAGCTACACGGGTCTGTCTGTAAATTAGTCCCGCGGGAAAATGTTTTAATTCATTTATGAAAATGGCTTGATCGTTCTGCAGTGTTAGCGGGTGAGTTCTTCTTAAGATGAAACTTGTACGAAGACCACTACCGCACTTATAAAACAGAAGCATCTATTCTGGAGACTGAGTGAGGTGTTTACAAAAATTACCACACTCGTTACAAGAGTGAGGGAGGTTCCACCAAATTCTTCAGAAGCGCATCCCCGTTCACACCACAAGTCTGCATATGTAGTTTTATTGAGCGCTTGAGAAAATTTACCATCAAATTGACATCAGCATCGTGACTGTTGCTTGAGATGACTCACCGGATGTTTTTCCAAATTGCCTCTCCTCTAAAACTGTTATGCTCATTGATTACAACAGTGTGAACGTTTCCCCTTATAAGTGACCCTGTGCGTTCGAAAATTAGATTTCTTGAATTACTTACTGACACATTCTTTACAAATTTGTAACTGCCTAGCAATATGCGTGAGCAGGTGCGTTTGAAGACGAGATATCAGGGGACCACTAGAGTACGGAAGCTCTAAAATGTCTTTAAGCAGTTGTTCATTAAGTACGAAACCGTTTACCACATCCACATCCATATGTGATACGAGTAATCTGTTTTGTACAAACGGATGGGAAACAGTGCTAATTACAACTCGGAAATTTGTATGAGTCATGCGAACATCACAGAGTCCGATGAGGTGACCTTGTTGATATTGTAGTCGGAAAGTATTGCTGAGTCATGTAAATAGCCCTGAGTATGATGAGGTGGCCTTGTTGATGCCATGAGATCCGGAAGAGTTTCGGGGCGTGGTCTTGACAAGATATTCTACACGTGATTGGATTGCCAGGATCAATCTAGACGTATCATGTAAGAGGTCTATATAGGCATGTGATCAAACGGCGAGAAGTATACAGGCCTTGGCTTCATAATGGCCTGGACTTCAAACTTTGGTGGAGAAAACTTGACTTTAAACAGCGGAGGACAGGAGATGTAACTTGTAGGAACCTGGCTTTAGTGTTTGTGAAGTATGGTAATAACCTATAACTGTGGATTGCTTAGGCACCTGGTATTGTACCATTTAAGGCAGCTTTGTATTATATGTCGGTGAGTGGTATGGGGTGCTGTATTTCAGAATTTCCACAATTTATGTTATGGAACAAATAGCGTGTGATGCTCGAGTGATGTATCTTTAAACAAAGTGTTAAAGTCAGTGAAATCGTCGCCGTAAGACCTATGTGTGTCGGTGCGATATAAAGCCATTAGCAAAAGAAGTCAGTGAACACAGTATCAGTGTGATATAACAAGTGCCAATAATGAGAATATACACAGACAGTGAAGGGTACTTATCTACATATCAGCTTTGTTCAATGGTTGGTCCTCGCGTCTGGTTACCTATCTTTTTGTTGTTGCTTATTGTGTAAATATGGAGTCTTCCAACGTGTAATGGAGTTTGAATTACTCCATTACCTTAGTACTATATATTTTGGATTCCATTTATGTTTTAATATTATAGTGTGCGTGTCCACGAATTAAGAGTTCGAGATACCTTGGTCCCTGCTCTGATTTGCGCATGGGGAGCCATCTTGCGGTGAACTTGGTTATAGAAACACGAGGTGGCTAGTGTGTGCTGCGATCTGGCTGCGAGAAGTGAAGTTTACCGGGCGAGGGACCGTCCTCGACAATGCATGTCTGGGCGGTTTTTTTATTATTCTTGGGACTGAATTGAAGAGACGCTCTGAAGCTAAGCTCTTCGTTGTGGTTTAACGACAAATTAATTGCTCAAGAAAAGAAGATGCTGGTGAATTTCGATCCGGGTTAATGGATTTCCACCTGAGCGTTAGGCTCGAAGTTTGGTTTGTTCCTTTTAAAAGATTATCCACTTCTACAATCCGACCTCGTAAGTAGATTCATATGTACTTCTGAACTGGGTTGTCTCGCCGATGAAACTATTATTAATGACGTTTGAAGACATGGAGAAAATTTATGGCTATGATATGTGAGAAATGGAATATTTGATGTTTCGGACATTTGTTTTGAGCATTTAAAGTGAAGGACTTTTCCAACTGGTCTTGTTATGAGCTTGTAAGATTCAATCTAGGTTTGGGGTTTCAAATTTCGATGGTAACTATGATATTAATTTTAACTTTTGGTTCTGTTACTTAAAGTTTCATGCGCATGAAGCAAGATTTTATATTTGAGAAGCTCCTCACTAAGGTAAATATGTATGTAGTATCGGTGCAACCTAATCCATGTTTCTTATTTCCCTTTTAATAATAATAATTATTATTTGATTACTAAATTTTTTAAAACCTATTCGAGGGTGTTAGTTAATGTTGGAATATTGTTAAGATGAAATCTTTTCTGTGGTTTACTCGGTACTGGTGTAGCCATTTTGAATTATGGTGACTGTGTTTTGTTACTGTACGATGTAATAGAATGCACACGTGGGTGGGCGTTGTCCTGTTGCATGTGACAGCCGAGGATCTGAGATGATTATTGACGGCTAGAACCGTGTGCTGTGATGGTCTTGATTTTGCCGCCTTGTGGTGGACTTGCTGCTGTTTGGTGATATTCAAGTGATTTAAGTTTTGGTCACTTGTGTAATGTTCACTTATTTAATCTTTCTTGTGGATCATGTACCTTCATTTGGATTATTTCTTGAGGATTACTGAAGTAATATGGGTTGGTAGGCTATGACCGAGGTTGTCATTGGAGAAGTTTTCATCTTCAAGACTGTAACTGTGAATTTATAGATCTTAATTGTCATTTGATTCTCTTTAATTAATGCGTCGACCTTGAAGGTTTAATGTTCAGTTGATTTTCCCTTTTAATTGATCCAGGTACAATATTTAAATTTTAAATTATTTTTTTTGGGGCGAATTACTGTGAAATTTAAATTGTAGTTGGAGAGGTCGGTATTTTCTTTAAAATATTTTGTTAATTAAAGTTTTTTTCTTTCAAATTTATTCAGTAGTTATTATTCCAGCCATTTAGCTAATTTAACTTGTGTTATTGATTCGGCTGGCCTCTTGGCTCTGTTGCTTCTACAAATTGCGCCGACCTTCTGATTGGGATTGCACGGTAAGTCATGTGGTATCTATTATTCTTGTTTACTTGGTACAATCCCTGGTCGTGCTAAACGCTCTACCTTCATATTTTATGTTGTGAGAAACGTTATATTGTGAGTGTATTTTATGTATATTTTGGAGTATTGGTGAGGTACCCATCACGGTATTTGTCAGAAATAGTTAATTATTTTAGAATCAGTGGAGTTATTGATGAAGCAGGCTTAAGTCCCTACCTATTCGTTTTCAGAAGGCTAGGTAAGGCCTTAAGACGATGTACCAGTACACAGCCTTATGCACACACCCTGGGAGAGAAGGTACTATCATGCTCTATTAAAATTTGGGGGATCCATTCTGGTGAGCTCAGGCGCTTATAATGCGCACATTTCGAGATATTATTTTATCAATTTATTTTATTTTTATTATGTTAATAATTTATTCAGGTAGATTTCATTTGACGCCGAAGCGTGAGGCGATTATTTTATTCATATTTGATTTTATTTTAATAATATTGTAATGGTAAATTAATACCATTATATTACAAATGGCGACCAGCATACGGCGATTAAGTATTTTTTGATTATTTTAGTCATATGGCAATTGTTATTAATGATTTCATTAGTTCTTCACACATATATTACAGTGTGTGTGTGTAAGATATTGTATATCCCGTTTGCACTCCTTAAGAAATTTCTTACCACATCCAATACGAAAATGTGGACGCTATCCATTAATCGCAAAAATGTCTCTTTTTGCTATTGGTTTACGTCGCACCGACACGGATAGGTCTTATGGCGACGATGGGATAGGAAAAGGCTAGAAGTTGGAAGGAAAATGCCATAGCTTTCATTAGGGTACAGCCCCATCATTTGCCTGGTGTGAAAGTGGGAAACAACGGAAAAACATGTACAGGGCTGCCGAAAGTGGGATTTGAACCCACTATATCCCGGATGCAAGCACACAGCTGCATGCCCCTAACCGCACGGCCAACTCGCCCGGTGCTAAAATATGTTCTATAATATTCAATTTCGTTGAAATATTACCCCATTGAACACATTGATGTGGACGTGTCTAATCACCGCTTTCTTTTTTCACGCAAGTATTATATACATAAGCAAGTGCAAATTCAACTCATAATATAGACCAAAACTTTTACAAGCATCGTTCTCCACACAGTAAATGAGCTGAAATACATCTTGTATCTCGCAGAGTGGACTTGCTAAGTATCGCATTGATTATATTAATGTTGACTCTACCGAGTATGGGTCAACGGCTCTTGTCGAAGAAATCCCTTCTACAGAAATCTTCTCTGCAGAGTCATTACCAGAACGTGGACTCTGTTTACTATGCATACGGATGTGTTGCTGAATAGTTGCCTTGCTCACCACAATGCGTACGTAGGTATTGCCGAAGATACGACTTCTCAAAAAACTTTCTACCACATTCATCACTTGGAATGTAGTTGCAGGTGACGCCGAAGAGTTGACTTTTGAGAAAACTTCTTACCACATTGCTGGCAGGAATGTGGACGTACACCGGTATGTCGAACAAGGTGTTCACGAAGATGCCACTTTCTAGTAAACTGAAAACCACACTCAGCACAGGAATACGGCCGCTCATCACTGTGTGTGCACAGGTGTTTCACAAGGCCTGATGAATGAGAGACTGTATCACCACACTGATCACATGAACAATCAGGGGCATGAGTAAGCCGGTGTTCCCGAAGATGCGACGTCTGAGAAAACATCACACCACATTGGCGACAAAAATGTGTATAGAGGTGACTCCGGAGATGCGACTTTCGGGCAAACTTCTTATCACAGTGACTACAGGAATGTGACCGCTCTTCTGTATGCGTAAGGAGGTGATACCGAAGACTAGACTTGTCAGAAAACTTCATAGCACATTGATTACAACAATGCGGTCGCACACCACTATGTATAACAAGGTGACGCCTGAGAAGCCATTTCACTGCGAACGTCTTACGACATTGCTGGCATGAGTGTGGACGCTGATCGGTATGTGTATACAGATGACGCGCAAGTTCCCTCTTCTGAGAAAATTTCTTACCACATTGTTTACAAGAAAACGGACGCTGATCAATATGTGTGAGCATATGACGCCGAAGATACGACTTACGAGAAAAGTTAGAACCACATTCATTACAACGGAGAGCCCGTTGGCTAATGGGAACAGAGTCAGAGAACATGTGTAAGTTGCATTCATTATGGGTTGGCAAAATGCACTTTAGCTCACTTCCTTCTTTCAATACCTTGCACCGACTGTTACATGTACCCTCCGGACCTCCATTCAATAATGCAACGTTAACAAATCTTGAAAACAGAAAAAAGTTATTACATATTATGATTAAGAACAACAAAATCAAATACAATAAACTGAAGTAAACACAATATATGTACCATGATTGCTTCTTATCACATTACGTAGCAGAACAAATCTCAATAATTTCAGATGAAGGCTCTAACTCATAAGCCCATATAATTTCCAATTGCAAATAGAATATATGATAAGTTTGGACTTTAGCACAGCACATCCAAACAATTCAAGAGGGTCCTATATGGGAGCAATTATTGTGAGAATGCTTCACTTAGTGATTTCCTTACGTGCATTCTGCAACTTTATTTTAAATGAGACTCATCACATTTAGGATGCCAAATAACACCTAATTCTTTAATAGCTTCATCCTTAGTGAGGTTACTTGTTGACAAGATTTCCCTATCATCTACAGGGACATTGGCCAAGTTTTCTGGACAATTGGACGTCCAATTTCTGTGACACACTTGTGTACTCTAAAGCCGGGAAGAGACTAAATAAAGTTCCTCAGCAATTTCAACCTGTCAACACATCAGCGTAAAAATAAGAATATGCAGTAGGGTGAGATTCTGCGTGTTCGTCAGCAAGTTGAACCAGAAATCTCAGAGCAACAAATGGGGTAGAACTTGTAACAGTAGTAAGGTGGTAGTCCTTGATCTCTTCATCAGAAGATTTATGCCATGGTGAGGATGTAATAACACAAATTTGAGTATCTTAGGAATATCAGCTGAATGAGTAACAATATAACTTATGAAACTTAAAACAAAAGACAGGAAGTAAGGCTAAATTTCAGGGTCAGCCATTTACAAAGAGTTCAAAGCTACCCTAGTTCAATATTCACAACATCTGTCAAATTCAACTCTTGGCTTAGTTGTCATGCTAAAATCTTTGTGCACAAAATGAAATGAAATAGCGTATGGCTTTTAGTGCCGCGAGTGTCCGACCGAGGATATGTTCGGCTCGCCAGGTGGCGACCTGCGCGTCATGATGAGGATAAAATGATGACGACGACGACACATACACCCTGCTCTAGTGCCAGAGAAATAAAACAAGGGTGGTTAAAATTCCCAACCCTGCCGGGAATCGAACCGGGGATCCCTGTGACCAAAGGTCAGCAGGCTAACCATTTAGATATGGAGTCGGACTAGCACACAATGATGGGGCATATGAAAGCATAATGAGTTAGAAGTCACAAGGGGTACATTTTCCGTGTGTCCCGTTTCACTGTATTCACGCATGAAAATTAAATACAGCTGGTTAAAATCTGGAATTCTAGCAAACGTATTTTCAATGTGTTCATCCATTTTAACAGCATTATGCTTAGGCTGAGCTACAGGTGACATTTCAGGACGAATAGGAAATTTGCCATTAAGCCTGCTAGAATTACCCGTGTTCTTCACATGCCCTTTCTTCAGGACTAAAAAAATGGTTGATGGAGACCTTCAAGCTTTCAAAACCTTTGCAATTTTGTGTAAAGAAAATCATGAATTATACCCCTGGCACACCGAACCGTGGCGCAATTCTTAACACAAAACTCACGGATGGTGCCTGACAACCCCCAACCAAATTTGGTCAACTAACAAGGTGAGATAACCTTTCTTATGCAAGGTACTAGAAGACAAAATTTCATAGTAGACTTCAGCTCTTAGCAAGATATAAGTAGCAGAACGCTGCTTAAATATACTAACACTTAAAATGACATCACGAGCAATATACCAACTGGAACAATCAATTTTCTGTCAGGAAGTTGGCTTGTGGTTGTATTCACAATTGCACAGTTCAACATCAATGTATAATCTGACACATTAGAGAAGAAAACAATGTTGCATGTGGATCATCCAGGCTATTCATCAGTATTGCCTATACCAAATATAGGTAGCCATCAAATCTTAGTACAAATGCCAAGCTTTGTGACAAGACTACAAGACACTAAGGACAAATGACTCTCCCAGTCCAAACAATCTTTAAGTAGTAGTACAACCTCTCTTGAAGTGTTCTTCACCGCTACACAAGCTGTACTTAACTAAATATTTGAGTGGGTGGCACAATTGCAGACCTTCTAACAATTATATAATTGGGAATTGTTTGTTTTTACAAACCAACAAGGTGTAGGGTCCATTGTACCGAGGGCACTTGTGTTGCTTACACCATTTAGATAAATGAGAAGCAAAAATATAGATACGAAAGGTTAATTTTCCCTTATAAATTTGCGGCGATAATAAATGTTTGTTTGAACTTTCTACAATTAGAATTGCTATGATTATCAAGTTTTCAACACTTACAATTAAAGGAATTGTTGTTGTTGGTTTTGTGAAATAAAATCTAAAACATATGACAATGACAAAATGGCTATGAATCAAAGACAATCAGTGGATCCAACACACAATGGCTTATTTTCAGAGAAAATGCTTGTTGTCCAAAAGGGTCCTAATTCCATGTCACTGAACCGTGCAATAGTATTAATTAGTGGTAAAGCAGAACCATATTTTCCTCATATGGTTGTACTAATCACAGGTAATATAGACACATGGCATGTGATACCATTCACAGGTAACACAGACCAATGGTGTTCCACAGATTAGAGTACTACTCACAAGCAATGAAAACCGATGGTTTTCCTCACACAGTCCGACTAAACACGGTCACCGACTAGATCAATGATGATGATAATTCTGGTTTAAGGGGCCTACCCGCTTGGTAACCAGACCCTATTGGTACGAGGTGCAAAAAATAAAACAATTTAAACTTCAATAAATATTCATTGACAAGAATCTAAATAAAATTATGATTAAAAATTAGCATGAATTCAAAATAATCAGTGGATCCGATTGACAATGCTATAATGACTTCACTATGCAGGGTAGGATTACAAAGAACTTTAGGAGAACTTTCGAGTCGCAACGCTCAATGCTGCATCAGTCTATTTGCAAACCGGATTCGGCGTGCTTTCCTCCTCCATGGAGCGAGTTTGCTACATGTTTTTTAGACCCTATAGCCAAGAATATCCGCCCGAGAGATGGTAAGTTTGAATCCGCAGTTATGAATATTGTTTTAAAGTAGTTTCACATTTTCATAGCTAGCTGGTTAACATAACGCCACTGTAATGTGACTCTTCCTTCTCCTCAAAGACTAAGTAGTGCTTGACCTCCTCCTTATGGACAGAATAGTGTATGACCTCTTCCTACTCTGTACTCGTTACTGTTACAAAACTGAGTAAAGCTCAGATTTATCTCTAGAACCTCTTAACAGACAATCAAACTTATACCTTTATCGAATAGACCTAAATGAATTGCTGTTAAAATTTATACTCCATCCATTCAGATCAAAATAAATGCCTTCCTCACCTCCTCCATTAAGAAAAAAACGCTGAATCTCTGAGTTCTGAGATAGAGATTTGAACCCCAGAAACTACAACAAAAACTACACTCATATTCACTTAGCAAACTGGGATTGATATAATCTTTTTTAAAGAGAATCGGTTCATCATGAGATTCGACTCTTGATCAGTATCACTATTACAATTGAACTTCTGTTTTAACGGTCCACCTATTCAATCCTATATTAAGGAACGTGTATAGACTATATAGTATCGGAAATGTGGACCATTAAGACATAAGTGATCACAATTCAATACGGACCAAAACCATGAAGTTTATATCCTATGACATTGAGTAGTATGGCAAAGCGGGAAAAGCTTCCTCGATGGTGTCTGGAAATTCTACACCATCACCGCAACCATGAAGACAACATACTGCGATGGAGGAGAATGCAGGGAAGCCGGCTAGGAGGGAAGACAGATATCATCCAAGTCCAAATAATTTCACGGAGCTTGATATTGCTCCAGAGGAATAAATCCCACTTGCATTGACGGGCCGAACATACACACCAGTCTCAATCAGGCGGCACATCACATCTCAACATCAGTGATATTCTAGCACAGTTCCATCTACCAGCTGCGAACCGATCATTCGTATTTATGCCATTAAATATCCGGAGCTAAGCAGAGGCAGCAAAATACCTGCAATGCTCACACAAAGTACAACGCAGTGGAACAAAGAACAAACAATGGTCTTCCTGCCCCATTCTACATAGTGAAGATGAGAAATCTGAACCCAGGTATCAACCACTCGCTCCAAATCTACAATATAATCACCAAGCTCCTGCTCCATGCCACACGAGATTCTCCCCAAGAAATTTAGTAAGCAAAAATGGCCACCCCATCAAAACTTCTACAAATTTTTACACAGTCCTAGTCAACAAAATAGGACTGGCACATTTTGGATACATTCTACAGCACAGAACCTGGCTCAACAATGCTGCACAACTAACCGCTTTTGCGTCCATCCTCCACCAGGTCAGCGGTGGCACATGGGGTAGATAGCAGCTACACACAGGATGTTATCAGTGGCCATTTTCAGAAACAGAGACATCAAACATTCCGGGCCATTCGGATCCAGAATTCTAACGGACAAACCTAGCTGATGCGCATACCGTCCCGGATTATGGAAACAATGAACCAGCTTCTGAGGGATGGTTTCCTGATCTACGTGAAGCGACATCATGTGGAGGCCTCTTGGATATCTTGACCACAGCACAGACACTGCGATCGCTGCCAATTCTATGATCATCCTACTACTGCTTTCTTCAAAATGTATGTGCGATTTGTAGTGGTCAACACACCTCAAGTGCTTGCACGAGAAAGGGATTACTCAAATGCAACATTTTCAGTGAAGGTCATCCACCTTTCTCAGATAAACGAGAGGGTAAACATCAACATTGTCCCACTCTCCTGGAAAAAGTGTTACATATCACACCATTTGACATTCCTGCTCCATCCTCCCCTCCCACTCATCCTCTCCTTCCACTGAGACCATTCTGAAAATCATCACTTTGGAGCTCCAGAATATTGTCCCATTCCAACGTCCAGATATTCTGTATCAGATCCAGCTAGCGGCGCAATTGATCTTCCAGACTCACTTCGACGGAACTTCTCTGGAACGTAAGTGCAGTGTGCGTTATTTCTCCTTGATCCTAGTCCGCTGTTGTAGTAAATGAATGTTTATTACATTGATGTGTGTTTTTTAAGGGTCAAGTGACTGCTGCCCAATGGATGTCACGGAGGGGTAGCAAATAAGTAATAATAATAATAACTTAAATGTTTCCACCTTTTCAATACAATATATTCACAAATTTACAAAATTATACGGTACTAGTTTCGACCCATCTAGGGGTCATCATCAGCCGTATTGAAGCAAAGATCATTTGTGGCGAAATCCTAAGACAATATTATTTTAAAGAATAACAAGTGAAATGAGATGTTATGGTAATAGTTAATAATACAAGGAATATACATAATAAGAGGTTTTTAACAAAGAATAAAGTATAAATGGGGTGTTGTAAAAATTATAATCATGGAAATCAGTAAGTTCTTGTATTGAAATGAAATATGGCTTAGGAAGAGGGCTTAAGGTGGGGCTGAAGGGTGCGGGAGAAAGTGTAATTGTCTTGGAAAAGTACCTTTGATTAAATTTAGGATTGAGTTTAGGTTGGCTGCATTATTGTTTCTGAGGAAAGTGATAAATAGATCGAAGAGTATGTTGGGTTTCTCTGAGATTTCATTGAGATTGTGACTGGCATTAAAGTATTGGTCTAGGTGTATGTAGTAATTTTCCATTATGTTCAGTAAAGGGCCCTTGTTTGCTAATACGAGGATGTCCATGTCTTGTTCAATATTGGTGAAATTATGGTTATAATCTTGCATGTGTTGGCCGATGGCTGAAAACTTGTTGTATTTTATTGCGTTAGTGTGCTCGTGGTATCTGATAATGAAGTTTCTCCCGGTTTGCCCGATGTAGGTTTTTTTACAGGTGGTACATTTGATCCTATAAACTCCTGATTTTAAAAAACTGCTGGTCTTGTTGATGTGTGAAGTATTGTATAAAACATTCATGTTCTTATTGTTGGTTTTGAAGGCTATTTTAACGCCTTGTTTCTTAAAGATGTTGGTTAACTTGTAGATATCATTGTTGAACGTGAAGGTGGAAAATGTTAGAGGTTTGGTTATTTCTTTTTTGAGGGTAGTTTTTGGGCGATGTTTGTGTTTATTGATTATCCTTTCTATAAAATGATTGCTGAAGCCGTTGAATTTTGCGATTCCGCGGATTGTGTTGAGTTCGTTTTTTAGATCTTTATTGGACATAGGTATGCTGAAGGCTCGGTGAACTAGGCTGTTGTATGTGGCTCGTTTGTGGGACTGGGGGTGCACTGAATCTTGGCGAATGGTGGAGGCTGTTTGAGTGGGTTTTCTGAAAATTTTATAACTGAAAGAATCTGAGTTTCTAGTGATGGTTAAATCTAGAAAGTTGATTTTTTGATTTGATTCGGATTCTAGTGTGAATTTGATATGAGGATCAATATTGTTGAGTCTTAAGAGGGTGGTGGGTGCGTTAATTGATTTCTCATTCAATGGGGTAGCAAATGGTACTCATAAATCCATCCCTTCAGAACAACATTATCATTCTTTAAAGGAATATCTATCTGAAAACTTAAAAATAGAAATCACTATTGGAAATCAATTAATGGCTTTAGCTACATTTTATATAGCTTTGGCTATCTGCACCTCAGAAATTTTTAGGAAATACTGATCGTAAATACAGTACTTACATCACGATCACAGATTTTAAAAATACTTCATATATACATCACAACGAGCCATTTACGATCAACTATTACATGATATACTTACTCTTTCCTTCCCCCTACCCGCCCTACATCAAATACGAGCCCTGAATTTCTGATCCCCAGCTCTAACCTAGCAATGAAGTGTGACATCACCATGCTGCCTTCAATGGGAAATGACCATGTCCCTGCCTTTCTAACCATAAAAATGTACTAACAAACCCATAGCAACATGACCAACATCCCCAAATGTTATACGGTATACACGAAACTATTGGGTATCATACAGACAAACAATATCAGACATAATATGCAATACTGAACTTCCTACCTCACAGCATGAATTACAAGATAAAGTTCAGAAATTATAATCCCCACTAACTATTGTCAATCGACTCCACATTCCTCACCACACCTTCCATCTATACAAACGTCCCCTGTCTCCCTAAGCACTCCAAATATTAAAATATTCCCATGAACATTACAAGGCATACCTTCGATCTTGTGACCCAAATATTCAGGAAGAGAAGAGTTCGAACCTTTTTCTACTCTTCCTTCCACGTTTGTAATTCCAACATGAACAATTTGGCTATCATCATTTTCTCATTCTTTCATCAGGTTTCCATGGTCCCATATCGAACTGGGAATCAAGCATGGTTTCAAAATAAGATCTTCATATGACCATGCTATTTTCTGTGGAACCACCTGAGTTAAGATTGACGAATACCACACCTTATACAAACAAGAGTTATTCTTCATATGAATGACATATGTTTTGCAATTTTCTTTTAAGAGGACAAAGGTACAAACATTTAATGACTTATATGCTTCAAGCTGAATCATCTCTCCTGTGTGTACGGACTTAACAACTGAGTTTCTCACCTTACATATTAAAGAATTTTACTTTTACCGTAATCTCGTTCCAAATTTTGGTACCAAAATTTTAACCAATTTTTAATCACTACTGTAAGTGTGCCTTGAGTTTGATACTGCTTTTTGGATGTTTGTATTTTGTTTAAATGATCACTGGCTGATGATGACACGTAATTAGTGTCGAAACTAGTACCACTCTTTTATGAACCGCATATGGTATAATTCACATCAATAAATTAGTTTTGAAAAGGTGGAACCAAAATACCTTCAATTTACAGACAATCAAAGCAATTCTACCCCTATTACCTAATAATGCATAACAAATCTGCACTCAGTGAAAACAAAACAATGACTGACATTTCTGCAGATCATTATAAAGTAATTTTCTCACCATCTTCCGATCTCAATATCTACCACGCTGACCACGATGCAATATCGGAATATTCAGTTCTTGACTCCCAACATCCCCTAAATGCTCCTATTACAGTCTAAGATATAAAAGACGCACTCAGGACCAAAAAGAACGCTGCCCCTAGACTGGATCAAATTACTTACCGACACATAAAAGAAGCTCCACATCCCTTCCTACAACTCCAAAATGAAGTATACACCATAATTCTCCATACAGGAATCTTCCCCACCCCTCCCCCATATTGGGTACATACCAAAAATTTGTCATTTTTAAAACCCCAAAAGCTACTATCACAATGAACTTCATATAGACCCACGAATCTTCTAATAGAGTGTTCTAAAATCTTAGAAATCATCTTAGCTCACTGTATACACACCTATCTCGACCCCTTACGTCTCATACCTCAGTATCACGCCAGTTTCTGTCCTCAGCACTCCATGTATGACCATGTCTTTCATATCTATGTATCCATCACAAAATATTTACCTACAAAAATATGTGCAGCCCTTACCATTCTTGATGTTGAGACTGCCTTTCAACGGACTGATATATAAATTCCATCATCTTCCAGTTCCAATGACAATCACCAATTTCCTAGTCAAAATCAGTATCCAAAACACATTTACCTATACCTCTCCAATTAAATCAGGAGTACAATAAGGTATCCCAGTCACCACTTTTATATGTCCTTTGTATCAATATTACCCAACCTATACCCCCACTTTCATTGTGTCAGTTTGCTGAACCAATAGCAATACTGGCTGTGGAATCCAATAACTGATCCTTGCAACCCCGTCACAAAACCAACTTAAATGAACTCGAACAATGGCTCAGTCTATGACAAATCAAAATTAATGTCAGCAAAAAATGTATATTTTTCCTAATCGTAAATGTAGATACCGTCCCACTTACAAAACTTTCTAACCTTAAATAATAAACCCCTTGCTGTAACAACCACAGTTAGTCACTTAGGCATACGGTTTCAAAATATTTTATATTTGCAAAGATTGTGGAAGAACCTTCCTCTGGGGGGTTACAACAAGAAGTCGCGTAGTGCAATTTTTCGGTGCAAACACAGTAAGAGACTCTTCTACAATCCTTCCAACGGCAAACATCATGAAGAAGTTTGTAGTGAGACTCCAACGAGAAAGAAGTTTAAAGATCTCAAAAGTATTCTACCAGATAGTTATTTATTTATGAATAGTAAACCTTTAACAACATTTCAAACTCTACTTCATTGTCTAGATTTACAACAAGTTCCGTTCCTATGCTCACATCTCAGGAGGAAGAGAGGCAAGATAAAGAAGAGGAAGAAAAAGATAATCTGAATGGTATTTACAATCGGAGTTTTTAATTTTATTTTGTATTGCAGTGCAAACATCTAAAGAAGGAGAGCAAAAGGATGCGGTACAAAATGAAGAAGGCAATGAAAAACGAGACGTCCGAGAAGGTCCCAACTCCTTTTTATCAACAAAGCAAGATAAATACAGTTTTCTACATATCAAGTGTCTGCACGTAGTCCGGAATATAAACAAGCCTCTGTTTCCGTATGTAGATGTAAGATCCCAACCTACCCGTAGAACGCTTGTAACAGATAAGAGCGGATCAAGATTGTCATTACACAAAGCATGAAGCAGAGATTCTAAAAATTGAGCAAGAATTACATTGTGTGGGTAATGTAATAGATTTTACATACAGTCAGTACAGTACCTTTCTTTTTCTGTAGCATACAGTACACTATAATGTTGCAGACTCTTCAATAACCTACATCTCTTAGGGTGTTACCTCCAACTCTATCTGTAGAGCAGGTCTCAAGCCTGGATAAAGCAAGAGAGACACCCGAAATAGCAGGCTAGGTAAAATGGTCGTTTAGGGGGGGGGGGGAAATGTTATTCTTGTATAACAGCGTTAGTAGTCTTTTTATTGAAAAATGCTACATAACTAAAGATGTAAAACGTAACATTTCTAATCATTTTTGGCCGAACTTGAGTTTTCAAGTTTTTGTACAGGCTTTTGTACAAATATTCATAAATAAAAACTTGGCTGAGTTGTAAGGAGATAGTTGCATAAAATGTACAAATAAACTTGTAATGCACACCTCATTAATACACACTTTTCAGTCACTGCTCATTAGCCCACACTCATTAGTAACTGCTAATATGCCCTTGCTCAATTGCTCCCTGATCATTTGAAATTGCTTATTAGACCCTGCTCATTAAGTCATGCATAACTGACCCTTGCTCATTACCGACTGCTCATTGCTGATGACCACGCAGTTTTCAACAGTCTTACCCCTCACCTAGCCAGTTTACCAAATCTGGAAGATGGATGGGTGTTTGTAAGATATTGAGAATTATATGACATTTTCTCAGCCTAATTTATTCTATACAAACTAGATATGGCAACATGGTTATGGCTGAATAGAGGGTGTATGACGGTAGTGCTTCTCAATATTTTGTGATTATGGTTGTACCTAAATTGAATAACGAAGTGAAACTGTGAAAAACTGATGTACGTATTAGATTGTTATTAGATCTTAATTAGTAATGTATTACCGGTTAGTTTTAAGTCATTTGGGGACGAATCTGTGTATATTAACACTGAACTTGAACATATTTCCTAAGAGTAGTGAAGTGGAGTTACCCTGAGCCTACACAATCGATTTCTATATCGATCGTGATACCATTCCTCACCACCATGAGCTCTTGCGTAGCACGTCAGAAGGCTGTTTCTAGGCAAGATATAAATCCTAACATTCAGAGTAGTAACTGTCATGGTTGGTTCCATTGCAAATGTGTTAGTATACGAGACGTTGTATCAAATTTCTTAAAATCTGAAATTCAAGTTTGAAGGTGTGCTCGTTATGAAACGGAAACTCGAAATAGTGTACATACCTTGGAACTAGCAACAACGCAATCTATTGGGTACATCTATCAGCTCTTACTTGAGGTGAAGGAAGAAATTGCAGAGGTTAAGAAATGAAGTGTAGAGGTTGAGCGAGAGTTAGGCAAAAGTTTGGAGTTAGCTCACGTAAAGTTGGATGAGAATGCAACATTTATTAAAAAACCAGTCTGAAGTAATAAATCAATGCATGGAGAAAATGGAGAAATTGAGAGAAGAAAATTTAAATCTTAAGAAGCAACTAAAGGACAAACAAATACAGTTAGATGAACTCGGTCAGTATGGTCGTCGTAACACTGTTGAAATTTTAGGTATATAACAGACTAATGAGGGTATTTATGAAATTGTTAAACCTGTAGGTCGAGTATTAAATGTGGAGATCAAGAATGAATCGATTGATGCATGTCATAGGTTGAAGAGGCAATTGCATCAAGCTTCAGGTGCCATTGCAGTGAAGTTTTTACACCGTAGTGTCAAGAATGAACTCATTCAAAAACACACAATTAAAAGGGATTTTAATGCGTCTCATCTCGGATTCTATGAGTACGAGACGGTGTATATAAACCGGTTTGATGTCCCTACAAAGAAAGATCCTTGGACAAGCTCGAAAAATTAAGGAGAGAAATTATGCTTTTCTATGGCTAGATCATGAAGGTAATATTAAACTCTAAAAAGATAGGGTGACCGGCAGGTGTTTAATCTAAAACCCCATGACGATGTGAATGGATTAAATGAGACTGTGTAGCTGTTGTATTTTCAGAAAAATGATTTAAATGTAATTAATATTTACTACAAGAAAGTAAGAGGGTTAAACAGTAAAATTCTGGAGTTTTATATTAACAATAGTGAATGAGAGTACGACATTATGTTGATTACGGGAAATATGGTTACAAGCTCATTTTGCTAACAGCGAACTATTTAGTAGGGATTTTAATGTGTATAGAAAGGATCGTATAGGAACAAAGAACGAAGGAGGGGCATTAATAGCTGTTAAATGTTCTATAGCATCAAGAAAAATAACGCTAGATTTTGGTGATACTGAAGCAGTTTTGTAAAAATTATATTTAATGGTCACAGTTATGTAATAATGTCAGTGTATTTTTCACCTGCATCCAAATTGGAAACATATTTGTACTTCTATAGGCTGTTTGAAGTTAATAAGGACATTTTTAAATTTAGATCTTATTATAGTTTATGACTTTAATTTGACAGTAATTCCTGGCGAGCAAAGTAATCTTGTAAATTTTGGACCTGCACATAGATCAGGGCCTCTCAGAGTGCATGCACTGTGCACGGTGCAAAAGACGACTTGGCTTGGTTGACCAGAGTGCAGACCCCCTCTCCTCGATTTGGAGCAACAGCGCTCCGCCTGTCACCCCCTTCCTCACTTGCTCTGTAGCGCTCCAAATACCAGCCAAGTTGAGCCGAGCTGAGCCGAGCTTAGCGAGTAGCCCAGAGATGAAGCGTTGGTCCGAGCCGAGCCAAATGGGACCGATGTACTGTGCACAGGATCTCTGCGCCTTAATTCACACGCGTGAGATTTTGGGCGCTTGAGAGGCCCTGACATAGATCTCTAGCTGAGTTCATATCATTCTATCAGTTGCACTTGGTCAATAATACTTTTAATGCAAACGGAAATACACTTGATCTTATTATTACGAATGTTAACACATTAACAGTATATAGAGATGAGTGCCCCTTAGTTAAGGAGGATAGTTATCATCCTCAAATTGTAGTCACACTACTATTAAACAGAGAGCATAGACATCTTTCACAACAACCTAAACAATCTAAGCATTTCTTTGACTTTATAGGGGCTAATTTCTTTCAAATGTATAAAATGTTAGAGCAAATGGATTGGTCTAAGATTGTAGAATTTACAAACGCTGACCAGGCAGTTGACTGTTTTTATGCTCAGGTACACTCCGTATTTTTTGAAACGGTACCAATGAAGAATATTCACACAAAGAAAAAACTCCATGGTTTTCTAAAGACACAATAAATAACCTGAAACTGTAGAAAATCCATTGAATGCGAGGGAAATATTCAGAGTATAGTAGGGTAAAATTTAGCCAGTTAAGGAGAGTAACGAAATATATGAACAATAAATCGTATAAGAATTATATTTCTAGACTTGAAGAGAATATCCGAAGTCATGTCGATCAGTCCTGGAGCTATATGAAATGCAAAAGAAGCACAAAGGAAAGTTTACTACAGGGCATGAAATTCAACAATATCTCACTTAATAATAACAAAAGTATAGCTAATGGCTTTGCAAACTTTTTTGGATCGGTATATTCGAAACCTCCAGCAACCTACGATATTCCTGACACATCTGATTTATATGTTAATTATCCGTTATCTCTAGAATTCGTGAATGCAAAGGAATATATGTTGGCTATTAAAAAGTTAAAACCTAGCAGGCCATGTGGTGTTGATGGAATACTGCCGCATCTACTGAAAGCATGTTTGAATGCGTTAGATTTCCCCTTACGAGTCTTATATAACATTGTGGTAAAAACGCAAACCTTTCCAAATGTATGGAAGATAGCGAAAGTGCGTCCAGTTTTAAATGTGGCCACAGTAAAATTATTGAAAACTATCGCCCTGTTTGTATTTTATGTGCATTGGCTAAAGTATTTGAGCAAATAATGTACACGCGTATATTTAATCATGTGAGGGTCAGTATAAATATTAATCAGCATGGTTTTTTGACAGGTAGATCAACTAATCTATTGAAATTTATACAATATGTGTATGCCGTTTTGAATAATCAAGGACAGGTCGACGTAATATACACATATTTTTCTAAAGCTTTCGACAAATTAGATCATTACATTACCTAGCCAACATTAGAAACAATCTTCGAGAAAGGGACCGCTAAATTGAGGAAAAAATTAAGAATGCTGCTATTCTAAAAAAATTAAATTCAACGGCGTTTTCCCATCACTTATCACATGCATTTCACCTGGCACGTTGTTTCCTCTCAAACTTGGTTTTTCAAGTTATTTTGCTCCCCTCCTAGCCATTCATGGTGTTGGCGTTTCTACAAAAACACACTGTCAGCCATAATTTTCGACACAGTGTTTTCATTCTGTTTTTGGATTGTTATGAAAGTAAAAATTTTAGACTAAGAGGTCCGCAACCTCAGCACAGCCACTTATTGTTCGTTTCCGCCTATATCATTTGTTTTCTTTTCTCTTCTCAGGCTAGCACACTTTATGGACTCAACTATGTTTTATATTAACCTTTTTCACTGAATTTGTCTCAGCAAGTTATTTACTGCTCTTTCTAAATGTAAATATTGTACGGTATATTGTTATTGTTTTTATTTTTGTCATGTCTCCTTTGCCTTTCATTTGTTCCTTCATTACGTTTTTAGCACATTTTAGCTAGTATTATGTAGATTACTCTAACCTACCGCCCTTATTTCACTGAAGATGGCTCAAACGATCGATACATGTTTGAATTTTATTGCTCTATCTAATGATGGAGTTATGTTTTGTACTGAATTAGGAGGATACATTTCTTTCTTTGTAAATTAGACCCTGGCATTTTAATGAGAAATGTTGTAGTGTTTTGGACTGACCCATCCTTGGTTAAAACTGGTTGGAACTTATCTTAATGAGCGGAAACAATATGTTTGCTATCATCAAAATGAGTCTTACGCATACAATGTTACTTCTGGTGTACCAGAAGGGTCTAACCTTGGACCTTTATCCCGTATTTTATATATTAACGATTCGCCCTCTAGAATTAGATTTCCTCAATGTTTATTATATACTGATGATGTAAAACTTTATGAAGAGATTTAAAATGTTGATGATATGTTGAAATTACAATATAAATTGGATTACTTATACACACGGAGTATTGAAAACTGTTTGCAACTTAATATAAATTCTGTTCCATTCAGATTTCAGATAAGAAAAATACATTGAACTATGTATATAAAATTTGTAATAAAGAATTCAAAGTTGTTCACTCTCTTAATGACTTAGAGGCAATTGTTACAAGAAATTTATCTTTCAAGTAGCATACTAATACCATGGTTAATGTTTTCTAGAAGAAATAGGGTTTTTAATTAGAAATTCAAGAGATTTCACTAACACGTATGCACTCACCTTATTGTTCAATAGTACTGCCTGATCCAAACTTGAGTATTCATGTATAATTTGGTCTTCATGTTATAAATATTATCCAAATCAAGTTGAAAGAGCGCAGAAATGATTTTTAAGATATTTGCTTATAATAATAATACTATATTTCCTTTTACAAATTATGTTTCGTATGAAATTTTGTTGTATGAATTTAAATAAGTATCGCTAGGCAGTAGGCGTATAATAGCTCAAGAAATTTACCTCTATAAGACTGTTAATGCTTTAATGTTAGAAAAGGAAATTTAAAATTTTGGCAATTGTTCGTAACTCCAGTCTCCGTTTATCAATATGTGTGAAACATACAATAACGTCATTAATAAATAACATATAGATCTTGATTTCGTGTATGAATATAATACATATGTAAATATATTAAAAGAACTGTACTTGTCAAAGTGATTTGTTTATATGTATAATATTTACATGACTTGGTTACAATTTATTTTTTAAATGTGGTAACAGACTTCTGCATATGAGATACTGTTTCGTCCATTTCATTACCTCATTTACATAGCATTTTCATATTTTCTTCTTTTGGGAATTTTTGTGTGATTTGTGTATAATTTGTAAAAGCCATATATAATTGGAGCGTGTCTCTGTTGGTGACATATTTAATAAATAACTTTAATGCTACTAAGTTTCTAAGTTCACTTCCATCATTCTTAGATCAGCCTTTTAGGCTGATGGCCATGCAGTATTTCAAGACTCAAAAAGCTAGTGCTCTACCACCTAAGCTACTCAGCCTAAGTTAGTCTGCAATGTTTCAACATCACCTCTGTTCAGTGATCCTTAGATCTGCCCCTTAGGCTGATGACAGTGGAGCGCTCATCTCCTAATTTAGCCTACACAGACTTGATAGCTATCTTTCAAAATATTTTTCAAATTCTGAAGCCAAAGCTTTAATCTCTAAGTGATGTAAACATTCTGGTATGGAATTAGATGTCTCTGAAGTTCAAATCTATAAGCTCAAAAAGTTAAAAATCAACATGTGAGTATCTCCGTGGTCGCTCAGCTCTGGGATCAACCTCCATTAGTCCATATAAGCAATTCAAATGTGTTAGGCCTTACACCACATCCCTAGTCCCATATAAACAATGTATACACACCATCATGTACAGAACTACAAGTTCACCTCCTATTCCCTCAGGTTGCCTTCCATTACGCTCCTGTCAGCATTAAACGTTACACCATCTACCTAGTTCCATTAGCAAAACGTGCAGCCAACATCTTGCACTGGCTAAGAAACGGAGCACTGCCAACTATTGAGCCTGTCCACTTCATGATCATATCGATGAATCCAATCAATAAATTAATTAATTTAAAACACCACCTAATTGATACTATATTTCTTGCCTTTTGGCACAATTATAAAAATTTATCATATACGGAACATGTTTTGACCACTTAATGATCATCTTCAGCTCTCTTTTCATACCTTAGACTAAACAATTTGATTAGTAAGTACATTAAAATCTTAAATTACTTTCCCATGAAAACATATATATTGCTTAAAGCACTTGAAATTTGGGAGGGGAGAGGGGAAATAAGTGGGGGATTTTACTGATGCGGTGTGTAAAAAGGTACTTAAAATGCAATTTGCGTCTATGGTAATATAAAAACTTATTTCCTAATTAAACATATTCAAAAAATCTTAAGTCGTCTGTATGGGCACTTTACATAAAAACACTAGGTGGCTTGATCTTGCTTATGTTAAAATCGATGTGTATAACAGTCTTCAAGTTTCTTACTGATTGTCTGTTGTGTTAATTATCCTCCTTTAAAGTTGCTTTCTATTTTTAGTACCAGGTTGTGTTGAAATGTTAATATACAAATGTCCTATGGTGACTTCTCTATTGAGTTGTGTCAAATAGCGGCCTTCAGGTTTGGGCAGCTTGCCTAACGATCTGCAACCAGCAGAAATATCGTAAAATGTTAAAATGTGTCATTAAACGAAATTGTTCTAATTTAGTTTGACCTCGTAAAGAGGTTTAATCTCACCTTTCTGGAACAGTGTTTATACTCCACCGCCTTGGGACTGTTTTCGTGTACACGACCTAGTGTTATAGCTATGTGTCAAAGTTTGTTTGTTTATACTATTTGCCAGAGAGAGGGGAAGCAAGGTCGTGTCGTATTCTGTGCTTCCATGATGTCGTGTTTGGTTATTTCACTTGTTTGTCTGATTTGCCTTCTGTTTACCCATTCTACGTATTTACTTATATGCTCATGTAGGAGGTTATTTTGGTCATTCATTCCGTTTAAATTCCGTTCTTTAATTTCTAATTTATCGACAAAATGTGGATATTTTCTAGGTTGTTCGTGAGACTTCCTTTATAATCCTTCTAATGATTTGAAGATCTTGCTTAATGTTAGTGAATTTATGGCTTGCCTCTTTCATATGAGCTCCCATAGCAAAGAACGTCCTGTACTTCTCTGCATTAACATGCTCCTGATATCTAATTGTAAAGCTTCTCCCTAACTGTCCTACATATGTTTTTTTACACTGATTGCATATTAACTT
The DNA here is from genome assembly GCF_040414725.1 of Anabrus simplex. Lineage (NCBI taxonomy): Eukaryota > Metazoa > Arthropoda > Insecta > Orthoptera > Tettigoniidae > Anabrus > Anabrus simplex. The sequence continues at coordinate 123,388,370 of NC_090274.1, forward strand.
ATCAATGCCTCACTCCTGAAATTCGTCCTCCTTAAATTTATTGATCTCGTTATGATTGAATAATCTATGTTTCATGTCCTTGTTAGTTTAGTATGCTACTTTGATGTTGTGTTTCTTATACAAGTTCGTTATCTCGTAAATCCTCAGGTTATTAAAGATGAATTTGACGTACCACTTCACTTTCTCTGATTGCCTCTTCAGTTTTATTTGTTGTTGATATTTGCACTTAGTAATGATTTTATTGATGTACTTCAAACTATAACTGTTAAAAAGGGATTGCTGGCGGACATAAGCTAGTTCCTCCTTCCTGTCTTTTTCTTTTCATGGAATTTCAAAGGCCATGTTTATAAAAGAGAGTTTCTTTTGTGAAATAGTATGTAAGGAGTCGCTTTGTAGTTTGGTCGGTGTAAAAGTGGGTTTTCTGTGTATTCTAAAATGGAACTTGTTGTTTTCCCGGATTGTTTGGATGTCTCGAAAAATGAGAATGCCTTCTTCTTCTTCTTCTTCTTCTTCTTCTACCGTAAATTTAATCGAAACAGACTTTCAACGTATTAGGTCGGGTTACGTACATGTATTATGTGTCGAAGAGATGTTAAGTACAGAACAAAAATGGCCAGCCGGACACCAGTGGGATCCGAACCCACTACCTCCCGATTTTGCGTCAGTTGCTCTACCAATTGAGCTATGGTGGCGTAGGCCATCTTTGTTCTGTTTGAATGGATCTGAGCTACAGGTCTGGCAGGGGTGCCACTGGTGTCCGGCTGGCCATTTTTGTTCTGTACTTAACATCTCTTCAACACGTACTACATGTACGTAACACGACCTAATACGTTGAAAGTCTGTTTCGATTACAATGCGGTCGTGAAAATTCAATATTCATCGTAAATTTAATGTTTGGGCCTAAGTTATTTAAGGTACTTAGGAGGTTGTGACTGTTCTTTATTTATTATGGCATAAGTATCATCAACATATCGTATCCAGAGATCTAGTCCTTTAATGTGGCCTACAATCTGAGTGTGTTCTAGGTAATCGAGGTATATATTAGCTAAATCCCTGAAGCCGGAGCTCGCATATGGAGCCCATTTTGCTGATATATTCTATTATAGAAAGAAATGAAATTATGGTTCAGTACGAATTCCAGGATAATCATACAATTTTCTATTTCCAGTTTACTAATTAGTTTCTGTTCCAAGAGGTTCCTTCTTATAATCTTAATGATGTATTTTATGGGAATTTTAGTATATATATCTTTAATGTCAAAATAACTTGGTGCATGGGAAGAAGTTTATTTGAGGTCTTTAACAGCCTTGCAAAACTCCTTGGAGTGTTTTATCGATGTTTTGGTGTAAAAGATGTAATTCTGAGTTTAAAATTCATGAATGAATTGAGAGGTTTTGTATGTGGACTTTTCGGAAAGTTAATTACCGATCTATTAAATATGTCATTTTTTATGTAGTTTAGGCATAACCCTTGCTCTGGGAAGTCCTGGGTTCATATTTATGTGCTTCTGTATTTCTTGGCTGTTTAAGAGGAAGTTACTTTGCTTTAGTAGTCCTTTCAAGTTTCTTTGTACTTTTAGGGTAGTGTCTTTCCAATGACCTTAAATTGGCTGTTATTGAAAAAAGTATGTTTTCTTAATGAATTCGGTTTTGTTTATTATTACAACTGTATCTCCTTTATTGGCTTCGTTACAACATTAATTTGTCTAATTTTACGTTGAAGTTCTCTATCTTTGAATTGTCGGAGTTCGATTCTAGTCCTTTAGTTACAGAGGGATTTTTTTCCTAGCTTCATACCTTAGATCATTTTCAATATTGATTGGTAGGGTCTGTTTGGCCATTTCCATTTCTACTAACGTTTGAGTTAGTTCTTGACTTTTATTGATACTATGCGAATTGTGATTTGGTCCTTCTCTTAACATTTGTCATTCTTGTTCTGTGAAGGTCGTGTTCGACAAATTTTTGACAGGAGGTAGGAGTCTATCATTATTAAAGGGTGCCTTAAGCTGTGGTGTATTTTGTTTTGCTGGGGCATTGTTTTTTAGATTTTCTAGTTTCTTATTTAATGTGAACTGTTTCTTTTCCATTAGACTCTCTATTTTATCTCTACTGTATTTTTGTACAGAATGCCATTCTAGCAGTACTAGGTTTGTTGAAGCTGAAAGGTGCGCTAAATAAAGTTCCCTGTTAAGGAAGTTCTTCCTGTATATAAATTTGATTCCTCTCTTAATCCAAAGACGGTTGATTTTTATTTGTGTTGTAATCTGGAATACAGTACGTATGTTGTTTATTGCGTCCATTTTAAAAATTTTGGAATCAGGTTGAGGCATTCTTTAAGAAATGTTATGTCTTCACTTACTTTTGGAAGTTTCATCTCTAGTTTTTGATAGATGTTTGCACTATTTCTTGCTAGTTAGCATTCGTATTGCAAACTGTCCACTTCATGACCGCATCGATGAATTCAATAAAAAATGTATTAAACAAATTAATTTAAAACACCACCTAATCGATACTTTAAGATTTTAACCTACTTACTAATCAAATTGTTTCATCTAAGCTATTTAAAGACAGCTGAAATGACCAATAAGTGGTCGAAACATGTTCTGTATATGATTTTTTATAATTGGGAAAAACATAAGAAATAAAGTATTGATTAGGTGGTGTTTTAAATTAATTTGTTAAATAATTTATTGATGGTGCCAACTAGACGGCGTGCTGATCACTAGATTCCACAGGCAGACTTATTTTAATTTTGTGGAAATTTCTCACGAGCTATGATCAAACCAACAAGTTCAAACCATGAGTGAAGTACAGGAGACAGAATTCGAGAATGATCTGGATGGACCTGTGTTCGCCTTGAACCCAACATATTGGGATATCGAGGACTTCACTCCACGTCTTGTCTGCAGAGGGAGCTACTGAACATATCAATAGCAAAATCCATATTGTCGAGGATTAGAGGTGTAAAATCTAATTAAGCTAAACAGTACTTACTTGTCTTCTTCTTTGAAACAAGCGACCAACTGGCCTACTGTGTGTTCATCTACAGTTACTTCATTCTTAATATCGCTGGAAGGCTGTAAGGAAAAATCATGCAAAACAAAGTAAAAAATAATGAGTAAACAGATAACTAGAGTAAAAGTTTATAAATAGACATGACATAGTTGACAAAATAAATGGCATAGTTGCACAATAAAATTATAAATTTTTTCTCCCGGTCTAAAAAGGAAACAAGCAAACAAGTGGCAAGTCAATATTATATGAAGAACAGGAACAAGAAAAGGAAATCATAACAAGATAAAGAGGACAGCACTGGAAGAGGGAGCTAAAGAAGAAACACTTGACGGATGACAGTAATCTCTGCAATTTCTTTCTTAGCTTCCTACAACTCCTGTCATCGTGTTCATCCTCTTATGTGTTCTTAAATGACTGGTCACGCGTTTGTTTCTCGTGTTCCCACGGATGACTCTGATTGTCAGACATACATTGGATGTTAACCTGAGAAAGGTCAATCTCTTGCCTACCATGTTCAAGTTCGTACAACAGTCAGTTGATGGACTTTTCATTGACTATATACAATCTGAAGGCTTTATTAACATAGACTTACAATATTAACATTCATATTTTACAATTCAATGCTAGACAAATCAGAGATTACTATCAGAATATGACGGCTAGTTGCTGGTCCAGTCAGGCTGTCTGAGAACAAAGAAGTTGTTAATTGATAGAGAGGTAGAGTCCTTAGCCTAGAAAGCAAAGAATAATGGCGAAGAAAATTTGATTTGGTCACCACACACCGACTTATAAACTGCAGGCCATCAGGATGAGCAGGGGACGCATGACAGGGTAGTATTCATCAGAGATACAGAGCCACAGGTTTTGGTTTCGTCTTAAAAGGACTCTGTTCAGAGAGTTTAAAACTACCTAGTATGTTTCATATTCATGACCAGAACAGCCTAACCTTTCTTTAAATGATCATTCAACTGAAGTAGTCTGTACTTGACTTTGTATGCAATGTCAGTTTAATGTTCTCTCTCAGGATTTTTGAAAGAGAGAAACCTTACACATCGTTTCCTCATAAGTCAACCTTTCACTGTTCTAACAAAGGTGAAAGGATTCAATGTAGTTAAATGTCAATAGAGCAATATTGAAATGAATTCATCAATCTAAACCTTACTAAATACAGTTGAAAGATCATAACTAATGCTGTACATTTTCAAACCAACAACCAGCGAAAGAGAAGAAACTCCCACTGTCCTGTGTAGCAAATGCTGCAAGAAAAATCAAGGCTGCAAAGCACATGGGTAACACTTCCCTGGAAAACCTCAAGGCTCAATTCATCTCAGATGAGTCTCTTCAGGATCGGCTGCATCTATGGATATGCCACGGAGCACATGTAGAATTTTATTGACTTTAATGTAATATTTTATACCGGAAAGGCAACCATTTTTCACAACAACAAAGCTTTAAAAAACAATCTATATTAACTTCATGAGATGAAATATGCTTGAAACAGACGATTCTCCAGATATATCCATAAAATATTTTCAATGGACGGGTCATATGCAGATTAAGTAGGCCACAGGTGGATGAAGACAGAAATGATGTTTAATTAGCTGTAGAAAATGAAGGCGAACTGAAGTACGGGAGATAAGATAGTTGAAACGTTAAGAGTGACAACATTGCAGGAAGGACGCCATGAAATGGAATCTAATAGTGTCACTGACAGCACACTGTATGGGTTACGAGCGGTACATGCCGTATGTTTTGAGAGCAATATTGTTTAATCATCACGCAAGGTATTTACTGCGAGCTTGGTTTGTTTACCATCGTCGAGGCGAGCCGGCTTGAACCAGCTATAGGTGTGTGAGTGATGTAGATGCAGGAGCAAGATAGGCTACGCGCCGGACATGCCACGTGTTGCCCGGCATGGACTGGCGTGTTCCAGAAGAAAACGTCACACCTTCTCAAATTTTCGACTTGGAGATTTTCAAAACTCCTGTGATAATGATCGAATCTACTCGAGAGATACGTCATTTTGTACAGGATCATGAACCGTGTCTAATTCTGAGTTTCAAGCAAATCTGTCGAGGGATCCTCGAGCTATTCCACTTCATACATACCACGATATCTAATGACGTAGGAGCACAAACCGAATATAAGGCGGGCTGGATAGATCCAAATCACTCAGTCACAGCTTGGAGCCCACGCCGCATCATTGCTGTTCGTCGGGACAAGTATATATTCAAATTATACAAAGTCTTTATAGTGGACTTACATTCTGTCAGTTGAGTTGAACTTAGAATCTGTGCGCGTATGTAACAAGTATTACAGTGGACTTAGGTTCTGATAGTCGAGTTGAATTTAGAATCTATACGCGTGTAGAAACTTTGAGGTGTGACAGGTCTTTATGATTGTGGAACTTAGTTTCTTATTACGTTACCGTTGTGGAACTTAGTCTCCGAACATATGTTATGGATTTCAAGGTGACACACTACTGCGTTATATTATTAACTGTGGAATTTTCCTAAAACTCAGCTTAATTTCTTGATTAAGTAGGAGTGTTCACGAAAGTGTTTAAACATTTTCACTACCATAAATGCAGTTGATTACCGATTATAAAAATGCATACTCGTGTGCTTCGACACAAGTGATTAATTCTGAATGATAATTCAAACTGTGTATATAGTATATAGTATAGTACTATAGTACTATATAGTACTTGCTAACATTATTTCTGTCTTCAAAGTGTTTAATAATTAGTGCGTGGCTGACAGCAGTGTCTTTGGATAAACTGTTTAGCAGTCGCATATTGCATTTTATGTCAAGTGCACCCATATTTCACTGGATAGCCACCACGAACTGTGCCTAATGTGTGAAAAATCTTCAGTTTCATTATTTTTCTTAACGTATGTTCATGAACTGTGATTTCTTTCTTTTTGAAGTATATGCTATCCGCATCTTTATCTTTAATGAATATTTAAATTCTATCTACAAGGGATTAGTAGAGATCGACTGCATATCACGACAATATTAAGTTAAACAGTGATGCCAAATAAATGTGTCAGGGGCTGTGAAATTGAGGACACTCGTGTGAATAAAGTGACGAGTGATTACTCCACAACATCGTCGAAGACCGCCTATAACTTCAGATGCTCGAGTTCGACCCCATGTCAGACCGACGTGGGTGTACCAGCTTCATTTCATCGTAGCGAGAGTGACCTGCAGAACGAGTTCCAGTGCAGTTACGCATGGTGACCTGGGAGTACGGGTTACCTGATAGGCGATGTTGAAGACGGCATATATCTACATTAAGGTGATATGCAAGTCAACATGAATTTATCTTAATAAAACTTCATTCTGTAGTAAATTTTCAAGTTTTCTTGTAGATAGGACCCTTCCTCCTGTACCAACCCCTAGCTGAGAGATACTTCATGCCATCTTAAATTAAATGAAAAAGTCGGGCTCTATTTACTGGTACAACATGTTAGTTGTATACCTACCTTAACTCAGAGCATACCTTCTCATATCACACCCATGTAAACTGGCATAATGAACACAGACTTGGGTTAGCTGGCAATCTAAGTCAGTGGTGTCACGATGTTTTAGAAACAGGAACAATGGAATTGGATCACCATTGATTGTGCCAGAGGTCGTACAGCACTAGAGTGTGCTTAAAGTCTTCTACAAGCTTGCAGCGAAAGTGCATAGCCTTTAACGAAGGACGCCAATCAGTTGCAGACGTGCGTCAGCCAGGTCATCCTAGTGTCAGTGAAGGAGAAGTCCATGCTCTTGCCGTGTTAATGGACACTGGTCGGTCATTTGGTATGTGAGCTGGCCCGCGACACCAGGTTAGCCAATATGACATTGCTTCATATTAGAAGGAACACCTGAGCAAGAGAAAAATTTCATCAAAATGGGTTCAGCGGAAATGCAGAAATGATTACGATACGATGCTGCTCATAACCATTTGGAGTACTGTAAGTACAAAGAAGAGGCTTACTTGTACAATATCGTAATGCTGGATGAGACATGGGCTAAACGGTATGAGCGGGACGCACACCGCTGGACGTCGCGTAAACAAGGCTGCTGATCTGAGCCTCCAGTACACAGTTTGCCAGGAAACAGCAGCCTGTGAGACAGCTGAAAGCCCCCCAACAATTGTCTTGCAGATGCATTCGTATTTCGTCGGGCAGTTAAGGTCAGATATCGGTCGTGCTGTGGGGTGGTTACCCTTGGTCGACCTGGTGCTGGCCTACGACTAACATATCCTGTGTCTCTTAATCGTCTCAAAAGCCTGGAAATGACACTTTGTGGCACATTCCAGGATACGGCGACTTCGATCTGGGTCTGGCCTGCTTTCAGTCGACCGAGTATTCTACCCTGCAAAACGGGGTCCAAATGGCATTGTAGTGCCATTATGTTGTCACGTTCACAACGAGACAACACTCTGCACACTACAACAGGACAAACACGACTGAGGCACTGGCTGTGTTTACCTCGCCGTTACGCCGCTAGTCAAAGCTTTCATATACAGAGCGACACGAACGGTTGGCAGGTGCATATCACAGAGATAAGTTTTTATAGGTTCAACCTCTTCAATATTAATTACCAGTTGTATAAGATATTATTTACAGCGTTTATTTAATAACGGTACCAGTTTCGACATTTAAATATCATCATCAGCCATAAAATACATTAACCACACAACTGAGAGAGGACATGAGCATTAAAATTGAAGTTATGATACATAAATACACACATCGTTTTTAACAATAAAATATTTACAAGTTTTGACATGTTATCGACGTATTAAAGTACCTTGAAACGCTTATTTACACTGTGTGCTGAATAAAATAGTAAAAAACTTATAGCAATCACTTGACACACTGTTTTCGTTGATCTGTTTACGTGCTAATGCTCGAATCATCACACGTCATATTTACGGTTGCATTTGAATCTTTGGCGATAAATTTTCCGTCTTTTAAGACTCTTGTTTTTCAAATTTCTTCAAAGTGAAAACGTAATTTTAGTTGATAACACATTGTTCATGTAAAGAACTTGTAGAAATATGCGTTAGTATATCCCATTACCAGGGAACGGATTTATATGTACTAATAATTATTGAAATATGTACATATATATTTAGTTATTTTTATTGAAATATGGAATTATATATGGACTTAAAATTACACATACAACATTAATTTCTATTTAATATCAAAGTTCAGAGAAGCTAAAAGAAGTAGACCTACATGGAACATAATGTTGCACTTATAATTTTAATATATTTGAAGAACACATAATCTTTTATTCTCTGTTACCAAAACAAAGGATTACAAAATGTTCTTTTAAGTGCTGGAAAGTGAATCTTCTCCTATTATCTCTAAGGACAGATTTATACTGACTGAAACTGCGTTCAACATCGGAGGAAGTAATGGGGCCATAATTCAACTTAACAATATCTGCTGGGGTTAAATCCAATGATAATTTTACACATAAATCTCCACACAGCATTGCAGCAACCTTTATCATTTCTTCATATCCAGGGTTCTTTGAAAGTACAGTGGCCATCTTCATGTTTGCTAAATCTGCAACTTTACCTGTACCATGATTTAGTTGTTCCACAGTTTTATTAACAGTTTCACAACTTCCAGAAAGTGAGAGATGCAAGTTTTGGAGATTGTTCAGTGTTTTTGTGATGCATGAAAAATTATGCTGAATGTAACATAAGTCATTTCTCACACTTGTATCGCAGACAACTGTTTTCGCGGCTTCAAATAAGGCTGCATCTTCGGAGTCCATGGCATGCAGAACGTTCTTAATACAGTCTATATATTCAACATAATATTCAACCGCTTGCAACGACGTGCCCCACCTAGTTAGAATCGGCTTAGGCGGCAATGGAATATCTGGGTACATTTCTTTCAAAAAAATGAGCTTTGCTGTGGGCTTTGAGAAAAACTTTTTTCACTGAGGAAATCAATAAATTTACTTTGGGGTAACTGCCTCTTACCACTTCTGCCACACGATGAAAGGCAAGTGCTACACATGTTAAATGAGTCATCTTAGGATATACAACACATAATGCTTCTCCGGCTTTTATCGTATAAGGTGCGGCATCACTAATAAAAAGTAACACTTTATTATACTTAATGCCCTGTGGCCAGAGGATACTCATAGCCTCACTGAACAGTTTTGCTATGGTTTTGTTATCGCACTTTTCCAGAACATCACAGTGTAAGAGAATCCGTTTACAATAATCTTCACTTAACAAACCAATGATTACGTTGCCAATTAGCCTGCATTCTTTGTCTGTTGTCTCATCAATGGAAACCCAAACTGGACCATCTTTAATCTCTTGCCGTATCTTCCAAACAGTTTCATCGTATATGGCTGGACGGAACGTTTTCCTGAACGTTGACTCATCTGGGATGGATCGTTTAGTATATTTCTCAAGGAATTCCCTGCAGCACTGATTATTCAGCTTGAAGAGACGTGCGTGAGCAGAGATGACAGCACGGCAGAGATCGGTGTTGAACTCGGACGTTACACTGGAAGTTGCTGGTTGTGTCAGAAACAACTGTCTCTGCTTGGAATCTCGTTGTTTGTTAGCCTGGTGTTTACTGCTTGAAACGTGCTGTTGCACAAGGAAGTTTTGAGTAGATGTCACTGTACAATGACACAAATTACAAAATAATATCTGAATGTCAGTTGATAAACCATCTTCTTTAAATTCTGATATCTAACTTTTCAGTTTTAAACTGGTTGACTGAGCTACTTTAGGCATATTGTAACAACGTTAATGTCTTCAATGAATATCAGTATACAACTGCACACACTGAATATACAAGAACACTACGATCCGTCTCACTGCTAATTCAAAAAGTGAATGACTGGTAGTGAACTAGATGGGGTTATGAAGCAATCAAAGGGAATGCCCGAATCACAAACTAATTCGGAAACCACTAGCACCTCGTCGATGAATGAGATTTCCCTAGTTACGAAATTATGGTACAGACACAGTCGATGTTATGTAATGCAGCATATCAGTGCTGTGTGATTCAGATAGTCACAGTACTGACCGGCTGATCACCACCACTTCCGAGCTCACCCTCTCTCTTTCATCGCACCGCTTATCAGCTTATTCTATCAGCCCAGACGTGGACAGGCGTGATAATGACCTGCACACCAGTTAAAATATTAATTTTTTAAATATAGATTTTTAATTTTTCTCCATTATTGAGAGGACTGCTAGTTTTATAAAATTTAATACTTTTTAGCTGAAATATGGACTACATTGGTTTTTAATGACAAAGAATATGGAATATACGTGCTAAACTCCAAAATATGTAAAATGAATACTCCACTTTTCAAATCCACACGTCATGATTCGTAATGATAATGCAAAATATAATTAATATTAGCTTCCTAAAGAGATATGTATTTACATATAAATCCGTTCCCTGCCCATTACATTCGTTGCATCGAAAGGCTTGCTGTGTTCGTTGAAATTATACAATGAAGTATTAATAAACTTATAAAGTAAGAAACAGTTAGTGGAAATTGGTGGTTCTTCCATCTTCTCTTCTGATGTAACACAGGTGAAGTAAAATTTCCCAGTTCAATCGGAAGGATTTGAATCAGCCTCAAGCGAAATCAAAACAAAGGCATTATAAGTATTAAAGTATATTGGACCTGGACAAGCTAAAGTGTATGTAGTATACAGTATATATGGCTCACCTTGGACAGCGTGTTGAGAAGCTACATTTTATGAGATGTTATGGACTAATAGTGATGGGTAGAGTTTAGTGAGGTAGGTTATGTCTGGTGGGGAGAGGGGGAGGAGCGGGTTGAGGGAGGAGTTGTTTAATGCGGGTCCTGTGAACAGTGTGGTAGTGGTTTGTAACGTGATCGGGTATTGTGTATTACAAATGTGATGATGGCAGGTAACAATGTGATTAAGCTCTACATAAATACAAATTTAATTAAATGTGGTATGACCAATAAGCGGCTAATTCACCTGCTTCCTTGGTAGCGCCCATCACATTCTGGAAAGAGCAAGTAGTTGGACACAAGTTACAAACAAGAAGATGGCTCATTGTCTGTTCTTTACCACATTCACACAGAGTGGTGTCACAGACAAAACCCCACTTTCTCATGTTGGTCTCTGTTCTTCCAACCCCTGAACGCAACCTGTTGAGCGTCTTCCATGTTGACCAGCTCTGCTTGTGGCCTGAAGGAAGTCTTTCGGAAGGCGTCATCCATTTTGCGGCTGGATCTAGAACGCCATGAATTCACTCCGATATTCGATGGTGGATCAGTAAGGCTTTCAGTTGTATGGAGAAAACTTTCCCTTGACCTGAGCCATTGGGTTGTTGGTTGGTACCCATATAAATTATGGGTCGTCAGGTTCAGCGCTTTAGATTTCTCCACTATAGATGCACACTCATGGCAAATATCTACAGGTGAGATACCTGCTAGACAATAAACTTTATCAAGTGGTGTAGATCTCAAACATCCTGTAATAAGTCTGCAGGTCTCATTTAAGGCAACATCCACTTGATTAGCATGACTAGATCTACACCAGACAGGGCAGGCCTATTCAGCTGCTGAATAACAGAGAGCTATTGCTGAAGTTCTTGAAAGGAGAGGATGCGCTCCCCATGTTGATAATTTCCAGATAATATTGTTCCTTGCAAATACTTTCCTTTTGTTGTTCAGACAGTGTGTTCTATAGGTTAGTGCTCGGTCAAGAGCTATGCCTAGACATTTGGGAGTGAAGCCGTGTTCCAATATTTTACCATCCCAAATCGCAATTTTCTTGCTGTCTGTCAATTTTTCAGGTGGAAGGCACAGACTTGTGTTTTTGTTGGGTTTGGATTTAGTTGGTTCTCTTGGTAATAACCACATACAATTTGGAAAATCTTCTCTTCTGCAAATTCAAACGTTTCCTCTTGAGCTGCCAGAGTGACATCATCACCATAAATAAAGCTCCTTGTCCCTTATGTGCGAGGCTGATCATTGGTGTAGATGTTGAAGAGTATAGGGAGCGTGCACGGTACTGGTAACAGAGCGCTCTGGCGGAGTTCTGAGAATTAATACGGTGAGAGTGCGTTCCGCTGAAGTGAAGACTTGCATCATAGTTACCGCATAAAATGTCGTTGCATCTTGTTGTCAAGGTATGAAGTAGTGCTATGGAAGTTGTAATACAATATGGGTTTGAGTACATACACTTCCAAAATAGTCGCAAATCAACAGTGAATAAAGCGCAGAAACTACTTAACAGTGGCCATGTGTTACAAGTTGGAGAAAGACGAACTGTTTCCAGTTGAACACTTACTGGCTTCGTCACAAAAGACAGACGAGAAGGTTACAATTTAGGTAATTTCGTTAGCTCATTATTGTTAAACATACAGTATTATATTTTATAATTTAATTTTATGTGATTCAGTGAAGTCTTGTAATACTTCGAATTTCTATTACAGCTTGACAATCAACGAAACAATATTGAATCAAACTGCGACTGTATGGCTGGTAACGGAGGACACTGTAAACATGTATGTGCCATTATACAGTACTGCAATTCTGATTCAGGATTTAGTAAGACAAATTCGCCACAAGAATGGAGGAAACCAAATTCGAAAACATCTGGTATCTAATATTATCGCTGTTAATTATGTAATAAATTTAAATGCTCGTGTAGATTTATATCTTCTAGGGTCCGTAAAATATGCGAAAGGGAAGAAGGCTGAAGATCTATTTCCCAAGAAGTGGGCGAGAACTGACAAGGGTGCTGTTATTACCATCGATGAACTAGGAAAAACAGATGTAGATAATTTGCCTTGGACTGAAATGATTAGAGCGGAGCTGAAAACAGAGTCTGAATCGGTAGCTAAATATTTGTATGAAGAGTCGTGCTACAATAGCGTCAGTATTGGCATAAGAACAAATTTTAATAAACTCATGAACGAGTTGCTTCAACTTCAAGACGATTGCACAGTGTTCACTTCTGGAGAGATTGTTCTCACATTACGCTAACAACAGAAGAAATACTTGATACAGCAATTAAACCTCAGTTTCTAAGTGAAGGTGATGAATGTTTGAAGGAATAATTTAAATGTATAACATGACTTGTACGAAGAATACATGTAACATCTCACATCTATTGTCTTGCTGGTGTTTCTGATTTCATTTCTGTGCAGTCTATTATAACTCGCGCGTCAGGATAAATGTTTTAAAAACCGAAGCAAAGTATTTTGCACGGATAGTTTATAGGCCAGAAAATAAACTTAGAAGTGCGTTTCTTGACTACTCCGAGAGCAGTAAAAAACATTCGCGCAGCAAAAGTGCGATGTACACCAAATATGACTGCCAAGGCAGTTTCATTTTCATGCCAATTTCATTTTCTTTAAAAAGAGTAAACAACATCATAATTATATACACTTTAGAAACAAAGAAAGAAAATAAAACATTCAATGTTATAAATGAAACATTTCTTAAATCCTTCAATTGTGCCTCACTTTTTATGCTCTGGTATCCATGAAATCCTCTGCATATGTCCAGGGGGGTGTTGGGACCACAACTTTTATCCACCTTCTCTGAAATACTTAGAGGTACTGTGCTTGAGTTGCACTGTGTGCCTACATCAATCCCACTAAAAACACAAGTGAATTCGAATGTCGTTTTTCAAATCTGAAATGCTGCTTGCACTGACTTATGTAGTTTTCACACTCACTTTTCACAATAAATTCATGAGTTTCCTGATTAGAAGAAGTTTGTATATTTGAGCATTTCATTCCTTTACTCGCCCTTTCAAACTGGGATCCATCGCATCACTTTTTGGTTTTTTCTTTATAGCTCTCATGAAACACATTTGGTATATATGATGGATGATTTTCAATATTACTTGGCTTTCCTCCAACAAAATGTTCACTGCAAATGACGGAGCATTTTGTGGGTTCCCATGGAATTCCATCTGCACTGAAATGCGGGAAAACATTATAAACATTATTATTATTATTATAAATATTCGGCGTAGTCAAGACACGTGCACATGGAAGGACATGAATGTAAACACACGAACCTGCTGCAATGCATACTTGAAATGAAATGTACTATTTCAAAGTGTACTTAATTGAACGTGTTCTTGACTGGGCATACCTGGTATGTTTGAAATGTGTGATATGAAGTGTGTGATTTACGTCACAAATGAAATAAGGTACTGTACTTAATTTATTCTTCGTACAGCCGAAATAGACTTCCTGCGTCTGTCCGATTCCCATGGACGACCAGGAAAATGTGTGAAATGTGATTCCTTTTCCAAGCGTGTTTCGTTGTGTGTTGTGGCAGTTCACTGCACAACAGTTTCTATTTGATTTAGGCGTTTTGATACAGTACTACTACCACAGTTACACAGCCTGGATTGACCGCTCAAGACAAGATCACCGAAACGTTACAGATTTCTTCCGCTAGAGGCGCTAAGAGAGGCCATGCACGCTCCATCCATGCTCCCTATAGGAGCTAGCACACTCCGTTGTGGAAGGCCATTCTTTAAGTTCCTCCATCTACTCCTCTGGCCTTGGAATTGAACAAAAAAACTTCTGTAGAAAGCACTCAATAATTTGGGCGAGTTTGTAGTCCTTTGTTCTACTGTGCACTTTACGAAGCAGTATATGGTGATTAACTGTATGGTAGGCTGATGTCAAGACAACAAAAACTACTCCAGTGACTTTGTTGGTTTCATAGCCGTCTTCGATATATTGTGTGAGGTGCAATACTTGGGAAGTACAAATTCTCCTGGTCGAAAGCCGGCTTGTTCTCGTATGAGTAGTGGGTCTATCAGTTCAGATAGTTTGACCAGAATCATTCTTTCTAAGATTTTGTATAAATGGCACAATAAAGAGATTGGTCGGTAGTCCTTCGGACCACTTGCGTTCTTCTCAGGTTTAAGTACTGCTATAACTCTTGCATTTCTCCAGAGTTTAGGAATTTTGCAATATTTGATGCAGTTGTTGAATAAATCCAAGAGCCATTGCTTACTGATAGAACCAAATATTTTGAGTTGCTCAATACAAATATCATCAAGACCTGCCGCCTTACCATTTTTGCATTTATTCAGCGCTCTATGTAGATCTTCCATAGCAAACTGGTTAGAGAGAATGCTGTTTCCCTGATTAGTCAGCTTTTCTTCTTTTTTGTTTTGATCCTCTCCCAGCTTTATTTGATTTGCCACTCTCCACGAGCTGACTAGCTATTTGATTTGCAGAAAGGTTACTATGTACTAAGGTCATAGTTGTATCATTACTGAGATGTCTAAGTAACCTCCACATGTTGTAACTGTTTCTTCCCATATCCAGCTCTTCCATTAACTTAATCCATTGGTTACGTTTGGATTCTGAAATGGAGGAAATAACACGCTCTCCGCTGTGGATAGTTTTGTCACTGAAAGGATCTATTTTGAAAAGGTCTCGATATTCCTTCACCAAAGTGGATGTTTCAGAGGCAAGACCTTGAACGTAACTGGTCCTACATCCTCTGGGAATAGCTTTTCTGGAGCAATAATCCTTCTATGTTTACAGAAATAATTATAATGATTGGCTCTGATACGAGCCTTTCCCGATTGTTGGAAAACATCTTACTCATCTTATATGAATTGTATTGTAGTTTATATCTTTGAATAGGTGCATATGTATTCGATTTGCGGTCTATTTCCTGTTGCCCTGCTTACTCGTAACTTATGCTAAACTTTTGGACACTAGTGTAAATGGAATCCACAGTTCCCAGACAACAGTATACTGTATGAAAAACGAAATGCTATCTGCTTGCGCTTGTTAGTAAACAAACATGGCTGATGATTATGTAGATATCTTCAAGTGGTTAGAAAATGATAATGAGAATGATTTTTCTTCACAAAACTATGCTATGTCAACAACTAATTATGATAGTGTTAGGGAAAATGATTCTAGTGATGACGACAGCATTAATGATGTAAACGAAGACCGAGGTGGCGTGACTGCTTTACGAGACAGATTTTCCACATGGAAAATGTCAAAACATATCCAATACATCAAAAACAATTCCATCCTCAGGTGTTTCTGGTTTCAGTGCCATTGTTTTGAGAAGAGTGTAATAGATGTGTGTTGAGAAATTCTTGGGGATGAGTTCTGGGAAATGATTGTGATAGGAACCAATGACTATACTGCTTTCCGGGCAAATAATTTGATGAGAAAAAATCTTAAATTTAACAGTAAAGGGTATCCTTGCATGGTTGAAGAGATAAAAGCATATTTTTTCTGATGATTCTCATGAGTTGGGTAAGAAACGGACAAATAATTGGATGAGAAAAAATCTGAAATGTAACAGTAAATGGTATCCTTGCATTGTTCAAGAGATAAAAGCATATTTTTTCTGATGATTCTCATGAGTCGGGTAAGAAGACCTAAACTCAAGTTGTGCTGGTGTAAAAGAAATGTTCAGAAAGTAAAATATTTTCAGAGATTATGACATTTGAACTGTTCTGTCAAATTTCATGATTTCTGCACTTCTCTGATGACATGTTTACAGATCCGAATGACCATCTAAGAAAAATCACACCAGTTATTTCTTATTTGCAAACAAAGTTTCAGAATATTTACAATCTTGACACAGATACAGGCATTGATTACAGTGTTATGAAATTTCTAGGACTCCCATTTGTGCAGTAGAATCCTTCCAGAAAAGCCAAGTTTGTTACTGAATGAACACTGCATATACCATCCACGGAAATACATTGCAATCGGCTTCTCAGGTAAGAGACCTAGGTGTTATAATAGACTGTAAACTAACCTTCTCTGCTCACATTCACTCCATAAAATCCCGTGCTATGCGTACTCTGGGCATTCTTTACAGGTTTACTGAAATTAATGATATTAACGCCTTAAAATTATACTTTGTCTCGTATGTTCTCCCCATTATTGACTTTTGTTCCCCTATTTGGTCCTCATCTGCTATCACAAACATATCTCAACTAAATAGTATTTTTAACTTTTTCACATTCATTGTTAAGACTCGTAATCCTGTTTTTAAGAACAAAACTAACTCTGACATTATGAACTACCTGGGTATACTTGACCTGAGAAGCCGTTTACAGTTCTCTGATCTATTTACCTGCACAAAATAATCAATGGCTACACCAAATGTAATTCTCTTCCAGCGTACTTCCCTATACACGTTCCTCCCCGCCCTACACACAACCGGCGCACCCATCATGTGTCCCATCCGCGCCTAACCTTACAACAACGCTCTATCTTCCACCGTCTCCCTACTCTTGGTAATTCACTACCCGATATCGACATATTCACACCTTTCGCATCCGTCAAACAAAAAATTAAAAGATTCCTTTGAAGTCCTCTCCAGGTTTTCACTTTCTTCCGTCCCTCCAACCCTTGACCTTTCTTCTTCCTAATTTCTGAAACCGACACGTGCCAGTTACCGTTGTCATTGTTACATTGTTACTGTTAAAATTGTTAATTATTGTTGCTACTTAATATTGTTGTTTTTACCTTTGTTATCTTTTATACTTACTTAATCTTATTATTATTATTATTATTATTATTATTATTATTAGTGTAAAATGGCCCTCCATAGGCTGTATCTAATAATTAATTAAATAAATAAATAAAAAAGATAACTGGTACGTTTCTCCTGAACTTTTTCACACCTTGTTGGAGAATGGAATTCATGCTGTGGGTACCGTATGCTGTAACGGAAAGAACATGCCTCCAGAGTCCCACAGAGTAAAACCGACGAAAGGTGAGGCTATTAGTATGACAGCTAATAGTATTCTTGCCATAAAATGGAAAGACAGAAAGAATGTGCATTTACTTTCAACTGTTGATAAGGACTTGGACTTTGATGTGAAAATTAAAAGAAAAATGAGGTGGAGGAGAGGAAGTAGTGAAAAACCCCAAGGGTATTCGAAGATACAACCGGAAAATTAATGCAGTATATCGTCAAGATCAAGTCCTTGCAGGTTTCCCCATAACGCGATATACTATCAAGGGTTATAAAAAGATAATGCTGTATCTATTGATTAAGGCTACCTTCAATTCATACATTGTATTCATGATGGCTGCATTAAACAGCATTTGCCGAGCGACTGTGGCAGAATGTTGCTCCCCTGCCTAGGACCACAAAAGAAAGAACGCCCAATCAGTACAGCCACCTGCAGCTTCCGGCAAATGTATGGGGACATTTTCAAGGGAAAGGAAGAAACATCCTCTAGGCCCTGCAAAGTCATAAAATACTGTCAGAAGTGAGGTGGCTACTCCATCTGGAGAGCTGCTTCATGACGATTCGCTACTGAAGACCGAGAAACAGTTCATGAACCTGAGATGTAATCCTCAATATACAAAATTACGACACGGGTTTCTGCCCCAGCATGTCAGGTTCCAATGGGTTAATTACAGTATAGTTTGAGAATTTGCATGGTTCAAAAGTAGAAAAATACAGAAAACCATCTTTGGAATAAAGGCTGAAAGAGAAATGCAAGGATGTGGAGCTTCATGGTCCTAGGAAAGGTAGAAACTGCATGCAGGAAAATCAAGGAAGTCGTTGGGGAAAGGAAAACTACATAAGAAAGAGTAGTGATGGGTGATACAACAGTGGCCATGGATTGGATATGGAGGAACATAGGCAACAGCTTGCTGATAATCCTATGAAACTGCAGTCCAACGGTTGGGCTCATTTTGTAAGTGCATCTTTCCCACTGTATCCAAACAAATCCCCTCAACAAGAGCTCAGATGAAAAAAAAAAGACATTCAGGATTGTGCAAATTACAGAGGAATAAAACTCATGTCGCACACTATGAAAATCTGGAAAAAAGTCATTGAAAGTAGGCTTAGGCAGGAGACAATAATAGCAGAAGAACAATTTGGATTTATGCCAGGGAAAGGAACCATAGATGCCATTTTTTCCCTAAGACAGCTCATGGAAAGACACAGAGAAAAGAGGAAAGAATTACATATGGTGTTTATTGATTTAGAGAAGGCTTATGATCGTGTGCCCCGCCAAGAAGTATGGAGATGCATGAGATCCAAGGGAGTACCAGAGAAGTATGTGCGCAACATTCAGGACATGTATCATGGGTCAAAGACGCAAGTTAGAAGCAGTGTAGAACTAACGGAAACCATTCCAGTTGAAGTTGGTCTCCATCAAGGATCTGCGCTGAGTCCTTATATCTTTAATCTGATAATGGATGTTCTCTCCGAAAGTCTTAGAGATCCAGCTCCTTGGTGCATGCTATTTGCAGATGACATCATACTATGCAGCACCAATAGAGAACAACTTGAACTTAAACTAGAACACTGGAGAAAAGCACAGGAGGATAGAGGTCTTAAAATCAGCCGGAATAAGACAGAATACTTGTGCCTCGGTGGAAAGGGAAATTATAGTGTGAAAATGGATGGAAATCAACACCACGCAAGTAATTGTTTCAAGTACCTTGGATCAACTGTATCTGATGATGGCAATCTAGATCTGGAAATTACACACCGAATTCAGGCTGCCTGGTTAAATTGGAAAAGGCTGTCTGGTGTCCCCTGCGACAGGAGACTAAATGTCCAAGTGAAAGGGAGTGTCTACAAAAGTGCGGTGAGACCTGCCATGATATACGGTGCAGAAACTTGGCCAATAGTACAATCGCAAAATAAGCGGTTGGATGTAGCCGAAATGAAAATGCTACGATGGATGTGTGGTGTTACTAGGAAAGACCATATCAAGAACAGCTTCATACGAGGCAGTGTTAAGGTTACTCAAGCATCACAGCAAGTTCAAGAAAGGCGGTTGCTCTGGTATGGTCACATTAAGCGCAGGGATAAGAACTATGTAGCAAGAAAAGTGCTTGACTTGGAGGTGAAGGGCAGGAGGGAGAGAGGCAGACCTAGAAGAAGATGGATGGACTGTGTGCGAGAAGATTTCGCAGAAAAGCAGTTAACTGAAAACACCATTTGGAACCGAGGAAAATGGAAAAGACTTGTCAAAAACGTCGACCCCGCATGAGCGGGAAAAGACGAAGAAGAAGAAGAAGAATACCCAGCACCAGTATCAAGGTAAAGAAGTAGATGATAGGGTTCTGGAAAAATAAGAGGCTGTTGATGCTGATGAAATGGGAGTCCTAATTTTGAGGTCAGAATTTGATAAGTTTTGAAAGACCTAAGAATAAACAAGGCACCAGGAACTGATGGCATATCCTCAGAAATACTGACCGTCTCAAGGGAAACTAGCATGGTGAGGTTATTCCCTTTAATGTGCAACATGCATGGAAAAGGAGAACTGCCATACAATTTTAGGACAAATGATGTTATATCTATTCCCATGAAAGTGGTGCTGACAAGTGTGAAAACTATCGCACCATTAGTTTTGTATGGAAAGACAATTTGACACTGAGTTGGAGGACATCAATTTGGCTACACAGGAATAATAACACGTGAAGCAATCCTGACTTTACATCTGATTTTAGAGGATTGAATTAAGGAGGACAAGCATACATACATAGTGTCCGTAGAACAACAAAAGGCATTCATTATCAGATACCCAGAAAGAAGTTTAATTTACAATCTGCACAAAAATCTGCCTCTGTGATACGAATCGAAGACCTTCAGAAAGCAGCAGTATTCCACATGGGAGTGAGGCAGGACTAGATGTCCCCCCTCCTTTAAAACATTCATATAGAAGTAAGAGGCAGTAAAGAAAATCAAAGAGGAATTTGAAAAGGGTATCGCAATCAAAGGAGAAGAAATAAAATCTCTGAAGTTTGCTCATGATATTGTTATTTTATCTCAGTTTGCAGAAGATCTGGAGAAACAGTTGAATGTTACAGACAGAGACTTACGGAAGGAGTACAAGATCAAAATAAATAAATCCCAAAGGAAAGTAATGGAGTGCAGTAGAACGAAGTCAGCTGATGTAGGAAAGATTAGATTAGGAAATGAACTTCTAAAGGTAGTAGATGATTATTGTTACTTGGGTACTAAATAAACTAATGACAGCAGAAGTAATGAGAATATAAAATGCAGACTGCAGGCTAGCACAAGCAAGGAAGGCCTTACTTCAGAAAACAAATTTTACAACTTTCAAACAGTGATAAACAGATTACATAGCTGTTTCTGAACACATTTGTCTGGAGCATGGTGGTGTACGGAAGACTAACATGGACGATAACTAGTTCATGAAAAAAAAGGTGGAATCTCCTGAAATATAGCGTTAAATATGAATGTTGTAAATGAGCTGGAAAGACCGAATCATGAACGAAGAGATACAGAATGAAATTGGTGAGAGATCAATTTGGCTAAATTTGACAGGAAGAGATAGAATGATTGGACATATCTTAAGACACCCAGGACATGTTCAGTTGGTTTTTGAGGGAAATGTAGTCAGTATGAACAGTAGGGGTAGAAGACGATATGAATATGACAAGCAGATCAGAGCAGATGTAGTATGTAGTAGTTATCTAGAGATGAATAGGACACCACAGGATAGGGGCACATGAATAGCTGCATCAAATCAGTCTTTGGACTCTCAAACAATAACAATTGAGAAATTGTGTCCGGGTTAACAGAGACTGCAATTCGTTTCCAAGAAGACATGCTGAGAACCTGGTTATATTCATTAAGCATGATGAAAAAGCCAGTAAGTGCACTTATAAAATAGACTGTCTTTAAGCCAAACATGGTCATACTGTATTACACCTTTCTCCATATCACCCAGAATTGAGTCCCATTAAGTTGATATGGGCAAGTGTCCAGAATGGCATTTTTGAACAAAATGTGGTGTTCAGAATGGAAGCATCACTATAATTTATGGTGAACAAATTGCTTCCAATACAAATGAGGACTGGAATTAAAATTTGTGAGCACATAAATAAATTTGAAGATCAGTAATTTCATGCAAAGGTTTATTGGACCATGGTAAACAGAAACGTGGGAAGTGAAATGGACTGAAATAGTGACAGTAATGGAAACAATACTGAAACCACAAGAGAAACTCATAACAAAATCACAGACACTGCCAGCAGAAGTGAAATAGGCATGGATACATAATATGATGAAGCAGTGTGAGGGGCAATCACTAAGAGCTTTAGTATGCCTAGATATAGTGACAGTGAATGATCCATAATCTTCTATCAAGTGATTAACATACTGAGTTATGTGTAATGTGCAGTTACGAGTGTAATTATTGGAAGTATTTGTGAAAGGCTTCTTAACAGGAATACTATAATTTATGATGAGATTGTATGCTTCATAAGGCATGCATTATACAATATCCTCACTTATACCCTCCTATGTATGCTTGAACCTAGTCCTTGTCACCTTCTAATACAGTGACTTTGTGTCCTGACTTAAATAAGTATTCCCCACAATTTGCAAAAGCTGTACCCAAAGATTGTGACTTTGTCCTCAACACAACAAAAGCAATGTAAAAAAGTAACCTACACCGTCAGAAATTTTTCTCATGTACAATATACAGGCTGACAGGTTGAAAAATTATGGTATATCGAGGGAGTAACATATGACCATTGTGCTGAAATCAAATGCTGGACAGAGGAAGCAGAGTCCACCTTCATTAGCATGTGGCAACGCCTACCCTGAAAAGATCTCAGAATAAAGCTCAAAAAGTGAATAAGAAAGTACTGTGTCCTCTCCACCCTACAAAATACTGTAGAGCCCTATATATTTTATTACCCACAGAAAAGAGAATCCAAACTTTCAAGATATGGATATATAATGGCAAATTGTGTAATTCCAGTGGGTTATTTTCAGGTCTCATCAACGGAGATAGGTCTTATTCCGAAAAAAGGATAGGAAAGGGCTGGGAGTAGAAAGGAAGCAGCCATGGCTGTAATTGCGGTACAGCCCCAGCATATTAATATAAAAATGGGAAAGCATAAGAACCATCTTCAGGGCTGCCGACAGTGGGGTACCACAAACAACCATCTGTCGACCTCAACTTATCAAGACAATTTAACTCATGAGTCTGAAACACATGTATCACATTATGAGGACTCCTAAAATGGACAATCTGTTATGAGTAATGTTTTGAGGAAAAAAATTAGGCAAAAGAGGACTTAGAGGAAGACGGACATCTCGGATCAATATTTTGAAGAAATGGGTTGGAGCTCTTTGGCACATGACAAAAGGAAGATAGCCATGCTCATAGGCTAAATCCAGTTAGGATAAGGTAGCAGCGGTAACAGTGAAGAATTACATGTAACTAATCTCATTATTAGACCCGTATTGAACTATGCTATGATATACTAACAATTTGTTTGTTATTTTGATCCACCTTTTCAATACAAATTACAGTTTGTGTTGCTAAGTTGTAATGTTACAACACTAATTTACCGGGACATGCTTGTGAATAAAAGCGAAACATGTCCCGGTAAATTAGTGTTGTAACATTACAACTTAGCAACACAAACTGTAATTTGTATTGAAAAGGGGGATCAAAATAACCAAGAAATTGTTAGTATATCATAACAGTGAAGAAACCAGCCGCCAGATGAAATGCAGTGGAGGGACTTTGAACAATAATAGCTGCTATGTATTACCTAGCATAATATTTCAAACTACATGAAGAAAATATGAAAATTGTTTCAAAATATTGGAAATCTCCCTATACATCTTTCCAAGGATCTGCAAAATATCTGCTTTAAAATGAGGAATTGCTCAATGAAGTCTATTCAGAAGTTTGTTACAATTTTCATTATCAGAAAAAGTCTTCAAAATATCAGATTAATTCAAATGTGTTTACCTGTGTTTCTCTTGGCACTGCCAACTCTGATTTTGGTTCTTCTTTCAAATGCATCTCTTCTGATATAATTTTGTAATTGTCCTGTGGAACAGTTAATATATTAGGCAAATTTTTCAGAAACATCCGAAATGTATTTATATATGAGTGTTAACAATTCATCATTTGCTAGTAAATGCGACAGATTCAGTTTCAAAACATCATTATCACCTGTCAGAAAATCTTTATGTCGAGTATCCATAGAATGATGACAACTAAGGGACCTTCAGAAGTGGAGGCATTTCATGTTTGAATGCTCAGAGTTATTTTTGAAGAGTAGAACAATTATATAATGTCTAACCTTCCAAAATAACACTGAATGAACACAAATATGTACAGACATACAAATAATCTGCTCATTATAAATAAACGAATTCTGAAATATTAAGAACTTCATAATTTATCACCGTTATGTTTCACATCCTGTACCAGGAAATAAAACTCAGCAGGAAAATGTAGCTTCCATATTTCCTCTTGTATATGAAGTGCTCAGCCTGAAGGCAGAGTAGGACTTCAACAGCTCTACCATCAGCTGCCATAGAGAGCTAGGTGTCACTGAGGAGGCAAACTAAGGAAATGAAGAGTAAGGCAGTTATCCATTGCTTTCCTCTTCCAGCCAGACAGTGCTATTACTTACCAGTCTTTCATGCTCACACCGAACTGTGCACACAGAGCAGCTATTTCACATATTTTCCTATAGGATCTGGCAGTATTAGGAATGGTGTTACCCATACTGCTCATACCTCAGTCACTTTCATATTGTAAGAGGCAAGGATGAGACTGAGACCCAAAATACAAGTGACAAATTTGTCCTGGGCAAATCCAGAAGACAACTGGCAGTGAGCACACAGTATCTCACCAGAGATGGATTAGGGCAGACCACCTCATATGGAAGTCATCAAGGACATAAGTCCTAAACAACACAGAAAATACAAACAATTATTCCAATAGGTTAACTACAATGTCATAGAGGGCCTCTGTATGCCTGACATCAGTGTTCCTTGTGGAGGCACGAGTACATATGGTCCACTGACAGGGATATTGCAATTTGCTTTACATTGCACTAACACAGATAGGTCTTTCGGCGACGGTGGGAGAGGAAAGTGCTAGGAGTAGAAAGGAAGTGATTATGGCCTTAATTAAGGTGCAGCCCCAGCATTTGCCTTGCATGAAAACAGGAAACCATGGAAAACGATCTTCAGGGCTGCCAACAGTGAGTTTGACCCACTACTTCCCCAATACAAGCTCACAGCTGTATGACCCTGTATGATTTTTGGGATCAGCACTGCTTGTTGATAGTTCCAAAATCATGAAGAAGCCGTAGATCAAATACGTAAATGTAGTATGGAGCAAGTTCTTGAAGAGTAGCAAGACATGTGTGTACTTCGTGAACTACAACTGAAAATACATATTTGATCCTAGACTTCTTCATAACATTGAATTTCCAATACACAGTGCTCCCAAAATTGTTATGGTAATTTTAGACAGCATCTGATGGAATTTTTTAAACTTCACATTTTGTTTACCTGTTTTGCCTTTTGCTTTTTGTTTGCCTTGTATACTCATTTGCAATTGGCTGAAATTTCAACACACAGTGCTCCCTAAAGTGCTTTAGTGCTTCACAAACAGCAACTGGTGGAATTATTTAAACTTCACATCTTATTTATCTCAGAATTGTCTTTTATACTTATTTGCGATTGGCTGATGATGACCAAGAATAATGGTCGAAACCGATACCAATTATAATTATGTAGGAATGTAAAAATTACATTTCTTATTTAATAATAATAATGTTATTTATTTTACGACCCACTAACTACTTTTTAAAGGTCTTCGGAGACACTGAGGTGCCGGAATTTAGTCCCGCAGGAGTTATTTAACGTGCCAAAAATCTACTGACACGGGGCTGTCGTATTTGAGCACCTTCAAATAACACCGGACTGAGCCAGGATCGAACCAGCCAAGTTGGGGTTAGAAGGCCAGCGCCTTAACCGTCTGAGCCACTCAGCCCGGCATTACTTATTTTAATAGTAATTAAAGGTTGCACCATCATATATCTTCTTTTAACTTAATAGTGTGTAAAATATACCTCTAAATCAATTAAATATGTGCAGTATCTGCGTCTTTTGCAGTGTTACATAATATCAGCTACATATCCACACTGGCGTTACTGAATTATATACCTACAAGACTTTATTACATGCTCCTAATCAACACAAACTTCCAGGTCACTTCACTGATAACTTCAGGCCATGCTGCCAATGAGCAAAAACACAGACTGCACTAATGCAATTTTAATTTTGTATTGTATATGAGGAGCCAATAGAGCCCAATAAAGGTATAATTCTTTTGTAGTGCACAAGCACTGACACATGTGGATTGCTGCAGTGTAATGAGTCTACATGAAACACATCCTTTACTTATCATTATGGTTGAATTGCACAATATGGAAGATATGATGCAATTATTGTTCTTTGCCACAGTGCTTAGAAATTCATGTTTTTCTATAGGAGTCAGTTCAAAACATTTGCAACAGCCACAATTATTCTTTAGCCTGCTGTGGACCATGTTATTTCAACTGTTTGCATCCTTGAGCTTTAATTCTTCCCCAGTATTCACGCATTCTCGTTCTGTGAGCCTCCTTTCTTTCATCAGTCCACTTCTTGCCTGTTTATTATCATCATCAATATTCTGAATGGAAAAATTTAGATGAGAAGGACCATTGCTTGAAAATTTTGTTTCATTCTTTATTCTAATAGCAAGACTCTTCCTTAATGGGGCTGACTGACCAAAAATCACCATCAAGGAGTGAACTAAAAGTGAACCAACAATCAAATCAGGTAGCATTTTTTAGTATCTTGTAATAAGGCAATAAACTGATGATTTTATGTAAGAATGCATTTAGTATTTTGTACTGCATAAAGAACAGAGAAATCTTCCAGATAACTTCAGACCATGCTGCCAACAGTGGCAAACACGGACACTGCGCTAATGCAATTGTTATCCATGAGCACATTATGAAAAGGAATAGATACATACATACATGCACATTCATTATAGACTGTTATGCTTTTTGGTGTTCAGTCAGCAAGCCTCTGTGAATGTACTAATCACCACAACAATCCCCCATTACCAACTAGTTCTACATGTCTTATCTTTATATCATTAGAAACTGAGTCTAATCATCACCACCTTGGTCTCCCTGTATTCCTCTTACCCTCCATGACCAACACCATCATTCTCCTAGGTAGCCTATCTTGCTCCATTCGCCTCACATAATACCCACCAATGCCTCAAGACTACAGCTCAATCCATAGGGTTCATTCCTAATTTAGGCTTATTTCTTAATAACAAGTACCCTCCTGCCATTGTTACCACCTGTTTTTACCAGCAATCATTCTTGCTACTTTCATGTCTGTTACTTCTAAATTTTGATTAAGTTATCCTGAGCCCACCTTGCCTGGTATAGTGATTATTAAGATACGTTGATAATCGTTGCAATCCTTCCTCTTTGCCTGCTTATAGGTCGGTGCAATTACAGCTTCCATCCAATCTGAAGGTACCTTATTAACACTCCATGATAAACTTATTTTATGAAGCCTTTCCAACCCTTCCTTCCCACTATACTTTGCAATTTCAGGTCTAATTACATTTATTCCTGCTGCTTTATGACAATGGAGTATATCTATGATCCTTTCCTATTCCTTAAGAACAATTTCACCAACATCATTGCTCTCTTGACACAGAAGTTGAAAAACAATAGGGATTGCAAGTAATATATGACACAGCGAAGTAGCAGAAGAACGACTGTGTTCTATGAATGAGAAAATTTTTCAGGATAATTAATATGATTAGTGTGATGCTGTGTTGTCTGGTGGCACGTTTACTGTTGCATGTGAATATAAAAACTGATTAAATCTAAGTGATTTACAATAAGTGTGAAGTTCCTCTCAAGTAGAAAGAAAGTTTCTCACAGGCTATGTGCTTTAGGAATTGAGACTGTAAGGCATACTGAAAAGATATCTCCATCATTAATCCTTCTATCAAAAATAGTGTACATGAGCAGAAAGTTTTACAAATAGATTTCCAGTAAGGTTGGTAGATTTCAAATTAGGTTGGCCATGTATATTTTTTGGCAGAGTAAAATCACTGTTTAAGTCTTCACATAAATCTCCAGTTAATTCAAGGATGCTGAAATGATATTGAACCTAAAAATAATCCATGGATAAGAGGATTCTAAATGTGGGTTCATATACATCCAGTATTTTTCAGTTACAAAAACTCAAACAACAACAAAAAGAAAGGCAAGACCCTTAAGCTAAAAATATTTAGGTATCATTATTACATCTGAAATGGATAATTAAAAGAAAATGCTGCCACAATAATAAATATGCAGATGCACAGTTGTTACAGTTTATAAATATAGATTACAGTCATTACTAATATGCATGGTTCATCAGTCCATGGACTAGAATGATGCAGCTTTCCATGTCAATTTATCCTGTCCTACCAGTTTCTTCTCCAACTGGTGCAGAGTTAAACGGATATCATAAAATTTATATTTATTCCCCTCATGGCATTCGTATTAACAGACTCCGATGTAATTATGGCGAAAATAATGATTGATCATTTAACTAAACAGCTTTACACTATGTAATTACACCATATCTAGGTTATGTTAGGTTTTCGGTCTGTAAACATGGCAGGGCACTTCACCCATTCAGAGGTCTAAGGGATAGCACTGTAGCTGAACTAATATTTACTACAATTCTTTTATCATATTAACATAATGGCCTGCCCAATCACTCTAAACCTCTAGATTTGCTCCTAAACGAAATTAATGAAATCCTGCAGGAAATTGTTTCTAAAAAGATAACAATAATAAGGTTGTTACAACATCCCTTCAGTTATGCTAGATTTCATAGAACATTAATAAAGCTGGCCCCATGATTTAAGGGGCAACGTGTCTGCCTGTCACCGGATGGTCCCAGTTTTGATTCCCTGCTGGGTCAGGGGTTTTTCATTGTAAATGTTTAATATACCTGTCCTGGAGACTGGGTGTTTGTGTCATCCTTAACGTTCCTTTCCTCACATTCAACACTCCACACTTCCTCCATTCCAATTACACGCAGGTTCATATTACATGGTGCAAGTATTGGCAAAAGATTTCTATAGGTCGATGCCCTGAACAAATATCATTAAAAAATAATAAATAAAGCTGTTGCAGTACCTACAGCCACACAATCAGGTCAGGTGATACCAGTGTTGTAATATCATGGTGGAAAAATAGGTGGTAACTATTTTGCCATTAACTGGTTTTTAAATGCAGTATAAGATGACTTTTCATTTCATTTCAATGAAATATTTAACCATCTCACTATCCACATGTGCCCTGAAAATTCATCACCCTAACAGCAAATACGTATAGTACTCCCCTAGATTTATCCACCTGTGCAATCTCAAAAGCAACACTTCATAAAGATTTAAGAGTATTGTGACAGCGGACAATCAAATTATCAAAGTTGAACATCAATGTTATAAAACATTTTCAATCTGTAGAAAAGATGAGTAGACAGCACGATTCTCATATATCTCCTGAACATCAGTTACAAGTAGAGTTATTTAACCAGTGAAATTCAGATGACTGCTAAGGGTTTGATTGTAATCACTATATAGTTACCTGGAATGATACTTACGCATGAAGTAATTGAAGTTTCCTCAAAGAAGATTAGTTCCTCTTTGACCTTTAGTTCCAAATCCATTTTAAATAGTGTGCGAAGGTATAGATGGCTTTGGGATGTAGATTACTTCCACAGACCTTGCACTGAAACATGACCAACAAACACTATTATTGCTATCTTAGAGGTGAAGCTTCCATGGTGTGAAGAATTATTTAGTTTATATTTCCGGGTTGAACCGTGTTGTTGGCAATACATCCCATGCAGTTTGCCGATGTTTCGAATACATTGCAGTATTCTTTGCCAAGGCGACTGAAATAGTGATGAGTCAGTCTTCCAGGCAGCAGTCACAACTGCAAGAGTGGCCCTGACCTTAGTCTTTTATATCCTAGCATTTCTGGCTGACATAAGCCTCTGGCTGTCTCGTGAGAATTCTGGAAGGTATGTGTAAAAGCCAGGTAGTGGGGGATTGCCTGCGCTGTTATGTAAACACGCAGGCCGAAACCCCAATTACAATGCAATGTACTCAAAACTTTGGCAAACTGTACGTGATGTACAGACAACAGCAACACACTTCAACCCGGAAAATAATCCAAAGTATTATTGCTGTTTTGCAGTCAAGTCTGTAGTTTTAGGTGACTTGAAATTGTGCTCATAGCCACAGGACCTCCAGTTTTACCTGGAAACTGAACCTCAGGGATAAACATTTTCAATGAAAGAACATCCCACACCCAAGGAATGGGATTAATTTGCACACCACTTGTGAAAAGCCTGTGACTATGCAACTTACATATCACCCACTACACTGGGAGTCTAATGACTGGTTTGATGTACCTTGTTTTTTCATGATTTGTTTATATCATACTGACACCGATAGGACTTATGGCATTAAAGCTAGGAGTGCAAAGCAAGTGAATCTGGTCTTGAATGAGGTAGAGTCCCAGCATTTCTTTGGTGTGAAAATGAAAAAACACAGAAAACAGTATCTAGGGCTCCGACTTCCTTCACACTCCTAGCCCTTTCCTATTCCATCATTACCATGAGTTATATCTGTGTCAGTGCAAAGTAAAGTGAACTGTAACAAAAAAAACGACATTCTACAAACAAATCTTCAAAACTAATCTTTTCTTGCTCAACTTGCAGGGAAAATGATCCGCTTTTAGCCACTGTGAAGACACAATTACCACGCCCTGTCCCTCCACTAGCTATATTGGCTATGTAACTTTTGTACTGCTCAATATAAAACTCACTCTCTTTACACTAGAGTCCAGTGGTGATTCAGATACAATATAAAATTTGAAAGTCACTATTAGGAATGTTCTGATATAGTACATTCAGTTTTGTTTTCATTCCACAAACCTTCAGATAGTAAGTGGTGAACCCAGTCTTATTAATAACACTTGCAAATTATCCTGGATGATAATGACAATTGTGGGTAAGCACTGTGACACACATATTTTAATAAGCCAGTTTCTTACACAGATATAGCCATAGGACTTCTCTCGACGCACATTACTCACGGGCTAGCAGCCCCTTTAAGAGATAATATACAATATGTTGAATTCAGTAGCAGATTAGCCAGATTCCTTATTGATTAAACAAATTATTTGATACAGGAGAGCCAGGTACTCATTGGCAACTTTATCCAAAAAGTTCCAATCAATACTGATTTTGCTACAATATATACTGTATGTCCATTACAACAAACAGCTTCAAACTGGTTATGAACTCCTTTGTTACAACAGTTCCAAACTGGCTATGAACATTATCAAAATTACTTTAATGAGCATACATGAATCAGAATGCTTCCAGAACTGATTGTTAATAATGGTTTGTTGAAATTAGTAAATGCATTTGTGAACTGTATAAACACCTTCTACGAATTGTTTTATACCTTAAAAATCACTGTTCCAATGAGAAGTACTGCATGTAATCACACCATTTACTGGTCGAATCAAATGCGCATGTATATAACAAGCAGTCCCTGGTACTGAACGCGCACTGCTGGCATTGGCTCCGAAATGGTTCTGAATGAAGTAGAACAGCATGAATTGAGAGCTCACAGTTCAGAAGCAGTTCTGAATTTCTGTTGGAACAGCATGTACACTGCCACCAAAGAGCATTGGCACAAACACTTTTTCGCATCTAATACAATTGTACAAATACTAGGAACATTATATGTATACCATTAACCCTTACTCAATAAAGGAAATAATTTGTATATTAAACTATTTTCTAAACACAACATGAGCACATGTATTCTGTTACATTACGGTTTAATCCCTCTCAAGAAAGTATTGGCACACTACGTTGTTTGTTATTGAGCTTTACAGAGAGCACCGCACGTACCAGATTTGTGCAATCGGAGTTGACAAACAGATCAGTCGCTTGCCTGACGCCATTGTAAGGGTCATTCTCTTGCCATGATGAATCCGAAGGTGAAGGAGCATTCCCTGTTGTTCCGCACTAAGGTGGTATTCTTGCATTTGCAGGGTAAAAGTTACCGTGAAATTGGTAAAAAACTTTCTGTTACTTTTTCAGCAGTGCAGGCAATCATCAAGAAGTTTCAAGAGACTGGTACAACAGACAATAAATGCAGATCTAGGCGTCTAAGTGTTCTTACATGTGGGAAGTGTCGGAGCATGGTTCGTCTTACACTAAAAGAGCCCTTTAAAATGCAAGGTCGATTGTATCGGACATCCAGTCAACTTCCAACAAAAAGGTCATTTGTCAAGGTATTAGGAATGTTTTGAACACAGCTGATATTCATGTGAGATCTCCCAGAAAGATACCATTTATCTTGTAAGTTAACTGAAGAAAACACTTCCAGTTCACCAAAGATTATTTCAATAAATCGATTGAATTTTGGAATTCTGTGATATTTTCTGACGAAACCAAGTTTAACTTGTTTGGATCTGATGGAAATATAAAAGTGTGGCGCAAACCAAATACTGAGCTCCAATCATAACATGCCCTACCAACAGTAACACACGGGGGAGGAAGGATGGTACTTTGGGGATGCATGGGAACTTCTGGTGTTGGTGCCTTGGCAATTATTGAAGGTGTCATGGATCATCGTAAATATGCCGATGTGTTGCGAGGCCACTTATGTAGCAGTATCCAGAAACTGGGTCTTCATGGCATCTTTTACTTTCAACAAGACAACGACCCAAAACATACAGCTCTGCGAAAGCAGGAGTGGTTACTATAATGCACCATGAGGAGTTTTCACTTCACACAGAGCCCTGATCTTAACCCAATAGAGCACCTTTGGAATCACTTGGAGACAAAAGTTTGAAAATGTCGTTCTACGGGGAAGCGCGGGCTTCAGACGGTGTTCTTGGAGGAATGGTCAAAAATCTCAGGAGAGATAACTCGCAACATGGTTCCCTCCATGCCAAGATGTCTACAAGCTGTCATCAGTGCCAACGGTATGCACACAGGCTACAAGACTTGAGTTATGTGAATTACAGAGACTTTAGCTTCATTTGTGTATAGGTGTGCCAATACTTTTTTGATGTGCAGAGCAACTGATTTTATTTCGTAGATATGTATTTTTGTTGTGAGAAACCAATTATAGGCTACTCAAAGAACCTTATATTTACTACTGTACATTTCAATCAACGTTATTAGTGTGGAATTTGTGTATAATAGTAGGTGTGTCAATACATTTTTCGTGCCAGTGTATACTACAGCGCATGAGCAGGCTATTCAGAATCAATTCGGTACCGGTACCATGTTGGAAAATAAACTTGCATGTTTTATCACTTAGAATGGTAGCTGAGATGTATTTAATGTAGACAGCCTACATTTGGCCGAAAATCAGAATTATCTTGCCGATGATCTTTTATGTTTAAGTACGAACTGAACAATAAAGCTTACCTTAGTTCCTATCTCGTAAAGTACGTGTTTAAAGTTCCTTATGGAGATTTACAAGACTGAGACTTCTTTGGACGCGGTGTAAAACGTACGAAACTGCAATTACCTGAAGTAGAAAATCTTATGTGAAACAGCACAATCCACAGAATAAATCTACACAAGCAGCCGCAGTATGTCCGAGATACACAGTGCAAAACAAATTAATTTGAACATTAATTAACAACAAGCCAACCACTTCGAAACTAAACCGGAAATAGTGAATAGGGCTCCTCACCAATTTATAGCCAGTGTGTTGTTCCTCGACCGTATACATACACACCCGGTATAATTTATTTATCTCCAGCTAACTACTCCACTATTAACTATCAATACAGACGTTTCCCTGGTGGGCTTTACACGTGGTAGTGGTGGGGGTAAGGTTTGGCAGTGTTCGGTTATTGGTGTTGATCAGGAAGGGCGTAGGCGTTGAAGGTGGGATCGGATATAGTGGGGTTACTGCCTGCTCGATCTGAGAGGGGTATAGTAGCCATTACTGATTGAAAACAGCTGATTTGCGAGCCTTAATCTGAAAATGCAAAAACCGGATCAAAAAAAGTCAAGTTGTGAGTTTCACAAATAGGAAAAGTCCTCTCAGGTTTAATTACTGCGTTTATGGGGTGATGCCAATATGCAAAATGTCACGAATGGACAACGTCTTGTACCCATAACAACGAATAAACATATTACTTAGTACTATTTAGTTTAATTTTTAATCCTAGTTATTGCTTTAGGATGCATGTGTATAATATGCTATGTATCAAATCAAATTATAAGTTGGGGTAGCCTATATCAACTTGTTAAAATCCACAGTTTCTCTTTATATAAGTTAGGCCTACACGGGTGGAGATTCCTTTTGTAGGTTGATATTCGGTTCCCTTAAATAGTTATTTAAAGAAAAAAGCCGCTGGGTTGAGTAGCTCAGTGCTCAAATACGTCAGCCTCGTGTCAGTATATTTACCGGCACGTAAAATAACTCTGCGGGACAAAATTCGGGCACCTTGCCGTCCCGAAAACCGTGCAAGTAGTTAGTGGGACATAAAACCAATAGCATCCTCACGTTATTATTACTAGCACGTACCCGAGCTTCCGCCTGCGTTTATTAATTTAACCGTTTGATGTTTTGAACCATGTATTTATTTTTTAAATTTAGTAATACACATCGTTTTTAAATAAATTGTATGAAGTACATTATTTTACTTTTATTTTCACCCCTTCTCACCCCCATGCCTATGGGGACCGAACTTGGACTAAAGTGATATCATCTTAGCGACCCCGATAACCATGGATTCTACATTAATATATCGTCGTTTTCTAACTCACTTTCTTCCCCTCCCCCTTACCCCCCAGTACTTTCTTTCCAGATAGTAAGTCTTATGTGTACCAAGTTTGGTTGAGAGCTGTGTTGGAACACACTTACATCTGTAATTTCTTGTCATTTTGGACATTTTCTTTTTCACCCCTTCTCACCTTCGACCCCCCCACCCGCTTCAAAAAGCCGATAGGGGCTGAACTTGCACATAAACGATATCTGGAGACTCATTATTCATTTCAGCAACACCAAAAACTATGGATTCGACACTATTTTTGATTATTTTGATAACTCAGCCCTTCCCACCACCCCCAACCCCTAGGGGTGCTAAGAGTGTCTGAATCAGAAACTTTCTCAGGCATGCGCACAACAACTCACCAACGGTTCATCGCAATCGGATGAATGGTGTAGGAACACATATGGGACAAAGACACATTCGCTTTTATATACACAGATTATTATTATTATTATTATTATTATTATTATTATTATTATTATTATTATTATTATTATTATTATTATTATTATTATTATTAGACGGTCAGTATGAGGACATCTGCGGCTTTTGTAACCAGGTCTGCCGCAATTTGTATTGAACAACTCCTTAGATCTTTGTATTTGAGTTTTGGGTCACTTAGCTGTAAACTTTTATTAGGGAGATCGTGGGTTTGAATTCCACTCTCAGCAACTCTGCAGATGGTTTTACCGCGTATTTAGTTGTACAGTCTAGGTCACGTAGTGTGCGGTTCGCATTCAGGAAATAGTGGGTTCGAACCCCAGTGTCGGCAGCCCTGATGATTATTTTTCGTGGTTTCTCGTTTTCACACCAGGCAAAAGCGAGGGCTGTACCATGAATAAGGCCATTACCGGGCGAGTTAGGCGTGTGGTTAGGGCCAAGCAGCATTGAGCTTGTATTCGAGAGATAGTGGGTTCGAATCCCACTGTCGGCAGCCCTGAAGATGGTTTTCCGTGGTTTCCCATTTTCACACCAGGCAAATTCTGGGGCTGTACCTAAATTAAGGCTACAGCCGCATCCTTCCAACTTCTAGTCCTTTTCTATCCTATCGTCGCCATAAGACCTACCTGTGTCGGTGCGATTTAAAGCCACTAGCACTTTCCTATTCCCTCGTCGCCATAATACCCATCTCATACCCTCAGAACTGGAACCTGAGCTGCTGCGCCGATGGTCTGTTGTATTGTGGTTTAATATAATGTTGTTTGTCCCTAGTCCTTCAGAGTTCTTGGGGCAAACACAGCACAGTGGGGCTCCTCTTAATTTTTTTTTTTTTGCTAGGGGCTTTACGTCGCACCGACACAGATAGGTCTTATGGCGACGATGGGATAGGAAAGGCCTAGGAGTTGGAAGGAAGCGGCCGTGGCCTTAATTAAAGTACAGCCCCAGCATTTGCCTGGTGTGAAAATGGGAAACCACGGAAAACCATCTTCAGGGCTGCCGATAGTGGGATTCGAACCTAATATCTCCCGGATGCAAGCTCACAGCCGCGCGCCTCTACGCGCATGGCCAACTCGCCCGGTCCTCTTAATTCTGTGCTTGAAAAATAGGCTACCTTTAACCTATGGAACAGATGACTTTGACAGCCACTTCTAACCTGGAGAACAGAGGAGAGTAACGAGGATGTGAGGAACGTAATTATGTTTGTGATTGTTAACTATTGAGCTGTTTTAATATCCATGTCTATTGGGTATTCAGACTGAAGCATGGTCCAACCCCTAATAGCTCCTCCGTCAGCCATCACACACGGCCTAGATGTCACTGAAGCGTTGTACTAGGGAAATGAGAAGTGAGATTTTTAGTTTCCAGTTGCTTTCCTCACCGAGTCAGGAATTGCTATTAAATCTATTAAATATCATTCTGTCAAGCCTGCTGAAAATGATACACCAACTGACCCTATGAGCAACATTTTCACATCATACATAACAGGGACTGGCTGCATAACGAATGTCATTACTAGCGTCACTCATACCCAGTAGCGGCGATTGGGGGGGAGGCAAAAAAGTGCAGACAACAAAATTTACCTGGGTTTGTGGGATATAGTGGCGCGGGGGAGTATAGACATCGAAAGTGGAAAAATGCTTCAAAGTGGTAAGTTTTTTATGCTCAATGAGCGAATTTCGACAGAGTTAAAGGTTGACAGTCAACCAACTTAAGTGCGGTAATAATAGCTTTTTTGAGATTTTGATTCTATACTCTACAATAAGTACCTCTAGGCCTAGAATAGAGAAAGTAAAATCTGTCCCCAGACGAACAAGAACAGAGAATCTCCTGGACAAGGAAATTGGACAGAAGTACATGGATACGATTATTGAAGGGTTACAGGCAATAGACTGGTTCAGGTGGCATACAGGGTTAGTAAAATGACGCTTAAGGAGTTGCAAAGGATGATAAATAAACTCCATTGTCATAAAGCAGCAAGAATAGATGAAATTAGACCTGAAAATTTGAAATGGAGTGGGAAGGCTGGGATGAAATTGCTACACAGAGTAATAGCATTACGGGTAGCGGGTGGAGACCCTCTTTGAGGCAGCTCTACTGCCAACGTGAGTCCGAGATCACACTGACCCGGTGTGTAGCATCACGTAAGGTTCCAGCTGACCGTTACGAGCGAAAACCTCTACGACATCTGCAGTGGAGAAGATGGACTTCAGTATAGTGGAGATGATGGAAGAGGCAGCCCATTACTCGGGGATTAATAAGAGTGCACTAAATGAATCTGCTACCTTGTAGATGAAGTGGAGGACTACTAAAGGCTAGGGGAGTTCTCGCTGACAGAAAATTCCTAGATTGTGGTAGACCCAGCAAGTCACAGAAGAGGAAAATAAAATGGATTGCTTTGAAATGTTTTTAAATGTTTGATAAATTTCCAAGTTCTTTGAGAACTTTTAAGAAAAATTGATAGGGAATCTTCCACCTGGGTGGCAGCGCTAAATGGACTGATTATTCAACACAAAAACGAGCCTCGGAAATTAACTACTTTTTCGGTTTTCGGAGAAGAAAGAACAGTAAAACACAGACTGCGGCCAATATTTCTGATACATTTGGAATTAATTATGACTTGAGTATATTAACCGTGACCAATAAAGTCAATGTAATCACTGACATGATGGACCACAGGCATCTAACGATCTCAGGCCTGAGTGAAACAAAATGGAAGGGTTGTGACACAAAAACATTAGATAATGGCCTTTAATTTTGTTAGAGTAGAAATAAGACCACAGTAAGGAAAGGTATGGGGATAGTCCTACACCTATATTTCTGATGTAACCTATGTTATTGAAAGATTAATTACAATAAATTAAAGGTATTTTAAATGAAGAATATCTTACAATTGTTCAGGTCTACGCTTCCCAACAAGGCTGTAGTGAAGAAGAAAAGATAAATTTCCTACAGCAATTGGAAGACAACATCGATGAAGGGAACCTCATAATTATACGTGAGTGTAATGCCCAGTTAGGAACAGAAAGAACAGTATACGAGGCAAACATGAAATCATTCGGGTATGGAAGGAGAACTTTTATTTGACCTATGCTTGACAAACAAACTCTTAACATGGTTCCAGAAGAAAGAAATTCATAAGGTGACCAGATACAGCTGGGATGGCAAATCAAAATCTCTGATTATTAAGGACGTTGGTAGCGGAGCTAAAGTGCTAGATATCAAATTCTTTCCAAGTGAATGTCTTGAAAGTGATCAATCAATTAATCAATCAATCAATCAATCAATACTGATCTGCATTTAGGGCAGTCGCCCAGGTGGCAGATTCCCTATCTGTTATTTCCTAGCATTTTCTTAAATAATTTCAAAGAAATTGGAAATTTATTGAACATCTCCCTTGGTTAGTTATTCCAATCCCTAACTCCCCTTCCTATCAACGAATATTTGCCCCAATTTGTCCTCTTAAATTCCAACTTTATCTTCATATTATGATCTTTCTTACTTTCAAAGACACCACTCAAACTTATTCGTCTACTAATGTCATTCCACGCCATCTCTCCGCTGACAGTTCAGAGCATACCACTTATGATATACATGTTGATTCCCATAGATATTTACATAGATATTCCCATAGATATAGCCTATATTTTCAATCCCATTTATGTGATTACCCCAATGAAGATCTTTCCTTATATTAACACCTAGATACTTACCATAATCCCCAAAAGGAAATTTCAACCTATCTCCGCAGTAATTCAAACTGAGAAGACTTTTCTTGTTTGTGAAACTCACAACCTGACTTTTTACCCCGTTTATCATCCTACCATTGCCTGCTGTCCATCTCACAACATTATCGATTCATTTTGCAGTTGCTCACAATCTTTAACCTATTTATTACTCTATTTAGAATAACATCATCCTCCAAATCCTTAACTCTGATTCCACTTCTTTACTAATATCATTCATATATATTTATATAAGAAAACATAAAGGTCCAATAATACTGCCTTCAAGAATTCCCCCCTTAATTATTACAGGGTCAGATAAAGTCTCGCCTACTCCAATTCTCTGAGATCTATTCTCTAGAAATATAGCAACCCATTCAGTCACTCTTTTTTCAAGTCCATTTGCACACATTTTTGCCGGTCAGCTCCCATTAATCCACCCTATAAAATGCTGTAGACAGGTCAATCACGATACAGACCATTTGCCCTCCTGAATCCAAGATATCTGCTGTACCTTGCTAGAATCCTTCAAGTTGAGCTTCAGTGGCGTAACCTTTCCTAAACTCGAACTGCCTTCTATCGAACCAGTTATTAATTTCGCAAACATGTCTAATATAATCAGAAAAAATGCCTTCCCAAAGCTTACATGCAATGCATGTCAAACTGACTGGCGTGTAATTTTCAGCTTTATGTCTATCACCCTTTCCTTTACGCATAGGGGCTACTATAGCAACTTTCCATTCATTTGGTATAGCTCCTTCATGCGAACAATAATCAAATAAGTACTTCGGATAAGGCACTAAATCCTAACCAATTGTCTTTAGTATATCCCCAGAAATCTTATAAATTCTAGCCGATTTTGTAGTTTTCAACAAGTAGGAGAAGGAAACCTAAGATTAAGAACTGGAAACTAGAGGAATGGAATAGCAAGTAACAGTTCAAGAGAGGAACAAAATAAACTACCAGTGGTAATGAAGAATGGTCTAGTATGCAGTGCTGTCGAGCTATGTGGTAAAACACACACTAGAGTTCATGTAAAGAGAACTTCATGGTGGAACAACCAAGTAAAGGAGGCAATAAAGAAGCATGGGCGCCCGTATGACAGTTTATAAGGGGGGCCTAGACCTGGGGTTATGTAGTATTTTTAATATTTTGAAAGATGAATGGCGACTTGTAGAATAACACCCACGGTATCATGTGCCTGTTGGCGAGGGGCGGTACTACCAATTCCACGTAATACCGACTTTTAAATCATTTTCTTGAAAGAAGAACACCTGTCTACATTATATTTTTGCCTTACCCCCGGGCATGGGCGCCCTTGTAAAGAAGGGAAATGCAGGCAGGAGTGACGGGGATAGAGCTAAACTCAGTAACTGAATCACAATGAACAAACGTGAACAAGAAAGAAAATTACAGATCAAATGAATTTTTTGTGAGGAAAAAGAAATATGCTGGGATGAATTTACACACAAACTGGAGGAAGGCTCTAAAGGTAAGATGATGATGTTATATGGCATTGTGAA
This sequence comes from Anabrus simplex, assembly GCF_040414725.1. NCBI lineage: Eukaryota > Metazoa > Arthropoda > Insecta > Orthoptera > Tettigoniidae > Anabrus > Anabrus simplex. The sequence goes on from NC_090274.1 coordinate 123,428,803, forward strand.
AAGTAAGAGAAATGGCCAGGAAGACATTAGAGCTATAGAGACTGCTGATGGACAGAGAGCAAGGCATGTGCAAGACGTCAGGAATGTCATCAAAGTACATTTTGATAATCTCTTAAATTGACCTATAAAGCCAGAATCTGGTGATTGGTCAGGAATAACTGAAAATGGTGTACTGATTACATCCAGACGCACAAAACTACACCAGATGAAGAGTGGTAATGGATGAAGTAACAGCCTGCCTGGTGGCCATCATCGTTGACAGCCTGGCTAGTCAATTCGGGTCCCATTCACCATCAGAATGTTAGCCAGCAGGATATGGGAGGTGGTGGTATACAATTCCAAACCTCCCTCCAGTGTTTATATGGAGGGAGGGCATGTGACGCTGTTGATGGTAATTCGTCCGTCGGATGGGTTGTAAAGCTTTGAGCAGATGCATTGGTGTTATTCAACAGGAGTAGGCTACGTGACGACACCAGGTTTCACCCTCTCCCTGTCTCGTTTTCAGACACCCAGACACACAGGTCGCCCATGGGAAGACCTGCACCAGACAAGCCGAACATGTCCTCGGGATCTCCCAGCACTAAAAGCCGTACGTTAATACGTAAACAAGCAGCAGGACCATCTCAGTGTAGTGTGGGGTAAAAATCAGGCACAAGAAGGTTGGTCCAAGGAAGTCATTGTTCAAATATTTAAGAAAGGAAGCCATTGAAAGTGTAAGAACTACAGAGGCATTAATCCTCTGTCCCATGGCTTAAGATTATGGAAAAGATTATCAAAGCTACACTCTCAACCATATTAGAGCCTATCTGAGAGGAAGAACAACATGGCTTTAGATCTCACAGAAGTGCTCGTGGAGAAGTACAGGATAAAATTCTATCTGTGGTCTTCTTGGATTTGGAAAAGGCTCTTTACAGCGTTCCAAGAGATGTCATCTGGAGAAGCCTAGAAAAACTAGCCGTACCAGACTACCTTACTGGCAAGATCGAAATGTTATACAATAAATGCTACAGTTACAACAGAATTGCTGACAATCATTCAGAATGGTTTGAGACAACTTGAGGAATACAACAGGGAAGTGCTCTTTCATATCTACTGTTTGTGACAGTCAGATGCTCTAATGAAAGACTTGAAAAAAGAACTAATTGGAGAGTTAAATGCCTTGGTGTCTGCTGATGATGTAGGTATTTGTGGGATGCAGGAAAGGAGGTACAAGACCAGCTCAACAAATGGGTAGACTAAAATTAAGAAAAACCAAAACCATTGCCATGAAAATGAATAGAGACAAAACTGGTTGCCAAATACGTCTTGAGGGATATTTATTATTAACTTGTAGAATGACGAATTAGGAATTCGAATCATTTATCAAGGGAAAGGTTCAAATAATTTCCAGTTCTTTGAAAACCTTTAAAAAACAAGCTATCGATAGGGAATCTGCCCCCTGGGTGACAGCCCTACATGCAGATCATTGATGATGAATGACAATACATTACAACAGTACAAGAATTCAAATACCGGTACCGGTACCTTGGGAGCGAGGTCCCAAACAAGGGTGGAGAGAGAAGAGGAGGGGACCGGAGGGTCATCATGGAGGGAGAGACCTACATGGATAGACAACGCTGGTGAGAGCTCACTGAACACCACTCTATCCGGTAAGCAGGAAGGGTTACATCATAATGAGTAGGGCCCAGATTTTGATGAAAGGTCATCTTTTTTCTGAGTATTCAGAGCCGATGCTTAGTGACAATTAAGTGTATTCTGCAATAAATATGTTAGATTTGGGAGGTTCACACAAGTATAAAGAATGAGAGTTTTCCTCCTAATCAATACTTTATTATATAAAGTGTCTAAAGTATTTCAATCACATTAAAACACGGAACCGGTTTTGACCTGTTAATTAGGTTATCTGCTGATGAACCTGCTTACTCAATAATGATTGTACAATGTAAAACATTACTTAGACTAAACATGAATGTCACATATTCCAATAAAATATAAAATAAAATGCTATATACAACAGAGTACAGTTCCTGAAGTATTTTGTGCAGTGCTCATATAATACAGATATTCTAACCATGTATTCATTATTTGTCTAAGACGATTATTAAGAAATTTATAATTTTTATTACGTAAACTTTTAAAACTTGAGGTCAGTTTAAGAGAATTTTAGGGGCATTCTATAGATCATTTTTCAATAATTTTAGGTCTTCAACATCCGGACCCTAAGGATGAGTAATAGCATTAGTTTTGAAAGTTGTTAAGGTACCTTCTGATTGGATGAAAGCAGTAACTGTACCTCTCTATAAGCGGGGCAACAGGAAGGATTGCAACAACTGTATTCCACTGATCTGTATACCAGGCTAGTCCCGCTCCTTGGCTGATAGGTCAACATTGACGCCTTCAGTTCAGAGGGTCCCAGGTTCGATTCCTGCCCAGGTCAGGGATTTTAATCGAGTCTGATTAATCATTCTGGCTCGGAGACTGGGTGTCTGTGTTTGTCCCAGCACTCTCCTCTTCATATACAGACAACACACCACACTACCAACCAGCACAGAAACACACAATAGTGATTATTAAATCCCTCCATATAGAGTTGGCGTCAGGAAGGGCATCCGGCCGTAAAGGAGGGCCAAGTCCCCATGAGCAACACAGTTCACACACCCCACAGGTGTGGAAAAGTGATACAAGAAGAAGTACAGTATACCAGGCTAGGTGTTCACTATCATTTTGGAAAGAAGGGTACGATCAGTGGTTGAAATTCTGTGTGTTTTCAGACCTCGAAGGTGCTGTTCAGAAAGGCGTATGAAGAAAAAGATGTTCGCCGTACTAAGAGATTGTGGGATTGTGGGAGTAATCAAAAAGATATTTATATTGACATTTGGGTTACAGTGAGAACTGACAACAGGGTGAATTCTTCGCTCGAGGTACTTACAGGCATTAGAAAAGGCTGTGAGTTTTTCAACTTTGTTGTTCGTAGTTTACCTGGATCATCTACAGAAAGCTATGAAGTGGCAAGTAGGGATTCAGTTAGGTGGAAATGTGGTCTGGCATGTGCTGATGACTTGGTCTTATGGTAGTCTGTGCTGAAAGCCTGCAATCGAATATCTTGGAATTAGAAAATTGGTGCAGCAAGTATGATATGAAAATTATAATTTTCAAGACTAAAGTGATGTTAGTAGGGATGAAACCTGAGAGAATTGAATGCCAGATTGGAAATACAAAAGTGGAAGAGGTAGTTCATTTGAAGTATTTAGGTTGTGCAGTATGGTGAGATTGAATAAAGGTGCAGCAAAGCTATTGCAGTGAGCTTGCAGTTGCAATCAACAGTATTCTGTAAGAAATAAGAAACTATCTTTATATTGTTCTGTTTTTAGGCCAACCTGGTTGTACAGGAGTGAAAACTGGGTGGACTCAGGATATCTTATTCATAAGTTAGAAGTAACAGACATGAAACTAGTGAGAATGATCGCTGGTACAAACATGTGGGAACAATGGCAAGAGGCACTCAGAATGATGATATGAAAGTTAAGTTAGGAACCGATTCGATTGATGAAGTTGAACACATAAACTGGCTTCGGTGGTGGGGTCATGTGAGGCGAATGGATGAGGATAGATTACCTAGGAGACTAATGGATTTGATCATGGAGGGTAGGAGAGGTAGAGGGAGACCAATATCATGATGGTTAGACTAATTATGAACATGATATGGAGGTAAAGAACCGAACTTGTTACAAATAGAGGACTGTGAAGGCATTTAGTAAATTCACACAGGCTTGCAGACTGAACACTGAACGGCATAACAGTCTATAATGGAGATGTATGTATGATGACGAAGGTAACTACCATAAATGCTTCAGATCAATATGGTAATCTATAATCCAAGCCTCTCCTGCATTTGACTGAATAACAGTCATATTAACAAGATTATGCCTTTCTTGTTTTGTGACAGAGATATGGCCCTTCCGTTGATACCAAATAGAATACAATTTTATTTGTTTCTTTAGGTCTGGTTCTGTATATGTGTATGGGATGGTTTCACCTTTCATTTCGATAATGTATTTTATTAATTCAAAAGGGGAATAATACAGGATCTTTCTTTATGGCTTGTTCCGTGTGTCAGGGGAAGGCGATAGCGCGGCCTGGTGACTCATTTGTCGAGTGATATATTGCTTCGTGACCGGTTAAGATGATCTTATGCAGTACGGTACCGATAGCGATAACCATTGCTTCACAGCAATACTTCAGTTTAACATCTGTGTTATTGGTAGCGTGTTCATTGTGTTCGCTTTAAAATAGCGTAGTTTCTGTAGGAATACTAGGAGGGATGTAGGGCATACAGTAGAACAGCATGTTGTGCTGTGCGAAGCGTTCTTCTTATAGAGAATGCCGCTTTCCATTCATTCGCAAATTTCCTGGCATCCTCCCTCCCCATAAGAGTACGGTACGTAAATTAGTAAAGAAGTTCCGCACCACCGGGTCCATTCTTAACAAGAAATCACCCAGGAGACAAACCATATTAACAGAGGAAAATCTTGAAGAAATAGGAGCTCTCTTGGAAAGAACTCCAACAAAATCCCTGTGGCTTCTCGCCGTACAAAATAAAGTGTCATTATCTCCTACCCACAAAGCAACAAAACTGTTAAAAGCAAAACCGTACAAACTCACCCCTGCCCAATATTTAAGAGGACCTGACAGTTTCGCTAGGGTTCGGTATTGTAACTGGTTGCTTCAGTCAGTTCACGATGGGTATGTTGACCCGGAACTTTTATTCTATAGTGATGAAGCATGGCTACACTTAAGTGGCTTGTAAATAATCAAAACAATCGCTACTGGTGTGCAGAAAATTCCCACCAGCTGCATGTCCGTCCACTTCATGATGTGGAGATAGGAGTTTGGTGCGCAATATGTGCTCGCAGAATTATAAGGCCTATATTTTTCCACGAAACGATAAATGCTGATCGATATATATGCCTCATTCTCAGACCATTATTTCAAGACCTGACGGAAGAAGATAATGCAAGATAATGGGATGGCTCACTCTGCTAATCGGTCTATGGAGGTAATACGGGAAGTTTTCGAAGATCGTGTGGATAATTATCCCCCTAAATCTCACGAGTTAAATCCCTGTGATTATTACCTGTGGGGGATACCGAAGGGAGAACTGTATGTGAACAACTCTCACATAAGAGAAGAACCACAAGAGAATATTACACAACATCACACTGGCCGAGATTCGCTGAGTGTCTGCAAACCTATTTACGAGGTATCAGGCGTGTTTGACAGCTGAGGGACAACATTTTGAACATCAAATGTAATGCCAGGTAGGTTTTAAACTAATAGTTTCACTAGAAATTGATTTCTATAAGCGTGAATTGCCGTGAGCAGTAGGGAAGAAAAGCGCGCATTATACCGGCTAGCGACCGAGCCGTGCTCTGAGTGGTGCTGCGGAACCAGTTAAAAAGGATGTTACCAGCTGCCCTGTTTGATTGAATTCATTTTCCATTTCATCCTGAAAGGATTTCAATGATGCTATGAGATCTGTTGTGTGGCCTCCGCAGAGGCCTAGTGCAGAACTGCAGGCGACCTGCGCTTCGTGATGACGAAGAAATGATCACGGAGATGGTCCCATGCCAGGGGAATGGTTAAAATTCCCGACTGTGCCAGTAATAGAACCCGGGACCCCTGTGACCAATGGCCGGTACGCTAACCATTTAGCCGTGGAATCGGACAGGTCTGAAATAAGTTGTACTTAGTCCTGTAAAACAAAGAATGTGTTTGACTATCAGAATGGTTCCCTATACCGTACAAATACCAAGACTGCTTCCTACCCAAAACTAGCTCTCGGTAATTGCAAAGAATAAAACAGTTCATGCATCATATTATCTTGTTGGCTTCACAGATACTAAGGGTAATTTTAAATAAGCAGATAGTGACAATATTGAATGTTAAGAATTTCTGCCAGTGTGATTCAAAGAAAATTACTGCTTTTATACTTTGAGGACTATTTAAAAATAATTTTGAGTGTTACCGGTAATTTTCTACTGATATATGAGATTGTTTTAAAGCCAGATTTGATTCAATTTAGAACATTTTATGCATCACTTGTTTATTCTTCAAACTACTGTTGCTATATTCGGTTTAAACACGTATACCTGTAAATCCTGGTGAAAGGTATCTTGTGTAATCTTCAGTGGCACCGACTTTGGTAGAGGCAAGGTATTTTCTGCCCCCTCCCCCACTAAAACTGATCTCAGGGGGCAGAGTGTTAATTTTCACTCCCGAAAGAATTATCCTTCTAGATGGTAAGTCCCTTACACTACCTCCATCGACATGTTGGTTGAGCGATGATTGACGTGTGACCCGAGCTGACTGCTCCAGGACTTCCTGAGTTTCCGTAGAAGTAATCAGTGCAGTTAACATGTGCAGTAAAGAGAGGTAAAGACTATCGAGTTATAGGAAAATATACATTTCGTAAGTGTGAGTTAATGCAGCATGGCCAGAAATGGAGATAACACAACACACTTTTCATAGTTTAATGACAAAGAAATGTATTTAAAAGTAAAAATATAAATGTAAATGGTTTGTGGAAAAGGAGAAAATAAAAAGAGTAAAATTTAAAAAATGAAACTGCAAGTATTTACATGTCTTCGGAAACTATTTAAGTTAAAAATAAGAAGTTTAGAAAAATTAAAAGTTAAAAAAGCTGGCATGGCATTTAAACCGAACCATTATTAATTATGGTACATTCCAAGCTCAATACTGAACTTTTAAAATTAGGGGTACTGTTTACGTGTACAATAAATGGTAAATTTATGGGTATGGCCATCTATAGGTATTTTCAAATTAAATTTTCATAAACATACTTAAATTATTTATCTTAACAGATCATAACCTTACCCCACCCTTCGCCTTTACCAGATTAAATAGCCACCAGGCTTCACCGACCACAAATTACATCATCTTGGTTTTCAAAGAAAGGGACTTCGAGAATAGTGAAGAGATTTTAATGAAAATAAAGAATAACTCTTACAGAGGGAAGCACCACCATAAATACATCAAAGCAACAATAAACAAATCCAGGTAAACAAGTATCAACCCCATCAAAATAAGCAAAAATAAACAGAAGAAAATATAATTTAAACCGGGAGAACAAAAATAAAATATAAAGTCCATCAGGACAAGTTAAATACATTTCTGTGACTATGTTCGACACACGAAACACATGATACATTCTGGTGGCCAAGCAGGCATCGATTTTTGGTAGTGAGACAAAGTCTCTCTTAGTGCATTGGTACTGCCGGTGGCTCCAAGTAGCCTACGCAGGGGCTACCTTGGTGTGCACTAGCCATGCGTCTTGGTGGATGTGCTAAGTACCAACTGATGAGCCCAACTTAGCACACGGGGGCGAAACGCTTGCAGCCAGGAATTATGTAACTGGAAAATAACGGACCATTTATCTTGGTACATTAAATATACGTACATAAAGCATATTTCTCAACAATACAATGCAGGTGATAACATTAAATAATCACTATCACCACGCCAAATGGCAACAATACAGCATTCAAGAAGACGTGATTTTATCGGCAAGCAAAAGCAACATCTCACAATAACGCAACGGACGGCCTCAGGTCCAGAAATGAAAAATATTGGAACGTAAATTACCTAAGAGGAATAATAAAAGAAATTTAGAATAATCAAATCAAGGCAACTGCCTACGTTTTCCACTGGCTCTGATTGAAATATTTATATTTCATATTCCGTAACAAAAATTACTATCCTCAGATTCTCGCAACCATGAACCTAGGCAGGAAGCTCATCCACTGCCATTCAGGACTAACAAACTCGTACTTTGCTATCTTATTTCACAAAAACTGGCCATTAGATCCTGTATTGTGAGAAAAAGTGCGAGTAAAATCTCCAGCACAGCATCCTTTCACCCACCACCCACCGCGGTATCACTTTACCGAACACTTAACAACCACTAATGACAATGTGACCACCGCTTCTTTACAAGAGTGGATTCTTCTATTTCAGCCAGGTGATTGTAGTCAGTTCAAAGACAGGTGCGTGTTTTGTGGAAGTGGTTTGACCGATTTACAATAAACTAATAAAAGTATCGCCATACATGTGAATAACTGTGGATAAGGGGTATAAAGAGACACCGTGGAAGTGATTTATCCCTCCTTCTAAAATATTCAGTCCTAATAAAGAACAAGAATAATCAAAAGTACATTGTTTTTCACTTCTACTTCTGCTCCCACCAGCAACATTAATTCTACACCCAAACACAAAGTGTAAATATCAAGATGACTGACGCTCTTTTGAATAATCAAGAACCACCTCAAAATCTTCTTTGTTTGGAGATTTTAGCTAACGACAGTTTGAAGCCTGTGAGACACTTGCAGACAAAACATCCAGACTGTGTAAGTAAACCTACAGAAATTTTTAAGCGTCTTGAGCAACAACTAAAAGGTGATGTCAGATTTCCTTGAGAAGCGCGCAACAGTGCCTAAAAGAAAGTGCTAAGAGCATCCTATTTAATTGCAAAATCCAAATCGCCATGGATCATTGGTGAGAAATTATTCTTAGCTGTGAAAATGTACGCGATCATACACGGAGAAAAGTCCGGCGAGTGTCTGAAGTCAGATGATACAGTGGCTCGCCGTACTGATACAATACCCTCTGACAAAAACATCAATATTGCTACCACGTCACAGTGCCCAGCTCCTTGTTTTCGTACGCTACCGTCATGAACAGGATATGCACGACGATTTTCTATTTCGTAGAGCTCAGGAAGGAAGGACTACAGGGGAAGCTATTTTTTTCTTGTGAATTCGTTTTTCATTGACAACAATCTGTCGTGGACAAATTGTGTTGGTATATGTACCGATTGAGTGACGGTATTTACTGGAACTTCAAAGGAGTTCAGAGCAAGAGAAAGTCCCGTTACTAATTCTGTAAAATTTACACATTACATGATAGACAGGAAGGCGTTGACTTCAAAAGTATTACAACCAGAAGTCAATAAATTTCTGAACGATGCAGTCAGTGTAGTAAATCATGTAAAAGCAAGAGCTTTAACCAGTAGGCCATTTTCCATTTTTTTCGAGATGGGATCTACACGATTCGCTTCTATTGCACAGGGAGGTACGTTGGTTGTCTCGTGGTAGAGTTCTTCGTCACGTTGATGTTACTGCGTGCTTTAGCAATGGAGAATGGCGGATGATAAATGATATTTATTAGATTATAAAAGTAAACATTCTTCTGTAGCCTAGCGGGTGGGTCCCTGGCTGTCGCAGTGAACACATTTCTCCTCTACAAGTTATTCCACATAAGATTTGTGACATTTCAAATCCATTATAATGTTATAAAACTTACACTCCACATACTGCATTTTACAATTGTTTGATCAAATAGAACATGTTCTAATTTGCTTTCAAGACTTTTGAAGACCTCTTAAGATTTGTCAAGTACTGCAAGCGATGTGACAAGTAAACTTTTGAAGTACTGAACATTCTTGTGAAGTATTAAACTTGACAAAACTTTGACCGTATACCGCAGGCTTTAGTTTTGCGTTACACTGTTCCCTTGTCGCACTCATGATTGTGTGGGAAGTAGTTGATCCTTCCCAAACATAGAGTATAATAAAAGTAAGTTGAACAATTAAACTTACATTTTTTTTTTTTAAATATCAACTAGTACCATGCACTAAAGTAAATGAAAGAGGAATTTTGAAATGGAATCACAATCCAAGGACAGGGAATCAAAACTCTGAGATTTGCTAACGATATTGTTATTTTATCTGAGGCTGTAGAAGACGTGGATGGTGTGGACACAGTCTTGGAGAAGAAGTACAAAGCAAAAGTAAGGGAGTGCAGTCGAATGATATCTTAAAGTAGGTGAATACTGTTACTCATGATGGGAGAAGTAAGGACATAAAATGCAAGGTACGCCTTTCTTAAGAAATTAGCTTACTTCGAACACTGATATAGGAAACAAGACTTTCGTCTGGTGTGTGGCACTGTATGGAAATGAAACATGGATGATAAATGGAACATGACGTGGTCCAAGCAATAAGAACTTCCGCTCCGTCCCTCAAGATTTATATATACGCAGACGACATGGTGATGGGTTCTCACCACTGATCTCTATACATGGATCGCTGATAGCAGTTCTCCGCTGCAGGAGAAAGTACGCCAAGTTGAGCGCGCGGTTCGCCATGTTGCCGTGCCCACTCCAGAGCTCTCCTTACGGGGAAGCAATGATAATATAATCAGTTTTAAATCGCATTTAATGGCGCATTGTAATAATTAAAAATATACGGACATGTTCACTCAAAGCATAAGGACATTGGGAACACTGACACGTCATTCCGAGGTCAGTAAATCTCCGGGATAGCAATAAAAATGAGTGTATAATAACGGTCGACAAATATTAACTTAAGTGCTGAATACATGCAATTGGCGATCGGTAACACAATACGAGTGAAAAACGGTTCGTGGAAACATTGCTGTAAATTGTATACATATGTGCCACGAAATTATGCGTTCGTAAGGTGAGGTATGACTGAATTTTTCGTATTTTGAGCCCAAAATTCGTTTTGTTATTCATACAAAAATAACCCAATTCTTCCTCTTTCAGAAAATGTTTTTATTTTAGTCATTCCGGCTTGTTTAAAGCTTGTGGAAGCCATTTAATATGAACCCGAAGGACATTTAAAAGCCCAGAACCACACCCACTTCTCCTGTAATGGCATAATGATAGTTTACTGTGTGTTTTTCGCTGGATTTTCAAGTATTTCGTGGCGCATTTGCCGTAGAAGTACACCTGAGCATACTGACAGTCACTTGTTCACTACGTAATTAATACAATTACGTTATGTTAGGAAATATTTTAATTTTGAACTGACGGAGAGAGCGTTGTACCTCTTCCAGATAGTACTATATTTATATCTGCCACACATGTATACTTTGATAGTTTAAATATATTATGTATTTGTATTTACATTTTTCTAACGTGCAGAAGTGACATGTGGTTTCAATTCAGCGAGTGATTTTTCATTGATGTGTTTCATCTTAATTCTTTTGTAAATGTTTGATTTATAGCGTAGAGTTCACAGTGCGTCGTTTTAGTGCATAGAAAAGTAGTAATTATAGTGTTTAGTGCTTATACCAGGTGCACTGATCTCTATAGAGATCTCTATAGAGATCTCTATAGAGATCAGTGACCAGTAGTGATAGCCTAAGTCATGGAAAATCAAAAGGGTCCTAGGTGTACCTATAGGCCAGTGAAGAAATGTCCTTAAAAAAAGTAAGGCTGCCAAATTAGCATTTGATAAAACAAATTGTCAGAAACCTGGACCAGACATTAGTTCAGTTAGACCTAATGAAGATGTGATCAGCATTTCTAATAGCTTGCTAGATGCAAATATGTCTGCATCTGAGAGGAAGATAAATTTATTTTCTGTTCCTGCCAGTGCAGAACTAAGTCTTGGGTCTGTGACTTATACTTTGGTCCATAAGGATGTTTTTCAAGAACTTGTGAAGGAACCAGTGTGTGTGATGAGTGCAAGAACAAGTCTATTTTTATTTAATTTAGGGAAACTCGTGGGTTTTCATCTAAAATAGCAATTAAATGCAAGACTTGTAGTTATGATACTGCTAACAAATAAAATTTAATCAAGAATCAGAGATGAGAATTCTCAAAGACCTGGCTTTCATGTAAACAGTGCAATGGTTGAGACATTTCATACTTTAGGTAAAGGTCATTGTGGGCTGAATACATTTTCAATTGGTTTGGGGATGAACTGTTTAGGTCGAAGGCCTTTTGCAAAGCACCTAAAAATCCTGATAGAGGAGGGAAAATTAATGAGAAAACAAGTCCTCTGTATGGCTGCACAAGTAGTTCACATTGCCTATGGAGCTGATTGTAAACAGATCATTGATATATGTGTTTCATATGATGCAACATGGCAAAAGCATGGCCATACATCACATTATGGTGTAGGATTTTTCATTGATATTCTGACTGGTCTTGTGCCATCAGTGTGTTATTACTGAAAGGGACCTGGGAAGAAACAGTGTAGAATTTAATGTATGGTGGGAGGGTCATAAGAGCTCAGGTGAGTGCCAGAAAAATTATGATGGATCCTCTAATGTAATGGAAAAAGACACTGGAGAGGTCCTGTGGAAGAGATCCATTGATAATTGTTTCAGTTACACATCAGTGTTGTCAGATGGGGATGTCAAGACCTATGCCCATTTCAATGAGATTGAAGTGTATGGTCCAGAACAAATGATTGAGAAAGAGGAATGCATAAATCATATATCTAAGTACCTTGGTACTGCTCTTCGCAACACTGTAAAGGAATGAATGGTGAAGGGTGTGACACTGGGTGGGCGAAAAGAGGACAATTTGAAAGAGAACACTGTAACTAAATTAATCCATTATTATAGGTAGGGCTTATTCCATAGTTAATAATATCCCAGATATAGGGAAAATGAAGAGGGCAACTTTTGCAACTCTTAGACACTGTATGTCAACTGACCACAAACCTCAGCATTTGACTTGTCCTAAACGTGTCGACTCCTGCTGTTTCTACAAGGAAAACTAACTGACTGCCAAGTAGAAGGAGTTGTAAGCTTAGTCCTTCTGTAGTAGAGAAGATAGCACCTGTGTATTTATGACTGGCCTCAGATCAGATAAATATCACTGAAGCAAATTTAGGCCTACACATTATAAAAACCAGCAAATATTCAAAACTTGTCAAGATGTCACATAACCTGCAGCTTAATTTACCACAGTAAAAATTACACAACAATAAATGTACATAATTATGAAACATAGAAATGTTACCTGTAAATATTCAGAACTTGTCAAGGTATCACATAACCTGCAGCTTAATTTACCACAGTAAAAATTACACAACAATAAATGTACATAATTATGAAACATAGAAATGATACCTGTAAATATTCAGAACTTGTCAAGATACCACATAACCTGCAGCTTAATTTACCACAGTAAAAATTACACAACTATAAATGTAAATAATTATGAAGCATAGAAATGTTACCTGTAAATATTCAGAACTTGTCAAGGTATCACATAACCTGCAGCTTAATTTACCACAGTAAAAATTACACAACCATAAACATACATAATTATGAAACATAGAAATGTTACCTGTAAATATTCAGAACTTGACAAGATATCACGTAACCTGCAGCTTAATTTAACACAACAATAAATGTAGATAATTATGAAGCATAGAAATGTTACCTGTAAATATTCAGAACTTGTCAAGGTATCACATAACCTGCAGCTTAATTTACCACAGTAAAAATTACACAACAGTAAATGTACATAATTATGAAACATACAAATGTTACCTGTAAATATTCAGAACTTGTCAAGACACCACATAACCTGCAGCTTAATTTACCACAATGAAAATTACATCAGTAATAAGGAAATTTCATGTCTATAAAACACGACAGTCCTATTTGCAGTATTTATCAAGATGGATAATTCAGTTCATTATTGGTGCCTGTGTATCACTAACCTGCTGAGGTCTTTCCTTATCAAATCTCTATGGATTTTCTCTGAAAATTCCCTTCCCTCATGAAAAAATCTGATTTTTGCATAAGATTCACTGATAAACTTAATCAACCTGAAGACATGGTTACTTTCTGCTGAAGTACTCAGCATGTGATTTCTGAGCTGTGCAAATAAATCACTCCCTACTTCAGAAAGAACACATGAAACTAAAGTTAACACTGATCTACTATTTGCCTTTGTAAGAGGCTGTGAACCATTAGTTGAGAGAAACATCCTAAAGTGCTTTTCTGTTGTCAAGCATACTCTGATAGTGTCAAGAGATGGCACAATCAAATGTCCCCTAGATTTAACTGTCAAAAGTTTGAGACTTTTGTCCACAGCAGCATCAGTAACTAAGGCTGATGTACATTCATCACAATGCACTCTCTTCTTCACCATCTTCACTACATATCCACTGATATATGCCACAGTATTTTCTAAATATTCACTAATGGTAACCTTAGGGATTGGGACCCTGTCATAACTGTCAACAGTGCAGGCCATATCAATGTCATTAAGTCTAGAACACAAAACATCTGTGACATCAATGTCAGATGAGAAGGTACCGGTATTAATGTAGTCCCTTGTTGCTGTAAGTATTCTAGTGTCATCTTGAGCATTCACATTACCTCCTTCTTCACAGACCTGATGGGGAAGCAACAGCTTCTTATAAGCTGAAATGAACTGGAGCACATTGGGATTGTTATTCCACCCACCCCTTGCCCTAATTCCACAAAACAGAAGCTCAAGATGATCCTGTGATAGTTTGTAGGTCAGCAAATATCTTACTTGACTTGTTGGAGGAGCAACAAACACATCAAATATCTTCATCACACTTATTACAGACACACAAAATCCAACAAATGGAACCTTCAGTGGGGTAGTATGCAAAGGTTTCTCAGAGGGGTCTGTTAAATTTGTGAGATATGGTAGAGCTTTCAATAAAAATGGCTCCCAGTCATCTCTGTTACTGACAGTCAGGGGAGCTTTAGAACCCTTTCCCAGAGGATTTCTGGAATTCAACAAGTCAAACAGTTTGTTAATTAATTTAATGAACTCGACTGTGGCATGAACATTCTCGAATTGAGGTAACTTCAGTACATCACAACAGAATATGAGTGCATCTGCTACACTGTCACTTAAAGTTTGAGCTGCAAGATTTACTTTCATTTTTTGCTGGTAGAACCTTATATGAGCTAACCTTAATTTATTCCCTGCCCGAAGACCTTCTTGTGCTTGTAGTTCATATAGGGCAGTGATGTATCTCCACTCAATCAATTCCTCATACTCAGTTTTGTACACTCCCAGTTTTGCCCAAGTGCTCCTTATCAATTTTAGCATGTGGCAGATATCTAAAATGATATACACTTTCTCAGAGGCATCACAAGGATGAGGAAGCCAGTGCACTGCATTTGGAAACTGCAAGTTACCTCCCAGATGTTTAACCATTGAAAAATGACATCTTGGTCCATCAAATGTTATGGAAGTAACTGTAACACCCAGATCAAACAACTTTGCAATGACAGCAGTCACCAAATTTGCTCTTTCCTCTCCTGTTAAACTCTTAATAAAATAGTATGCAACAGGAATCTTCCACGATGAAGCCAGACTCACTACCATAAAAACCAAAGCATGACTTGCAAGAGGTAAGTCACATGCATCAGAAAGAATGTCTGTTCCTAGATCAATATAACCTCTGTACTGATGACCATCCCACTCAAGATGTTCCTTTATGCTCATTTCATCAAGCATTAAGGAACATATCACTTTCTTTCCAACTTCAGCACACTGCCTAACTTTTACTTTGAGAGCCTGGCCTGCTTCCTCAGAAAATCCTGGTTCTGCATTAACGTTGCTAGACCAACTGCGAATGACTGAGGGATGAGGAAGAGCAAGGCCAAAAGTGTTTCTAACATACTTGTATGCTTTTGTCGAATAAAACTGAAGGGTGAGAGCAAATTTTTTCAACAATGGAGGATAGCGTTCACGTGTCACAGAGTTGCTGGATATATTTTTCACCATGCGCTGGAGTATTTCCAGTGGTACACCTGTAAATGTCTGTTCTAAAATGTCTAGGGCATCACTTGACATCAAGGATAATTTCTTCAAATTTTGTACTACATCCTTTAAAGACTTTATTTTTTAAACGAGAGTTCTTTTCCCTGAAACCCTTTAATTGTTTTGCCACTTGACTCTTCTTTTCTATAGCATTTTCCAACTTCACTTTCATCTTTTTAGGACTCAGATAATAGTGATGATCATGACCAATAACTTGTGAATTATCATTTGCATCACCTCCTTCAAAATCAATTGGCCTGCTAATTGGAACTGGACGAGCCATGGGCAGTTTCCTTTTCTTATTTACCTACAAGCAAGAAATAATATAATAGTACCTACTGATAATTGGTATAATTTATTTAAATTATTCTGCACACAATTATTTTTATTTTGATTATGTATAATTTCACTAACCAAAAATAGGATAATTGGTTAAATCAATGAAAATATTATCCACAAATTTTGTATAACTTAAGTTAATTGAAAATAATTTACTACTGCCTGAAAATGACGTGAAACTAGAGGTGTAACAATGGAAGGGTGGGAAAATGTGACTAAAACACCCTCGCCACTTGCAATCCTATGATATTGAATAGAGTAAATTAAGGTTATGGTTTTATGACTTCCTTCCAGCTCATAAATTGTTACCCTAATTAACTATTACAGACCCCTTCAATTAAGTTCAGCTAGCAAAGCAATATTGATGGTCATCAGAAATATGTAACACCCCTTAAAAGAGCCCCAAATACCACAAATATTATAATGAGATAGCCTAAAACACCCACCACACTTTTCCTTCTCCCACCACTCCAGTGTCTGAAACCCATAATTATTACTGATGTAAATAAGGTCTAGAACTCCTCCAGACTTCATTTTCTAAGATTGTTATAAAATCACGTGAATTATTTCATCAAAAGCGTCAGATTAATGATGACAAATAAATAAAAATATCAGTAAATCCTTACTTGCAGTAAATGTTCAGGAAAATTGAGAACAGTTGGCTGTGCATCACTTCTAAGGCGTACAGTTTGTCCTGTTCTATCAAAAAATTCTTTCTCAAAGTGATCCGAACAAAGAACAGCTGTTTTAGAAGGCTCCCAATTCTCCCGCCTGATACTCCTAATCCATAATCTTAGAAGTTCGGGTCTCGAGAAAGGAAACCTACAAAAATGAATTGCCATTTGGTTCCAGAATATGCGAAATACGATACGATAAACATAAAACACTACCCTAGGAAGGTTATTATGTACAGTATAAAACTCACCGATGAAATGATTTCTCCTTCTGCTGATCGGTTCTGTTTGTACATCCATAAGCTGAACACTGCGGCATGTTAATACCCCTTTAAACAACAAGCATCATCATCATTTATTCAGATTTCACATAAACACACACACACACACACACTGAAATTGAAACTTTGTAATTCACAAGCATACTATAAGGCAACGAACCTAGATTCGTAAAATACACTACTATTTCCTTTGCAACAACACAGCACAAAACAATCGTGGAACTACAATCAAAAGACCTGTCGTCACTGAACTAAGCATTAACAAATGAAGCGCGTTCCTCGTGGTCTATTGCACCGTGCGCTCGCTGCCATCATAGTACGCCAGTCATCTTCTATTCGGCTTACTGCTACCCAAGCTACCAGCCATCCAGGTATAGAGATCAGTGGTTCTCACGATTCTAATGAACTCCAGAAACTCTAGGAACATGGGCTGAATACAACGGATTGCAAATAAACGCAAAAAGACTGTACACATTGTCTTCAGGAAAGGAGGACGCCTATCCGCAAGGGACAAACTTTACCTCAAACATGAACCTCTACAAACTACGAACAGCTTCAAATATCTGGGCGTAACGGTCCAGACAACAGCACGCTCGTTCAGAATTCACACAACACAACGAGCAGCTGCCGCAACCAAAGCTATCTACGACATCATGTCATTAAGCAAACTTTCCCTGGATACAGCTATAGCCCTCTTTGAAGCCAAAATCGTTCCTATTCTAACATACGGAATAGAGATAACATGGGAAAAGTTAAGCTATAAAGACCTAATACGAATGGAAAAAGTGAAAGCCAGATTCTTGAAAGCAGCCCTCGGAATTTCAAAGTACACCAAGTCAAGACTAGCGTACGAACTCGCGAGAGAAACATTTCTAATAGAGGACCTGAGATGGAAATTCAATCTGACCTGTACAGACAACTGGAAGAAACTGCGGTTAGAGAGGGAGAAGGAAAATAAGGAGATATGGCCAGAGTTCTGCTCTTCAGAGGCCATGATGAACAGAGCACAAACCAGGAGCTGAGATGGAAATTCAATCTGCCCTGTACAGACAACTGGAAGAAACTGCGGTTAGAGAGGGAGAAGAAAAAGAAGGAGATATGGCCAGAGTTCTACTCTTCAGAGGCCATGATGAACAGAGCCTGTACCGGCACAAACCAGGGGCTGAGACATTTTGTAAATTCCATGGCAGTCCATGGCTACCATCACAAAATCTGTAGGTCGAAGACATATCACGACCCGGACTCGATGTGCATATGAGTCTTGCCTAAGCCACCGGCAAAGGAGGTCGCATTGAGCAGCGAGTCCCGGGAGGGGGAGTGGAGTACGAGAGTGTGGAGTGCTGGAAGGTCGCCGAGAAGTGGGCCGATAATGATTGGTATAGAGCAGTACAGAGCGACGATAGGAAGATGGCAGAGGAAAATGAAGAAAGAAGAAAAGAAGCCAGGTGGGTGTAAAATGGATATGGAGAGGAAAGGAGATCTATTGTTATCGGCGGCAGTGATTATAATTTTACTATGTATTGGGGGAGTCGAGTTGAACCCAGGCCCGTCATCTAGTAGAAATGAGGAAGGAGAAAATATGAACACAATCAAAAGAGCTGTACGGGAGGTGTTGTTAGAAGTTTGCCCTTTAGGGCAAATAAAAGAGATGATTGGAGAACAGACCAGTAAGATTGACGAAATGGAAGTATTGATGAGAGGAAAAACGGACGACATAGCAGCACAGGTGAGAAATAACACCGAGGAAGTGGTAGCATTAAGGGAAAAAGTAGGACGACTTGAAGAGGAGAATTTAAAGCTGAAAGTAGAAGTGGAAGCGAATATTTTATATAGAAGGAAGAAGTGCTTGTTTATTTATGGATTGCCTGAGGAGACGAGTGAAGCCAAAGTAATTACAACTTATAAAGTAGTGGACCTAATACAGGGAAAAATGAAAATAAATTTTAGTGAAGTGGATATTGACGATGTGCAGAGAGTTGGGAGAACTAGAGGCAATAGGCCTATAAAGGTTCAATTGTTTTCAACGTTGATGGCGGATATTGTGTTAGCAAATGCGGGAAATGTCCAGAGGGATAAAATATGGATAAGGAGAGACGTGGGAAGTGACGCGATCAGAAATGAGAGGCTACTCAGAAAACACAAGATACTGGCTGTAAAACAGGGGCTGAGGGCAACTATCAGAGGTCAAAATCTAGTGGTGTCAGACAGAAACTGGAAGAGAATCTGGTCTGTGGATAGATTGATGGATTTAGAATCGAAATTAAAACAAGAGGGAGAAAAGGAGAGTAGTGCAATAAACTGTAGGCAAGTGAGGAGAGTTACAAATAACAGTGTGCAGAGGATGGACTTAGAGATAAAGTCTAAGCGGGTTGAAGGAAAAGGGAGTAGTGCAGCGAGTAGTGGAGAGGATAGGCAAAATACAAGAAGTAACAGTGTACCGTGTGCAGAGAGGCAGGGAGAGGTATCGAGTGATAAAGTGGCCAATGGCAGTGTTCGGAGTGAAGAAGTGCGGGTAGAAAGGGCAAGTGAGAATGTGACCATTTGCAGGGAAGAGAGAAGTAAGAGAAGCGCCAGTGAAGTAAGGGAAGAGCAGAGGAAAAGATTGTTGAGTCTCGTCCAGAGTAGGGATAGACTCAGGGACAGAGATCTGAGAGCAATGTGGGGTTCAAGTAGACCATGGAGGAGTGGTGGTAGGGCTTGGTATGTATGATTATGTGTTATTTATTGGTGAGGGCTGAAATGTTGTGATGGAGAAGTGATGTATAAGTTATGATATGTTATAGGGTTGAAATGTGGTGTTGGAGAAGTGGTGGTATAAGATGGCGGATGGCAGAAGGTGAGTGTAATGGTAGAAGAAGTAGAGGTGGTGTAAGAGGTGGAGTTGGTGTTGTATTGCTGAAATGTGGTGTCGGAAAATATTTAGGGCTTTGTATGATTATATGTTATAATTAATTATGGAGTGTTATATCGTTGGAATGTGGTGTGGGAGAAGTGGTGATATAAGTAGAGGTGGTATATGATGTGGAGTTGGTGTTGTATTGCTGAAATGTGGTGGTGGAAGTATTGAAGGTTTAGTTGAAATGTGGTAATGGAGAAGTGGTATAGGATGAAGAAATATGATGTTGGAAAGGTGTTGGTATATGCGTGATTGGTATTTGTTATTCATTGTAATTTTATTAGGTTATGATGGTAATTATTTGTGAAGGCTGAAATGTGGTAATGGAGAAGTGGTATATCTATTGTTGATATTTGGAGTTGGAGGAGTGGTGGTAAATGTGATGTTGGAAAAGTGTTATATTGTTGGAATGTGGTTTGGGAGAAGTGGTGATATAAGTAGAGGTGGTATATAATGTGGAGTTGGTGTTGTATTGATGAAATGTGGTGTTGGAAGTATTGAAGGCTTAGTATTTAGGTGATGTATGGTTTGGTATTGAGAGGGTTTATTTATGGCTGGCTCCATGGGAGTTGGGAGGTGGTATTACTGTATTGGTGTCTGGTATGAGTATTTAATTTCTGGAGCTGGAGAGAGGTGAGTTTATTATCATTTTGTAAATTTGGTTTGTTTGTATGGAGAGGAGGAAGAAATATGTTGGAGGGGTGTTGGTATATGTGTGATGGGTATTTGTTATGCATTGCCGACAAGTGCTGAAATGATGATTGATTAGTTGTATGGTGATGTAAGTGTTGAGTGAAATAAGGTCATCTGAAGAATATGGGAGTAAGTATGTGTAAAATGTATGTGAGTTTGTAAGAGTGAATGCGGGTTGGCAAATGGTGAGTCATGGATGTATTGTGTAATATACAAATCTATTGGTGGCGAAATTGTGGAGACGGAGGGGTGTAGGAGATATGCATTGCTAAAGGACAAAGTTACAACAGGTGAGGTATGAGGTAAACACAGTTATGGCTAGCGAGGCAAGGTTTGCCTGAGCACAGCAATGCAGAGTGGGTCATGTAGAAAAACAATGGCGGTGTGGAATGTTCAGTGTCAGCAAGGACACTGGGTAGAAGGAGTTGTCTGCCTCCGGGAGCGCGCATGTGATATTATATGTTTATATTGGCAAACGGTTCAGAGAGGGAATCAACCGTTGGCCAGCTGATTATTTTTTTTTTGCTAGGGGCTTTACGTCGCACCGACACAGATAGGTCTTATGGCGACGATGGGATAGGAAAGGCCTAGGAATAGGAAGGAAGCGGCCGTGGCCTTATTTAAGGTACAGCCCCAGCATTTGCCTGGTGTGAAAATGGGAAACCACGGAAAACCATTTTCAGGGCTGCCGATAGTGGGATTCGAACCTACTATCTCCCGGATGCAAGCTCACAGCCGCGCGCCTCTACACGCACGGCCAACTCGCCCGGTAGCTGATTATTAATATTATTATTATATTATTATTATTACGATTATTATTATTATTATTATTATTATTATTATTATTATTATTATTATTATTAGTATATTTAGCTATTCATTTGTTTATTTGATAGTTGTAGGGTGGCTTAGGTAGAACTCTATTGTGAACATGTATTGGGGCTAAACGCCTGTGTTGTTCATTAAAGAAATAAATAAATAAATAAATATGCATATGTAAACTCTGTGGTAAACATTGTGACCGATATCACGTACCGTCGTGTAAAAATGGTGTGAAATCAATCATAAACCTCTGTATTGATTAATGTATCCTTATATTGCACAACTTGTGCGCAATAAAGTTTGTATATAAAATGTATTGTTACAGAAGAATACAGATAGATAGAATTACGAAGCTTATTTTTTACAAATTACTTTACGTCGCAGAGACACAAATAGGTCTTATGGCGACGATGGCACAGGAAGGGACTACGAAAGAAAGGATGTTGCCATGGCCTTAAGGTATAGCTCCAGCATTTGCCTAGTATGAACGTGGGAAACCACGGAAAACCATCTTCAGTCCTGCCGACAGTGGGGTTCGAACCTACTACCTCCCGAATACTAAATACTGGCCGCACTTAAGCTACTGCAGCTATCGAGCTCTGTGAATTACGAACGAAGAGGTACTGAATCAATTGGCGAGGGGAGAACGATCATAACAAGAGAATAATAGGACACATAGGACTTGTTCAGTTGGTGTAGGAGTAGCACAGGGTAGGGTGGGATGGAGTGCTGTATCAAAGCAGTCTATGGACTAATGACCCAAATAAACAACATGTATTTATGCGTCACACTATTGATATCGCGTACATGATTCCAACTGTCACCACTCAGCCTAAGAACCGGAAACTAAGGAATCAACACTCCTCTCAGTCATTTTGGAAAATTTTACCCCTTCTGAATCCCCCCCCCTCCCTGTCGGTGGAGGCTGAACATGACTTAAAACGACATCCATAGTGTCGAATTCATGTCAGTACCCACGAAAAATATGCATTCAACACTATTTTGGGTTATTTTTATATGCAATCCTTACACCACCTCCGCCCCTAGCAGTGCTAGGATGGCTTATCCCACAGTGCTTCTCTCAAGACATTAAGCCATTTAGCACCAATTTATAACTTTGAAATATTTAAACAGAATCTCTTGTAAATACTGAATTTAACGCTTGTATGCTTCTCACAGCCATTACTGTAATACTGTAGTGTGGAAATTCGGAGAGTTTCTCGGCAGATTAATTTTGTCTATAAGTTTTAAAATATATTTACAATGATCATGCTAATAACAGTGTGGAAATGTGGATCCAGTTGCCATAAGTGTCTAGTAGATTAACGCTAGGTATGAGTTTAAAACGTTTGAAGTAGAATCTCCCCTTAGCTTTGCCTATATTCACGCATTGCCTACTCCGAACATCAGACCTTTATACTATTGTAAAACCCTTAAGCTGACATACGGCCTGTCATTTCTTCACCAGATTCCTAATGCCAATATCTCCGATGGTTAGTTTTGGGGCCTCAAAACAAGGTTTTCGATGCCCCATAGGGAGTTATAGAGCTTCGTCCTGTCCTTGTACTCTATACCCTATTCGATCTTTTGCCTTTATTAACGTGCCAAAAGGCCTAAATCAACAAATGAGTTATTATAGACAGGGTTATCTGCAGGGTCCTAAAAGGTAAGTACACAAAATTTGATTCAGATTGACGGAACGGTATGGATTTGTATAAGGAACGGCCGGACAGACATTCTGCTTAATATACGGTATATATAAGTATACAGATTGCTACGTCTGATATCATGCATATCATGATATTATTTATGCGGACAATATAATTCTCACCTCAAGATCCAGCGCGGAACTACATTAGACATTTAACGTGTTGGTGATATGGACAGAAGGAAACTTCACTTAAATGAGGGTAAGACGAGACATTTCCAAAGACCTTCAGAACGGGTGTAAAAGGGCCCGAATCTAGGGAATGGGTTCTTATAGACAGCGTTATCTGCAGGATCCTAAAAGGTAAGTACACAAAATTTGATTCAGATTGACGGAACGGTATGGATCTGTATATGGAGCGTACGGACAGACATTCTGCTTAACATACGGCATATATAAGTATACATATTGCTACGGCTATCTTTTTTTTCGTGCTGGTGGCTTCACCTCGCAACGACACAGATAGGTCTTATGGTGACGATGGGAGAGGAAAGAGCTAGGAGTGAGAAGGAAGCGGTCGTGGCCTTAATTAGGGTACAGCCTCGGCATTTGCCCGATGTGAAAATAAGAAACCACGGAAAACCATCTTCAGGGCTGCCGACAGTGGGGTTCGAACCCACAATCTGCCGGACGCAAGCTCACAGCTGCGCGCTCCTAACCGCACGGCCAAACGCCTGATATACATATCATGAGATTATTTTTGCAGACAATATAATTCTCAACTCAAGATCCAGCGCGGAACTACAACAAACATTTAACGTGCTGGTGAAGTGCAAAGAAGAAAACTTAACTTAAATTAGGATAAGACAAGAAATTTCCAAAGATCTTTAGAATGAGCGTAAAAGCTTCAGAGTTTTACATACACGGAGGACCTCTGAAGAATGTATCGAGTTTCAAATATTTGGGCATCACGCTAGAATCTAGGGGTAATGTCTTCTCTGCCCACATGAATGACAGCATAAATGTAGCAATTAAAGCCACAAATGACAAAAGAACCTGAATAAACTTTCTATTAAAACAGCATTAAAACTATTATAGACTTGAAAGTCTCACCCGTTGTCACATACGGTCTGGAAATTGTCTGGCCACATTTGAAAGTGAAACAACTAATGCAACAGGAAAAAGTGAAGACAACGTTTCTGAACAAAATCACTATGTGTCCCAAAACACACACCTTCAAGGCTTGTGTATGAGTTAACATGTGAACCGTTCTACGTAGCAGATCGTCGTTATCACGTGATGCTACCATCTACACCGAGTTATGTGCAGTTTATAGAGAAATTAAGGACAGAGAAGAGACATATGGAGTGAATTTTACTCCACGGAAGCAATGATCTACAAAGACTGGCAAGGAGCAGGTTACGAGTTGAGACGCTTTACCAAACATTGTTTTCTCTTGCCGTGTGAACGCGCCATAGGTCTGGGCCAGTGATATGGGGACAAGCAAAGGAGCACCCAGTTAAGAGCCGCAAAGTGGCCTTAGGCCTCTACTTTCTTGCACAAACACCACTGGTCTGGATTGGTTAGGGTAAGTGCTGGACAAGACCATTGGTCAGGTCTGCTTTAATTGTGCCGGAGCTGGTAAAGGAATCCAATTATCATGATAGACGGGAATGAAGTCACGTACCACTTTGCCCTGGCCAATAGGAATGCAAGCAGCCACTGCAGCAATGGAAAATGACATGTAATGCTCTTCATGAGGTTATAAAAGTAAATGTACTTCTTGGGGTGGGATGGTAGGTTCCTGGGCATTGCAATGAACACATCTCTCATCTGACGCTCTTTCCAAGTATGATTTCATTAATGTCTACCTCCCTATAACGCTAGAAACATGTTGTGACTAGGTGTCAATTTTTACCCACGTTGGAAAAAGAGATGCACCCGGGGCCACTGTCAGTCCTTCATAGTTTCATCTTTATATTGTCTTTAGTATGCTTGTTAAGCAAGACAGAGGTGAGGTGTGGTATCAGGTTTCTGATATTCTGTGTGAACGATACACAACTCGCGCAGCCCCAGAAATACTAGGCCTACTTATTAAGTGCGCCACGTGAGTTGTATGCAATTCACGCCATCAGCTCCTCGTTGCATTACATAACAAGAACCATAATGAAGTGTCTCGGTCGTCCTCTGCCTTTCTTAGCAGTGATTTTCCCTTCCAGTAGATTGGTGAGAAAGATTTAAGTCGGAGGAACAAAATTATAGGTCGTCCTCTGCCTTTCTTCCCCATGAGTTTCCCTTCCAGCAGACTGGTAAGAAGGATTCATGTCAGAGGAACAACATTATATAAAAAAGATCTGCAATGAATTTACTGATATGAGTGATAAGGATGTGTCATTATTTAGTGATGGTTCAGTTGAGTATTTACCTCGTGAATTTACAAATGAAAATAAATGAGAAGTGGGAAGTAAGACCAGGAGTTAAAAACCCGACAGTATAAACAGGATGTGCTGATGCTAAGGACTGTTCAAGGTGATGAAGAAAAGGAAGTTCAAGCTAGAGCAGGACCAAGAAGAAGCCGGTAATAGTAATCGACTATGACCATTCAAAATCATTCATAGAAGTCTCTGTCAGATGAAATCATACTTCCATTCCCTAAGACGTGGCATGAAATATACTAATCCCCACAACAGCTGGAGTCTAACGCATAGGCCTAGCGCCACTGGCTCGAAAAGGTTGACTAAAGCTGTTCGAAAAGGATCTATTGCTATGGCAACGATAACAGCGATGCCATCGCCCCGTGGGTTGGCTTGCTCTCAGTCTCTTTTGTAACATTATATGAGCTGTTGCTGTTTGTATATTTACCTGTTTGTTTTATGAATATTATTTTAGTTCTTAGTTCATTTGCGTTTAGTTGTTAATTTTATTGTAAGTTAATCAGTGACCAGTTGTACAGATTTGTTCTCTATTTAACATGTGCACTTATTAAGGTTATTGTCAGAAACTTATAATTCTGTTAGTGATCACAAAATCTATTTATCGGTACTGAGCTATTATTGCATAAGACCAATTTCATGTTTTTGCCCGTATTGAACTTACTACTAGTATTTACAATTCTTGTCTTTATTATCCACTCAATTCAATACATGAAATATTAATTATCTCCAAAGGGACATTACAATACAAATAACGAAAACACAACGAAAAAATACTGCAATTTAAATCCTTTAACTTTCACTAATTTCATTTCCCGATAAATACACTAACAGTGTTGGAAAAATCAAGAAACAACCCAGAATTAGCCAAATCTTTCAATTTAATTGGCATATTTAATATGACTTGGACATCAATATTATGTCATTAACGTCTAGGCCATTGATGTTACATTATAATTGTCAAAAAAAATTGTTGGTTACTACTTTTTAAGTAGTGACGAAATTTTATTGTGTAAAACATTTTCAATCAAAAAGTTATTATAAATAAGGTTTAATGTATGACTCAACCTTGAGAAAATCGTATAAAAGATGGCCGAAGATGCTCGATATAGCGTAAAATAATAATGAACGTAAAGTGAGTCCACTCGAGACCTCCTTCCAGCCTTCAACGCCAACACCCCTTCCTCCACACCTCAACAACCGAACTTTGCCGAACAGTACCCCTCCCGTCAAGAACGTGAAACCAACAAAGTGCTGGTCTGCACTGATTCAATCGTGACAGTAAGCAGGTTCAAGGTATAGAAAGAGAATGGGTGGCATACAGGGATGCTGTAGTAGCAACAGCAAGGGAATGCCTAGGAACAACTGTGTGTAAAGGTAGGAAAAATTGTACATAGATGAAAGAAACAGAGCGAAAAAATAGTTGCTGAATCCAAAAAGAAGTCTTGGGAAGATTTTGGTAGTAACCTAGAAAGGCTAGGTCAAGCCTCAGGGAACCTTTTTGTACAGTAACAAAGAACGATAGGAAGGGAGGGAAAAAGGAAATGAACAGTGTTCTGGGTCATTCAGGTGAACTCATTATAGATCCCAGGGAATCACTGGACAGGTGGAGGGAATATTTTGGAAATCTTCTGAACATAAAAGGAAATCTTCATGGTGGTGCCGCGAACAATGGAGCTCAAGAGGAGGAGGAAAATGATGTTGGTGAAATTACGCATGAAGATGTAGAAAGGATGGGAAATAAATTCCATTGTCCTAAAGCAGCAGGAATAGATGAAATTAGACCTGAAATAGTGAAGTATAGTGGGAAGTCAGGGATGAAATGGCTTCATAGACTAATAAGATTAGCATGGAGCGTTGGTAGTGCACCTTTAGATTGGACAAAAGCAGTAAAAGCACCTATAGATAAGCAACAGGAAGGATTGCATCAACTATCGAGGTATCACTTTGATTAATGTACCAGGCAAAATATCCCCTGGCATCATGGAAGGGAGGGTGCGATCAGTCGTTGAGAGGAAGTTGGTTAAAAACCAATGTGGTTTCAGACCACACAGAGGCTGTCAGGATCACATTTTCAGTATGCGCCAGGTAATTGAAAAATGCTACCGGAGGAATAGACAGTTGTGTTTATGTTTCGTAGGTCTAGAGGAAGCATATTACAGAGTACCGAGGGAATAGATGTTCCCCATACTGGGAGACTATGGGATTAAGGGTAGATTATTAAAATCAATGAAAGGCATTTATGTTGACAATTGGGCTGCAGTGAGAATTGATGGTAGAATGAGTTCTTGGTTCAGGGTACTTACAGGTGTTAGACAAGGTTGTAATATTTCACCTTTGTTGTTCGTAGTTTACATGGATCATCTGCTGAAAGGTATGAGGCCACAGCATTCGTTGCAAGTATAGGATTGTGGCGACATTTAGTAAATTCACAGAGGCTTTCAGGCTGAACGCTGAAAGACATAACGGTCTATAATGATGGTGTATGTATGTTTGTATGTTTATTATCTTAAGCCACACACATATTACGGTACGGTATATAATATTATATAATATTTCTCGATGCGAATCTTGTTCCTAGCATGAATTTTATCATTTGGCTTAGTTGTTTAAGCAGTAACAACAGTACTATTACGTAAAGTGTAAACGAGGTGTCTCATGCGACTCATAGTTTGCGTGTCAAACGTTGCCAATATGAATCTCGAAGATTGTCGAGGTCTACAGATTCAGCACTAGGGAGTCCACGTATCACTAAAAGTTTCACGACTAATACACACTCCTTATCCACAACGACGTAATACATAAAATCCAATCTACCTCCAATCAGAAAAAACTCAGCACGATGTACTAGCAGGGATGGAGTACACTACCGTCAGACTAATACAATTCCATAAATTACAAATCCGCAACAGTTACACGGCGGATAATAAAAGTTCAAGTTAGGTACCGGTATAGTTCCTGTACAGTCTTTTTATTTTAATGAAAGTTATGAAATACTGTACACTCGAAATGTTTAGTATTCAGGCAAGAAATAAGTCCAGCCCTCGGAACGCTGCTAACACACTCTCTCTCATTGGTCACATCCATTAGACGCGTTAACACATGCACACATCTGATGAGTGAGGGGAGGTGGACGAAACGAAGTACGAGGATATCTAGCATGAACGAAACACACGCGGAGGGGAAGATATTTGCTTCCCCGCCTGCCCATACGTCCCAAGGTCTCGACAATGGAAGGAGAGAGGAATGAAGGGAGGAACCACACGCCGCCTTGAAGGCAACAGACGTATTGGTATGTCAACTCAATGAGGGTCAAATTCTCCAGTTTATTTGAAACTCATGTGTGCGAGTCTGCTTGAAATGTTGGCGGTCCTGACTATGACTTAATTATCAAATGGTATCGCGCTCAACCACTATAAGAAAGAATGACCCTTATTATCGTCAATGCAGGCCATGTTAAATACTACTAATACTACTAGTGGTAATAGTAATATTAATCATAATTTTTACCCTCGAAAACTGAGGTAAAAATAACCTGGAATTATATAATTATGATTATCAGAAACGCAAAAGCGTTTGGAAGACCGTTCCTATGAAATTATTTTCAGCGCTGATCAAACAATAAAATGTCATATATTAGGGGGATTATATCGTGCTCACTTCATCGCAATTAAATTACAGTTAATTGATTGTTTTCCTTAATTAGGAAAGCTAGTATAGCCAGGATGTTTAACCATAGAATCATTTTAATTAATTCCGGATAATATGGAGTTGGATATGAAATTTGAGTGCGGAAAGTCGCAAGCCACACCTCTTGGAAGACGAGCACATTGGTTACTTCTCCATCATCCTCAGGGTTGGCAAAAATATTCCTCCGAACGTTACCTGTTTCCATTTTCACCCGCAATTCTTGTGATCGCGACAGTACATATAGCTTACACTGACGTTTTTCTGTGCAGTGTGCCGATTTCAATGAATATTATTAAATACTCTATTGGTAGAAAGGCAGTAAGGTTAGTTGTATCCCATTTATCGTAATCTCCTTCCCTCACACAAAATATGTACGTTAACTAAAAAGAAGGTATAAACAATACATTTGCACAATGAAGTGTGCCGAGCACGATTTTTCTAAAATTAATCTACAGTAAATAATTTAGATCAATTTGGTTGTATAAAGTAAGGAAACATGTGATTACACGTCGTTGTCATAAGTACGCGGCTGTTCACACACCTGAAGAAAAAGACGTTCACCGCAAGATGTCGCGGTGAGCGCACTCCGCTTCGTGTATCAGTAGCTCCATCTGCTGCTGTCGTGCTCCACTCCACACAAAATCTGCGTGCCGCCTCGGTCTCTAGTGTTTAATAAATCCACGTCAAAATCGCAGTCTGAATGGACTTAAGCAAGCGCCGTTCCTTTAGGCTCGAACTGGTACGGACGAATGTTATTTATGTCTATTTTGAGTAAAAATAAGCCCACTAACAATGGTAACAAGAGCATTGAGTGGTGTACTGGTTCGACTGGACTTAAGGACTTGATGTGCTCTTTGAGTTTCAAGACAAAGGAGGGTACATCTGTCTTTGGTCGCGTCTCCTCCACGAAGTCTGCTGGTAACCTCATTGGTTCTCCATAGACGAGTGCAGCAGGAGTAGAACCTAAGTGAAGTATGATGATAGATCGGAGACCAAGAAGAACTAGCGGAAGTTGGGGCATCCAGTTTCTGGAGAGCTGTGTACGCAGTGCAGCTTTTAGTTGACGATGCCAACGTTCGATCTTCCTGTTAGCAGCATGGTGATACGCAGTTGTTTTTATGTGGTGAATGCCTAGGAGTTTCATCAGGTTACTGAAAAGAGAACAGTCGAACTGTTAGCCTCGGTCAGTGGTGATAACAGATGTTATGCCGTATCGGGCTATCCATGCGTACTGCAGGGCATATGCAACTGTTTCTGCTGTTATATCCATCAGGGACGTAGCTTCCGGCCAGCTTGAAAAACGATAAATTATAGAAAGGATGTAGGTCTATCCTACAGATGGAGGAAGAGGGCCGACGATATCTACATTAATATGACAAAAACGGCGGTCCACAGGTTCATAGGTGCCTATAAGGCTGGTAGTGTGCCTCGTGACCTTGTAGCTGGCAGGCTACACGGGATTTACTCCACAATTTAATGTCCTGTCTCATTGACGGCCATACATACCGTTGTTGTACAAGTTTGGTTGATGCATTAATACCTGGGTGAACCATATTGTGTAATGCATCAAATGCAAATTTACGGAACTGACTTGGCAAAAATGGTCGGAGTTCTCCTGTAGAAACATCAACAATTAATTCAGCTCCTGATGGTAATGGAATGGTCTTGAACTTGAGTGTTGTCTCTGTGGATTATTGTAGTCGGCGAAGTTCGAAGTTCATCATCAGATGCCTGTGCCTGGGCAATTTCATCAAATGATAGTTGTGATGGTATGGAAATGGATGAGATGCGTGAACAGAAGTCAGCTGGAATATTGTCTTTCCCACGTAGGTACCGTAAGTCAGTCGTGAACTGACCAATGTTGTCTAGATATCGAAGTTGTCTGGGCGACGCTTTATCAAGGCGTTGTTGAAAAACAAAAGTCAAGGGTTTGTGGTCAGTGTAGATGGAAGAATTTCTGTCTTCTAGTAAGTGACAAAAGTACTTTACAGCTGAATAAGCTGCCAATAATTCACGGTCATACGGTCTATAATTCTTCTGTGTATTGGGGAAAGTCTTTGAGATGAATCCTAGTGGTTGCATCTTTGTGTCACGGATTTGTTGTAAGGAAGCTCTCATTGCAAAGTCAGATACGTCAACCAGCAATGCTAACGGGAAGTCACCTGAAGGATGTGCCAGAAGGGTTGCATTTGCTATTTGTTCCTTAAGTTGTGACTACTTCTGGTGTCCAGTTAAGCTCTCCGTGTGTCTTTACGAGTAGCAGCTGTGTCTGGTAAGGACCGGCGATAGAAATTTACTAATCCAAGACATCTTCTCAAATCAGCAATAGTACGAGGTTGTGGGAATGAGTGAATGAGCGAATAGCATCAACACGGCCGGAGAGTGGTTTAAAGATAACCACCGTAGCCTAGGAAGGAAATTTCTGAGGCACCAAAAACACATTTTGAAAGATTCACATTGATACTGTATTTATGCAGTCGTTCAAGGAGGATACTTAAGCGATGCTCATGCTCTTCTTCATTTTGAGATGCAATCAGGATATCATCGAGATAGCAAATCTCTCAATATGAGTCCATGTACCTTTGAAAAGTTTGGGCTGCATTTCGGAGACCAAATGGAAAATTAACAAATTCAAATAAACCAAACGGGGTTATAATAGCTCTCTTGGCCACATCGTCTTCTGCGACTGGGGTGTGGTGGAAACATCTGATTAGGTCGATCTTTGAGAAAATTGTTTTACCTAATAGTCTGGTATTGAAGTCTTGGAGACGAGGTATAGGATACCCGTCTGGAACTGTGATGGCATTTAGGGCCCTGTAGTCTCCGCAGGGTCGCCATGAGCCATCTTGTTTCTGTATCATGTGGAGAGGACTGGACCAAGGACTCTTCGAAGGTCTGCAGGAAGTCAATCATTTTCAGGAACTCCATCTTCGCTTGAGCAAGTTTATCGGGGGACAGTCTTCTCGCTTTGGCAGCGACCGGTGGACCGATTGTAGAGATGGTGTGGAAAAATGTATGTCGGTTGCAGTAAATGCTGGATTTTCTCGAAGTAGGCCTGGGTAGTCTTGGAGTAGAACAGATTATTTATTGTGAGTGTCAAGTAAATGAACACTTCCTGAGACAGGGGACGATACTGGTAGTCTGTGGGTTGACAAATTAGTTGTGCCATCTATGAGACGTACGTGTTTTATATCAACTTACAACCCATAGTTATTAAGAAAGTCAGCACCGAGGAGAGATTGCTGACCATCAGCTATTGTGAATGGCCACAAAAAAGGTAGTCTCAAACCAAAGTCAAGTGGAATTAAGCGCTCGCCATACGTTTTGATTGGTGTCCCGTTAGCTGCATATAGCAGGCGTTTGCAAGAACGCTTTTTATCTCGAGCTGTGGGAGGAAGAACGGACAAATCGGCTCCTGAATCGATCAGAAATCGCCTGCCAGAGGAGCGATCTGTAATGAATAAGCGGCGAGAATTCGCATGGCGTACGTCACTATGTGCCGCCTCTAGCGAGGCGAATCAGAAGAAGTAAGAGTAAAACTGCATGGGGGAGTACACTTCTTCGCCTTTTGTCGGTATGTGAAATGGTACCAGCATAATGAACCACGTGGTTGATAATGTTTATTGTCATTGCTTGTTGGGCAGAACTTACATGGTGCACGTTTTGTAGATGTTATGTTGTTACCGATTCTGATACACCAGTCACATCTTTAGGATTTTGGATGCTTCTGACCATTCTCAAAGAATCTTCTGTTCTTGGGAAATTCATTCTTGATGCAATGTGTTCTCTTATCAGCGACTTTCCAAGTTCCTCCAAGAATATTCTCCTTCTAGTCAATTTGCTTGCATTCCAATTAGGTTCAATCGGAATCCACAAAACGTATGCATTATAAGCAGAAACATAAATAATATTGTAGAAAACCATCATTGGCCACCTATTGGTTTTTCGTTTGCATGTATATGTGCTTAATAGCGTATCAAGCGTGTCTACATCCCCTCTGGTTGAACTATAGTCCAAAATAATTTTTGGCTTCTTATCAGCCCTGTCACTGATTTCCTCATCTTGGTGGAGAGTGCTCATAAGTACAACATTCTTGTTTCTCTTAGGAATGCAATGAACCACAGTAGTTTCATTTGTGAAGTAAAATGAAGAAATGTGTACTTCCTTGTTGGCCATTTAATGTGGAAGCTCCGGCTTATTTTTCCATATACAGTAGTTCCCAACATAGTCAATTTCGTTTTCAGAAGTAGCTGTCCCAAATTGTACGACGTAAAAAAGTTGTCACACGTGATTTTCTGACCACGTAACTCAGAAGTGAGATCTCATTCCCTGATTTCTTTCCGGTGCCGCTCCTATCACCTTTCCTGTATAAATTTGGGCTTTCAGTATGTTTGAAGATTTGCTGTCACACAAGGTCCATATTATGATCCTATATTTTGCCTGTTTATTGGGATATACTGCTTGATTGGACAGCGACCTCTAAATCCTACTAACCGCTCGTCATCAGTAACATTTTCTCCTGGATTATACAGTTTAGGAAGGACTTCTACCTACGTCTCCCAAATACTACGAATTGCGGCAAGTTTGTCAGCACGTCGTCTTTCCTCTCTAGTAGATTTCTTGTCAATGGTAGCTCGAAATATACTTCGCCCAGTATCCTTATCCCGCAAACCTTTTTAGACTCGCCATGAGATTGATATACAATAAGAGTCCTAAGTATGCATGGAAAACAGAACCATCAATATCCGTCCATTGTTCACCACAAACTCGCTGCCCTTCAATATTTGTCATCTCTATTGTTTCCTTATGAAGCGCTTCAAATGAGCATTTTACATCAGATATTCTGCTGATTGCATACCTTGTACTCCCGATGATGTTCGAAGCAGGTTGTGCTGCTGGATGCAACTGCACTTCTATATTCCCATGTTTAGAAAGAAAAGTCTATACACTATTTTGTACAGGCTGTGGACTGTCGTAACTGTCATCGGAACACTCGCTTTCAGATGCATTACTGACATGATCTTCTGATCCTTCATCTGCTGAGGCATTTAATAATTCTTTCAACTCTTCATCAGTCAATGGTCTAATCGCCATGGTGTCACAATTCAAACTGAGCAGATACAAACCATTCAAATGGTTGAGAACTGCCAATTATTATTTCCTGCGAAAAGCAAGAAAGAAACCCGTTGTTGTAAACGCATGAAGGCTTAGTTGATTGTTGTGAGTGAGTTGAGATGTTAAAAATTACAATTCCCATACAATACAACAAAAATAAAGTTCACCGTCTTTTAGAAATAAATCCGAATTACAGTAATCATATTTGTGTCGGGTCATATAGACCCGAACAGAACAGCAGCGTTAAGCTTACTTTTTACACGCAAGACAGCAAGCCTAACCTCAGAGCCGCTTTCTTGGAGGGGCCTAACCTCAGTTTTACGGCCAGATGCCCCTCCCGACGCTATCTTAACTATTAGGGCAATGGCGATTCTCGAGACGTTATTTTGAGTAGTAGGGCAATGGACATTAGCATAAGAGAGAACACATAACCGCATGGAGGAGCCTAACCTCAGTTTTACGGCTAGATGCCCTTGCTGACGCCAATTATTGCACAAGATTGCGGTTATACACAGCTCCTTATGAGACGGCTTAAGGGCGCTTGCGCAAGATAGCTGCTGCTCTTAGGAGACGGCCATGGGCGATTGTACAAGATGGCTGCTATACATTGGCTCTTATGAGACGCCTTAGGGACGCGTGTGTAAGTTGGCGGTTATCTAATTGCACAAGATGGCGACCAAACATAGCTTCTTATGAGACGGCGTAGTGGCGCTTGGTCAAGTTGGCGGTTATACACAGGCTCTTATGAGACGCCCTAGGGACATTACGAACACGTGCTCTTGTTTGTAAACAAAGCCACGTGCTTTTTTGACAGCTGTGACCTTGACGGATCCTAACCTCACTTTTATGGACAATAGAGCATCGCTATCCTCACTGATGACATCTTGACGGCGCTGAACCTAACTGTTGCCGCATTATGCATGTAGTAGCGGGTAATTTAAATTCCACGTGATTTTTTAGAAAATTCTGTTACTATGAAGGTGCTAGGGTCGCAGTCATAGTTAAGATACACCCCAGCGTTTACTTCTAAAACCGAGTGTAGGAGAGCGTACCTTAAACAGGTGTAAAGATAGCAGCTTCCTCCTCCTCCTCCTCCTCCTGTGTTAGGGCATAGTTCCTCCTCCTCCTCCTCCTCTGTTAGGGCATAGTTCCTCCTCCTCCTCTATATTAGACGCAGTTTTACAGATAGATAGGCAGTTGTTATTTGCCGGTGTTGTTAATTTCCGGTTGCAGTGTAAATCTATACATCATATCTACCTGTAAAACATCTATTATGTTTATGTGTGATCTTTGTAGTGTGAGTTTTTCAAGACTTGACAATATTGAACGACTTAAAGCTGTAAAGCATAACTTCGAAATATATGCATGCAAACAATGTACTGCTATATCCAGCAGACGTGATAATCTCACACGACATGTAAATTCTAAACACATTTGTTTAAGTAATTTACCAGTAGAACGCAGAGAGACATTAACCAAATATCGAAAGCCCGATATAATGAAGCGTGATCGAAACGACATAACATCGTCACAGCTTACTGCAACTTCTGTTACTAACATCACTCCACCAGATAAAGAGGAGATGCATAAGGAAGGAAAAGGATAACACAACGTTTCTTTTCCATCGGAGCGTTTCATTCTACTTTATTTTCTAACCCAGCAACATGTTGTGTAGCTGTGCAAACATCTCAAGAAGACAAGCAAGATGCATCAGTAGAAGAAAAAGAAGAAGATTTAACCGCTTCTTTTCAATCAAACCGCGTTAAATTTTCATCTGCTGATAACATTGCAGAAGCACGTACCGCATAAAAACAAGTTCTTCCCTTTTCTACACATCAAGTGTCTACACGTATTAGCAAAACTCTTTTACCCTATGCACATGTAAGATACTGTAAAGACGTTAACTTACTCGTTGAACGATTTCAACTCCTAAGAGCTTATCAAGGTGCTGGATACATGGTGTATGTACGAGAGATACAAGAAATAGAAGACGAATTACGCCGTAAGCGTATTATTGTGTAACATAATCCCTTCCCAACACCTTAATGTATCAGCTGTTAAGATAACAGCTTCCTCCCCCTCCTCCTCTGACAGGACACAGTCGTGTTCCTTCTCCTCCACCTCACAGGTCAGCTACGGTCCCACTTCTCATCCTCCTCCTCGCAGTTACTGAGGTTAGCTCAATCCCTCCTCCTAAGGAATAGTCTTTTATCATCAACATAGTGTGTGCTTCGCGATCGTAGGCTATGGAATAGAAAAAGTACAACAAACAAAACTGTCAATGTGCATGCTGTTCGCATCTTATTTATCTCACACGAGTACGTAAGGCTATTACGATGTTCTATAAACATGGAGCTTTATCTCAGATGCCGAAACATCTGATTCAATGTTTACCACCGGGATTTTTATCTACGTACGCTGCTCCTTTCGTAAATAATTTTCAAGACATCCTTCCTCTCCATAGTAAGATGTCAATCGATGTAGCTTTATGCACAACCTGTCGACGTCATTACAAGCATCGAGCGGTAAAATTGTGATGATGATTGGGGTGGACCAAATCCGACGATTGAACACTGCACTCACACAGTGTATGGATGAACTTTTTCTAGTATATGATAACGATGATTCAGAAAAGGAACAAACCACATGAATAACAACAAGGTAAGGACTGCATTATCTTCTTTGTAAAGCATAACATACTTAATACAATATATTTCTAAATGTTTTGTTTAATTTCAATGTTTCAGGAGGCATTACAATTTCGGAAGCAGGCTAGCTCTTCGCAGAAAGCTATTAAGAAGCATAGCAACTTTGTCAGCTGCAAAACGAAAACTGTTGTAGTACATTGTAAATAAATATTTTATTGCTTACAACATGTTATACTTATTGCATTCCTTTACCTCCTTACACTTACTCATTCTATCCATTAAGGCTTGAGGAAACGAACATGGCTAAACCTGCAATAACTATGATGACGTCATCGCTACAGGTTAAAAACAGAACAATAGCACGTGCTCACACTAGCCTTAAGCATAAGATCGCGTGGTTATAGTAATGCATGTTTAAACTTGTTCGAAAGGGATATAAAGCTATGCCTTGACAGAGGAGGAGGAGGAGCAGGTCATAACAGCCTATATATGGCCGCCATCTTGTGCTGTAGCCTCTAAGCTAGGTTTCTTCACAAGAGCCTGTGTATTACCGCCATCTTGCGCAGTATCCTCTAAGCCATCATTCTCCATATAACTTGTGTATAGCCAGCATCTTGTGCAATCGCCCATAGCCGTCTCATAAGAGCCTATGTATAGCGGCCCTCTTTTCTCAATCGCCCATAGCCGTCTCATAAGAGTCTATGTATAGCCGCCACATTGCGCAGTGGCCTGTAAGCTAGCTTCCTCCATATAAGCCTGTGTACAGCCGTCATCTTGTGCAATCGCCCATGGCCGGCTGATAAGATCCTGTGTATAGCCGCCATCTTGATCGAGCGTCCCTAGGCCATCCCATAAGAGCCTATGTATAGCCGCATCTTGCGCAAGCGCCCCTAGGCTGTCTCTTAAGAAGCTATGTATAGTCGCCATCTTGTGCAATTAGGTAGCCGCCATCTTGCGCAAGCGTCCATAGGGTGTCTCATAAGAGCCTGTGTATAACCGGCATCTTGCTGAAGCTTCTCTAGGGAGGATCGTAAGAGCCTATGTATAGCCTCCAACTTGCGCAAGCGTCCCTAGCTCGTCTCATAAGAAGCTATGTATAGTCGCCATCTTATGCAATTAGATAGACGCCATCTTTCTCCATAAGAGCCCATGTATAGCCGCCAAGTTTCGCAAGCGCCGCTAGGCCATCTCATAAGAAGCTATCTATATTCGCCATCTTTTGCAATTAGATAGCAGCCATTTTGGGCATACGTCCCTAGGGCGTCTCATAAGAGCCTCCGTATAGCCGCCATCTTGTGCAAGCGCCACTAGCCCTTCCTATAAGAAGCTATATATAGTCGCCATCTTGTGCAATTAGATAGAAGCCATCTTGCGCAAGCGTCCCTAGAGCGTCTCATAATGGCCTATGTATAGCAGTCATCTTGCGCAAGCGCCCTTTAGCCGTCTGTGTATAGCCGCCATCTTGTGCAATTGGCGTCAAGATGAGCATCTAGCCGTAAAACTGATGTTAGGCTCCTGCATGCGGTTAGGTGTGCTATCTTATGCTAATCTCCATTGCCCTACTACTGAAAATAACGGTGGGAAAGACATTTGGCCGTAAAACTGAGGTACCACCCCTTCATGATAGCTTCTGATGTTAGACTCGCTCTCTCAGGCGTCAGGAAGGGCAACACGTCGTAAAAGTGAGGTTGGGCCCCTCCATGAGGTTAGGTTTGTTCTCTTACGCGTAAAAGGTAAGGTTAAGCCCCTCCAAGATGGCGGATGTGTGTTTAAGCATGCAGTCTTAGCCAAAATAGCAATGACATTGCCACAGGTCAATGCGGCGGAGGGTCTGATTGAGGCGGCGGCAACAGAACCAGGGGGATGAAACTCTAATAGGGCTTTTGGTTCCAATCTGTAGCTAGCTTCAGGTAGTTTCAGACTCTTTTTTCTAGATGGCGCTGGAGGTCACTCATAAGGTGTAAATAGTTATATACACGTTCTGTAGATGGCACGCTAGTAAGCATGAAATGAGCGTTGTTAATAATTAAAGGCAGTTTGTCTCGAAGTGAAGTATTTAAAGTATTTCAAGTCTAACCTCAATCAGTGGGCACTTCTCACAAACTAATTAGCCATAAAACGTCAAGCATTGTGGAGATAATATTGCTGAATTGCATCGAATTCGACTTTACCCAATCGATTAACCTTGTTCGAACTTATATCGATTTTAATCGATAGTTCCCATGATGCTACAGTATTTGTGTTGTTTGAATTCCAAGTGCTCATGTGCTTGTGATGTAAATCTTAGTTCCTTGTGCTTGTTTATTTGAAATATATCTTCGCCAGTCCTCCTGAAATCCTGTATTTCCTGTTTGAGTACACATCAGGGGCTGAAAGCTGAATGGTTCTATTAATGTAGTTCTATATATTTCCTGTCTCAGTGCATTTAATTCTGTTATTTTCATTTTCATGTGGTACTTGGATATTGATGTGATACCCCATTGTCTTGCATATGGTGTGCTCTGTTGTCTTGCTTTCGAAGGGATTTCTTATTTGTTATAATATCAGCTTTGTGTTAATGTGTCAATCATTCATTTAAAGTTAAAGCTGCTTTGAGGTGTGTGGTTATGTTCTCAGTAACATAGTATGCCATACGAACTAGGGGTATCAGATCATTATTTACAACGTAGTAAGTACTTGGAAATAAAAATATATGAATTACAATGTATTGGGCATGGAAGTAGTAGAACTGCATTTTTATCGCCGTTTGTCGGGTGTGGGGGGCGAGGGGCATGGAAAGGAGGGGGGAGGAGCCGTAAGCATACCCGGATGTGCGTCACTGCGCCGGATGTTAATTCTGCGCGCTATCTGTTGATAGTAATACTAAGGTATTGCACCAGAATGCACACTGTGGCGCTATCTCGGAAAAGAGACTAAAACTACTAGTGCCAAGTGGCTTGGAACCGAAATTTATCATTGAGTTTCATCTCTATTCTATTCTATCCTCTTTGAACAGAACCTTCCACTTACACTACTTCCCGGCACTAAACGCAATACGCCATTTCATTTTTACTGAAAATTACGAACTGATTGCAATCGGTTATATGCACTACCGGGCTGAGTAGTTCAGACGGTAGAGCTCAAGTCTGCGGTTTCAATTCCGACTTTGCTCGGCGGTACTTGAAGGTGCTCACATACGGAGGTCTCATGTCGGTAGGTGTACCGGCACATGAAAGAACTCCTGAGGGACAAAATATTGGCACCTTTTCTTGCTAGGGGCTTTACGTCGCACCGACACAGATAGGTCTTATGGCGACGATGGGATAGGAAAGGCCTAGGAGTTGGAAGGAAGCGGCCGTGGCCTTAATTAAGGTACAGCCCCAGCATTTGCCTGGTGTGAAAATGGGAAAACACGGAAAACCATCTTAAGGGCTGCCGACAGTGGGATTCGAACCTACTATCTCCCGGATGGAAGCTCACAGCCAACTCGAATTGGCACCTTAACGTCGCAGATAACCACAGAAGTGGTTATGGGAGTATAATAATAATAATAATAATAATAATAATAATAATAATAATAATAGTAATAATAATACTTGTGCCGTGGGAAGTCTCCCCCGGCCCTTTGTATTTTATTCAGCCTCGCCAGGCTCTAATCTTACGCGTAACCTTGTATTTGTAACTATTTTCTTGTATATGTGTATTTTATGTATTCATTTCTTAGCCTGCCTTCCCTCCCTTAATAAAGTGTCATTTCTTAATTATTATGTATGGCCGCAGAGGAAGTGGATAATTCCCATTCTGGAAGCGTTTCCCCTCTTATCATGCCTCCATGTCTTTGGGCTACTTCCCCTGCCCTTTTCGGGGCATCTGATCGTTGTTGACTCGCTCGACACGTCACCTCGCTCCTTCGGAAGGTCGCGGTTGACCGAACTGTGAGAGAAGATTCTGCTTCTCGTGCTTGAAGGCGCCACACATTCGACCTGCTGCCGTGCGGAGGTCAATCTAGGTTCCACTGACATGGAGGTAGGCGCTGAAATTTCTATACTTCCCCGATGTCTTACCAAGTAAGAAAGGGTATGAGGTGGTTGGACCCCTTTTAGTATTGTAATGATATGAAATCAAGGTGTTAGGTTTGCGCAAAACTTATTTGTAATTTTCTTGTAAAAGTCTTCTTGGTGCGTTTACTTAGACCTAATGTTCGTTACTTCTTGTGCTATTTTCCACTTCTGCCATGGCAGTTTGTTTGATGAGGCATGTCGTACCCCTTGCATGGGGATCTTTAAATTGTAAAGTCTTTCATTATGAGTTGTAAAACCAAGGGCAAGGTTTTACGCACCTTCGTGTAATGCCAAGTAATGTGTAAGTCGCACCTGTTAGAAACTCGTAGAGTATCTCTGCAGTTCTCAGAGCTGTTTAGATGTTATGGTAAACTTGTGCTATTCTAAAGTGTAACTTAATACTTTTAGATTGTTAGCCACGTATTTTCTAGAATTACCTGTTGGTATTCGGCGATAATATGAAGTGGGATACCCTCCTCTTAAGCTTGTATTATCTGTATTATAAATTACTTGGGCTGGTTCCCTAGGTGAACTTGTGTCACGGTTGTATATATTATACCAGAATGTTTTACAATATATTGGATAGAGAGTCTGACGGAGTTTATGTTTAAGGTGCGTAGCGAATGTTGTTATCAAAACAAGGCACTTTGATTTCGACTGCTTATCTGTCCAGCCCCATAGGCCCACCACTTCCTTCTCTTTCGCTACGCTTGCCAAGGGTTGGCACAGTTCTGCTAGCAGAGCGGTCGTGGTTGGATGGGGCTGACCAAGGATCAACCGCTGTATAAGCTTGGGAGAGACGAGTGCCCTGAGGTTGTTTACGTCTGTGGGATCCCTGAATTTCTTAATTTTTGCCGTAAAATGGCTACTCGAGATGTAGCATATCCTGGGGCTCTCCGGAAGGATGAACTTTTGTACGAATTAGCTATTCGTGGCTTGGAATCTAGAGACACTCTTAAGAGTGACGAGATATTGTTAAGAGGTAACTTAGACAAAGTAATCTCTGTGCCCAACCTAACTGACGGCGAGGTTGGTGGAGCGGCCTCAGTGATTGAAGCAAACCTATCTGACATTTTGTCAGTAATGGAGTTTCTAGAGAGCGATGTAGCATCGAACCACCAACTTAGAAGAGTTCAAGGTCACATTACTCATTACCTTCCCCGCATCGAAGACCTACTCTCATTAACCTTCAATGGGGAAACTAGGAACCAAATTAAGGATTTATAAGCTAAGGCCGGTAGCCTTTTAGAGAAGGTCGACTCGTGGCTTAGTAAGTTGGCTGTTAAGGACAAATATGCTTGGTGTAGTTTTAGGTGAAGACGATTTGGGTAAACATCAAGCGAATTTAGAATCGGTAGAGCACCACCCTTTACAGTCCACCATATCGTCATATGTCTCACCCTTTTCTAATATTCGCCATCCGTTGACCTTGATCTTAAAAGAGGCTCGATATTATTGCGTAGATTCGGCGAGCGATACTGTTTTTTTCCTGCGTTTTCTCGTAGAGTTCCAAGACCATACCTCGGTCTTTGGATTATCACACGCTCATATGTTACAGATTATTTATCCGCTTGCTCTTGGTGTTTTGTCGCAAAAGATGCAATTGCTGAGCATATGTCCATTCAACAGTTTCATGCATATTTATTAACACATTTCATTCCGGCTCGGACATTTAATTCCTTTATTCAAAGTTACTATTTTAGAGTGCAGCGCGTTGACGAGTCCTTATCGGACTTCATTTCTGACATCAAATTTTATGCGAGTGTCTTTGCGTTGAACTACTCGGAAGAGCAAATTATCTCAACCATCGTAGAGGGGATTTCTCCTGTTTACAGCTTCTGTTTGTGTATTGCGGCCCATCCTCGCAATTTTTCGGAGTTGGAGGCGATGGTAGTATCCGCCGAAGGAGTTCGTCCTGCGGACTCTGCGTGATCTCTCCGTGCCTAAAGCTCTTAGTACTCCTTCGTCACACAAGTCAGGGAATGTAAGGAAATGCTATGCCTGCGGCTCGTCAGAACATCTGCGAAACCGCTGCCCAGTTCAATTTTCGGAAGCGCGGTCTTCTG
Organism: Anabrus simplex; assembly: GCF_040414725.1. Classification (NCBI taxonomy): domain Eukaryota; kingdom Metazoa; phylum Arthropoda; class Insecta; order Orthoptera; family Tettigoniidae; genus Anabrus; species Anabrus simplex. The sequence goes on from NC_090274.1 coordinate 123,471,804, forward strand.
GAGTTAGCACTGGCGTAAATGGGCAATCAAGGACCAGTAGGTTGGTTTGCTTTAAGTGTGGTCTAGCTGGTCATTCGGCGAGAAATTTTCCGGCAACTTCGAGTTCCAGTTGAGTAGGTGAGGGGCAGTCGTGGATATTCCGATTGATGAACCCCGTGTGTCAATGGTGATGAGGGTCTGCCTATTGATCATCCTACTAGTAAGTGTCCGGTTAAGTGTTTAAGCCTCTCGTTCAATCTTGAAGGTCCTGTTCCCTTTATTAAGGTTGATGATGGTAACGAACCCGTATCTGCACTGTTAGACTCTGGCATTGTGGTTTACCTCATAAGTGAGAAGTGGTATGCCGCCCATTGGTCGATTTGTATGTTTTCGGACTTGGAACCTGTTCCATTTTGGTGCGTATCAGCCAACTCTTCGAACGTAGAGATTAGGGGTTTGGTTAGGGCAAAAATTCGAAACTCTAACTTCTCTTCGAAATTTCCATTTTTCGTTGCTGTAAATTTGTCCTGCCCCATCATCTTAGGAACAATTTTTTTCTTATTGACGATTAAAATTTTAGACTTCCAGAATAACACTTGTTGCTTTAAATTTTGTAATTCTGTAAAAATGCCGCTAACTTTTTAAAATTCTGCTTCTATCCGTTCGGTTACGCCCCCTCAGAACGAGATGGTGTGTGGCCTTAGCCATCTGCCTGAGAATCAGGCGCAGAGTGTGAGGGAGTTATGTGGCGAATTTTCCGACGTTGTTTCCGAGAAATAGGGTATGACTAATGTGTTGGACTATAAAATCGAAGTTTCGGATCCTACTCCTGTAAAAATTTCTCCTTATCGACTATCTCCTCCTAAGGTCAAGGTCTTGAAGTAGATCGTCGATAAAATGCTCGATCAGGGAATCATTCGGCCTTCCACCTCGGCCTACTCGTCTCCCATTTTTCTCGTCCCTAAACCGCAGGGCGGCTTCAGGCCGGTTCTTGACTATAGGGTCCTAAATAAGAAAATTGTGTTACAGTCGGTTCCTCTCCCTGATTTACACTCGTGCTTTTCATGGTTTAGGAAGGCCCGCTATTTTACGGTTTTAGATCTAAATCAAGCTTATTATCAGATTCCCCTGGCCGAAGAATCTCGCCATTTAACCGCATTCGCCACCGACTGGAATTTATACGAGTTCTGTCAGCTCCCTTTTGGCATTTGCTCAGGCGCTGCGGTGCTATCCAGGCTACTGGATATGATATTTTCAGATCTTAAGTTCAATTACCTCTACCATTATTTGGACGATTTAGTCGTCTATTCGGAAAGTTTTGAGGAGCACTTGGTACACCTCAAGGAGATATTAACCCGTCTCCGTAAGGCTGGGCTCACGGTTAAGCTCTCGAAGGTCCCTTTTGCGAAGCCACAAATGTCATTCCGTGGACATATGGTTTCTCCTGTAGGTGTGTCTGTCGATTTGTCCCGAACTCATGCTATTCGCGAGTTTTTCCTTAAAAGCCCGTAAAAGGGTTTGCTCGTTTTGTCGGCATGATAAACATTTTCCGGAAGTTTATCCCCGATTTTGCTAAGCGTGCTGCCACACTGAGAGCTCTCCGTCGAAAAGGTGTTAAATTTGAGTGGGGTCCCTCCCAGCAAGCAGCCTTCGAAGACCTTAAGCTCGCTATCTCTAACGCCCCCGTCATAGCCGTGACTGACTTTTCGAAAACGTTTGTGGTTCAAACTGATGCATCTTCTTGTGCAGTCGCCGCTGTTTTAATGCAGGACTCCGAGTTAGGGAGACGTCCCATCGCGTACGCACCCAGAACCCTTTCTCCCCTTGAATCTAAGTTTGAGGGACTCGCTGTGCTATTTGCCCTCGAGAAATTTCGAACGTATTTGGAACACGTCATTTTGAACTTGACATGGACAACCAGGCGTTGAGCTGGGTCTTGAGTAGGCCCAGAAGGACTGGTTGTTTAGCTCGTTGAGGAATTAGGATTTCAGCTTTCAAGTTTGATGTCCGTCATATTCGGGGCACGGAAGATATAGAAGCCGACTCTCTAAGTCGTATGTTTTATCCCAGCATTGAACAGGAAGACGACTTAGACCCGGATCCTTTAACATCCTTGTCGATTTCTGGGGCAATATTGGCCGATGCTCCCCTTCTATACCATGATATTGCTAAGCATCAAGCTGAAGATTCTGAGTTAGGACCAGTTATTCAGGAGGTAAAGAAAGGGAGACCGGTTGCTCCTTATATTCTCAGAAATTTTGTTATTTGTTGTCATTCTCGCCACGATCAGGAGATGAAGGTGGTGGTGCCCACGGTTTTGATTCCAATGATATTCAAATATTATCATGAAACTCTTCTTGCCGGGCATCAAGGTGTATTTAAAACTAGGGAAAAAATCAGGGAGTATTTTATTTGGGAGGGGATGGATGGAGAAATTCGAGAATTTGTCAAGGCCTGTAAGATCTGCAGGATGAGTAAGCCGGCGATTAGTACCAAGGTAGGACTATTGTCATCGATTCAACCGACGCGCCCCATGGAGCGTATCTTTATCGACTACGTCGGCTCTCCCCAAGTCGAAAGGAGAGGGGAACCGTTTCATCCTAGTTTGTGTGGATGGTTCTTCTCGCTTTACGTGGTTGTTTCCGACTAAGTGGGTACTAGTGATGCCACCATAAAATGTTTGAAGAGCATTTTTTCTACCTTTGGGCCCTGTCAGTTTTTAGTCTCTGATAATGCGAACGCTGTTACGTCTAACCTGTTCCGAAAGTTTTGCTTTGGCCTGTCCATCTCGCATGTTACGACCTCCGCGTACTAGCCTCAGCCGTCGTACGCAGCGCTGGTAAATCGTAATTTACGTTCCGCTCTCATTGCCTTCCATCATCTGGATGTATCTCATGGTTAGCCTCTGCTTTCAACACTGCTATCCATGTGGCGCATAAAATGTCGCCCTTTTCGCTTATGCTTTCATTCGTTCCTAACTCCCCCCTATCCAACTTACGGAGCATGAGTGACTTATTACCCGAGCATATTCTCCCTGGTCGTATTGGGGCTAGTTGGAAACGTGCTAGGCAAAATTTGAAAGTTTCTCATTTGAGGATGCAACAAAACTACAATCAGGGGCGTAAACCTACCAGCCTGGCCGTCGGCGATGAGGTTTTTATAAAAAATATTGTTCCCTCTGGTAAGCTTGCCCCTCGGTTCTGGGGACCGTGTACTATATTGGAGTTTCTTACTCCTGTTTCGCTGCTACTTAGGGACTCGGGCGGGCAGAGAATATTTAGGGTCTACATTTCCCAAATGAAACCGGCGTAGTCGCTGGTTTGAGCTGAGGTTTATTATCCTCCAATAGCCTTGTTTTGAAATACTCAAGGAAGGTTTCCTAATGTTATATTGGCATTCTAGTAGTTAGGCCATGTTCAGGGCGCTTTATGTATTATCTATTGTTTGTGTGTTAATTTTCCTCCTTCCACCTCCCACCTAATACCTTCATCTCGTTTACTTTTGTTCTCTCGTTACCTCCATGTCAGAAGCCTTGTCGCTTCCTGGCCTGGCCCCCTGCCTTCCCGTTGGTCCTTCCGTTACTCGGCAATAAGTTCAAAAGATACTGTCGGCTCTGTATTGATTGTTCCTGCTTTTTGGAGAACCCATCTTGCCTAAGTTCGCCCGGAGGGCCCCCCGATGCAGCCGGCTGGTGTGTACCAAGTCTACCGGGGCCGATCTTACCTGCTTATTATGAACTTCAATTAATTACATCGACCCGTCATCTTTCGAGTTGGTCGTGCTCTGGTGCTTCGCAACTAGTTATATGAAAGGTTGCTTCGTTCTACTGTGCTCTGTGGAAGGACTGTTCGGAAATTCTGTCTATATAATTTTCGCCCAGTTGGGTCGAATTCACATCTGTGGACCTTCTTGCCTGTTTTTCGGCGCGTTACCATTGGACCTGTACTCAGGGACGTGTTCCCTGCTGCGCCGTGCAAGTTTCTTGCTTTGAAATAAGTCCTATCTTCATTGCTACTGACATATGGCGTGCTCAAGATACCTCAATGATGAACGAACTTGCCTTCTCATTCCAGAAGCTATTTCCTTCCAGTGCTTTGGCTTAAGGCGGTTATATCTGTGCCTTGGGAAGTCTTCCCCGGCCCTTGGTATTTTATTCAGCCTGGCGAGGCTCTAATCTTACGTGTAATCTTATATTTGTAACTGTTTATTTTATGTATTCATTCCTTAGCCTGCCTTCCCTCCCTTCATAAACTGTCATTCCTTAATTATTAAGTATGCCCCAGAGGAAGTGGATATTTCTCACTCTGGAAGCGTTTCCCCTGTTCTCATGCCTCAATGTCTTTGCGCTACTTCCCCTGCCCCATTCGCGGATCCAATCTTTGTTGACTCGTCCGACACGTCACCTCGCCCCATGGGCAAGGTCACGGTTGACCGAACTGAGAGAGAAGATTCTGTTTCTCGTCTTTGAAGGCGACGCACACTTACTATTAAAAGCCACATTCCTCGTCTTGCAAGTAATCAGAAAGGAAACCGTTTTATGGCACAACTAAGCAGGGTATTTCTGAAGAAAAATGACGGTAGAAATCTAACAAAATGTTATACGGAATGGAAATATAAAAATAATTGTCGACAAAATCATTCGAGATTCTAAAATTAATGGAACACTGCTTGGGAAATAATAAATTATGAAACTGGTAGGAAGTTATACAAGAGTCAACAGCCATTGCACCACATATCCTGATTTATTCTTTACAAACAAGTACAAACTGGAAAATAATTTTGATATCTTTGAGGAGAATTACAATTTACCTCCTGATATTCTGAGTTACCATCAATTACAGATGTAATGATGTAAATTGTATGTGACATGAAATTACATTTAAAAGGTCTGTCCACGTAAACTGGTAGTATACATGAATTGTGTACAACTGGTGACAAGTAAATAACAATATCATTGTGTATAATTTCTACTGCTCATTTATCTCAAGTTGCCATCGCATTTACGCTGCTTTTCAGCACATGACTTCCAATTCTCTTATAACTCAAATTCCCGTTTACTGCAGTACGAGGTCATTTACTACCTCCTAAAATAATGTTTTAAACAAGAAATACCTGCTTGAACCCCTGTGCCGCCCCTCATGATATGATACATCACGATTACAAACAATACAGGTAAAAATGAAATGTCGTATGGCTTTTAGTGCCGGTATATCCCAGGACGGGTTCGGCTCGCCAGGTGCAGGTCTTTCCATTTGACACCCGTAGGTGACCTGCGCGTCGTGATGAGGATGAAATGATGATGAAGACAGCACATACAGCCAGCCCCCGTGCCATTGGAACTAACCAACTAAGGTTAAAATCCCCGACCCGGCCGGGAATCGAACCCGGGACCCTCTGAACCGAAGGCCAGTACGCTGACCGTTCAGCCAACGAGTCGGACAACAATACAGGTGACTACACATTTAATAGAATTCAGACAACTTAATCATTTGTGGACTATAGCACGCAGCACTATTATAGAGTAAGTACACGTGCATAACAGTATTTTGGAGTGTCATCGAGCTCGAAGTGTGGAACTATAGTTTGCTGAGCGGCAACAAAATTATTCTATTCATACAAGAAAGCAAAGATCTACTTCCATTGTTTTTCACACAATTACACTTTTTAAGATATTTCCACAAATCGAACATCTAATCAACCATACTCCACAGTAAGTAGAGAGAAGGGCATTAAGGGGAACTTATTGGACAAACAAACCTTCAGGCACAGCAAAACTCCACGACACTTCTCCAGAGAGAGATAAGAATTTTGTGTAAAATAACAATAGTGATTCTGAGCCACATATCCTGGCCGTTGTTCAAGGAAAGACTTGTTAGAAAAACGTTGCACTGTATACATGAGAAAAGTGTGGCCTCAATCGTGTGTTAGTAGGCTGGTAACATCGACGATTTTACAACGGAGAAAATTTACTATCGTATACATACGCAGATTCATTACCAGAACGTGGACTCTCTCAAGTATGCATAAGCAATTTTCCCTACATAGTCGTATTGTCTTGACGCTCCCGCGTGTGCGTACGTCGGTGTTCCCAGAGAAGAGAACTTTTAGAAAACTTATTACCACATTGATCACACCAATTTGGACGCTCTTCAGTATCTGTAAGCAGGTGACGCCGAAGATACATGTGAGATAACCCCTTATCATACTGTTTACAAGAAAGTGGACTCTCACCACTATGTACAATTAGGTATTGCCGAAATGCGAGTTTGAGTCACCTTAGAACCACATTAATCACAGGAATGAGGCCACGCACCAGTATGTGTAAGCAGGTGTTCCCGAAGATGTGACTTCCGAGAAAATTTATAACCACATTGTTTACAGGAATGTAAACTCTCACCAGTATGTGTAAGCAGGTGTGGCCTAAGATTTGACTTTTGAGTAAACTTAGAACCGCATTCATCACAAGAATGTTGACGCTCTCCAGTATGTGTAACCAGGTGTCGCCGAAGACTTCTCTTATGATTAAAGTTAGAACCACATTGATCACAAGAATTTCGACGCTCTCCAGTATGTGCAATTAAGTGTTGACGAAGACCTGCCTTTTGAGTAAACTTAGAACCGCACTGATCACAAGAATATGGCCGCTCACCAGTATGTATAAGCAGGTGTTCCCGAAGATGTGACTTCCGAGAAAACTTAGAACCACATTGTTTACAAGAATGTAAACTCTCATCAGTATGTGTAAGCAGGTGTGACCTAAGATTTGACTTTTGAGTTAACTTAGAACCGCATTGATCACAGGAATATGAGCGCGCTCCAGTATGTGCAAGAATGTGACGCTGAAGACTCGACTTTTGAGTAAACTTAGAACCGCATTGATCACAAGAATGTGGGCGCTTACCAATATGTGCGAGAATGTGACGCTGAAGACCCGTCTTTAGAGTAAACTTAGAACCGCATTCATCACAAGAATGTTGACGCTCTCCAGTATGTGTAACCATATGTCGCCGAAGACTTCTCTTATGAGTAAAGTTAGAACCGCACTGATCACAGGAATATGGCCGCTCACCAGTATGTATAAGCAGGTGTTCCCGAAGATGTGACTTCCGAGAAAACTTAGATCCACATTCATTACAAGAGAATGCCCTCTGGCTAATGGGATGGACTGACCTTTGATCAGAGGCTGAGAACTTGTGTAGGTTGCATTCATTACAAGTGGACAAAATGCACATTACCTCACTTCCTTTTTTCAATATCTTGCACCTACTGTTACATGTACTCACAGGACCTCCGGTCAATAATGCAACGCTCCCAAATCTAGAAAACAGCAAACTAAAAGCTATTACATTGTACGATCAAGATAACACAATCAAATACAATATCCAGAAGCAAACTCAACATATGTACAAAGACTGCTTCTTATCCATTACATAGCACTCCAAATCTCAATAATTCCAGATAAAGGCTCTAACACATAGGCCCATAAAATTTTCCAATTGCCAAATAGAATATATGATAGCTTTGCACTTAACCACAGCATATCCAAAGAATTCAGGAGGGTCCAATATGGAAGGAATTAATGCGAGAATGCTTTCCTTAGTGATTTCATTACGTGCATTCTTCAACTTTATATTAAATGAAGTTCATCGCATTTACTGTAGGATGCCAAATAATAACTAATGTTTTAATACCTTCATCTTTAGTGAGGTTACATGTTGACAAGATTTCTTTATCATCGACAGGGTCATTGGCGAGGGCTTCTAGACAATTTGACGTCCAATTTCTGAGATACACATGTGTACTATAAAGCCAGGAAGAAATTTCTGACTGAAAATCCTCAGCTACCTCAACTGGGCTAGTACCTGTCAACAAATCAAAGTAAAAACAATAATATGCAGTAGGGCAAGATTCTGTGTTTTCGTCAGCAAGTTGAAGTAGAAATGTCGGACCAAGAAATGGGGCGGAATTTGTAAGAGTAGTAAGGTGGTTGTCCTTGATCTCTTCATCAGAGGATTCATGCGACGCAATATTCTGAAGACTCCTGTGGTCGGGATATATTAACACAAATTTGTATACGTTACGAATATATAACAATGTAAGTTATAATAATAAGAATTTATTGCAGCCAGATGGCCATATAATGATTACAATAGGTTTCAAGGTTACAACGTGAGCATGAAATATTGTCACACAACATACTGCAGTTTAATCTTTGCCATAGTCAACTATGCTCTTTTACCTGTTACTACACAGTGTTATGTGGTATTTGTCGCATACCAAATACATATACATTCTTTGTTCGGTTCATGACATTTTACGTTTTTGAATATTATATGTTGGAAGCTGTGTACGACGAGACTTGTGACTACGTTTCTTAGTTCCTGATTTTCCTGTGTCCATCGTCTATCGGTCATTGCTTCCGTTGCGTAAAATACAGTGGTATATCCTGTTGCTACAGATGCTTCTGCTCAAGTACCTTCTCCATTTGCAGGGTAGATTGCAGGTGTAGTTTGAATCGGAGGCCTTCGATATAGAAAGGTTCCTCGCTAATTTATAAATTAATCTAGTTATGAACCTTAAAACAATAGACAGGAAGTCAGGCTGAATTTCAGGGTCAATCATTTACAAAGAGTTCAAAGCTATCCCTTTTCAGGATTCACAACATCTGTCAAACTCAACTCTTGGCTTGTTTGACATGCTAGAATCTTTGAGCACACAATGATGGGGCATATGAAAGCTTGAGTTAAAAGTCACAAGGGGTACATTTTCCATGTGTCCCATTTCACGGTATTCACGCATGAAAATTACATACAGCTGTTTCAAATCTGGAAATCTAGCAAACTTATCTTCAATGTGTTCGAGCAATTTAACAGCATTATGCTTAGACTGAGCTACAGGTAACACTTCAGGACGAATAGGAGGTATGGCATTAAACCTGGCAGAATCATCCATTTGATCATTATTCAAGAAAACGTTCTAAAAATGCCCTTTATTCAGGAGTAAGAAATCGCCGATGGAGTTATTCAAGCTTCCAAAAGCATTGCAAATTGTGTGTAAAGAGAATCAATATTTATAAGCCTGGCACACCGAACCTTGGCGTCATTCTTAACACAAAACTCAGGGATAGTGCCTGCAATCCCCAAACAAATTTGGTCATCTAACGAGGTGAGATAACCTTTCTTATGCAAGGTATTAGCAGACAAAATATCATGGTAGACTTCAGCTCTTAGCAAGATATAAAGAGCAGAACGCTGCTTAAATATACTAACACTTATAATGATCTCACGAGCAATATACCAACTGGAACAATCAATTTTCTGTGCAGGAAGTTGGCTTGTGCTTGTATTCACAACTGCACAGTTCAACTTCAATGTATAATCTGACACATTACAGAACGGAACAAGGTTGCATGTGGATCATTCAGGCGATACATCAGTATTGCCTATAAAAAATATAGGTAGCCAACAAATCTTCGTACAAATGCCAAGCTTCGTGAAAAGGCTACACGACACTGAGGATAAATGAGTCCCCCAATCCAAAAAATCTTTAACTAGTACAACCTCTCCTGAACTGTTATTCACTGCTACATGCTTAACTAAATATCTGAGTGGGTGGCACAATTGAAGAACTTCTAACATTTATATCATTATTGGGAATTGTTTGTTGTTCACAAAGCATTAAGGTGTGGTGTCCATTGTACCGGGGGCACTTGTGTCGCTTACACCGTTTAGATACATGAGAAGCAAAAAAACATAGATATCGAAGGTTTTTTCCCTCACAAACTTGCGGCGATAATCAATGCTTGTTTGAACTTTCTACAATGAGAATTGCTATGATTATCAAGTTTTCAGCACGTACAATTAATGAAAATGCTCTTGCTGGTATTAAGAAATCAAATCTAAAACGAATGACAATGACAAAATGGCCATGAATCAAAGACAATCAGTGGATACAATTCACAATGCCTTATTTTCAGAGATAATGCTTGTTGGCCAAAAGGGTCCAAAATCCATGTCACTGAACCTTGCAATAGTATTAATTACTGGTAAAGCAGAACCATGGCCTTCCTCCTATAGTGGTACTAATCACAGGTATTATAGACACATGGCATGTCATACATAATGGCACCACTCGCCGGTAACACAGACCAGTGTTGTTCCCCACATTTTGTTACTACTCACAAGCAATGCAGACCGATGGTGGGACTAAATACGGTCACCGACGAGATCAATGATGACGATGATGATCATAATTCTGGTGTAAGGGGCCTACTGCTTCGAGGTGCAACAAAATGATACAATAATTAAAACTCCATCATGTATTCATTGACAAGAATCTAAAGTAAACGATGATGAAAAATTTGCATGAATACAAAACAATCAGAGGATCCAATTGACAATGCTTTAATGACTTCTCTATGCAGCGTAGAATTAGAAACACAATAGGATAAAACATACAACTTAGCCTGGAGTCCCAACGCTCAATGCTGCATCAGCCTGCTTACATCATGGAGTCGGCGTGCTTTCCTCCTCCACAGAGCGAGTTAGATACTTGCTTTTAGGCCCTATAGCCCAGAACATCCCCTCGAGGGATGGTGAGTTCGAATCGATAGTTCAGAAGATAGTTTTAAAGTGGTTTCACATTTTCATACCGAGCTGGTTGACATAACGTCACTGTAGTCTGAAACTCCTTCTCCTCAAAGACTTAGTAGCGCCTGACCTCCTCATGGACAGAGTAGTGTATGACCTCTTCCTACTCAGTACACATTTCTGTTACAAAATTGAGTAAATCTCAGATTTATCTCTCGGACGTATTAACAGACAATCAAACACCTTTATCGAATAGACCTAAATGAATTGCTGTTAAAAATGATTCTTCATATATTCAAATTAAAATAAATGTCTTCCTCACCACCTCCACTAAGAAACAAACGCCGAATCTCTGAGTTCACTTAGCAATCTGGTATTGTTATATTTTTACAAACAATCGGTTCATCATGAGATTCAACTACTGAGTAACGATCATGTGTCTGTACACTGACTATTTTGGCGAAATTTGCGTACAGTTATCCGTTTCAGATATAATTGTTAGCGTGTTTTGGTGGATCAGCAGAGGTGAAAGAAGGTGCGGGCTGAAATGGGTCTAACTACAAGTCCGAAAGATAAAATTAAAATTTAAATTAAGGTTATGTTTTCAACAGACAACAAAATTTAACAAATTTTTACATAGAATTTGACAACTAAACGAGTATAAGTCAAATCAGGTACAAGACCAGGAAAGTCGAGATTTAGATGGATTTTAACAATCTGGGCCACAAGCCCTAATTTTTTTTTCAATTCCTGAGCTGTCAGTTCATGACCAACATATTACCAAAGGACAGAAAACCCCTCATAACATGGAGCACTTGCTCCCGCCTAGTAATATCACACCTCCCAAAGGCACTTTTCAAACCCAAGAAAGAGCTGGGCCGCTCTCAATTTTTCAAGCCTATTAGAGGTATTACCTAGACTTCAGAATTCACTGCCAGCAAGGCACAACTTACAAATATAAACAGGGGTATCTCGTACCCAATCTACTGGGCATTCGTGGAAAAAGAACAAATTAATTAAATGGCCACAAAATACCAAGATTAATGGAGGCGTGAACTTGCACTCCTACATGAAGCTTGTTAAAACCTAAGTGGCGCTAGGCCGATCAGCAGGGGCTATTCCCATACTATGGAGGTGACACGTATACAGAATAAATTTAACACATTAAGAAGGAATATAGGAACGGTTACAAAAACGTAGTCACCTCAAATTCAAGATGAAGGGGAGCTCGAGAGGGTAAGGCACTCTCTATCCCCGATTTACAGTTAAAGTTACATGAAAATTTTACAAAGACCGGAATGATTTTACATGTTTCAATGGATTGTTTACATATTAAAGTTTTCGGACCTGCCCGGAGGGTTAAACTGCTGAGCTAGCAAGAAAGAAAGATGTTAAACGGCCATTACCTTGTTGAAGAACGGCTGCCTAAAGAAAGAGGCGCTTCCCGCCCCCTGCTACATATCCACACGCTGAGCTAGATGTTGTTCGAGTGGCCAAGAGCCGTGAAAATCAGCAGTTTTTAAACCCTCGTAGAAGATTCGAGACCTTTCATGAATAATTAAGACACACCCACTCAACTTTATTGGGTGGCTAAAAGTTACACATCAACATCGAAGAAGAAAGACACCATTGGTCAAAAATTAATTAAAGAAATTCGGGATTGGCTGAGTTCAAAACTGGCGGAAAGAAAGATTAATATTGCCAACCCAAAAAATGAAAGAACAAAATTTAGTAAAGACAAACTTTCCAATACAAAATTTCTTCAAAAATTTCCTTCCCTTCGCACCAGGGTGCATGATGATAGTCTTTTTAGTAGAGACATCTGTCAGAGAAGGTCCACACTTCTTGATCAACCAAAAAACACAAACAAATCGAAAAACACACAGTGGCATCTTCTAAGAAAGTGTTGAATTAATTCAGTTGTTAAAGTTCAGAGTTTCTCCGGTAGAGAAGTACTTTAAGGCGGATAATTCAAATGTGCGGCGTTGAGGTGTACCAGCCGGTACAGTCCTCCCCCCCCCCCACAAACGTCCTTCCCTGAGGTGACACAGAAGGATTTCTTTAACAAGGTTATTTTTAAAAAATCCATTTTTAGTGGTTGCTAATTTGAAGTTAGTTGGATTCCAGCTTCCTTGCAAATAGATGTGTGGGAGAATATTAAAGAAACGTTAAAAGATGAAAAATTATTTTACGTTGAATAGAAGACGAATTTAGAAGAAAGAAAAGAAATTTCAAAGTCTTTTTGTTGATAACTTGTTAGACACCAGACAATGACTTGTTTGCCGTAGAATACGAGGTACATGTTGCTACTTTTAACGGCAAGACCAGCCGCCGCTGCCAATGTCCAGTCGAGGTCGCCCGGACCCCTCAAGTACCCTGAGATACCTCTGTGCCCCACTATGTGAGGGGTAGTCGTGGTGAAGCCCGCCGCAGATGCGAAGTTTGTTTACAGTCCAGAGATAAGCTGGCGGATGGTGCACCGCACATCAGCCTGTCCCGGGAGATAGACTCCGGCGCGCCGTACCCAGGAAGACATCACGGAAGTGGGGTGGGCCCTTACCCTTCCACATTGGGGGTAAGGCGCCGAACGGCTGCGGGGCACTGAAACAGTAAAATCTTGGCGGCAGAATTGTTGTAGGAACTAATGCTTTAGGGTAGTATCTTGGTGGTGAGGCAGATGGGCCAGCGGCGTGGAGACCTTTTTTTACTGTCACTGGAATGGTTTAGCAGGAGACGGGAGCTTGGTAACGGCCGTACAGGAAAGGACAGCAGAATAACCATCGGATCAGATTTTACACACATATACAAAGGTAGATGAAAACACCTAGTGCAGAAGGCCTAAGATTTAGCACACAATATAACCTTCCGAGTTCCAGCAAAATGTTAATGACAAAATTAACAAGGATTTTACACAGGCTTAATTTGTGAAATATGGACCCTAAAGATCCTCTCGTTGGCTGGATTGCCCACTAATAATGTTACTGGAGTTAGGAAATCCAAAACCTTGCACGGCCCGTGAAATCTGGGGGCAAGCTTGCCCGCGGGAACAAAGTTCTTGACCATAACTTGGTCTCCTATTTTTAAATTGGTGGGCCTCCATCCACGATCATATCTTTCCCTAACCTTTTCATGAGAAATTTTACGGTTGGCCTTAGCCTTCTTCCAAAGATCTAATATTATCTGGATCTATTGCCTCAATGGTTGGAGATCGGCGTGTTGGGTACAAACTTAAACATCAATGAAGCTGGAGTAAATTTATGAGATTCATGAACCGCCGAATTCAAAGCGAAAGCTAACCAATGCAAGGACGTGTCCCACCTCGAATGATCATCATGATGATAGACAATTAGAGCCGACCTCAGATTACGATTGACCCGTTCGGCTAGAGATGGCTGAGGATAATATGCAGAGGTAGTCACATGAGAGATGGGCAGATCAAAACAGAATTAACGGAAGAGATTGGAGGTGAAAGCTTTAGCATTTTTGGAAACAATATATTGACACGGACCGAAAGAAGCGAAGATGGAATTTAAACACGAAATGGTGGACTGAGCGGTAGCCAGCTTAGTCGGGAATAACCAGGCAAATCTTGTAAAACCATCTACACACACAATGATAAATTTATTGGCATTCCCCTTTGATTGGGGGAAGGGTCCTACGTAGTCGATGTAAAGATATTCCATGGGGCGCGACGCTTGATGGGAGGACAGAAGACCTAGCTTGGTGCACATGGTAGGTTTACTTAGCCAACAAGCTTTACAAGCTTATACCAATTGACGAATTTCTACGTCCATACCCTTCCAAATGAACATCACTCGGATCTTTTCTCGAGTTTTAAAGATGCCTAAATGCCCCCCTAATGGGGTCCCATGGTAGTACTTGAAGATCATAGGTACAAGAACAGCTGGAACCACAACTTTTCATCTTTTGATCATGCCTTGACGGGCAACATAAAACACCATTCCTCAATACATAAGGGACGACATGTTCCCCAGAAGAAAGGGTTTCCATAATAGGAGATAGCACTGGATCTTCACGTTGATATTTTTCAAGATCCCTAAACAACATGGGAACATCCGTTAGTATGGCATTTACACCCGAGTGTATAGACTCGGGAAGTGAAGAACTATCTTCCTGTTCAGAGGTCTCTACATCATTGGCAAACATCCGGCTTAGTCCATCTGCCACAACATTTTCAGTTCCTCTTATATGCTTAACATCAAACTGGAAGGCAGAAATCCTGATGGCCCAGCGGGCTATGCGACCAGTGCGACGCGGCCTACCTAAGACCCAACTTAAGGCTTGGTTATCTGTCTCCAAGTCGAATTTGACATGTTCCAGATAGAGGCGGAACTTTTCTAGAGCAAATAAGACCGCCAAACCTTCAAGTTCATAAATTGAATACTTGGCTTCTTGAGCCGATAAAGTTCTAGACGCATAGGCGATGGGTCGCCTCCCTAGTTCAGTCTTTTGAAGAAGACTGCAGCTACCGCCGACGACGACGCGTCGGTTTGGACGATACATTTCTTCGAGAAATCAGGCATGGCAAGAACGGGGGCATTACACAGAGCTAATTTGAGATCTTCGAAAGCGGCTTGTTGAGAAGGTCCCCACTCAAATCTGACGCCTTTCCTACGAAGTAAGTTCACGGGTGCCGCTCTATTAGCGAAGTTAGGAATAAATTTCCTGAAGAAATTCACCATGCCAATGAATCTGGCAATACCCTTCATGTCCTTAGGAGGTTTAAAATCACGGATGTCCTGTGTTCTAGAATGATCTACAGTGACAACATCGGGCGACACAATATGCCCTAGAAATGACATGGAAGGTTTAGCGAAAGCAACTTTGGACAGCGTAACTGTTAACCCTGCCTGACGAAAGCGATTAAGGACCTTTTTCAGATGATCAAGATGTTCTTCAATGGTCTCAGAAAATACATCATCAAGGTAATGGTATAGATACTCAAATTTGATGTGGGAGAAGACCCTGTCTAGCAGTCTCGTAAGCACGGCTGCTCCCGTGGGGATCCCGAAAGGCACACGGTTGTATTCATACAAGTTCCAATTCGTGGCAAACGCTGTAAGATGTTTAGATTCTTCAGCTAGAGGGATCTGATTATACGCCTGGTTGGGGTCTAAGATGGTGAAGAACTTAGCTTTTCGAAACCTTGAAAAGCAAGAGTGAAGGTCGGGAAGGGGCACAGACTGTAACATCACCTTCCGATTGAGAGCCCTAAAATCAAACACAGGCCTGAAGCCACCTTGGGGTTTCGGAACAAGGAAAATAGGCGATGAATACGCCGACTTAGAGGGCCGAATTATACCATCTTTCAATATCTGATCTATGATTTCTTTCAGAGTCTTCATTTTAGGTGGAGATAGCCTATATGGTGGATATCGAACAGGGATCGAATCCGTAACTTCAATCTTGTATTCAATAAGGTCAGTAACACCAAGAGTATCGAAGAAAACTTCTGGAAACGACTGACACAACTTACGACTACTATCAGCCTGCTCCTGAGGAAGATGACTAAGATCTAACAACATCTCATCCTGAGTAGGCGAAACAGATGAACATGATACAGAATTACATTTGAATAAAGGGATTTTACAATTAAAAGCAAATTTGAAGATGCACGACTTTCTCTGAATCTCGAGCACAAGGCCGGTGTGAGACATGAAATCCGCTCCTAATATAATGGGGCAAGACAAGTGCTTAGCCACAAACAATTTAAATTTCCAAGTAAATTTGGCAATTCTAATTTTGGCACACAGAAAACCTAACATTTCTACTGGAGAAGTGTTAGTCGAAATGCATTGAACCGAAGACGAACAAACATCAGAAAATTAACAAACAGACTTTAATTTAGAATACCATTCAGCCGAAATAATGGAACACACACTCCCAGAATCTAATAGAGCGGTGACAGGTTCATTATTTATTCAATTTTGAGAAATGGTATTGGTGCGGGGGAATCCGCTGCAATCCTAAGACATTCTTTAGGGCATTCAAATGCGGGGTTGGAGGACTTCCTACCATGTTCTGATCCTGAGAGTTCGGCTGGATTACTTGGGGCTGAGCCTCGGAAAGATGAGTTAGCCGACTCAGCCGAAGCCACTAGTCACTTTTGATTATTGGTGGAAGTTGCACACGAAGTTGAGCAAGAGGGAGTGCTATTAGAATTCGGGCAATTCTTGGCTATATGAAAAAAAACGCCGCATTTAAAACAGCCCCGAGATGACCCTGCTCCATTCTTTGCCCCATTGGATTTGATCAAACGGCACTTGTTTCGGAGATGGTCTGCAGACCCACAAGCATAACATTTGCGGGTTACGATGGTTCGGCGAGGTGGAGGCCGAAGATTACTTAAAGAAGGAGGGGGCTCCCTCGCCACGCGTAGTGTGTCAGCATATCTAACTCCCTCGGCTGAGACAGCCATAGCTTCTAATTCGGCAAAATTTTGCGGACGCGACGCAAAACACAAGTATGACCTGTAAGATAGTGAAATTCCTTCCACAATGGCCTGTACAATTTGATCTTCAGGGAAATGTAAAGCAAATACCCTAGTGTAAAATTTAATGTCTTGGATGAAGTCGGCAAGATTTTCATCCAGTGGCTGTACTCGGTAATAGTACTTCTGAATTAGAGAGGACATTGCCCTAGCCGGAATGAAGTTTGCTAATAGGTGGGCGTGGAAGTCTTCTATAGAGGATTGATCAGAAATGGCTCGTACTATTCTGTCTGAGAGAACACCAATGGAATAGCGATAAATAATCTGTAGAATTTGACACAGGGAAAGCGAAAATACAAGAGCATGATCCTGAAACTCAACTAAAAATCTTAAAAATGCAATGACCTCATTAGTAGAGCTAACGGAAAATTTAGAAATACCTCTGAGCAACATTGCTAATGGATGAGGCAAACTACTGAACCCGGGTGACATAGTAAGTAAAGGCCTAGGGGGCGGAGAAGCTGTTTCAGAAACTGCATTATTCAACACAAAGGGTGGAATGGATGTGCGACGACCGGACTCAGTTTCTAATGGGGCAGATGTTTGTTGGACTCCTACAGATTTCCTACTTTGTTCCCCGTGGGAGAATGCTCCTCGCTAACTACGTTTACCAGAGTGGGTTGGTCGGTTTCGGAGGGTACTGCCCCATTTAACAATAGGCTAACCTTACTGGACAATTTAGAAAAGATTAACTTCAGAGACAATAGATCAGTAACCCTCTTGTAAAAATGGAACAATCTTGCTTATACACGTTTAAGTTGATTAGGTGATGGATCACCCCCTTAAAAAAACTAACTACAGATGCTAGCTCAGTGGCATTATCAGTGATATTGGAGAGATCGTCATCAATATCTTTCTTTCCCAAGATGGGGATACTAATCGGCAAGTCAAGAGAATCTTTAAGCTTGGTGGTATCGGCCGCAACCGTGCCTCCAGATGAAACATTTCTAATAGTTAATTCGTAAATCAATTCCTCCTTTCGCAAAGAGCCGGGATGAAGGACATCGCGAGGGCCGGACATGATGACATACACTTTACAAATTTAGAAAAGTCGAAAAATTCCAGCGACTGAGAAATTGTTAGAGTTCAAAACAAAAGCAATGTTTAGCCGCCAAAAGGGGCTAAAATGAGACCCATTCAACCACGCTCTGCTACCACTTGTTAACGCGTTTTGGTGGATCAGCAGAGCTAAAAGAAGGTGCGGGCTGGAATGGGTCAAACTACAAGTCTGAAAGATAAATTTAAAATTTAAATAAAGATTATATTTTCAACAGACCACAAGATTTAACAAATTTTTACATAGAATTTGACAACTTAACGAGTACAACAAGTCAAATCGGGTACAAGACCAAGAAAGCCGAGATTTAGATTGATTTTAACAATCTGGGCCACAAGCCCTATTTTTTCAATTCCAGAGCTCTCAGCTTATAACCAACATATTACCAAAGGGCAGAAAACCCCTCATAACATGGAGCACTTGCTCCCGCCTAGTAATATCACGCCTCTCAGAGGCACTTTTCAAACCCAAGAAAGAGCTGGGCCACTCTCAATTTTTCAAGCCTATTAAAGGCACCAGGACGAGGAAATTAGACAGAAGTACATGGACATGATTAGTGAGAAGTTTCGAACAGTGGCAGTAAGCAGGTTCAGGATATAGAAAGTGAATGGGTGGCATACAGGGATGCTGTAGTAGAAACAGCAAGGGAATGCCTAGGAACAACTGTGTGTAAAGATGGGAAAAGGCGAACATCTTGGTGGAATGATGAAGTGAGACCAGCCTGTAAACGTAAAATGAAGGCTTATCAGAAATGGCTCCAAACAAGGGCCGAGGCAGACAGGGATTTGTACGTAGATGAAAGAAACAGAGCGAAACAAACAGTTGTTGAATCAAAAAAGAAGTCATGGGAAGATTTTGGTAATAACCTGGAAAGGCTAGGTCAAACAGCAGGAAAACCTTTCTGGACAGTAATAAAGAATCTTAGGAAGGGAGGGAAAAAAGAAATGAACAGTGTTTTGAGTAATTCAGGTGAACTCGTAATAGATCCCAGAGGTGGAGGGAATATTTTGAACATCTTCTCAATGTAAAAGAAAATCATCATGGTGGTGTTGCAAACAGCCAAGCTCATGGGGAGGAGGAAAAGGATGTTTGTGAAATTACGCTTGAGGAAGTGGAAAGGATAGTAAATAAACTCCATTGTCATAAGGCAGCAGGAATAGATGAAATTAGACCTGAAATGGTGAAGTACAGTGGGAAGGCAGGGATGAAATGGCTTCATAGAGTAGTTAAGCATGGAGTGTTGGTAAGGTACCTTCAGATTGGGCAAACGTAAATGCTGCTGTCTATAAGCAAGGGAACAGGAAGGATTGCAACAACTATCGAAGTATCTCATTGATTAGTATACCAGGCAAAGTATTCACTGGCATCTTAGAAGGGAGGGTGCGTTCAGTCATTGAGAGGAAGTTGGATGAAAACCAGTGTGGTTTCAGACCACAGAGAGGCTGTCAGGATCAGATTTTCTGTATGCGCCAGGTAATGGAAAAATGCTACGAGAGGAATAGGCAGTTGTGTTTATGTTTCGTAGATCTAGAGAAAGCAAATGACAGGGTACCGAGGGAAAAGATGTTCGCCATACTGGGGGACTATGGAATTAAAGGTAGATTATTAAAATCAATCAAAGGCATTTATGTTGACAATTGGGCTTCAGTGAGAATTGATGGTAGAATGAGTTCTTGGTTCAGGCTACTCACAGGAGGTAGACAAGGCTGTAATATTTCACCTTTGCTGTTCATAGTTTACATGGATCATCTGCTGAGAGGTATAAAATGGCAGGGAGGGATTCAGTTAGGTGGAAATGTAGTAAGCAGCTTGGCCTATGCTGACGACTTGGTCTTAATGGCAGACTGTGCCGAAAGCCGGCAGTCTATTATCTTGGAACTTGAAAATGGGTGCAATGAATATGTTATGAAAACTAGCCTCTCGAAGACTAAATTGATGTCAGTAGGTAAGAAATTCAACAGAATTGAATGTCAGATTGGTGATACAAAGCTAGAACAGGTCGATAATTTCAAGTATTTAGGTTGTGTGTTCTCCCAGGATGGTAATATAGTAAGCGAGATTGAATCAAGGTGTAGTAAAGCTAATGCAGTGAGCTCGCAGTTGCGATCAGCAGTATTCTGTGAGACGAAACTATCTTTACATCGGTCTGTTTTCAGAACAACTTTGCTTTACGGGAGCGAAAGCTGGGTGGACTCAGGATATCTTATTCATAAGTTAGAAGTAACAGACATGAAAGTAGCAAGAATGATTGCTGGTAAAAACAGGTGGGAACAATGGCAGGATGGTACTCGGAATGAGGAGATAAAGGCTAATTTAGGAATGAACTCGATGGATGAAGCTGTACGCATAAACCGGCTTCGGTGGTGGGGTCATGTGAGGCGAATGGAGGAGGATACGTTACCTAGGAGAATAATGGACTCTGTTATGGAGGGTAAGAGAAGTAGAGGGAGACCAAGACGACGATGGTTAGACTCGGTTTCTAATGATTTACAGATAAGAGGTATAGAACTAAATGAGGCCACAACACTAGTTGCAAATCGAGGATTGTGGCGACGTTTAGCAAATTCTCAGAGGCTTGCAGACTGAACGCTGAAAGGCATACCAGTCTATAATGATAATGTATGTATGTATGTATTAAAGGCATTACCTAGACTTAAGAATTCACTGCCTTCAAGACACAACTTACAATTATAAACAGGGGTATCTCGTACCCAATCTACTGGGCCTTCGTGGAAAAAGAACAAATTAATTAAATGGCCCCAAAATACCAAGATTAATGGAGGCGTGAACTTGCACTCCTACATGAAGCTTGTTAAAACCTAAGTGGTGCTAGGCCGATCAGCAGGGGCTATTTCCATACTATGGAGGTGACACGTATACAGAATAAATTTAACACATTAAGAAGGAATATAGGAACGGTTACAAAAACGTAGTCACCTCAAATTCAAGATGAAGGGGAGCTCGAGAGGGTAAGGTACTCTCTATCCCCGATTTACAGTTAAAGTTACATGAAAATTTTACAAAGACCGGAATGATATTATATGTTTCAATGGATTGTTTACATATTAAAGTTTTCGGACCTGTCCCGAGGGTTAAACTGCTGAGCTAGCAAGAAATAAAGATGTTAAACGGCAATTACCTTGTTGAAGAACGGCTGCCTAAAGAAAGAGGCGCTTCCCGTCCCCTGCTACATATCCACACGCTGAGCTAGATGTTGTTCGAGTGGCCAAGAGCCGTGAAAATCAGCAGTTTAAACCCTCGCGGAAGATTCGAGACCTTTCATGAATAATTAAGACACACCCACTCAACTTTACTGGGTAGCTAAAAGTTACACATCAACATCGAAGAAGAAAGACACCATTGGTCAAAAATTAATTAAAGAAATTCGGGATTGGCTGAGTTCAAAACTGGCGGAAAGAAAGATTAATATTGCCAACCCAAAAAATGAAAGAACAAAATTTAGTAAAGACAAACTTTCCAATACAGAACTTCTTCAAAAATTTCCTTCCCTTCGCACCAGGGTGCATGATCATAGTTTTTTAGTAGAGACATCTGTCAGAGAAAGTCCACACTTCTTGATCAAACAAAAAAACAAAAACAAATCGAAATACACACAGTGGCATCTTCTGAGGAACTGTTGAATTAATTCAGTTGTTAAAGTTCAGAGTTTCTCCAGTAGAGAAGTACTTTAAGGCGGAAAATTAAATTGTGCGGCGTAGAGGTGTACAGCCGGTATAACAATAATGACCATCTGCATAATTTTTAACTTTGGTGTCGGTCGGTTTGTCTCCTTGTCTGCTCTTATATAACTTGAAAACTACTGGATATATTGAACCATACTGTTCATTGGGACAATTGTATTAATTTGAGTACTGGATATTGGAATCACACGAGGCCACCCACGAAGCCAGTGTCTTACAGTAAATGTTATAAAGGAGTCCAGAAGAAGCGTTCGTGTGTGAAGTGAGCGCGAGCGTCATTATGAGAAATCTCCAGAAACTCATTAAAAGGAGTTATGTCCCAAGCCAAGCCTCCTGATGAAGATTGGGGACGCTTCCCAGATCCCGGCAAAACTTATATTAGGAGGGAAGAAAGAATTAAATTAATATCTTTGGTTACGGAGGAGTTGCATTGGATTTGAGACAAGAATTGCAACCTGTATAATTTCTGCTTGATTTTGATATGCATTAGGGCTGCATTCATTAATGCATTCGTTAATTAGAGCTCATGATATACTTAGTGCGGGAAAAATTTCGCGGGCGCGCGCGGATTGCACGCGACCAAGCGGCTTGATGACGCTATACGGGATTATAAAATAAGGTCGCCTGGCATATCAGGCTCATTCTTGGACAAGAAGACCGCTTGAACGAGTCGTCATACTGCATGTTGGTACTGAGAACAACGCTTTGTCTTCGAGCTGCACAGACGACGAATACAGCTAGATCTGCGAGGAAGTAAGTAATCAACTTGAATATTCAGCTGAATTTAAGATTTTACCTGTGAGAATATGCTATGGGGAAATGAGGTACTGCTTATAAGAGACTAATGAACTAGTAGCTTCATATTTCTATGAGGTCATGTTATGACTGACGAACTGCTAGAATTAAGATTGGCTCAGGAGAGGAATTCAGAAACGACATGTTGTCCGAGTGAAGGAACGACATAACAGGGACCAGAAACTGTGTACCAGGTTTAAAACTCTGAACGAGACTTGGTCAATGTGACGTTTGAGACACGATAGTAGTGGAGACAGGCATCGAGTTTGGACAGTCTGTATATATATGAATTTATTTTCAGTTACCCCAGCATCAAGTCAGAACGAGTGTTTGACATCATCATTGCAAGGAAGCCACAACCAGGAGCTGAAGCCAACACGACAACGGGCATCGATCCAGGAACGTTGGGAGCACCTGATCAGCACGACATCGAAGGGGACACCTTCCAACTACAGAGGGAGCTGTACGAAGGCGCCACACAAGAAAGAATGTCTCCAAGTGGTCTACAGTATCTGATGCCAGCGCCGCAGTCTATCATGATGTGGTAGATTCAGTGGTCCACAGGGAGGGCCGCTCCGCTATGTCAGCGATAACATAAGGTCAGAGCTTTCCAATTCTGTTTCAAGCATGTCATTTAAATTTACATAGGAATATGGGGGCCGTCAGTCAACAGATTAGTTATGGTAGGAATTTTTCTTGTAATTAGAGCTAGGCCTCAAGCTCGAACTCCGTACATTAAGGTAGATGATATTTGTAGATTCCTTGTTAGCGTGTGTATTTCATTTCGATTGTATTATTTTAACGTACGTGTGATTTTCAAGGGTCTGATCGAACTCCTTTGGTCATAGGAGGTTAGTCTAACAGATAGGTATTTTTATTAAATCGCATTTAGGCATTTGTTTCTGCAGACGTAGATTCGTTTAGTTGAGACCAGAATGAACCCGTAAATCCACCCAGCTTCACTGATAGAGCAAGCGAGTCCGAATATTTAAGAGATATGAGCCCATGATAGGCAGAATTAAGATTTGCGATTGATATGAGAGAGCCCAGCACAATTGAGAGTATATTGGATGTATTTGGAGATGCCTAGTATGGCCATGTGACTATCGCTTAATGATTAGTGTTTTTGTAGCACCAAGATTTAGCCCATGAGAGGCATAAGTAAGATTTGCGATACTGCTGGTGATATTGAGACGAGGGCAGATAGCCCAGGTGTATTTAAAGGAGGGCTTTAGCAGCAGATTACGTGAGGTGTTTCTTTTGAAAGGCGAGATTTTAGCCTGCCGCCCCAGATGAGCTCATAAATTAGGGGGACTGCCGCGAGTGAAGTGGTGAGGGTGGAGGTCATTGAGCTTGACGTCACAGGCTTGAGAATTGGTTATTGTCGTCTGCAGTTTGTCAAGTGTGCCAGGGGGGAAGAAACGACCTTCATGTTTTGAAAGCAGGGAGAGATCTTTTTATGTCCTATTTGTTCTACGTTAATTTTTAACACTGGCCCGTTTGATATTGACACCCGTGTATATGTTGGGTGTGTCCTTTTTATATTGTTTGCATATGTATTTTATACGCCTTACTCGTCATGGGACTAGGGTTCGTGACCGTGTCAGGTCATTGTACATTTTGTCGTGATATTTGTTAGCACCGGGGTTCGACGGCGCGAGGCATTGTAAATTTTATGGGAATCACTGTTTATGAGTATTTAAGCAGATATCCATCTTTCTAAACTTCGTTACTTACACTATTGTAACATGCTTGTTGCAGCACAGCTGTTTTCGTGAAGGCGGTGAACTGGTTGTCATCGGCTCAGCGTTATTTTACCCTGTCATAATGAAAAGCTCTATCCTTTGTAAATAATTCAATTTTATGTAATAAATCCCTATTTGTTAAACTTTGAATGCAGCGATGTTTTCTGTTAGATATTTTATTTTAATTTAGCCGACTCTTACCTGATTAGTCACATATCCTCGTGTTTATCTCTTGTTGCCCCGTTATACCCATGTTATCCCTGAGAAGATTGCTTATCCGGCTGAGTGAAGAGGATTATGTTCAGGTAAGACTATGTGCACTAGCTCACGTTTGTGAGAGTTCTTTCACTACCGTACTCTGGGTTCGGGACCGGCTTTCGCCTGGCCGGAACTTCAGAGTCCAGTAGGGCACAATATTTCCACCAAACTTCATATTTGGAATCCACCTGTCCTTGGGTAGGGTTTAGCGCAAATATTGTTTCTAAATCCCTGAAATGACTGTGGGTTTTTACGAAACCAACACTGTGATTTTGCACTCCCTCAGAATGTACACAACCAAACTTAATGGAAATCTGCCTGTCTTAATGAAAATTAATTTCTAAACCTTTATTCTCAAGCGGATCATTTCGATAACAGGATTAATAAGGGAGATATCATTAACGGACCGTTTTTCGGTACAAATCCCACCAGACTTTACGCAAGAGCGGGTGCGTGTAAAGCGTATTTCTTACAGCTTGAAAACTACTGAAGATATTTGAACCTAACTTTATATTTAGCATCCACCTGTCCAAGGGTAGGTTTTAAAGTCAATACCATTTCAAATTCCCGGAACTGACTGGGGTTTTATAGGGAAACGAAATGGTGAGTTTACTCTCCCACAATATATAACGTACAAGACCAACCTGACTGGATATAGACCAAACTTGATAGAAATCAATTCTAAACATTTGTATGTGCATTTTTCGACAGGAGGATTAATAAGGAAGTTATCATGAAAGATAGGTTTCTCAAGTTAAGTCCAGCGGACATGGCCCTAAAGGTGTTATATACGGAGCAGATTCCTTATATATCTACATAAATTATATCGTAACGACACTGTGCCTCTGCATTGACAATTTTGGCGAAATTTTTGTACAGATATCCGTTTAAGGGGTCATAATGACCATCTGCATATTTTTAGCTATAGTTTCCTGAAAGTCCTCTAAATTTTACCCCCCTCGCCCAAACTCAAGATTGCCTCACAATCTGCCACACGAGTTGGAAAATTGAAACTAAGCAAAATTATACGTTTTAGCCGGTAACCTACAGAAAATTTTAAAGATCTTATAATTTTTCACTTTTTATGCCAAAGAATATCGAAATATGGAGGCATTTTATTGGCGGTGCAGACCTTCGTTTCGAGGTATTTCGCAGCTAAACTGTAAGTTCTATCACAAAACGGATGACATGATCTCCGTTCAATTTGGAGTGATCTACAACGTTGGTCCTGCGACATTTTGTCGTCTCTCTCTCCGTTATAGGGTAGATTTGGCTGTATATTTCGATTGTTCGTAAATGTTGTGCTTTTTACACGTATGTTACTTAGACTGACACGCTTATAGGAAAGCAAGAGTCATAAAATTTAGCACGCACACTGACACAACCAATGGCTATATGCGAACCAAATTTCATGATTCTAGTTTCCACATAACTATGTAAAAAATAAGGTAAAATAATAAAAAAAATTACACAAATTTCAACCCATTCAAGTATCGTAACTCAATGGAACACATCAATATGGGAGAGACGAGAAATTTTTTTAAGACCAGACATGTAGATCGATAAAAGGGACGTCTGGGGGAGCAAACCGTTTGTTGGTATGATGTACCGTTTAGGAGCAGTAAATCTCGAAATGAAGAATTGCACTTAACACCGTGCTCGTGCTTATCTGCCCTCTATCTAAATAACATCGTAACGACCGTCTGGCTGTACAATGACTATTTTGGCGGTATTTCCGTACAGTTATCTGTTTCAGGTGTAATAATGACCATCTGCATATTTCTTAGCTTTGGTGTCTGGTTGTTTATCTGTTTGATTGTGTGAGTTCTTGTAACTTGAAAACCACTGAATATATTTCTACCAAACTTGATATTTAGAAGCCACCTGTCCTTGAGAAGGTTTTAGGGCCAATATTATTGCCGAATACCTAAACTTACTGGGGGTTTATCTGAAACCGAAACCATGATTTTGCACTGCCTCAAAATATGTACATCCGAAATAATGGAAATCTACAATCCTTAATGGAAATCCTTTTGGAAAACATTTTTTCTCATGTGAATTTTGCTACAGGACATATCAGATATCATGAACGTTCGGTTTTGCAGGCTAAGTAAAGCGGACTTAGCCCAAAAGGTGTTGTACGTGGAGCAGATTCCTTATCTATCTATATAAATAAAACCGTAACGACTGTATGTGTCTGTACATTGACTATTTTGGTGAAGTTTTCATACAGCTACACATTTGAGGGGTAATAATGACCATCTGCATATTTTTGGTGTACTTCCCTGAAAGTCCTAACTTTTACTCCCCTCAACCAAAATTAAGATTGCGGCATAGTCTGCCAGACGAGCAAGAAAAATGAAATTTGGCAAAATTATACGTTTTAGGCTGTAACGGACAGAAAACTTCCAAGATCGTTAAACTGTTCACTTTTTATCCCCGAAGAACACCGAAATATTGAGTCAATTTTAATGATGGTGCAGACCTTCGTTTCGAGGTATTTCGTAGAATAAACGGGAAGCCGTTTCTCATAACGGATGTCACAATCTCCGTTCAATTTGTAGTGATCTTCAACCTTGGTCTTATGACTTTTCGTCGTATCCGTATCCCTTATACGTTAGCTTCGTCTAAATATCTTGATTTTAAGAAAATTTGGACCTTTTACATTCCTAATTCATTTTTTCAATCACTTACAGGAAAGATACAATCATCATACTCTACATGAACATTGGTCCACTCAATACCCATATGTGAGCCAAATGCTATGTCACATAATTATCCGAAAAGTAATGCAATGTAAGATAATCTTACACAAATTTCAACGTATTCAGCGTCTCTAACTCAATCTGACCCATGAATAGATTAGATGCGAGAAAATATCATAGGACCAGCCATTTAGGCCACTAAATACTGCGTCTTATGGTACAATCCGTTTAGCAACAGTTAATCTGTAAATGAAGGTCTGCAATAATTTCAACATGCATATACTTTCGTATGTCGATTTATTCATATTCATTGATGTCGATTTGTAGCGATCGAGAAAGGGTGTGTCTGGTATTGTAATCAGGACTCCCCACAACGAATTTGACTGGCGGTAGGAATGGTGTCCTCCTCCAACTCCTGTGTAACTGGCATTAGTAAGGGGCCTACCACTGTAATGAGTAATTCACATCTCGATTTGACTTGCAGAATGAAAGTGAGCTTGCAATTTTCTACAAAACTCCCCCACCCGAATGCGATTGGCTGTAGCGAAGGGTGGCCACCATTATAAACACGTGTATCCATCTAAAATGTGACTAGCATTAGGCATAGTGGCCTGCTATTTTAATGGAAACTCACCAACATAATGTGACTGGCAGTAAGCTGGCTGGCAGAAGAAAAAAAGGCCTGTCATTATAATGATAACTAAACAACCCAATTTGACTGGTAGTAGGGAAGTTGACTGCTATTATAATAAAAACTCCTCAAGTGGAATCTGTCTGGAAGTAGGAAAGGAGGCCTGCCGTTTTAACGAAAACTCCCCAAATCGATTGTGACCGCGCAGTAGGCAATGGGGCCTGCAGTTATAATGTAAACTTCCCAACTCGATTGTGAATGGCAGTAGGCAAGTGAGCCTGCTTTTATCATCACATCTCCGCAACCCACACTTTACATTGGAAACGACGTATGGGGACCTCCCCACACTATTTCTCGGATAACGCTAAGGGACATGCAATTTTAAAACAATCTTATTTACTGCACGCACAGGATTTACTTCGATATCCGTATACAATGTAGAATACCGTAGCGAAGCACGGGTACATTTGCTAGTAGACAATATAGTACTGGAAAGGTGAGTAGTATGGTAAAGCAACTATGAGCTGCAACATAACAATTTCAACAGAATCAAGCAGGGAACACCATCGGTAAGAAATATACGACTGCGCGAAAATCGTCCATGGTGTCTGGAAATACCCCACCATTATCACAACCGTGAGAACAACAAATTGCGATGGCGGAGAATGCAGGGAAGGAGGCTAGGAGCAACCGACGCGAAATCGGGAAGTTGTGGGTTCGGATCCCACCGGTGTCCGGCTGGCCAGTTTTGTTCTGTACATAACATCTCTTCAACACGTACTGAGCCAAACCCACCCTACCTAAAGAAGACACACAGTGAATCACGACCATCGTAGGGAAACAAATTAGCCGTGGATCCCCGATCAGGAAGGGCGAAAGACACAGCCCTGAGTTGAAAACGTTATTCTGCTCAAACAATGCAAGCTAGCAACTAACACTACTTCGAGTAAAAATCCGTATAAATGATAGATGAGAATTTATTGTAATGTAACGTAAATCAAAGGGATTAATTTAATGAAATAATCAGTAATAATAACAGGGTAATACATACATACTCGGCGTCAGCCCAAAAGACAATCGTACCAAGGTTTCGTGACCTCATGCATAGGGCACAGTTACTCTTGAGATGTTAGCATTTATTTTTATTTTATTTTTGCTAGGGGCTTTACGTCGCACCGTCACAGATATGTCTTATGGCGACGATGGGATAGGAGAGGCCTAGGAGTTGGAAGGAAGCGGCCGTGGCCTTAATTAAGGTACAGCTCCAGCATTTGCCTGGTGTGAAAATGGGAAACCACGGAAAACCATCTTCAGGGCTGCCGATAGTGGGATTGGAACCTACTATCTCCCGGATGCAAGCTCACAGCCGCGCGCCTCTACGCGCAGTTAGCATTTATTCAACCACTGACCTCGCTACTCAAAACTGCGAGCTGGATATCATTTACTCAATCTTTATTCGATCTTTTCTTCGGCGAGGAATAGAAACTCAATTTCAAGCGTGGGAGTCATTTATCTATATCAAATCCCTTTTTTCTCTTTCATTTATTTAACAATACCTCTCTCATATCGATACCCACACGCCAAGGAGCAGATTAAATAATAAAGTGATAAAATCAGAGAACTGCCAGACAAAGGAAATTATCCAAGAGAGGCAAAGACAATGCTCCATGGAGCAATGAACGGAAAACAAAACAATAAGCGTAACATGGACCAGCCTATGGCTATGAAAGAAAAAAAAACCTATACGGCGAGCTCAAGGTCGTAAACGACTAGGACGCCACCAAAAAAATAAAGACTTCGCACCCATGAGAAAAAGAAACGCGATAGGGAACGAATAGGCATTAATTCAACAGACCGATACGTCATCTTGGCACTCAGCTCATTCATCTACACATTCATTCAATCACGCGATCCTTTTGCCCCCAAAGGCAAATAATTCCGGCAGACTGGTGCGAGTAAATAAAACCAAGGCAACTCGTAGAGTGCAATTCAACATTTCATCAATAAGGTCTCACGTCAATAGTAGATATATAGCTCACCTAGGGCAAATGACAGTAGGACGTTTGTGACCCCACGGTCACGCGTAGATCATCACCTTGTCAACTCACACACATGCCATTCTCGCCCCGAGTACCAAGATGGGTATCGGTCGGCCATAATAAAAAAGGAAAAGAAAACCGATAATATACAAAGGAATCAAATTCAAAATGTTCCATTACCTCCTACATCTCTTCATTCACCGGCATAAATTGCACAACATTTAATTCACGGAGAAGATATTGCAAAGGTCTCGCCGAGAAAAGAACGTCGAAATACATATTCTATTGGAACAGTCAGATACCTACTCTTGGAGACATCGGTAAAATCACATTGGAAACCAAGCTAAATTACCATGTTTCAGTACTAAATGTATGTAACACGACCTAATAGTTTGAAAGTCGGTTTCGATTACAATGCGGTCGTGAAAATTCAATATTCATCGACGTGGCCCTCAACGGGCGAATTAAACACACTCCACAGTTTGATGGCAGTAGTACCAGACCTGTAGCTTAGATACTTTCCAACAGAACAAGGATGGCCTAGGCCACCATAGCTCAACTGGTAGAGCAACCGACGCGAAATCGGGAGGTTGTGGGTTAGGATTCCACTGGTGTCCGGTTGGCAATTTTTGTTTTGTACATAACATACTAAATGTACGTAACACGACCTAACAGGTTGAAAGTCGGTTTCGGGGATAGTTATCGTCCTGTAATTGTAGTCACACTACTATTAAACAGAGAGCATAGCCATGTTTCACAACAACCTAAACAATCTAAGCAGTTATTTGCTTTAGAGGGGATAATTTTCTTCAAATATATAAAATGTTTGAGCAAATGGATTGGTCTAGGATTGTAGAATTTACAAACGCTGACCAG
Source organism: Anabrus simplex (assembly GCF_040414725.1). Classification (NCBI taxonomy): domain Eukaryota; kingdom Metazoa; phylum Arthropoda; class Insecta; order Orthoptera; family Tettigoniidae; genus Anabrus; species Anabrus simplex. Next base: position 123,502,690 of record NC_090274.1, read on the forward strand.
CCTGTTGAGTATTTATACGCTCAGGTACACTCCGTATTTTGTGAAGCTGTATCAATGAAGAATTTTCCCACTAAGAAGAAATATCCTCCATGGTTTTATAAAGACATAATAAATAACCTGAAACTCAAGGAAATATTCAGAGTATAGTAAGGTAATATTTAGCCAGTTAAGGAGAGTAACGAAATATATGATCAATAAAGCGTATAAGAATTATATTTCTAGACTTGAAGAGAAGATAAAAAGCGATGTCAAACAGTTGTGGATCTATATGAAATGCAAAAGAAATACCAAGGAAAGTCTGCAACAGGGCATGAAATTTAACAATATCTTACTTAATAATAACAAAAGTATAGCTGATGGCTTAGCGAACTTTTTTTGATCGGTATGTTCGAAACCTCCACCAACTTATGATATTCCTGACTCATCTGATCTATATATTAATTATCCGTTATCTTTAGAATTCGTGGATGAAAAGGAATATGTTAGCTATTAAAAATTAAAAATTAAAGGCCATATGGTGTTGATGGAATACCGCCGTACCTACTGAAAGCATGTTCAAATGTGTTGGATTTCCCCTTACGAGCCTTAAATAACATTGTGGTAAAAACGCAAACCTTTCCAAAAGTACGGAAGATAGCAAAAGTGTGACCAGTTTTTAAATGAGGGGACAGTAAATATATTGAAAACTATTGCCCTGTTTGTATTTTATGTGCACCAGCTAAGGTATTTGAACAAATAATGTACACGCGTATATTTAAGCATGTGAGGGTCGCCATACATATTAGTCAGCTTGGTTTTATACCTGGTAGATCAGCTACGACTAATCTATTAAAATTTATACAATTTGTGCATGCCCCTTTGAATAATCAAGGACAGGTCGACGTAATACACACAGATTTTCAAAAGCTTTCGACAAATTAGATCATTACATTAACTAGACAACATTGGAAACAATCTCCGAGAACGAGACCCCTAAACTGAGAAGAAATTAATGCTGCTATTCTAATTATTTTGAATTCAACGGCGTTTTTCCATCACTTATCACATGCATTTCATCTGGCACATTGTCTCCTCTCAAGTTTTTCCGCTCCCCTCCTAGCCATTCATAGTGTTGGCATTTCTACAACAACAAAAGAAACACTGTCGGCCTGAATTTTCAACACAGGGTTTTCATCCTGTTTTCTGGATCGTAATCAAACTAGGCACTTATTGTTCGTTTCCATCTGTATCATTTCTCTATTCTCCTTAAGCTAGCACACTTTTTGGACTCAATTATATTTTATATTAAGCTTTTTTCACCGAATTTGTCTCAGCGAGTTATTTATTGCTCAATCTAAATGTAAATATTGTACGGTATATTGTCATTGTATTATTTCCGCCTTGTCTCCTTCATTATGTTGTTTAGCACATATTTAGCTTGTATTACTATAACCCCCCGCCCTTATTTCACTGAACGTGGCCCATCTAATGATAGAATTATTGTTTGTATTCAATTAGGAGGATACATTTATTTTTTCTCCTTTTTAAATTAGACCATGGCATTTTAATTAGAAAATTGTCGCGTTTTGGACTGACGCATCCTTGGTTAAAAAGCTTGCCTGTTATCTTACTGCATGGAAACAATATGTTTGCTATCATCAACATGAGTCTTACGCAAACAATGTAACTTCTGATGCAGCCCTTTATCTTTCATTTTATAATATTAACGATTTGCCCACCAGAATTAGATTTTCTCAATATTTATTATATGCTGATGATGTGAAACTTTAAAAATAAATTAAAAATGTTGATGATAAGTCGAAATTACAATATGATTTGGATTTCTTATACGCATGAAGTATTGAAAACTGTTTGCGACTTAATATAAATAAATGCTGTTTTCATAGAAAGAAAGAGATCCACCTTATCAATACAAAATTTAATATTGTTATTTAAAACAGGACCGGTTTCGACTTATTACAAGTCATCTTCAGCTGTCATTTACATTCACATTAGAATACATGTTCAAACAGGTGTATCTTACAAATAAACACATTAAATAAAACTAACAAAATCTGGCTGAAAACGGAAATCAAGTTTTTTTACCGTAAAAAACAATATTTGAACAATGAATTGTATCCACTACATTTGAGAGTATCCCAAGAGCTGCCATATAGTTATTGGGATCACTTTCAACGTATCACTAACGACAAAATAGAGAACTTAGCCATAAAAAAACAAAACAACCTTAATAAAAAATTAGAGTCTTTAAAACAGACACGAAGAACGGAACCCATGATTCCTAATATAAATAAGATTACCTCATCCCAACCTAATTCTGACATTGAACATAATTTCCATCCTTCGATCAAAAATCTCACGAATACAGTATTCGATGAAACAGAAACTGAAATTTTGAGTAAAGGTCCGAAACATAATTGGGGCAATACCTCAGTTTTACAAAATATCACAACTACCACCGCGGAAACTGAACTTGCATTACAGAAAATTCCATATGACCTACGAGATGAAGTAAAACACGACATCGCAAAAAGACTACCACAGTATATTAAGAAATTACAAGAAAATAGTTCACACAATAAAAAAATTAATATAACACAGATAAATAGACTAAACAACAAGATAAAACAAAACAATCTGGTCGTAACTAAAGCAGACAAAGGCAATACCACAGTAGTCATTGACAAAAATGTATACATTCAAAAAACAAAAGAAGTTTTCAATAACGACACATTTCGGATCATACGCAAGGACCCTACAAATATAATACAAAGAAATCTCAAGACTCTACTTAAAAACACGCACCTACTACTTACCGAAACTGAAGCACAAAATCTCATAGTTATGAACCCCCAACTACCGAATGCAAGAGCTCTTCCAAAAATACATAAGGACAACATACCAATGAGACCCATAGTAAATTACAGAGCAAGTCCTACATATAAATTATCGCAATTCATCCAAAAATTCCTCAAAAAACATTATTCATTTCAAGCCAATAAAACTATACACAATTCAGTAGACTTCTGCAACAAAACTAAAGAGCTACAACTAGAACGATACCATTCCTTAGCGTCTTATGACATTACCAATATGTACCCCAATATCCCCACTAAAAAAACTATAGATATAATTTCATCCAACCTGAAAACTTACAGTAAACTAAGTAATTTAGAAATCGAGGAATTCATAATAATTTTAGAATTTGCCGTCAATAACAACTTTTTTAAGTTCCATGACACAATTTATCAACAACTAGGCTTACCAATGGGTTCTCCCGCCTCCGGTGTAATTGCTGAAATATATTTAGACCACCTCGAATACAACTCAATCAGTACAATAAACGGAATATTCTTTTGGTGCCGTTTTGTTGATGACGTATTTGCTATCATCGATAATAGAATAACCAATGACAACACTTTGTTAGACACATTAAACACCATAGACCCACATATACAGTTTACAAAAGAATCAGAAAACAACTGCAAACTGAACTATCTCGATTTGACCATTACTAGACAAGACAATCATTTATCCTTCAAAATTTATCGCAAGCCTACCCATACAATAAACACAATAGCAACAGATTCCATTCATCCTAGCTCCCATAAAAAAGCAGCATATTACAGTATGGTGTATAGAGCCTTTAACATACCGCTTTCAAAAACAGATTTTAATGAAGAGATACATTTAATCCAAGAAATAGCAAGAAAAAATGGATACAAGAAAGATACAGTCAATTCAATCATTCATAAATTCAAATCAAAACCCAAAACTAAATTATCAAAAATAGACAAACCTAAGAAAAACTACGCAACCTTTACATTTAATAACACGCACATATATTCGTTAACCAACATTTTCAAAAAACATAACCTTGAAATAGCCTACAGGACTACACATAACAGCAACATCATCATACATAACACAAAAACTATCAACAATAACAACAAATACCTTCGTTCTGGAGTTTACTGTATCCGCTGCAATAACTGCCTAACAAGCTACATAGGACGTACAGGCAGAAACTTTACTATCAGATACAACGAACATGTCAATGCCATAAAACACAACCATTTTTCGGCAATAGGACAACACATGGTTGATTACAAACATAACTTTACTAATATAGATAATGATATGATAATATTAAGCACAAACCCCAAAGGACCCTTACTCAATATTACTGAAGAACTATATATAACAATAGACCAATATGCCAACCCTAATTATAATATTAATGAAATCACAGAAAAAACCAATATTTTATTTAATAAAATTATCCCTTTTATAAAAAACTATTATTTGAGAACAGTCAATAAACACCACGCGCAGTCCACAGCGCAGGAGAAAGACACAACTAACTCCACCTCTACACAATTAGCAACTCCCCTTCCCCACCCCTCCATTCCCCTCACGCGAACAGATACCAATACCACAAGTTCACGATATAGTACACGCCAAGCTGCCAAGCGATACACTTCCCAATCATCTCACGACAGTAAGTAATCTCTACAATACACACACAGACACACACAAGTTTAACACTTTAACATTCTAATGCGCTTCTAACTGATTTCATTTACTTTTTACAGATAGTTAGCAAGTATCATAGACCGAAAAAGAACCACCTACAACAACAGCTTTCATAACCCCAGCAGCACATTCATCTTCAATCTGTATATTCAACCAGACAATATAAATTTATAGTGATTGGACTTTAAGCAAATAGTGGCCAATAGTGCCCCATTTGAACTTGGCATGTACACATGAAGAACAGTACTTCATATGAAGTTTTACAAATTTGCAGGACTGCCTCTTACTTTTTAACTTATATTGAAATGTACCATTATTTTATGTTGATTTTAATGTATTTTACCCAGTATATATTTGAAGAGGTCATTCAATATTAATTCAAACGCACTTCACTTTGTTATTGTAATTTCAGCTTTGAATTCACATTACTCATTTTGACGAAGTCTAAGCCTAATAAGAAGTATCTGTATAAGCACATGCGGCTACATTTAAGCATATTTAGTCGACTAAAAACAATGCAATATAAAAGTCCTTTTAAGAACTATTATTAGTTAAACTTGAACGGTAATGCTATATTCAAGGTCAGGTGTAAACAACAAATTTTATCATGTGTTGTAATTTTTTAATGTGTTAAAGATAGATATCTTTTTAATATTTTTGATCCTTTAAACTTAGATATAAGAAGCAGAATTTCACTTCTAGACATACTATCTAATGTCTATCAAACACGACATGTTTATTTGTAAGATACACCTGTTTGAACATGTATTCTAATGTGAATGTAAATGACAGCTGAAGATGACTTGTAATAAGTCGAAACCGGTCCTGTTTTAAATAACAATATTAAATTTTGTATTGATAAGGTGGATCTCTTTCTTTCTATGACATACTATAGATATCAATACGGAACATCATGAAATTTATTAATCAAGAAAATGCTGTTTTCTTCAGATTTCAAATAAGAAAAACACATTGAATTATAAAATATGGAATTAATAACGAAGAATTTAAAGTTGTTCAATCTGTTAATGACTAACGGGTAATTGTTACAAGAAACTTTAGTCTCAAGCAGCATATTAATACTACGGTTGATGATTCCTATAAGAAATTCTAGAGATTTGACTAACACGTATGCACTCACTTTATTGTTCAATAGTACTTTCCAATCAAAACATGATTATTCATGTATAATTTGGTCTCCATGCTATAAATATTATTGAAATAGAGTTGAAAGAGTGCAGTAACGCTTTTTAAGGTATCTTCATTATAAAAAATATAACATATTCCCTTTTAGAAATTATGTTTCATATGAATTCTTGCTGAATGAATTTAAATATGTATCACTAGCCAGTAGGCGTGCAATAGCTCAACAAGTTTCTCTCTATAAGAATGTTAATGCATTACCGTAACTGACGATACTAGTTTGCTTCACGAGTAATGCTTTAATGTTAGAAAAGGAAATTTAAGATGTCGGCAATTGTTCATAACTCCATTCTCCAAAACTGTATTTTTGAAAACTCTCCGTTTATCAATATGTGTCAAACATACAATACTGTAACTTAATTAATAAATATCATATAGATCTTGACTTTGTGTATGAATATGACACATATGTAAATATATTAAAAGAATTGTGGTCGACAAAGTGATTTTATATTTACACGACTAATTTGCAATTTATTTTTTAAATGTAGTAACAGACTTCTGTATATGAGATACTGTTTCATCCATTTCATCATCTCATTTACATAGCATTTTCATATGTTCTTCTTTTTGGTATTTCTGTGTGATTTGTGTCAAATAATTCGAAAAAGCCACCTATAATTGGAGTGTGTCTCTGTTGGTGGCACATTTTCATAAATAAATAAATAAATATAATGCCACAAAGATTTTAAGTTCACTTCTATCATTCTTAGACCACGCAGTATTTCAAGACACAAAAAGCTAGTGCTCTGCCACCTAAGCTACTTGGCCTAAGTTAGTCTGCAATGTTTCCACATCACCTTTGTCCAGTCAACCTTAGATCAGCCCTTTAGGCTGATGACAGTGGAGCTCTAACGTCCTAAGTTAGACTATATAGCTATCTCTCAACAAGCTGCCTCTGTGGATCAGTGGTAGAGTGTCGGCCTCCGGATCCCAAGATAGCGGGTTCAAACACGGCAGAGGTACTCGGATTTTTGAAGGGCGGTAAAAATTCCATTCGACATTCCATGTCCCATACGATTTATGTAAACATTATGGCATGCGATTAGAAGTCTCTAAAGTTCAAATCTATAAGTTCAAAAAGTTAAAATCAACAAGTGAGTCACTCCGTGGTCGCTCAGCTCTAAGAGTGACCTCCATTACGTCCATATAATAAATTCAAATGTAGTAGGCCTTACACCACATTCCTAGTCCCATATAAACAATGTATACCCACTATCTTGTGCAGAACTATATGTTCAACTCCGATTCCCTCAGGATCAGTATTGAACATTACACCATGGCCCTAGTCTCATTAGCCAACATCTTGTTCCATGTCCAGCACCGAGTCCCCAATGTTTCCCCTTTATGAATAAAGCATACGTATTAAGCCTTACACCATGTCCCTAGCCTCATTAGTACAAAGTGTAGCAATGTCCGCTGCGAGGGAGCTAATGCTTCTGCACATTGCACAAAAAATAATTTTAAGTAAGTTGTCAAGTTTGGAAGCAGTATTTTGAAGGCAGTTAATTACCTCGATCTTTGTGAACTAAAGGATGGAGAGGGATACTGGTAATGACTTAGCTGTGTTTAGGTACATATTCATGCTTTTCCCTGGCTCATTATTACCACCTTTAAATTTCTCACTGAACGTAGAGGCAATGGCCTCGGGGGAGGCAACTATTGTCATTAGAGTAGAATGTGTGCTGATGTGCCGTATTAAGGTATTAACTTATGTTTCTGCTGTTGTTACTTATCTTGTTGATGTAGTTTTTGTATGCTTCGTGAATGAATTTCTTGGTGGCATTCCTCACACATTTATATTTGTCCCACATAAGATTGCGTGTATCCTGTTTCCATTTCCTGTAAAGTATATTCCTTATGCATATCATTTTGACTATTTATTTTGTGATCTATGAAGCCTTTTTTTGGTAACGATGGGTAGATTGCTTCTTAGAAGTTATCATAGCAGTTCGCAGCCAGCTTTCTTGTAGTAATAGACTACTCTAATATATTATTTTACTGGTGTTTTCTTGTATTTTGTGTTAGCTGTAACTGCTAGGTGTTCGGAGGAACAGGGGATTACTGCTGTTTCCAGTACTGAGGATTGGAGGGTTAGTAAGGACAAGAGATTTCATTATACAGGTTTGTTCAATAATTAATTATTCAAGGAACAAGTTGTAGAATCCTACAACGAAAGTTGCTGCTAACGGACTGATGGGAATAGGCAGGAGGTGAGGGCAAACACGCTGCCAGAACATTTCCAAGATAAAATCACCAGCCTTGTAGATACTTCTGAATCAATGTTGTATATTTTGTTCATGGTTTAGAGACAGCAGGTATTCCTCATTGATGTCACCGGTGGAGTTCGGAGCTCGGTACATGGAACCCAAAAGGAACTTGCTTCCAGAGAAGATGAATTCCACCAAAACAAATTCTGCCATTGTTTCCAGCAATTCAAAAAGCACAGGATTGAATTCGGGTTTCATGGCAATAAGTGATCCTCCCCCTGAGGTTTCCCAAATACTATGTATAACTGAGGTACCACTTCTATGTCATACATTGACGAATTCAGCCAGGTTTCACTAATGCACACAATTACAACAAGAGTGGCCAGAACAGCCTGTCTACACTTCACATATTTCAGAATGTAAAACACAGTAACTGTCCTGTTATGTGCAGTCCAATATTCTGAGTGGCTAACATCATTATTTACACTGCTTGATGTCAAGTTAAAAAAAAGATTCTGAGATTGAGGTGAACTACATTTCCAACATGACCATGTCTCCACCCCTGGGTTAATTTCCTACAGTAGAGATGTATTAAACATTGCACGTGTTTTCTGGACTGGTGAGTAAAAATTGTACATGTCACAAACAGCTGATTCACATTATGTTTATAATTACACATGTCGCATGCATTTGAATGAGTCTTCTGAGTTTGGTCCTGGGTTCAATTCCACATCTCCACTAAGAGCAAATGAACACATCACAAGGTTGGGAAATAATATGGGCGGTTTGGAAATTTTGCTCCCTCCGGCAACCCTCCAACCCCCTAGACGTCTGATACCCATTCCCACTGTAGCGGTAAAATTATGAGGACTATATGGAATTACCGCTACACTGGAAATCAGTTCGTGTGGAATTTAAAAGAAAAAGAGAAAGGAAACTATTGTTTAGCCTGCCCAATGGAACGCAACTTTGCGATGATTAACTGTTAAACGTTTAAGGTTCTTATTGGTGTAGATGGTAATATAACTGTGGGCAATTGCTTCGCCACTGGACTTTTATTGTACGTTCTTGCGTATGAACTTGCTATTGGAAAACTCCGCTGCTTGACCGTCGACTGTTCTGCACGACGCTCCCTAGCTGCTGTTATTCAAAATCTGACTTCTGTTCCAGCGTTCAACGAGTGCAGGCGTGATGTCGCTTGCCTTGCTGCCATTCGCTATGGCAGGCAAGAATGATTTGAATCCGCCGTGAGGTGATTGTGAAAGGAAGGCGTAGGCCAGTGTAATACTTTTATATTTACGTTTTCTTTATTTGGTAGTGAGGTAATTTAAATTTGTGTGAAAATTTGGAATGCAACTTTATGGGTGACTCGGAGTGACTGCAGCTGATCATAATGTTATCCTTAGGAATATTTTGAACGAAATGGTACAAGTGAGTACTTCAAAATTGTTGTCGCCAGACTGGTAAGTGACCATCTAGCATGATATTAACTCCAACAGACTTCCCATGTAAGCTACGGTGCATTTTTCTGCAGTGAGTAAAACGCCAACATGGCTACCGTCGTCGATGTTTTTGAATTAATATTTTTGGGAGATGTCTTGTGAAACACATCAGTTTACTACTTACAGGAGAGCAATGTTTATTCACTAAATTATACTCTGAGAAGATTTTCGTGTGAATCTTTTTGAAAGACAGGTATTAAAAATGTCAATAATAATAATAATAATAATAATAATAATAATAATAATAAAATCTAGTTGAGAGTAATGTGCTGGATTCATAAACATTCTTATGGTTTTCTTACTCCCAAACCTGCTAGGGTTAATATTAATATCGTGCTGCATCTTGGCGATGTGATAAAGATGGTTTTCCAGGCATTAATAAAATAGAATTGTTTCCAGGCTACTGGATAAATATATTAGCTGTTGGACACTCTCTCATAATTATATTTTGTTAAGGTAAAATTTTAGGTAGATTCATTATATTTTGATCCTTCTGAAGTATAATGAAGTTGCTAATTTTCTTAATATTATTTGCCTTGAATGCATTGTTATATCGATCTTGTGATCGTTAGATTGTCTTATCTTGATGTTGTCTATGATATTCCGACGCATTTTTTATTGAATTCCGCCAATGTAAATATGCCCTACCAATTATTTTATATTTAAACAAGTGAATAATTTCTATTGATGGACATACTTTCGCGCCACGAAAACAGTGTGGTTTCAAATGACCTCCTCTTTTAACAGGAGCTGTGACACGTAAATGTGTGTGTAGTCTGTTGTACCTCTCGCCTCATAAGGGTGACTGAATATTTAAAATTAATTTAAACCCTAGTGAATACTGAAGCGTGCTTTGGGTTGCTTTTTATTCCATTTTTTAAATTAATTTATTCCTTATTATTATTATTATTATTATTATTATTATTACTAAATTTTCCTTCCTTTAAATGTCAATTAATGGCTACGGTTCTGAAGCTACATTCCATTTTAACTGCATTGTTGTTGGTATGCTTCCGTCTTTTATTTGCTTGATAACGGTTTGATTTGCTTGCATTGTCGCGGTGTAAGTCAATGTTGTAACAATATTTGAGTTGTGCGGACATTCGTTGTTGTGTGATGTACTTTTGCCGTTGGTGTGATGAACTGCGTCACGAGATGAGTGTTAATTACTTCAGTATTATTGTGTTACATTATAATGGTTTCCATACAATCATTTATTTGTTTCTCTCTTGATGTGGGCTCTCTCTTAATTTAATTTCACCTACCTTAATGCTACTTTAGGACATTATCGTTCTGTTGGGGGACGCGGAGAGATGTTTTCATTTGAAACTCTTCCTGTTCACTGAGGGATCTCAAACCATGTATATTTTAAATGTATTAATGCCTGTTGGCTTTTAGTTGTTTAATAACAATTTGGAAATTTCAAAAGGTTGTAAATTGAAAGGGGCGCGCGTACCAAGACAGGTGCACCTAAAGTATAAATGACTTTAAAAATCTTTATATCTTCCTCCAAAGGAAAGGGTTCGACCTCGAAAGGTAATTTGTTAAGAACTTCAACGTCAAACTCAAGTTGATTTCATCTTGAAAATATTAGTGAAATTTTTAAAATGGTTGAGGTTGTAGGTATTCTAACTTGGTGACCACGCTTGGTGGTCATTCTTTGAAAACAAGCCTTGCCATTAGTTTTCCTTTTAAATTTAATAGATTTTAATTTGTTTTATACACCCGACTTATCGTCTCTTATATTGTATTAAATTTTGGTCTTTTAAGTGTGACGGTGACTGTTATTAGTGTCAATTGCTCTATCGTTTTAGCTCCTTCCACACTCTGTTATGGTCGCTGACCTATTGGTTTTTCCCAGATTCCATCGCTTCCCCTTTCTGTGTTTGTGTTTGATCGAGGCCCTTACCTCCGTAGTTGGCGTGAATGCACGCTGATAGTGCTGACAGTCGAAGACCTGGGCTGCGATGTTGTAATTTTTTTTACTGACCCCTTCTTCGATTGTTGGTGTGCCACACTACAGTGAACTGTAGACCTTCACGTCTACACCATGCCCAAGAATTAATCTCACATTTAGATACTAATAATAAGCACTTATTAATTTACAAATCTGTATACAATTCTCTGTTTGTCAAGGAGTACTTATATACTACTTCTGCAGATGTTATTACACTTTATACCATAAAAACACGACACAAAATCGGAGAACTCATATCGCTACAGAGCTGCTTGCCACCATTTTGAACTATTTCCTGGTTATTTTGTTGTGATCAGCTACAGATTTAAATATTCAAGAATAGCATTCTTGCAAAACTAAACATTTCAATCCTTCACTTCCATCCAACACAGCCAGACATGAGGCAGTGTTGCCAACATTCTTATCACAGAATATACTTTCCACCTGCCTGAACACTGAGGATGCCGAGGCCAACCTCACGCTCTGAATCAACTCCACTTTTAATTTTGTTTACTCACTTAATTTAACCGTACCAGGATGCATTTCTCAAATAGGTTGCTTACCTGTTACTCATGACCATATTTCAGTTCTATTGATTTGATAGTTCTTGGAATATTGTGAAGAGTGAGTGAATGGTGTTTGGCACTTCTACCATACATTGCGCATGATTGTGCAGAAATCAGCCACTAGTTACACTGTCAGATGTAAGAACAAAGATTGTGGAAGAGCAACAGGAGGCCAAGTTAAATGTTGGAGAGCCATTTAGACACTTAAATATCTCCAAACTGCATAGAGCAGTGTTTATAATGAGGTGATAGAGGTGAAGAAGAATAAACAAAATACAGATGATGGAATATAACACACCAGCCACTGTGGACCATTGCTGGATTTTCAGACACTCGATCCCAAGATCAAATTTTCAAAGGTCAGAATAAATTCTGAGTATGGAAAGCAAATTGAGTACATCAGAACATGATCATCCAACTGCAAATAATGAGGCCTTGAAATATAAGAAAGATTCCAGGCAGGTCTTTGATGTTATTCCTCAACTTGTACCTAATAACACTAAGATAAAAATCTACTATGTCATCATATGAGCCATTATATTTAATGGCTTTGAAACTAAACAAGCTACTGAAGGCAAGAGTAAATATATCGATATCACAGAAAGAAGGTATTTGCGAAATATCACTAATGAAAGAAAGAAGAATCATAAAGATGTACAGAAGTATAAACGGAGACAGATTCCAAGTGCCTAATACACAGCAGGTTGATTCTCTGGACTGGTCATGTTGCAAGAATTGCCAATAGGAAAACCATGGTCACCCAGACACCCCAAGAACACCTATTACAATATGGAGAAAGGAACTGGGATGGTAATATTAATAATCATTGTACTGGTTCAGATAAAAAGTGGTGCCAACTATTGCAAGCTGTGCACTTCGTGACCATATCAATGAATCATATCAACAAATTATTAAACAAATTAATTTAAAACGCCACCTGATACATTATTTCTTGCCTTTTGGCACAATTATAAAAACATTATCATATACAGAACATGTTTCAACAATTTAGTGGTCATCTTAAGCTGCCTTTAAATATCTTAGCTGAAACATTTTGATTAGTAAGTACATTAAAATCTTAAATTACTCTCCCATGGAAACTTACAACTATTGCTTAAATCACTTGAAATTGGGGGGGGAGGGGAAAGGGGGAATAAGTGTGGAGGATTTTAGTGACGTGGTGTGTAAAAAGTTACTTAATTACAATTACTTAATTATAATATGCGTCTACGGTAATATTAAAAAACTTATTTCCTAATTGAACATATTAAAAAATCTTAAAAAGTCTGTATGGGCACTTTTAGTAAAAGCACTAGGTGGCTTGATCTTGCTTATGTTAAAATCGATGTGTATAACAGTCTTCAAGTCTCTTACTGATTGTGTGTGTGTTGATTATCCTCCTATAAAGTTGCCTTTTATTTTTAGTACCAGGTTGTGTTGAACTGTTAATACACAATGGTCTTATGGTGACTTCTCTATTGAGTTGCGTCAAATAGCGGTCTTCAGATTTAGGCAGCTTGCCTCACAATATGCAAGCAGCAGAAAGTACGTAGAATTTTAAAATGTCGTTCAACGAAATTGTTCTAATTTAGTTTGACATCGGAAAGACATTGTGTTTGGTTATTTTACTTCTTTGTCTTATTTGTCTTCTGTTTACCCATTCAATGTATTCAATTACATGCTCATATAGGAGGTTATGTTGGTCATTCATTTCATTTAAATTCTTTCTTTGTTTTCTAATTTGTCGAAAAAAATGTGGATATTTTCTAGGTTGTTCATAGGACTTCCTTCATTAATCCTACTAAGGATTTGAAGATCTTGCTTGATGTTATTGAATATATGGCTTGCCTCTTTCATATGAGCTCCCATAGCAGATAATCTCCTGTACTTCTCTGCATTAACATGCTCCTGATATCTAATTGTAAGGCTTCTCCACATTGTCCTACATATGTTTTTTTACACTGATTGCATATCTACTTATAAATGCCGGACTACTGAAATTCGTCATCCTTAAGTTTATTGACCTTGCTATGATTGAAGAGTCTATGTTCCGTGTTGTAGTTAGTTGAGTATGTTACTTCGATGCATTGTTTCTTAAACGAGTTTGTTATTTCGTAAAGCTTCGGGTTATTAAAGGTGAATTTCATGTACCCCTTCGCTTTCTCCGATTGTTGCTTTAATTTTATTTGTTGCTGATATTTGCACTTAGAAATAATTTTATTGATGAATTTCAAACTATAAACGTTAAAAAGAGCTTGCTGGCAGATGTGAGCTAGTTCCTCCTTCCTGTCTTTTTCTGTAAATGGAATTTCATAGGCCCTGTTTACGACGCTATAGCAAGCAGATTTCTTTTGTGAAATAGGGTGCAAGGATTCGCTTTGTATTGTGGTCGGTGTAAAAGTGGGTTTTCTGTGTATTCGTAAATGGAACTTCTTGTTTTCCTGGATTGCCCGAATGTCTACAAAATTCAGTATGCCTTCTTGTTCTTCTACAGTACATTTAATGTTAGGGTCTAGGTTATTAAAGGTATTTAGAATGTTGTGATTGTTATCAAGTTCATTATTTATTATGGCATAAGTGTCATCAACATAGTGCAGCCAGGGATCTAGTCCTTTAATGTGGAGTACTCTCTGAGTGCGTTCTAGGTAATCGAGGTAAAATTAGCTAAAATCCCAGTAGCCGGAGCACCAATAGGGAGTCCATCTTGCTGATTTATTCTATTATTGAAAGAAAATAAATTATGGTTAAGTACGAATTCCAAGATAATCATAACATTTTGTATTTCAAGTTTCCTAAAGCGTTTGTGTTCCAATAGATTCCTTTTTATAATCTTAATGGTGTCTTTTATGGGAATATTAGTATACATATCTTTAATGTCAAAGGAGCTTCTTGTGTGGGAGGAAGTTAATTTAGTCTTTAACAAGCTTGTAAAACTCCTTGGAGTTTTCTAACGACGTTTTGGTGAAAAAGCGTAATTTGAGTTAAAACTTATGGATGAATTGAGATGTTTTGTATGTGCAAGTTTTACGAAAGTTAATTACCGGTCTAATAGGAACATCGTTTTTATGTAGTTCAGGCTTATCCCTTCCTTTGGGAAGTCCTGGGTTCATATTTATGAGCTTCTGTATTTCTTGGTTGTTTAAGAGGAAGTTACTTTGTTTTAGTATTCCTTTCAAGTTCCTTTGTATTTTTAGGGTGGTGTCCTCCTCATGACCTTAAATTTGTTGTTATGGAAAAAGGTTTCTATTTTCTTAATGTATTCGGTTTTGTTTATTATTGCAACTGTTCCACCTTTATCGGCTTTTGTTAAAACTACATTACTTTGTCTAATTTTATGTTTTTTTAATAGTCGGAAATCGATTCTAATCCTTTAATTACAGAGGGAATATTTTTCCTAGCTTCGCACCTTAGATCGTTTTGAATATCAATTGGTAGGGTCTGTATGGCCGATTCAGTTTCTGCTAATGTTTGTATTAGTCCTTGACTTTATTGACACTATGCCAATTGGGATTTGGCCCTTTTCCTAACATTTGTAATTTCTGTTCTGTGAACGTTGTGGGAGTCTTTCATTATTAAAGGATGCCTTAAGCTGTGGTGTATTTTGTTTTGCTGGTGCATTGTTTTTTAGATTTTCTAGTTTCTTATTTAATGTGAACTGTTTCTTTTCCATTAGACTCTCTATTTTATCACTGCTGTATTTTTGTACGGAATCCCATTCTAGTGGTACTAGATTTGTTGAAGCTGAAAGGTGCGCTTAATAAAGTTCCCTGTTAAGGAACGATTTCTCCCTGTACATAAATTTGATTTCTCTTTTAATCCAAAGATGGCTGATTGTTCTTTGTATTGTAATTTGGAATACAGAATGTATGTTGTTTCTTTGCGTCCCTTTTAAAAATTTTGGAATCAGGTAGCTATTAAGACATTCTTTAAAAATATTGCATCCTAACTTACTTTTGCAAGTTTCATCTTTAGTTTTAGATAGATGTTTGCACTATTTCTTGCTTGGATAGTGTTCGTATTGCAAACTGTACACTTCATGACCGCATCGATGAATTCAATCAACTAATCATTAAACAAATTAATATAAAGGTTCGGTTAGGTGGTGTTTTAAATTAATTTGTTTAATAATTTTCTGATGGTGCCAACTAGGCGGCCTGCTGATCACTAGATACTACAGGCTGACTTATTGTGATTTTGTGGAATTTTCTCATGAGCCATAATCAAACCAACAAGTTCGACCATGACTGAAGTACAGGAGACAAAATTCGAGAATGATCTTGATGGACCTGTTCTCACCTTGAACCCAAGATATTGGGATATCGAGGACTTCACTCCATGTCTTGTCTGCAGAAGGAGCTACTCAACATATAAATAACAAATTCCATAATGTCAAGGATTAGAGGTGTAAAATCTAATTAAGCTAAACAGTACTTACTTGTCTTCTTCTTTGACACAAGCGACCAACTGACCTACTGTGTGCTCATCTAGAGTTATTTCATTCTTAATATCGCTGGAAGGCTGTAAGGAACAAATATGCAAAACAAAGTAAGAAACGTGCAGTAAACAGATTACTAGAGTAAAAGTTTATAAATAGACATGACATAGCTAACAAAATAAACTACATAATTGCACAATGAAAATAAAAAAATATTCTCCCAATATAAAAATGAAACAAGCAAACAAGTGTTAAGTCAAAGTTATATGAAGTACACGAACAAGAAAAGGAACCCATAATAAGATAAAGAGGACAGCACTGGAAGAGGGAGAAAAAGAAGAAGAAAAACTTGAAGGACGACAATAATCTCTGCAATTCTTTTCTTCTTTTCCTACAACTTTCTGTCACCACGTTCATCCTTTATGTGTTCTTAAATGACTGGTCACTTGTTTGTTTCTCATGTTCCCACAGATGACTCTGATTGTCAGATAGACATGCGTTGGATCTTAACCTGAGAAAGGCCGATCTCTTTGTTGCCTACCAGGTTCAAGTTCGTACAACAAATAGTCAGTTGTTGGACTTTTCATTGACTCTAGACAATCTGAAGGCATTATTAATATGGACTTAAAATATTTACATGGTTCATGGTGTGGTTACTGTAGTCACATCCTAGTTCGTGAACCATGGGCAACGGCTGAGTAGCCTAGTAAGTGGTCCTGAGAGTCGGGATACCAGTTGCTGTGGAATGGGAGTGGGCATCTCGGACATATTCTGAGTCATGGCCCTCCTTGTGCTCTGGCGGCTAGGGCTATACAATCCACCGGTGATTCATAACCCGTTTGAGTAGATATTCTCACTTGGACTATGTGTAAGTAGGGTAGCATCCTGCTTCATGAATTTACCAAGCTCAGAACATTTTAAGCAAACCTCGACCTATGGGAGTAACGGAGTCCCACTCCCATTTGACAGGCGAGGGACTCCTTGGAAACAACTTGGCGAACGAAATGGAATTCGATGGGGAGCTATCAATATAAATGGGGCTTATGGAAGAATGAAAGTAGAACTAGCTGAGTCAGCAAATAGGATGCACCTGGATGTGCTAGGAGTAAGTGATATTAAGGTAAGGGGAGATGACGAGGAAGAGATAGGAGATTATAAAGTGTACTGGACGGGTGTTAGAAAGGGAAGGGTAGAGCATGGGGTAGGGCTCTTTATCAGGAATACCACTGCACAACATAGTTTCTGTTAGGTAAGTAAATGAGCGAATGATGTGGGTAGATTTGGCAGTTGGAGGAATTAGGACGAAAATTGTCTCAGTGTATTCACCATGTGAGGGTGCAGATGAGGATGAAGTTGACAAGTTTTATGAAGCATTGGGTGACATCGTAGTCAGGGTCAACAGCAAGAATAGAATAGTGCTAATGGGCGATTTCAATGCGAGAGTTGGAAATAGACCTGAAGGATATGAAAGGGTGATTGGTAAATGTGGGGAAGATATGGAAGCTAATGGAAATGGGAAGCGTTTTCTGGACTTCTGTGCTAGTATGGGTTTAACAGTTACGAATACATTCCTCAAGATTAAGGCTATTCACCGCTACACATGGGAGGCTAGGGGTACCAGATCCATAATAGACTATATCTTAACCGACTTCGAATTCAGGAAATCTGTTAGGAATGTATGAGTTTTCCGGGGATTTTTCGATGATACAGACCACTATCTGATCTGTAGTGAACTAAGTATCTCTAGGCCTAGGGTAGAGAACGTGACATCTGTTTGCAAACGAATAAGGGTGGAAAATCTCCAGGACGAGGAAATTAGACAGAAGTTCATGGATATGATTAGTGAGAAGTTTCGAACAGTAGATAGTAAGCAGGTTCAGGATATAGAAACTGAATGGGTGGCATACAGGGATGCTGTAGTAGAAACACGAAGGGAATGCCGAGGAAGAACTGTGTGTAAAGATAGGAAAAGGCGAACATCTTGGTGGAATGATGAAGTGAGAGCAGATGGCCCCAAACAAGGGCCGAGGCAGACAGGGATTTGTACGTAGATGAAAGAAACAGAGCGAAACAAACATATGTTGAAACCAAAAAAAAGTCTTGGGAAGATTTTGGTAAGAACCTGGAAAGGCTAGGTCAAGCAGCAGGGAAACCTTTCTGGACAGTAATAAAGAATCTTAGGAAGGGAGGGAAAAAGGAAAGGAACAGTGTTTTGAGTAACTCAGGATGAACTCATAAGATACTAGGGAATCACTGGAGAGGTGGAAGGAATATTTTGAATATCTTCTCAATGTAGAAGGAAATCTTCCTGCTGGTATTGCGAACAGCCAAGTTCATGGGGAGGAGAAAAATGATGTTGGTGAAATTACGCTTGAGGAAGTGGAAAGGATAGTAAATAAACTCCATTGTCATAAAGCTGCAGGAATAGATGAAATTAGACCTGAAATGGTGAAGTATAGTGGGCAGGCAGGGATGAAATGGCTTCATAGAGTAGTAAGATAAGCATGGAGTGTTGGTAAGGTACCTTCAAATTGGACAAAAGCAGTAACTGCTCCTGTCTATAAGCAAGGGAACAGGAAGGATTGCAACAACTATCGAGGTATCTCGTTGATTAGTATACCAGGCAAAGTATTCACTGGCATCTTCGAAGGGAAGGGTTCGATCAGTAGTTGAGAGGAAGTTGGATGAAAACCAGTGTGGTTTCAGACCAAAGAGGGGCTGTCAGAATCAGAATTTCAGTATGCGCCAGGTAACTGAAAAATGTTACGAGAGGAATAGGCAGTTGTGTTTATGTTTCGTAGATCTAGAGAAAGCATATGACAGGGTACCAAGGGAAAAGATGTTCGCCATACTGGGGGACTGTGGGATTAAGGATAGATTATTAAAATCAATCAAAGGCATTTATGTTGACAATTGGGCTTCAGTGAGAATTGACGGTAGAATGAGTTCTTGGTTCAGGGTACTTACAGGGGTTAGAAAAGGCTGCAATCTTTCACCTTTGCTGTTTGTAGTTTACATGAGTCATCTGCTGAAAGGTATAAAATGGCAGGAAGGGATTCAGTTAGGTGGAAATGTAGTAAACTGTCTGGCCTATGCTGACAACTTGGTCTTGATAGCAGATTGTGCCGAAAGCCTGCAGTCTAATATCTTGGAACTTGAAAATAAGTGCAATGAGTATGGTATGAATATTAGCCTTTCGAGGAGTAAATTGATGTCAGTAGGTAAGAAATTCAACAGAATTGAATGTCAGATTGGTGATACGAAGCTAGAACAGGTCGATAATTTCAAGTATTTAGGTGGTGTGTTCTCCCAGGATGGCAATATAATAAGTAAGATTGAGTCAAGGTGTAGTAAAGCTAATGCTGTGAGCTCGCAGTTGCGATCAACAGTATTCTGTAAGAAGTAAGTCAGCTCCCAGACAAAACTATCTTTACATCAGTCTGTTTTCAGGCCAACATTGCTTTACGGGAGCGAAAGCTGGGTGGACTCAGGATATCTTATTCATAAGTTAGAACAGACATGAAAGTAGCGAAAATGATTGCTGGTACAAACAGGTGGGAACAATGGCAGGACGGTACTCGGAATGAGGAGATAAAGGCTAATTTAGGAATGAACTCGATGGATTAAGCTGTACGTGTAAACCGGCTTCGGTGGTGGGGTCGTGTGAGACGAATGGAGGAGGATAGGTTGCCTAGGAGATTAATGGACTCTGTTATGGAGGGTAAGAGAACTCCCGAATTTTGGAATTTATTCTTCTTCTCCCTATTATTATTATTATTATTAACGATATGAGTGTTATGAACTAATTTCGAGTTTGTGTTGTTAGTCCTAAAAGCGATTCTTAAATTACATCTTTTTAATAGATTCGTAATACTATATATTTTACTGTTATTGTATGTAAATACGGCAAATTTCTTATTATCTTTTTCTTTTTGTTCTTGTATTAACGTAGTCTTAGGCTTATTTTTCATTTTATTTATAATCCTGTTTACAAACTCTTTATTATAGCCATTCTTGTATGCTAAATGGTATATAGTATCGATTTCTTTTGTAAACAAGATTATAAATAAAATGAAAAATAAGCCTAAGACTACATTAATACAAGAACAAAAAGAAAAAGGTAATAAGAAATTTGCCGTATTTACATATAATAACAGTAAAATATATAGTATTATGAATCTATTCAAAAAACGTAATTTAAGAATCGCTTTTAGGTCTAACAACACAAACTCGAAATTAGTTTATAACACTCATATCAATAATAATAATAATAATAATAATAATAATAAATTCCATAATTCGGGTGTTTATAAACTGAAATGTGCTAGTTGTTTAAAAAGTTACATAGGACAAACAGGTAGGAACTTCATTATAAGATATCAGGAACATACCAGAGCCAAGAAATACAGCAGATATTCGGCCATGAACGAACACGTGACCGACTCTAATCACATGTTTACAAACATATATAATGACCTCTAAATACTGAAAACCGTAAATAAAGGCCATTTATTAAACATATATGGGGAAATCTACATTTATCTGGACCAGAGAAACAATCCAACAAATATCAATGAGCTTTCTGAGAAGTATAACATTTTATATGAAGAACTATTAAAAGCGAAAGTTAGGAAGAAACGTCAGACTCTAACACGTCACACGCTTGGTGACACTGAGGTTGTTCAACTTGGGACACACTCTCCTACTTCCCCTCCACACTTCCTGCTCAGCGTAGCTACTACCAGTACTTGTTTTAAAGCAGATGCACAGTTACCTCGGTAGAAGTGAGTCCTTCTCCGCATATCGGGGCCAATAATAAGGAGTAAGTAATACGATTTAGTTACATTGCGCTATATTTATTTCATCTTCCATTTCACGTTACTTACACATATATTATTTTTTATTTTATTTCAGATAAGATTATATCCATTGCTACACAGAACTTTACCATCACGGCCCCGATCTGACTTTAAATTCTGAAGCATTTAAATTTTATTATACCATCTAAGGAATGCTTATTAGGTTTTAACAAATCTTTCGCCAAGAGATACAAATTAAGTGTGCTATTTACAACAAGTGATATTTTAAGATTTTATAATCAGCACTGGTATTTTCTAAGAACATCAACAAGAGAAATATGGACAGTTTAACTGTTTTATCTGTTTTATGACTTGCAATTTTAACAAAATTTCGAAGATCTTGTTTTAAATGTCAAAAATTTTAATGTGTCTTTCCAATTTTAATATTTATTTCTGATATATTAATGTTAATTTGTTACTAGCTTATGATGTACCTTAGGGGACGAAACATGTACTAGATATAATAAATTATATATTGTATTGAATAGGCGGACCACTTAATTATAATATTTAAGTTTATCTTGAATATTCATTGATTGATTCGTTGTTTCTTGCCGGATTTTTAGCAAACCTTGTAGGAATAGAGACAAAATATGGGGCTACATAGTGATGTGGATTTTACCCAATTATTGCTGTGAGAGAAGTTATTAACCGAACAACCTTTCGAACATTACATGCTGATGTAGGCTCTCTCCTGTGTCACGGGAGGCAGGCTATGACGTCAACCCACTCTACGTCACACACACAGGTTGCTCGCTGTACCTGGCTGCCTTCTGCTGCTGAGCCGGCGCGTAGCACGAAGTTTAAGCTGTAATTGCGGGGACTTAGTTCCAGACCGCTGTTCCCGGTACAGTATATGTGGCTCACCTTGGACAGCCTGTTGAGAAGCTAAGTTTAAATGAACAGACTAATACTAACGGGTGGAGTATAGTGAGGTACGTTATGTCTGATGGGGTGAGGGGGAGGGGGAGGAGCGGGTTGGGGAGAAGATGATAGGAAGAGGAGTTTAAGCCGCGTCCTGTGAACAATGTCGTACGGGTTTGTAACTTGGTAGGATATTGTGTATCGCGCTAAATATTGACTGCCTATTGGGAAGATCGACATATCTAAAGATATTAATTAAAAAATTAAAGAGATGTTAGTTTTTTCTGAGATTTCGTTCAGGTACGAATTGGAGTTAAAGAACTGATCCAAGTGAATGACGCATTCCTCTGTGACGTCGAGAACAAGGCCTTTGTTTACATTCATAAAAACTTCTAAATCGTGTTTTATGTTACTGAGGTGTGCTTGAAATCCTGAATGTGTTGTCCGACTGACGAGTATCTATTACATTTGTGACATTTACAGGTCCCATGTATCTGATTTTGAAGCTAATCCCCGTCTGTCCAATATATGAGAACTCATAGTTTTGACATTGGAATCTGTAGACACCGTTTTTGATAAATGTCAGTTTTATTAATTGAGCTGGTATTATATATGATGTCCGTATTTCCATTATCAGTTTGATATACGATTTTAGTGTTATGTTTCTTCAAAATATTTGTAATGCTGTAAATATCTTCATTGAAAGTAAAGGTTGAATAAGTATCAGGCTTAGTTTCCTCTATAGTTAAAGTTGAATTTAAGCGATATCTGCGTTTATTAAGGGGGAGGGGTGCATGAAATACATGTGCAAATATAATCATTCCGAAAATCTACAATTTTTAGGGTACATAACTCAAATTTAGTACAGAGGTTAAGAATGGTTAAATGCATCTCTTCACTATTTTTCATAACTTAAGCAAAATTAAATTGAAGCGTTTTGCAACTTATAAATTTTATGACCCCGTGATCAACAAAGGTACCATTTTCTCATACACTTTTCAACAAATTGTCAGAAAAATTGTACAGTGTAACCTTAATATATATATAGAAACACTCCACAGAAGCATTTTTAAATACTAGGATATTTAGTTAATTTTATGTTTAATTATTTTGTAAACTGAAAAAAAATACCAATAAACAATCTATATTTCTTGTTGTATATCTCGGTGTACAGGAATGATGTAAAAATTTGGCCCTGTGTATATGTTTGCTATACACACAGCAATGGAGATGCCAAAAATCATGGCTCTATCTTTTCTAGTTTCTGAGAAAGGTGTACTTTAATAACGGAAATGGTGATTCTGAGAAAATGCATTTTAAAGTTGATCTTATTTCTTCCTTTCAATTCTGTTTATGAAAAGGCTCCAGAAGTGTACTGAATGTCCTCCTTTCCTTCAAGACTTCTCTTTTGGTTTCTTGTTTTCTACCTTCCTTGCTTTACCAGGTCTTCAACTGACATTTCAGCTGCAGAGAGGCGCTGTAAATCTATTTTTCTCAAGAAATCTTGAGTGAAAATTCCAACATTACAGCCCATAATTTCTAATACCTTCATCCTCACTAAGTTCCCGCCATTAAATACAAGAACTGTATCATACGTTGCAATTCTGACAACTGTAGCAGATGAAAATGTGGTTGTAGGGCTTCGTTTCCTTACGAGTGAATTTAGAGATTAATTTGGATTTGGGTTTTGCAAATAACACACTTTTGAGAAGTTCAGGATTGGCCAGAAACCTGTAAGTGGGTTTGACAACATCTAGGATACATTTTGGAAGCCTCTGCTTGTGGATGTAGGGGTCTGTAGATATCTACAGCAGCTAATGTGGCACAGATTACGAATGGGTTGTTCATCTGTTTACACCATGTAAAATATGTATCCAATACAGTCCTTACTTCGGGCCTAACCTCAATCCTGGTTTGTTTCTCATGTCTTGCGTTCACTAACTTCTGTAAAATCAGTTTATCCAGTCTTCTATACACTCTTTGTGACCATAGCATTATTGAATGATGAAAGAATCGAACACAAGCGTAAATCTCCGTCAGTAGCAGAAGGCAAAACAAGAATTTATTGCTTCTTCATAAACAAAGCAGCTGGTTTGGTATTGTTTCTATGATGCGGAACACAGTCATAGATGATATATAAAACCAAAGAGTACGTATCACAGCCTTCTAGATGTATCCCGTGCAAGTTTGCTTGAAAGAAAACCACGGAATCGATCTTCACCGAGCTAGTATTGAAGTAATGGGCGTGGCAGTAAGGTCGCGTTACACAATTATTTATTATTTTTCAGGCACTTCGGATGCAATTTCATCCTTGAAACTTTGGGAACATATTGCCAATGAGTTCTACCATTAAATAAAAGATAAATTGAAAATTGAGATTTTGGGACCATTTCTTAAACGTCCCAACTTAATAACGCACTCTGTAAATGCATTATCATACCCATTATATTTAGCTATGGAGCAAATTATATTTAATTCCTTATTTAAATTTTCAAATTTAGTGGTATACTGAATGCCCGGTCACCCATACTGCTGTAGGTAGCACATGTGTGTGCTTTGCGATGGAAAAAAATCTTTCTTGATGGTAGTAGATATCTGTGTCATTTTCCTGTAAATATTGTATTCTCTAGAAGAAGGAATTCTGTTTAATATGAGATCTAGAAAATTAATGCTTCCATTTGACTCATATTACAGAGTGAACTTTATATGTGGATCAATATTGTTTAAATTGTTAAGGGTGGAACCTGCAACAGTAATTCATTTGTCGCGGATGACGCGAGTGTCATCTACAAACCTGGTTAAAAATTTTATGTTCGCAAATCACTATTGTTATTAATTGCTGTATGCTCTAAATAGTCAATGTACATTTCCGCTAATATCCCTGAGGTCAGCAACCCAACAGCCAATCCTGCTGATATATGCAATTATTAAAATGGAAGGAATTATCTTTAACTACTAGTGTAAAAATTTCCATGAAATCTTGGCTATGAATTTACTGAGGTTACTATATTTAATAAAATTATTTTTGATAATAGGAAAACGTTTCTTAGTATTGATATTCGGATACATTCTTGTTATGTCAAAAGACTGCAACCAATGGAAAGGCTGTATTTCAAAGCCATCTAGATTCTCAATTAACTCAATGGTTTTTTTCACAGACATATTCGACAGAAAATTATAATTCTTTCTTAGAAACTTCAGGATAAATTGTGTTTATACAATGGGCTTGGCCTATAATTGATGATGGGGCATATGGGGACGCCAGCCTCATGGATCTTAGGTAAAGTTTTCGCGACTGGCAGTCTGAGGTTCATAGCTATTAGATTCGCCTTCTTGTGTTCTTTAAATAAGAACTACGTATTCTTAGGTTTGATTTTAGGAGACTTATATGTTGGGTCGGATCTTTTTTAGTCACTGTAAAAGAGCTCTTCTTTAAAAATTCTTCAGTTTTTTCGCTGTAATCTGTTTTTTCATTATTACTGTCATGTTCCCTTTACTGCCCTAATAATAATGAGGTTCTTACCTTTAATTTTATTTTCGAGGTTTATGACATGTTCCCGTTCTACAAACTGTTCTTGGTTTCTATTGTTACTAGTAACATCTTGTATTTCTGGGGGCATTTTATTAACAGCTACTTCCGAGTCTATAATCATTTTGGTAGTGGTGTTGATTATAATTGTATTCATCCAATTGTGTATCGACCTTTTCTAGTATCTTGTTTTCCTGCTCTAACAGTACTGTTTTTGACAAATTTATAACGAGAAGGTGAAATATCTAAATCAAGTTGTTTAAATGGTTATGATTTTCTGTTTCCCGCTTTTTTGTCGCATTATCCTTTTCGTCTAATACGAGCTGTTTTGGGGCTAATAATATAGAGTCGGAAGTAGCTGTTAATAAAATGACCCTGGAAATACCAGATAAGGTCAGATTCAATATTAGGAGAAAAATGAACAAAATTCATGTATCAAAAAGAAGAACATTACCTACTAGTAACAATAGAACCCAAGAACATTTTGTAGAATGGGAACAGGTAAAAACCTCAAAAAGAAAATTAAAGACAAGAACCTCATTGTCACTGCGGCAGGTAAAGGAAACAAGACAGTAATAAAGGAAAAAACAGATTACACTGAAAAAACACAGAATTTTTCAATAAGAGCTCTTTTACAGTGACTAAAAAAGATCCGACCCCAACAGATACGTCTACTAAAATGAACCCTAATAGTACATCATGTTTATTTACAGAACAAGAGAAGAGAAACTAATAACTATCAACCTCACACTGCCAGTAGCAAAAGCTTTACCTAAGATCCATAAGGCTGGCATCCCCATACGCCCCATCATCAATTATAGGCCAAGACGATTGCATAAATTAACACAATTTATCCAGAAATTTCTAAGAAGGAATTATAATTTTATGTTGAATAAGTTTGTGAAAAATACCATTGAGTTAATTAAAAACTAGATAGCTCTGAAATACAGCCTTTCAACTCATTGCATTCTTTTGACATAACAAATATGTATCTGAGTATCAATACTAAGGAACTTTTTCCTATTATCCAAAATAATTTAAATAAATATAGTAATCTCAGCAAATTCCACATCCAATATTTCATGGAAATTTTGAAACTAGTAGTTAAAATAATTTCTTCTGCTTTAATAAATCCATATATCAGCAGGATGGTTTGGCTATGGAGTTGCCGGCTTCAGAAATATTACAGGAAATATACATTGGACTATTTAGACCATGTGGCAATTAATAACAATAGTAACTTTGCGAACATAAAATGTTGAACCAAGTTTGTAGATGGCACTCTCGTTATCCTTGAAGAAAGAATTACTGATGCAGGCTCCACCCTTAACAATTTAAACAATATTGATCTGCAGATAAAGTTCACTCTGGAATCTGAGTCAAATGGAAGCATACATTTTCTAGATCTCTTGTTAAACAGACTTCCTTCTTCTATACAATACAATATTTACAGGAAACAGACACAGACCGCTACTACCATCATGAAAGATTATTTCCATCCCAAAGGACACAAATGTGCTACCTACAGCAGTATGGTAGATCGGGCATTCTGTATACTGCTAAATAAAGAAAATGTTAATGAAGAATTAAGTACTATTCGCTCCATAGCTAAATATAACAGGTATGATAATGCATTTATAGAGCACATTATCAATAAAGGCAGATATCACTTAAATTCAACTTTAAGTATTAGAGAAAACTAAACCTGATCATTATTCAACCTTTATTTTCAATGAAGATATTAAGAGCATTACAAATATTTTGAAGAAATGTAACACAAAAATCGCAGTCAAACTGATAATAGGCTGAGAGCTAGAAGCGTGTAAGTAAGCTCCGCAACTCACCTGCCTAAATCGTAAGACAGCTATAAAGTCGTAATCGCGAGTGAGTGTAATTCGAAAGTTTAGGATACCATCTCATCGTGTGTGCAACTATGATCCTCAAAGAAGTGAAGGAAAGAATTACAGGCTTCGAAAAGCAAATGGCTCAATTCCAAGCCCGCCTGGAGGAAGCCATGTCTGCTCCCACTGGCAGTGCTACCAACCCCAGCGATGTTCTGACTGTGCTTCAAGCGGACTTCCGAACTTTTAGAAATTCCATCTGTGCTGAACTCTCTGTTCTGAAAGACAATGTCGAAGATATCGAGAAACGACTGGAAATTCAGGAGGCTTGGAGTGACGAAGCGGAACAGTACAGTAGGCGTAATTGTCTCCTTCTGCATGGAGTGAGTGAAACGCCTAATGAGGACATCTATGGAAAGGTCATTGAAACTCTCCGTGATAACCTGAAAATCGAACTGTCCATGGACTCCATCGATCGCTGTCATTGACTGGGACGCCAACGTAGATCGACTGCGGACTAGTGACTGAGGGTAATCGACCTACCATAATAAAATTCCTCCGCTACCACCAGCGGGATCAAGTTTGGCGCGCTAAGCGACAGCTGAAAGGCTCCAAACTACTTATAACTGAATCCCTCACTAGGCTGAGAAAGGACATCTTGAATAAGGCACGAGACACTTTTGGACTGCACAACACATACAGCCAAGACGGAAGGATAATCATTCACGTATCCGGCAAGAAATTCCAAGTGAACTCACTCGCGGAATTACATTCACTAATCAGGCAATATGGTGAAAGCGACATATGAACAATGTGCATCCTGTGTAGTTAATTTATTTTTAATTTAGTGAATAATTGTGAATGTGTGTGTGTGTTTGTGTGTGTTTGTGTGAATCAGCTGGCCACTGTATGTACGAGGAAATTAAGGTAAGCCGCATGTTTCACATTCCGTTAGCATGCTTGAGTTGAGAAGGGCTATTAAAAGTCCCCCTCCTTGCTCCCTCCCTCACCCCCCAGCATTCCTCTGTAGGACAGACCCCCAACACTCTCCCTCCACAGCCCTTTCACCGGAACATACGTCTGGAAGGACACGACCTGCCACTGACCGTTCCTCAACACTTTCTACTTCCTATTCTACCCATACCATTTTAGAGAAGGAACTGATGTCATTTAATCGCGCCCTGTTGTGTGCGTATGTCAACAGCCAATCCATCGTTGCTCACCTCGACGAACTGAAGATGATATTTGAAGACAGTCCAATTCATATCGCTGCTGTAAGCGAGAGTTGGCTCCGTAGTTCGATTCCCGCAAGCATGGTTGACACATCGGGCTATGATGTTCACAGGCATGATCGGACGAACAGACGGGGTGGTGGGGTCGCCCTATATTGTAAATCAATGCTCAAGAGTAAAGTTGTTCACACGTCTACTCCTGCTGTAAAAATGGCTCCTGAATATATGTTCGTAGAGGTGCTTGTCAATTCTGTAAAAGTACTTGTAGGAGAACTATATAGGCCTCCTGACGCAGTGCGAGACTTCCATGACTTAGAAGACAGCTTACTGAGACTGCTACAATCATACGAGCACGTGATACTTTTTGGTGACTTTAACATCAATTTATTAACTCTGAACAACGACGCCTCACGACTACAAAATATTTTTAAATCGTGTGACATGACTATATTACCCCTTAAACCCACCCACCATGTCCATACTTCCACTATTTCTGCTGATACATTCATAGACCTAGTAATAACAAATAACCCTCAAAAAATCCTTCACCACGCTCAAGTATCTGTTCCTGACATATCTAAACATGACCTCATATACTTAGCATACTCTCTTCGCGTGCCGAAGTACGGACCGAAACATGTAACGTTTAGAGACTTTAAAAGGATGAATTTAATACAACTGAGACAAGATGCACAACTCTGCCCCTGGAATGACATAATGATGAAGAGTGACATTGACGAGAAAGTGGAAATATTTAATTCCTATTTACATGAATTGTACAACAAACATGCACCAAAGCGTTCTGTGAGAGTAACACGTCCACCCTGCCTTTGGCTGACTGCTGATGTTAAGACTATGATGAAAGAACGAGACGCACTACATCGACGCTATAAGCAGACTCAACTAGCTGACGTACATGAGCAGTACCGTGTTCTTCGAAACCGAATTAAGCTTGTAATTCGTAATAACAAATTTAATTATTTCCAGCATTTAAACAAAAACATTAACACTGGTTCCACATGGCGACAACTTCGGTCACTGGGTATTGGCAAACCACTTGCGAAGCATACTGATCCCGAGGTGTCCCTTGATGAGCTAAATACATATTTCTCCACGGAACGTCTAACTCCTGACACGACAGTACAAAACACCATTGACAATATATTAAGGCAACAATCCCCAGTCCGTCCTGCATTCGAATTTGATATCGTTACAGAACATGAAGTAAGAAGGGAAGTTAATTCAATAAAATCTCACGCAACAGGAGCTGATGAAATTCCCATTTCATTTGTGACTTACATAATCGACATAATACTGCCCATTTTTACGCATTTACTTAATACCTGTCTTACTTCAGGCAAAATCCCAATTAAATGCAAAGATGCACTCATTGTGCCTGTCCCAAAAATCTCTCCTGCAAGCAATGCATCTGACTACCGACCTGTCTGCATCCTCACAGCACTTTCTAAGTTTCTGGAGAAGATAATGCATAAACAAATTGTTAAATACTTGGAAAAACATTCTGTACTTGATCCCTTACAGTCTGGTTTTAACAAAGGACACAGTACTGCAACTACACTAATCAAAATCACGGATGACATTAGACGGGCTATGGACGAACGAAAACTGACTATACTTATCCTTCTAGACTTTAGCAGTGCGTTTGACACTGTAAATATAGACATACCGTTAGCTAAGTTACAAAAACTTCACATGGCTCATTCTGCTATTCAGCTCTTGGGCTCATACCTCAAAAACAGACGACAGCAAGTTGTATCAAACATGAAGACTACAGAATGGAGGACTAAGCTATCTGGCGTTCCCCAAGGGTCTATTCTTGGACCTCTTTCATTCTTAATCTATATTAATGACATTTCTTCTCATCTGAACGACTGCAACTATCATCTTTATGCCGACGATCTTCAGATATACTCACACTTTAAGGTCCCTAACATTGACAAAGCAATCCACCATATGAACTCGACTTTAAATTCAATTAGCTCGTATGCTAAAGATAACTGCCTATTAATTAACCCGAAGAAAACGCAAGCAATCATAATAGGACAATCTAGACTTTTAAATATGCTAAACATCATACAGCAGCCTAACCTCATGCTCTGTGGTGAAGCTATACCTTTTCAAAAGTCTGTAAAAAACCTAGGCGTTGTCATGAATGACACATTAAACTGGAATGACCATATAACAAGGGTCTGCAGAAAAGTATATGCATCTCTTCACCCCCTAAAAATGAAACAATCCATTCTTCCGCACAGCATGAAAATAAAACTTATTCAAACCCTCATGTTTCCAATAATTTATTACTGTGATGTTGTATTAACCGGTGCAACTGCAGAACAAACTATGAAACTTCAAAGGGCAATGAACTCTTGCATACGATTTATATTTTCTTTGAACTTTAGGACACATATTTCCCCTTATTATGAGAAGCTATCCTGGCTGAAAATTGATCAACTAAGGAATTTACATACTGCGACACTAATGTTTCGACTTCTGAACGAATCTACATCTGAATACCTATCCTCACATTTTAACTTCCTCTCATCTTTCCATGGACATAATACCAGATCGACTTCTACCCTTATGATACCTGTTAATCATTCATCTGTATACAGCCACTCTTTCCAAGTGTCTGGGGCAAGGCTATGGAACACACTCCCTGTCAGTATACGTAATAGCACTTCAACAGTCTCATTTAAACGGTCTTGTCGAGATTTTCTCTTAAATACGTGACCAGCTCATATGAATGTTAGTGTGTATGAGTGCAATTATGATTTAGAACTATTGTTAGGTGATGTAGATAGGCTAGATAATATTAATCATTAAGAATAACAATTATAATCTGTTATAATATTACTCCATAAATTTAAGTAGCTCCTAGGGTCTGCTAATGTTATTTTACTAAAGTATGTGATTATGTAATGTACGTAGTGGTTAAGTGTAAGAGAGGGCCGTGAGCCCTAACTTCGCCACATACAAAGGCATAAAATAAATAAATAAATAAATAAATAAATAAATAAATAAATATCTAATACTAGCTCAATTAATAGAACTTACATTTATTAAAAAATCAGGTGTCTACAGATTCCAATGTCAAAAGTGTGAGTCCTCATACATTGGACAGACTGGGAGGAGCTTCAAATCAGATACATGGAGCATGTAAATGCCATAAAACATAATATATACCCGGCAGTCAGACAAGACATTCAAGCATTACTTCAGTAACATAAAATAGGATTTAGACGTTCATATGAATGTAAACAAAGGCCATGTTCTCAATGTCACAGAGGCATGCTTTAATCACTTGGATCAGTTTTTCAACTTCAATTTGAACCTGAACGAAATCTAAGAAAAAACTAACATTCCCTTTGATTTTTGAATTAAAGTCTTTGGTTGTGTCGATCTTCCAAATAGACGGTCAATATTTAGCACGATACACAATACCCTATCACGTTACAAACCCCCACCACACTGTTAACAGGACAAACCCCTCCTCCGATCATCTTCCCCTCTCCCCACCAGATATATATTACCACACTACACTCCACCCATCAGTATTAGCCCGTACCTTCTCACAAACTGTAGCTTCTCAACATGCTGTCCAAGGTGAGCCACATATACTGTATATTAATCACATTTTAACTTGTCCAGGCCCATTATATTTTAATACTCGTAATTCTTTGTTTAAATTTTGCTTCAGGCTGATTCATATCCTTCCGACTAAACTGGGAAATTTTAGTTCACCTGAATTACATCAGAAGAGAAGACAAAAGGACAACCAATTACAATTAACCATTTCTTACTTTATAATTTTATCAATACATCATTGTATAATTTTAACCAAGCTCGATAGCTGTAGTCGCTTAAGTGCAGCCAGTATCCAGTATTCGGGAGATAGTAGGTTCAAACCCCACTGTCGGCAGCCCTGAAAATGGTTTTCCGTGGTTTCCCATTTTCACACCAGGAAAATGCTGGGGCTGTACCTTAATTAAGGCTTCCTTCCCACTCCTAGCCCTTTCCTGTCCCATCGTTGCCATAAGACCTATCTGTGTCGGTGCGACGTAAAGCAAGTAGCAAAAAAAGTATAATTTTAACAAACACAACAGGCCTTTCGAGACAAGTATAATGAGATATACTAACGCATATTTCTACAAGTTCTTTACATAAACAAGGTGTTATCAAATAAAATTACGTTTTCACTTTAACAACATTTGAATAACAAGAGTCTTAAACGACGGACAAATTATCGCCAAAGATTCAAATGCAACCATAAATATGACATGATGATTTGAGTATTAGCATATAAACAGATCGACAAAAACAGTGTATCAAGTAATTGCTATAAGTTTTAACTCTCTTATTCAGCACACAGTGTAAATAAGCATTTCAGAAGACTTTTATACGTCAATAACATATTAAAACTTTTTAATGTTTCATTGTTAAATATCTATGTATATATTTATATATCATAACATCAAATTTAAGTATCATGCCCTTCCTCAATTGTGTGATTAATGTACTTTATGGCTGATGATAACATTTAAATGTCAAAACTAGTACCATTATTAAATAAATGTTGTAAATAATATCTTATACAACTCATAATTTGTATTAAAGAGATTGAACCTTAAAAAAAAAATATCTCTCTGATCCCAGTTCAATACGGATACAAAAATGTACTTTACATCTTTGAATACGTGCATATGTCATGCCATTTTGCAGTATATTTCCTGTTCCCCTGATTACTTGTAACTTATGCCTAACTTTTGGACACTAGTGTCAATGGAATCCACCCTTCCCCGACCTCAGAATACTGTATAAAAGAACAAAATGCTATCTGCTTTTGCTTGTTAGTAAACAAACATGGCTGATGATTATGTAGATACTTTCAAGTGGTTAGAAAATGATAATGAGAATGATTTTTCTTCAGAAGACTGTGCTATTTCTTACACTAATAATGATAGTGTTAGGGACAATGGTTCTAGTGATGATGGCAGCATGGACGATGTAAACGAAGATGGAGGTGGCTTGACTGCTTTACAGGATGGACCTTCCACATGGAATTTGTCAATCATTTCCAATACACTGAAAACAATTCCATTCACTGGTGTTTCTGGTCTCAGTGCCATTGTTTTGAGAAGACTGTATTAGATGTGTGTTCAGAATTTCTTGGGGATGAGTTCTGGGTAAATGATTGCGATAGGAACCAATGACTATGCTGCTTTCCAGAAGAATAATTTGATGAGAAAAAAATCTGAAATGTGACAGTAAATGGTATCCTTGCATGGTTGAAGTGATAAAAGTGTATTTTTTGCTGATGATTCTCATGAGTCAGGTAAGAAAACCTAAACTCAAGTTGTGCTGGTCTAACGGGAAGGTTCAGAAAGTACACTATTTTCAGAGACAATGACATTTGAACCATTCTGTCAAATTTCACAATTTCTGCACTTCTCTGATGATACATTTACAGATCCAAATGACCGTCTAAGAAAAATCAGACCAGTTTCAAATTTGCAAAAAAAAGTTTCAGAATATCTACAATTTTGACAGAGATATAGGTATTGATTACAGTGTTACAAAATTTCTAGGTAGACTCCCATTTGCGCAATACAATCTTTCAAAAAAAGCCAGGTTTGATATTAAAATTTATAATCTCTTCTGGATACTGTTCCCAGTTCAAAATTTATACCATACAAGGCAAACAGGGGGTTATTACAGCAACAAAAGCAGCAGTGTTGGAACTAATGGAAACAAACTTGAACCAAGGTCATATATTATATCTTGATAACTGGTATGTCTCTCCTGAACTGGGGGTATACTGTTGCTTCACGTCCATAGGTTAAACCTTAAAAAGCCCTAAATGTGACCCTTGGGTGGTGCTAAGGAAGCAACAACATTGGCTGCTGGACCTATCTTCTAAAGATCTCCCAGCAAAGATGAAAACTGTATGAAGTAATCCACTCAACAGCTCTTTTAAGAAATAACTGACTCTAAAGCATGGACATAGTATTAAAATTTACCAACTAAATACTGAAGGTATCAGTAGATCTAAGTGTGACGTTTTGTCAAAATTGCTACGTAATAATGACACTGATCTGGTACTCATTCAAGAAAAGCATGCTGCTACAGAAGATGAGTTAAGGAAGAGAGGGAAGATTTTTGGTTATAATATTATTGGTGCACCCTTTGGTAATGTATATGGTATTGCTTCATATGCCTGTAAGAACTTGGAGCAGGTTGAATACATCTCATTTTGTACAATTAATAATATTCATGCTGTAACAATAAAACTGCAAGATGTAACCATCGTAAATATCCACACACCTCCAGCCATCTGCTGGCCAACCCAAGCTTTTCCAGATGCAAGTCATCCAACTATCTATGCTGGCGACATCAACAGCCACCATGAAACTTGGAAATATGCAAGAAATGACGATAAAGGCATAGCTTTAGTAGAATGGTCAGAAGACCAAAATGTACATCTTATATTTGATGCATATGAGAAGGGCACGTTTAGATCTGCTGTTTGGAAGCGAGAGTCCAACCCAGACCTCTATTTCGTCACACATGACTCCGTAGGCAACCCTCTACCCATGATGAGAGAAGTCTTGGGGGACTTCCCTAATAGTCAACACAGACCAATCTTCCTTGAGATGGGCATCTCTGTTCCCTTAATTACATCTTTCCCATGCCCACGCTGGAACTTTAAAAAGGCAAACTGGAGGAAATTCTCTGAAGAGCTGGACATATGCATCAGACAGATTCCTGCAACTAGCCATAATAGTTCAGAGAATTGTAAGGGCTTGTGAAATCTGTAGCCAAAAAGCACATCCCAAGAGGTTACAGGAAATAATATAATCCTGGATGAAGTGAACAGAGCGATGCCGTGTACAAAGATTTTCTTGAATCAGGTGCCCATATGACTGGTGAGGAGATATTACGGAGTCTAGATGAAAATCGTAGACAGAAATGGACAGCAACAGTTAGGGATTTCTCTCATTCCCGTAGAGAAGCCTGGAGCTTACTAAGAAAACTTGGAGGAAGCTCAACAGGAGTTAGAGAGAAGGCAACTATCTCACCAAACAAAGTAGCCTCCCATATTGTTTTAACTTCAAGGGTTACTAGAGATAAAAAACATACAAAAACGGTGAAAAAGAACCTAAGGATGCTTAAACGTACCTCTCCAACCTCTTCGAGTACTCTGAAGCCTTCATGATTGATGAGGTTGATACAGCAATAAAGGACATGAAAGTTGGTAAGGCACCAGGTTTTGATGGAATACATCCTGAATTTATCTTAAATATGGGACGGAATGCGAGAAGGTGGTTGACGTGCTTCTTTACCCACATACTTCAGACAGGTATTCTTCCTAAGGAGTACTAAAATCCTTGCCATATTGAAACCTGGCAAACCAAAAGATATAGCACAAAGCTATACACCAATCACTCTTCTCACTTGTTGCTATAAATTCCTTGAAAGACTACTATACAATGGAATTAACATTGTAATTAATCAACATATTCCTATTGACCAAGCTGATTTTAGTCAGAATCGTAGCTGTTGTGACCAAGTCCCTGCACTCACAACATGCACTGAAACAGGCTTTAAGCAACAGTTGAAAACCTCTGCTGTTTTTTTTCTTATCTTTCTGCTGTTTATGACACGGTTTGGAGAGAAGGGCAGCTGTACAAACTTCTTCAGGTATTACCATGCAAAACCACAGAACAATTAATTGGAAACATGCTTAATAGTAGACTCTTTCAGGTTGTTCTAGGGAATAGGACTAGCAAGCTGAGAAGACTGAATAATGGTCTCCCTCGAGGATCAGTCTTGGCTCCTCTCCTGTTCAATCTGTATGTATCACACTTGCCACCAACAAACTCTAGAAAATTTTGGTATGCTGATGATATAGCTTGAACTACAAGCCATAGTAACCTGAAAGAAACGGTAAACATTTTAACTGATGATCTTTCCATTCTTAGTGACTATTTTCAGAAATGGCGACACCAACCAAACACCAGCAAAACTGAGGTGTCCTGCTTTCATTTAAATAACAAAGTGGCAAGCTGTACTCTCCAAGTGTCTTCTAATGGTAAGGTCCTCAGGCACAATAACTACCCAAAGTACTTAGGTATAACATTAGACCGGACACTGTCCTTCAGGCAAAATCTAGTAAATACAGCAACAAAGATTAGGAGTCGTAACAACATTCTGCACAAGTTGTGTGGTACAACCTGGGTGCTTCTGCAACTACCTTGAGATGTTCTGCATTTGGTTTAGTTTTCTCTGTGGCAGAATATTGTTCTCCTGTGTGGATCAACAGCTGCCATGTGAAACTTGTAGACACTCAACTCAACAACACAATGAGGATTATTTCAGGTGTAATAAGATCAATTCCTACCCAGTGGCTTCCTGTCTTGAGCAACATCATGCCTCCTTCATTCCGTAGAGCACAAGCACTGTTGAGAGAATACTCCAAGATAAATGAGAAGCCTGACTTGCCCATCCATTCCAATATTCCTGACCTTCAGAGGAACCGGCTGAAATCTAGACATCCACCGGTTGAGTTTGCTCAGAGGCTCACAGAAGACAATTTCAACCCCTATGTACAGTGGAAAGAAGAATGGATCTCAAAAACAGGTGAACATTTCTGGCCTTTCTTCCCACCTAATTCGAGGTCTGATCTTCCAAGAAGAACTTGGACCATACTTAATAGGATTCGATGTGGTCATGGAGTCTGTGCTGCATCCCTGTATAAATGGGGAAGATACAATCCTCCGTGTGTGACTGTGGTGCACCTTTTCAAACCATCGAACACACTGCAAAGGAGTGTAGCAGAAGAGCCTACCCTGGAGATTGGTTTTATTTTCTAGAGGCCAATACAGAGGCTCTAGAATGGATAACAACTTTGGACATTAAAATATAATGTAATTGCTTTCCTGTTTCTGTATATATATGCCGTACGATAAATAACAATAAATCTCTTGAACTTTTTCACACCTTGTTGGAGAATGGAACTCATGCTGTGGGTACCATATGCTGTAACAGGAAGAACGTGCCTCCAGAGTTGCACGCAGTAAAACTGACGAAAGGTGAGGCTATTAGTATGACAGCTAATAATATTCTCACCATAAAATGGAAAGACAGAAAGGATGTGCATTTACTTTCAACTGTTGATAAGGACTTGGACCTTGATGTGAAACTTCAAAGAAAATGAGGTGAAGGAGAGGAAGTGGTGAAAGACTCCAAGGAAAATGAATACAGTATATCATCAAGAGCAAGTCCTTGCATGTTTTCCCGTAACGCAATGGACTATCAAGGGTCATAAAAAAGATAATGAAGTACCTATTAGATATGGCTAACTTCAATTCATACATCGTGTTCATGAAGGATACTGGCAGGTGGCTGCACTATACAAAATTTCTCACAGCATTTGCGAGCAATTGTTGCAGAGTGTTGCTCTCCTGCCTAGGACAACAAAAGAAAGAATGCCTACTCAACACAGCCCCTGTGACTTCAGGCAAATGTATGGGGACATTTTCCGGTGCCTATTCCTCAAACAGAAAGAAGAAACATCCATCTAGGCCATGCAAAATATGCTAGGGTCATAAAATATGGCCCGAAGTGAGGTGGCTATGTAAAAAGTGCAGTATTCCACTCCATCTGGAAAACTGCTTCAAAAACTATCTTCAGTACTCGGGAGATAGTGGGTTCTAACCCCACTGTTGGCAGCCCTGAAGATAGTTTTCCATGGTTTCCCATTTTCACACCAGAAAAATGCTGGGGCAGTACCTTAATTAAGGCCATGGCCACTTCCTTCCCACTTCTAGGCCTTTCCTGTCCCATCGTCACCATAAGAATTATCTGTGTCGGTGCGACATAAAGCAAAATAAACCAAACTGCAAACCCCATGGTGCAACAGCCCCTGAAGGGCCATGGCCTACCAAGCAACTGCTGCTCAGCCTGAAGGCCTACTGATTACGAGGTGTCGTGTGGTCAGCACGACGGAACCTCTCGGCCATTGTTCTTGGCTTCCTAGACTGGGGCCACTATCTCACCATCAGGTAGCTCTTCAAATTTGATCACATAGGCTGAGTGGAACATCCACCAGCCCTCATATGCAGGTAAAAAACCTTTCCCTGGCTGGGAATCAAACCCGGGGCCTCCAGGTAAGAGGCAGGCAAGCTACCCCTACACTGCGTGGCCGGCAAAAAAATAATACAAAAAAAAGCCTACACCATCAGAAATCTTCCTGATGTACAACATACAGGCAGACAAGGACCATTGTGCTGAAATCAAATGCTGGATAGAGAAAGCGGAGTCCATCATCATTAGCATTTGGCAACTCCTATCTTGAAACGATCTCAGAATAAAGCTCAAAAAGAGAATAACATATTGCTGTGTCCTCTCCTTCCTACTAAATAATGTAGAGCCCTATATATTTTATTACCCACAGAAAAGAGAATCCAAACTTTCAAGATGTGTATATATAATGGCAAGTTGTGTCATTCCTGTGGGTATTTCCATGTTGAAGCAACAGAGATAGGTCTTATGCAGACAAGAGGATAGGGAAGGGCAAGTAGAAAGAAAGCAGCCATGGCCTCAATTAACATACAGCCCCAGCATATTAATGATATGAAAATGGGAAACAATAAAAACCATCATCAGGGCTGCCGACAGTGTGGTACACCACACAACGAGCTGTCGACCTGAGCTTATCAAGACAATTTAACTAAAGAGGCTGGAATACATGTATCACATTATGAGGACTCCTAAAAACGACAGTCTGTTACAAGTAAAATTTTGAGGAAAAAATCTTGGCAAAAGAGGACTCAGAAGAAGACTGGCATCTTGGATAAACATTTTGAAGAAATGGGTTGGAGCTCTTCGGCACATGACGAAAGGATGATAGCCATGCTCACAGCCTAAATCTGGTTAGGATAAGGTAGCAGTAACCATGAAGAAACCAGCCACAAGATGCTATGCAGTGGAGGGACTCTGAACAATAATAGCTGCTATACATATCCTAGCATAAAATTTTGAACTACATGAAGAAAATATGAAAATTGTTTAAAAGTATTGGAAACCTCACTATACATCTTTCCAAGCATCTTCAAAATGTCTGCTTTAAAATGAGAAGTTGCTCAATTAAGTCTATTCAGCAGTTTGTAAAAATTTCCGTTATCAGAAAAATGTCATCAAAATAATAGATTACTTCAAATGTGTTCACCTGTGTTTCTCTTGGCACTGCCAACTCTGATTTTGGTTCTTCTTTCAAATGTACCTCTTCTGATATAATTTTGTGATTGTCCTGTGGAAAAGTAAATATATTAGACAAATTTTCCAGACACATCTGGAAATATATTTATATATGAGTGGGCTTAACAATTCATCATTTCCTAGTAAATGGGACAGTTTCAGTGCCAAATCTTCATTATCATTTGTCAGAAAATCACCATGTTGAGTATCCATAAAAGCATGACAACTAAGAGAACTTCAGGAGTGGAGGAATGTCCTATTTAAAGGCTCAGAGTTATTTTTGAAGAGCAGAACAATTATACAATATAATACGTTTGAAAATAACACTGAATGATCAGGAAAATGTACAGACATACTTACATATAATCTGCTTTTTTAAATTTTTTATAGTTGCTTTACGTCGCACCGACATAGATAGGTCATATGGCGACAATGGGGCAGGAAAAGCCTAGGAGTTGGAAGGAAGCGGCCACAGCCTTAATTAAGGTACAGCCCCAGCATTTGTCTGGTGTGAAAATGGGAAACCACGGAAAACCATCTTCAGGACTGCCAACAGTGGGATCCGAACCCACTATCTCCGGGATGCAAGCTAACAGCTGCGTGCCCCTGACCGCATGGCCAACTCACCCGGTCAAATAATCTGCTCATTATATACAAACGAATTCTGAAATATTAAGAACTTCACAATTTATCACTGTTATCTTTCACATCCTGTACCAGCTAATAAAACTCAGCAGGAAAATGTATCTTCCAAATTTCTTCTTGTATATGAAGTACTCCGCCTTGTACCCGTAAAAATGTGTTCATATCTTTAAGGCGCTTGATATTAAATGAACGAGCATGATGCTTAATCTCAGTTGTGGCTTTATCATTGGAGCTGGTACAGAGAGGGGTATAGTTATCAAATTGAGAAATTATTTTGATAAATTGAGTTTATTGATCATCAAAAGCAAGTTCATATCACCTTCATACAGCAGCGTGGAAATGTCGTGGCTGGTTGGTACCTCCAAGTCCTGGGATGGTGCTGGACATCGACCGGGCAGGGACCACACCTGCTCGGATGAGGAATTCTGGAACGTCTGGAGGTTCTGGAAGTGTCTCGACGTTCTGGAAGTCTCAACGTTCTGGAATGTCTCGAAGATTGGTACGCGTTCCTGGGTTCGATTCGAGACGTAATTCACACCTGAATTTCCTGTACGGCACTCCACACATTCAGGACACTGTCTGAACAGATATGACCTTTTTAATTATGATTACTGCAAAAACGTTCTAGAATAATCACTCGAAGAACAAGTACTGGTAGAAATGCAAGTTCATAAGGCAAGCTCACTGTAAGTCAAGATGTTCTAGAGGATTACTGTTACTGCAGTCCTAAATGCACAGTTCTGAAGGTTGAAAACATATTGGCAATGAACTGAATAAGTAGCACTCGGAAACTGTCCTGTTGCATTAATAAGCGAAGTGAATAGCCATTAAAGAAAATAATATTTGAAAGAAAAAGTCTGACTTCATAAATTATGGATCACTTAAAATACTGGAAAGTTCTAGGCTTTAGGGAAATGCGATATGCGTATTCCGAATTGTCACAGTCTTTAAGAATCAAAACATAAGTCCCTGTGCAGCACTTGGAAAGCATTGCATATTTCACAATTAAACGTAATGTTTAATGTCCCCTAAGTTCAATGTTCCAGAAATTGATTCAAAAGTATAAGTTCGCGTAAGTTCAATGTGATACACAACACACGTGAAAATTCAATCGTCGTCGAATAAGTAAGTCCTTATGTGGCACTTAAGAAAAAAACAAAGTTCTAATGTGTAGAAATAACAAAGTTCCAATGTGCAAAAATGTTAAAGTCCCAACACGACACTCGAAGAAAATAAAGTTCCGTGACAATGTTCCAGTATGTCACCTTAAGAAAATAATAAAGTCTTATCGCGACACTCGGCGAAAATAACTAAGTTCCAATGAGACGCTTCAGAAAAAAAACAAAGTTCTTATATGGCACTTTAAGAAAAAAAACAAAGTCCAATCACGACACACGAAAGGAAAGCAAAGTCCCAATGCTTCAATATGACAAAGTTCCAATACGTTGTCCGCAGAAAACAAAGTCCCATTCAGGCACTTCAAGAATATGGCAAAGTCTTGATACAACACTTAGAGAAAATACCGAACTTGGATTTCGCAGACTGTCGACTAGAAGTTCGACACGCACAACACTTCTCTTGTCACCCGTGTCACAGAGACGGCGGAGTGACAGACACTGAATTCGTAGGTCGGGTGGTCTTCCTTTTATACACGTTCGCATGGAAGTGTCTAGAACTCGGGTACTATCTACCCTTATAACTTCTATAATACTCGGTGGATTTTCTTGAAATCTGAACAGATGATGTCTATTGTAAGGGCCTTTAAGATGGCAGTGTCAAAATAGCGATAAATTAGCTCAAAGATGTACTTTTGAGGACGAGCTGGATCATTACCATATATGGTAGCGGCGAGCTGGCTTACTGCAGCCACGTCACTCGCTGGGTACGTCACTGCGTTTGGCGGGCTGCCTACCTTCCATCTCGCGCGAAGTTCAACAAACATACTTCGAACTTCTGTCGTAGCGGTGTTCCCGGTACAGCCTGAAGGCAGGGAGAATCCTCAAAACCTTTGCCATCAGCTGCAATACAGAGGAAGGTGTCACTGGGGAGGCAAACTAAGGATATGAAGAGTAAGGTAGTTTCACATTGCTTTCCTCTTCCAGCAAGACAGTGCTGTTACATAACAGTCTCTCATATCCACTGAACTGTACACACAGACCAGCTATTTCACACCTTTTCCTGTAGGATCTGGCTGTATTAGAAATGCTGTTACCCATACTGCTCATATCTCAGTCGCTTTCATATCGTAAGAGCCAAGGATGAAACTGAGACCCTAAATACAAGTGACAAACTTGTTCTGGGCCAATCCAGAAGACAACAGGCATTGAGCACCAGAGATGGATTAGAGCAGGCCACCTCATTTGGAAGTCATCAAGTCATAAGCCCTAAACAACATGAACCACAACCTATAGGTTATCTACAATATCATAGAGGGCCTGTATGCCTGACATCAGTCCTCCTTGTGAAGGCACGAGTACATATGGTCAGCTGACAGGGATATTGCAACTTGCTCTACGTTGCACCGATACAGATAGGTCTTTTGGCAGCGATAGGATAGGAAAGGGCTAGGAGTGGAAAGAAACTGACCACAGCCCTAATTAAGGTACAGCTTCAGCATTTGCCTGCCGCAAAAAGAGGAAAATGGAAAAAACCTTAAGGCTACCAACAGTGGGTTTAACCCACTATTTCCCTAATACAAGCTCACAGCTGTATGACCCTAACCACATGGCCACTTGCTCAATATAGATATATTGTGCCTTGGGACAGGACTTCATATTTATTGAAAAGCAAAAGGTCAGATTGTTGTCCCAAGAATGCCAGCCTATGTTCAGCATACGACTGCACTGATCAGTGTAACTAATCCAAGAATACATTTTGTTTTAACTAAGTGTTACTGAATTATAACTGACATTGCTTTTGCAATTCCAGTTTCATATTAAACCCATTTTAATGTTTAAACAGAGGAAGTACTGTGAGACAGAGTTATTATTCAGTGACCATGTTTCTGATTTCCTTTTCAAAGACCAAGGAATTAACTCAACAATGGGTTGTGAGGATGAAAAAAGAAATTTTATCCCAACCAGTAAAGTCATTTATGCTCCGCATACTTTGAAGTTAAGTACATGTATCAAATGACCAGTGGCTATTTCTGCCAAACATGACATGGTTCTAAGCATTTTATTTTCCCTCACATTTGCAAACAAGGAAAAATAGAGTGCTCACTGCCAATAAAACGTAACCAAGAAAACCCACCAGATGCCACCTGTTAAAATTTAAGTGAGACTATTAAACAGATATAAATTATCTCTTCCAAACCATTTGCTGCTCCTATTTATGATGCAACTTAAAATTGTAGTGATCTGGGTGACACTGTTTTAAAATGTTATTTTTTAAATCACCAAACCTATGACTAAATCTAAAGCTTTTGCCCCATCCCTAATTAAAGCAGTAATTGGAGCAGGCTACCAGAAAAATAAAACGGCTGAAATCATAGCAAAGCAAACAAAGAGGAACAGGAGGAAAGTCTTCCATCAGCAAGAAATCATTGAAGGTCTTCACAAGAAACATAATGGTTCCGGTCTCAATGTTCTGGGTAGCTATTTCCAAGAGGTGATCCAAGACCTTGTCAGGCTTCAGGCCAACCCAACCATGCATCGATATCCCCAGTATCTTTATGGTTACCGGTACCTCAGGAAATTTTTACACCACCACATCCTCAAAATATTTCTCACTGGGCAACATCTAATGATGGCAGTCCAGGTTTC
The DNA here is from genome assembly GCF_040414725.1 of Anabrus simplex. NCBI lineage: Eukaryota > Metazoa > Arthropoda > Insecta > Orthoptera > Tettigoniidae > Anabrus > Anabrus simplex. The sequence continues at coordinate 123,547,110 of NC_090274.1, forward strand.
ACGAGGAGACTTTTTAAAGAAAGAAGAAGTTAGCAGTTAGAAGTTAGTTCACAATCAATCCTCGGAACTCAGATGTTTAATGAAACGGCTGTTAAGAACTCGGTGCGGGACAATAAACAGTTTTGTGTCATGGTGACTTAGCTCAGGTATACTTAGACACCGGTGAGTATGAAGTGGACAAGGAAGTATTAGACTTTATGGTGGCAACACTGAACAGGAGCTCAAAAATACCAGTTTGTGGAGGGCTCATACAAAAAAATCATATAGTCAGCAGCTGTGATGGGATTGCGACTAATAGCCGTAGGAATGAAGTCTGTTGGACTGAACTCCCCAGTGTTTATTTCCACATCCAGCAGAGTTAGAGCAAAAGGCATTAACTTTCCTTGATGCTGCAGAAATGCAGGTTTTTGTAGATGGTAGTGCTCCAGACCAAGGAAATATTACTGAGGTGAAATACCTGGAAGAACTTGGTACTATTACAGGAAGTGAAAGGCCTGCACACTAGTTATAGATTAAGGAGAAATAATTTAGAGTGGGTGAGACAGAAGATAAACATTTCCTTAGGTGCATAAACCTGCAGTAATTGTGTGGGTTATACCCTTAAATTTTACAGTGATCTAGGCCTTGAAGCGTTTACTGATTGTGAAAGTACCATTCAGGTTGCAATGTTCCTAAATTTTGCATTTCATTTAATAAATTCAAGGCGTCTTACGGGTAAGTGAACCAAGGCTGCAAACAGATATTCTAACCAGGACAAAATCTGTACTGATATTGAAGAATGCATAAGTTATCCTAATAATATTATGTTAACTGATGGTTCGTACCTCTGTAACACTAAGAAAATAACTGCAATGAATGGTATCATTTCTGATTTGTTAATTGTACAAGTTTTTGCAGAACGTATGTCTGGGGAGAGGATTCTGTACTAGGATACCTCCTCACATAGAGTTTAAGATGGATATAAAATTCTGGTCAACTCAAAGCTGTATACAGGAAGTGTCTCAATGGTCAGATTGTCTGGCTCCATGGCTAAATGGTTAGCATGCTGGCCTTTGGTCACAGGGGTCCCGGGCTCGATTCCCGGCAGGGTCGGGAATTTTAACCGTAAGTGGCTAATTTTGCTGACATGGGGGCTGGGTGTATGTGTTGTCGTCATCATCATTTCATCCTCATCAAGACGCGCAGGTCGCCTCCTGGCGTCAAATGAAAAGACCTGCATCTGGCAAAATTAACTTGTCCTCAGATACTCCCAACACTGAAAGCCATAAGCAATTTAATTTTCTTTACTGGTCAGATCAACCTGTCTTGTAATTGTAATATGTGTTTTTGAAAGGTACTGTTTTATTGAACCCTGGTCTTGTACAGAGAATTCAACAAGAAATGTATTTTGATAGACATGATCAAGATTAATTCACCAACTATGTAGTCCTTTCTTTATATAGTGAATATGTTGATTATATTGCAAGCAGTATGTAAAATATTAAGAGATAAGAATTTCATAGTGTTTCATATTGAGGTGAGTTCACTATTTTGATAAAAGAAGATATATTATATACTTTCAATACTATTAAAATACGAAATGTAATTTTTACATTCCTACTTAATTACAATTGGTACCGGTGTCGACCATTATCCTTGGCCATCATCAGCCAATCACAAATAAATATAAAAGACAATGCACAGGTAAATAAAATGAGAAGTTTAAATGATTCCATCAGTTGCTGTTTGTGAAGCACTAAAGCATTTCAGAGAGCACTGTGTGTTGAAATTTCAGCTGATCAGTAAAAAGTATAAAAGACAATGCACAGGTAAACAAAATATGATCAAGAATAAAGGTTAACACCAATTATAATTAAGTAGGAATGTAAAAATTTTAATAGTACTGAAAGGTTGAACCATCATATATCTTCTTTTGACTCAATAGTGTGTTAATTAAATTAAATTAATTAAATATGTGCAGTATTTGCGACTTTTGCAGTGTTACATAACATCAGCTCATGTTCGTCCTGGCAGTAATGAATTATACACCTAAAAGACTTTATTACATCCTCCTAATCAACACAAACTCCTGGATAACTTCACCGATAACTTCAGGCCAAGCTGCCGATAGGGGAAAACACAGACACCCCAATAATGCAATTCATATCTTGTATTGAATATGAGGATCTAATAGAGTCCTATAAAGGTATAATTCCTTTGTAGTGCACAAGCACTGATACATGTAGAATGGTGCAGCGTAATGAGTCTACATGAAACATATCCTTTACTTATCATCATGGTTGAGATGCACAGTATGGAAGATATGACACATTTATTGTTCTTTGCCTCAGTGCATGTTTTCTAGAGGTGTCAGTTAAAAAAATCTGCAACAGGCCACTATTATTATTATTATTATTATTATTAACAACATTCTGAATGGCTAAATTAAGATGAGAAGGACCATTCCTTGAAAATTTAGTTCCATTCTTATTCAAATAGCAAGACTCTTTTGTAATGGGGCTGACTGATCAAAAATCACCATCAAGGAGGTGAACTAAAAGTGAACCAACACTCAAATCAGATAGCATTTTTGTATATCATGTAATAAGGCAATAAACTGGTGATTGTATGTAAGAATGCATTTAGTATTTTGTACTGCATAAAGAACAGAGGAATCTTCCAGATATCTTCAGGCCATCCTGCCAATAGCGGCAAACATAGACTCTGTGCTAATGCAATTGTTACCCATGAGCACATTATGAAATGCCCTGTTAAATTAATAGATACATATATATTCATTATAGACTGTTGTTCCTTCTGGTGTTCAGTCTGCAAGCCTCTGTGAATGTACAAATCACCACAACAATCCCCCTATTTCAAACTAGTTCTATATCTCTGATTTTTAAATCATTAAAATCCGAGTCTAATTTTTTTCTAGTTGCTTAACGTCGCACCGACACAGATAGGTCTTATGGCGACGATGGGACAGGGAAGGGCTAGGAGTGGGAAGGAAGCGGCTGTGGCCTGAATTAAGATACAGCCCCTGCATTTGCCTGGTGTGAAAATGGAAAACCACGGAAAACCATTTTCAGGGCTGCCGACAGTGGGGTTCGAACCTACTATCTCCCGAATACTGGATACTGGGCGCATTTAAGCGACTGCAGCTATCGAGCTCGGTCCGAGTCTAATCATCATTGCTTTGGTCTCCCTGTATTCCTCTTACCCTCCATGACCGACTCCATCATTCTCCTATGTAAACTATCCTGCTCCATTCACCTCACATGACCCCACCACGTTTCGCTTTATGACTACAGCTTCATTCATTCAGTTCAATTCTAACTTAGCCTTTATGTCTTCATAACAAGTACCCTCCTGTCATTGTTCCCACCTGTTTTACCTGCAATCATTCTTGCTACTTTCATGTCTGTTACTTCTAAGTTGTGAATAAGTTATCCTAAGTCCACCGAGCTTTCACCCCCGTAAAGCAAAGTTGGTCTGAAAAACACCTACGTTAAGATAGTATCGTCCAGGAGCTGACTTCATTCTTCCAGAATACTGTTGATTGAAACTGTGAGCAGACTGCATTAGCTTGATTTCAGTTCACTTACTACATTATAAACCTGGGAGTACACACATCCATAATATTTGAAATTATCTACCTGTTCCAACTTCACATCCCAATCTGACATTCAATTACCTTGGATGCCTTACCTACTGACATCAATTTAGTCTTAGAAAGGCTAATTTTCATGCCATACTCATTGTACCTATTTTCATGTTCCAAGACAGTAGATTGCAGGCTTTGTGCAAAATCTGCCATTAAGATAAAGTTGTCAGCATACGCCAGATTGCTTACTAAATTTTCACCTTATTGCCACTTTCTACCTCTTAGCAGATGATCTATGTAAACTACGAACAACAAAGATTTTTCAAAATTCTGGCTAATAGAAAAAAATACAATCCTGACAGCCCCTTTATGGCCTGGAACCTCACTGCTATTCATCCTACTCCCTCTGAATCACTGATCTCACCCTCCCTTCAAGGATGCCATTGAACACCTTGTCTGGTATACTGATTATTAAGATACCTTGATAACTGTTGCATTCCTTTTTCTTTGATGGATTATAGGTAGGTGCAATTACAGCATTCATCCAATCTGAAGGTGCCTTACTAACACTGCATTATAATCTTATTTTATGAAGCCATTTCAACCGTTCCTTCCTGCTATACCTCACCATTTCAGGCCTAATTTCCTATATTCCTGCTGCTTTACAACAATGGAGTATATCTACCACCCTTTCCAATTCCTTAAGAGTAAATTCACCAACATCATTGCCCTCTTGACACAAGAGTTGAGAAACAATAGGGATTGCAAGTAATATATGACGCAGCAATGTTGCAGAAAAAGACTGTGTACTATAACTGAGAAAATTATTCATGAGAATTAATTTGAAGTGTATGATGCTGTACTGGAAGAATGGGCTAAAGGTGGTATTGTTGAAGAGAGACATTATGAAGGGGCTAGAGGTAAAGGCTACATTTTACCTCATCAGGGTGTAATTAAGGACAGTGCAACGATGCGAATTAGGCCCATAATCGACACATCCAGTAAAAGGAAGAGGGAGCTGTCACTGAATGACGGTATGACAAAGTCCAAACTTAATCGAACTTATTCCCTCTGTTGTGTTCAGGTTTAGAGAGGGGCCAGTGGGTGGTAGAACATTACATGTTGGCACTCGCATGTTACTGCTGCATTTGTGTGAAAGATTTTCTGTTATACAAGGATGAAGGAGAAGCCAGACCATGATGTCATGATGTGTGAGATGAAAAACGGCACACAGCTAAGAAGGCGGTTGCTGATTAAGAAACTCTATTGGTATTTGAGGTGACAGGTGTAGACCTTGCTGTACTCTTGATACTGAAAGTAAAAAGGAAGTGGTGGATTATGTTCTTTACATTTGCTGTGTTCAGGGCAGTGCACTTGAACAGGTCAGCAATTTCATACCGAATGGATTTTTACTGAGTTTTCCACGGTTCATCACTCGATGAGAAAGACCAAAAGTTTCTACAACAAAAATGGAACAAATTTCAATGGTACAGATAATTTGTTTTGAACTGTCGACTAACACCACACAGAAAGAGAGTCCACAATGCAGCGAATAAAGTCGAGGATTAACCCTCCCACAGCAGGCTGGTGGGGTGGTCAGTGGCGAAGTCTGATTCAGATAGTAAAGAGAAATTTGAGATGTGTCTTCGGGAGAGCTTCACTGTGCTGTGAAGAGATGACGACACTACTGTGGAAGTGTGAAGCCGTCATTGATTCCCGTCCTCTTGCCTACTTGCCTGAGAAGCCTGAAGATATCAAACAACTTTCACCTTCAAGTATTTTGCAAGACAATGTCTGCATGGGAAAACTAGATTTAGATCAACTGGATTCTGTGAACTTATCAAGGAGATGTTGATTTCTACTACAGTTGCAACAAGATTTTGAGAAGAGTACCTAAGTCATTTGATCCAGGAGCAGAATACAATGTCTACAAACACTGGAGAAGAGGATGTGGTGGTGGTTGCAGCTGATGGGAAAGAACTGGATCGACTGACCATTAAAACAGGTGCTGGAAGTGTATCATGGGAAAGTTGGACGATTTGTGAGGTTGAGAACATTGTCAGGTGAGGTGACTAGTCTACATCAGTGACTTCTGAAAATGCGAAGGAGGATGCTGATGACTGTCCCAGTAGCTTTCACTCTCATGAAGAGTCTGACTCATGAGATTCCTCAAAGTGCTATTATGACAGCACGTCTACTGTTTCATGTGGATATAAAAAAATATTCAATCTAAGTGATTTACAATAAATGTGAAGTTCCTGTCAGGTAGAAAGAATGTTTCACACAGGCTAGGTGCTTTAGGAGTTAAGACTAAGGCATTCTGAAAACACATCTCCCTCATTAATCCTCCTATCAAAATAGTGTACATGAGCAGGAAGTTTTACAAACAGACTTCCAGTAAGGTTGGTAGATTTCAAATAAGGTTGGCCATGTATATTTTTTGGGAGAGTAAAATCACTGTTTCAGTCTTCGCATAAATCCCCAGTTAATTCAAGGATGTTGAAATGATACTGAACCTAAAAACTATCCATCGATAAGAGGATTCTAAATGTGGGTTCAAATACAGCCAGTAGTTTTTCAGTTACAAGTACTCAAAAAAGGCTAATAAAGAATTTGTATATAAACCAGAGAGCAAGAGTGAGAATAGGAGATGAGTTGAGTGAAGAAATTGAATTAGGAAGAGGTGTAAGACAGGGCTGCTCTTTATCACCGACACTGTTGAACATCTATCTCGAAGAAATAATCAATGAAAGTTTTAATGGAAATAGTGGAGTTTGTGTTGGAGGTAGGAGAGTAGAATGTATAAGATTTGCAGATGATATAGTTGTGATGGGAGAAAGCGAACGTGAAATGATACAAATGTTAGATAAACTCAACATGAAACTAGAAGAATATGGAATGAGAATTAATAAGAAGATGACCAAAAGTATGATAATTGGAGGAAAAGGTAGAAGTTGTCATATTAGTATAGGAGGAGAAGAAATAGAGCAAGTCAGTAACTTCAAGTATATGGGAAATATGATCAGAGATGATATGTATTGTACAACAGAAATTAAGAAAAGAATTGCCATAGCAAAAGAAGGCTTTAGGAAAAAATCAAAATTATTTTGTGGACCACTAAACAAAGATTTGAGGAAAAGACTTGCTAAGTGTTACATTTGGAGCATAGCGCTGTATGGCGCAGAGACTTGGACATTGAGAAAGAAAGATGAGAGAATATTGGAGGCACTAGAGATGTGGGTATGGAGGAGAATAGAACGAGTGAAATGGGAAGACCGGGTAAGGAATGAGGAGGTATTACGAAGAGTTGGAGAAGAACGAAGTATGTTACAAACCATTAGAAGGAGAAAAATGAACTGGATCGGACATTGTTTGAGGAGGGACTGTTTACTGAAAGAAGGAATAGAAGGAATGGTGAAAGGCAAACGAGGAAGAGGAAGGAAAAAATATCAAATGTTGGACAATATCCAAGGAAATAAATATTCGGACATGAAAAACTTGGCGCAGGACAGGCAACAGTGGAAGAGGTTCATCCCATGACAAGACCTGCCATAAGGCAGAATACCTAGATAGATAGATAGATAGTACTCAAACAACAACACAAAAAAGGCAAGACCCCTAAGGTAAAAAATATTTAGGTATCATTATTACACCTGAAATGGAGAATTAAAAGAAAATGCTGCCAAAATAATCAATATGCATGGCTCATGGTCCATGGACTAGTATGATGCAGGTTTCCATGTAAATTTATCCTCTCCTACCAGTTTCTTCTCTAACTAGTGCAGTGTTTTCCCCAGAAATATTGTCAGCCGAGTATCAGGAACGAGTGGCTTGGTGCAGAATACTACGTAATAAACGGATATGAAAAAATTTTAATTTAGTCCACTTATGGCATTCGTATTAACAGACGGGTAACAGCAACTGCAAAATTGAACTATTTTAGTATTCTTACCCTGAACAAGACAACAGAGATTTTGAACTTCTAGTGTTCTACTGCTCATTCATAATCATTCAATACTGGGGATTACTATTCTATTGCTGTGAGGGGCACAAAGGGTCTTCATAGACCTACGTGTGGAGCTCTGCGAAGACAGGGCTCAACCATTTCTTATCTATCTATCTATCTATTGCTGTGGAGAGCCATACGGGTCAGTGACATCATTGAAAACTGCTAAACATTTAAACTCTGATGTAATTATGCTGAAAATAATGATTGATCACTGAACTAAACAGTTTTACAGTATGTAATTAGCGCATATCTAGGTTATGTCTGTAACCATGGCAGTGCACTTCACCCATTAACAGGTCTTAGGGATAGCACTCTAGTTGAACTAATATTTACTACAATTCTTTTATCACATTAACATCATGGCCTGCCCTATCACTCTAAACCTGTACACTTGCTTATAAGATAATTAATGAAATCCTGCAGGAATTTGTTTCTATAAAAAAGAATAATAAGGTTGTTATAACATTCCTTCAGTTGTGGTAGATTTCATGGAACATTAACACAGCTGTTGCAGTACCTACAACCACACACTCAGGCCAGGTGATACCAGTGATGTAATATCACGGTGGAAAAAGAGGTGGTCAACAATTTTGCAATTAACTGGTTTTTAAATACAGTATAAGGTGACTTTTCATTTCAATGTAGTACTTAACCATCTCACTATCCACATGACCCCTGTTAATTCCTGACAATAACAGGGAAAAATTATAGTACTCCCCTAGATTTATGCATCTGTCCAATCTCAAAAGCAACACTTTAGGAAGCTTTAAGAATATTGTGACAGTACAAAATCCAATTAGCAAAGTTGTCCATCAACATTATAAAATCTTTTTAATCAGGAGAAAAGATGAGTAAAAATCAATAATGAACAAGCTCCCCATATAAAAGTTAAATTTAAATCTGTTTGTGCCAAAGAGGATAATATAGAATTATCAATACTGCAATAATGGAAACAACCCCCACATGATTTTAGGCGAAAAGGAACCGACAAGTGACCACCAGTACTTTTATCTTGAAAAGTAACCCAAATGACACTGTAGTAATTTTACCTAATGAAGAAAAGTCCATAGCACTAATAGGATCCAGAACAAGCATTAAGTTTCAGGTACTGATATCTCGAACTCATTGGAAATCTTACTGGGGACTTCTAGGTAACATAAAGGTGCTCATTCTTTAAAGAATAGGGCCTGTTCAGTTAATTTACACTGAAAATAATTAGTTTTACGTAACCAATCATTAAACTATCCATGGGGGAAAATATTGAATACAAGGTTCCAATGCCAACAACTATCCACTATTTCCAACAATGAATGACATCCAGCATATAATATACTACATGTGATGGTTTGGTCTGCCCTGTCAATATATTACCAGTTTCTAATTTTGTACAATTATTTCACTTGTACATGTTTCGGGAGCCCCAACTCACTTCATCAGCGATTTCCACATCATAAATCAATATTGCCCATAACTTAAGGTCTAACATTATTCATCTATACATAAGACATCATGAATATATACAATTATTTTTAACACATACACACATAATGACCATTTCTTGATAATGTTTGTTGTAATGGAACACATTAATACATAGTGGAACACTTCAGAACATTTATAAAAAGTTCAACTGGTTATTCTTATGTTAGGTGACACTTCAAACATTTATTTAAATGTCAGATTATTTACTTAGAAAAATCAATTATTGATAAAAAGTTTCTTGGTACTGTTTGTTCTGTTGTAGCCCTCTTAAGCATTGACCTATTAAAAAATTAACTATTATACTACCAAAGTTAATATCTTTGCCTTATTATTCTTAGAACACTTTCTAGAATGAACTGGTTTACCATTGAATTATTTGACTCCTTATGATCTAAATGTGCAATTCATTATATCATGTCAGATGGAATCTTTCTATATTGGTGTTGGGCTGGAATTTAGACAAGAGCGGATCAAACCTCCCATCATGTCCATGAATTCGTGGCTATTATTTGCTGTTCTTACTGTAAATTATTGAAGCAGAGGAAGACTACCCGCTCACCAGCCTAAAACTTCTTGATTCTATGTTGTGCAAAACTAGCTTTAAAGTTTTCAAAACACTAAGATGATGGAAATCGTTCCCGCAAGAGGCTAATGTATTTGAGCACCTTTAATACCATCAGGGTGATAAAGGATTTAATATGCCAACTTGAAACCAGAAGGCAAACCCTCCACAATCTGAGCTACTCAGATCGCCATTTTTCCTGACAAGAGCTACAAAGCCAAGAGAGATGAAGAGAATAACCACTTCTTCAGCTTTCAGACATGCTGTGCCACATAAAAGGCGCATACCTGGAAATTCTGCATTTGTGTAATCATAAAAAATATACTTAGTCAATTTGAGATTAGTATACAAATATATATGAGCTTTAGGAATAGACAGCAAGATAATCATACATCTCCTGAACATCAAATAAAAGTAGAGTTATGTAACCAGTCAAACTCAGGCGACTGCTAAGGGTTTAATTGTAATCACTATAAAGTTACCTGGAATGATACTTACACATGAAGTATTTGAAGTTTCCTCAAAGCAGATTGGTTCCTCTTTGACCTTTACTTCCAAGTCCATTTTAAAGAGCGTGTGAAGGTCTAGATGCTCTTGGGATGTAGATTACTTCCACGGACCTTGCACTGAAACATGAGCAACAAGCATTATTATTGCTGTTTTGTAGTCAAGTCTGTACTTTTAGGCGACTGTTGATATTGTGCTCATAGCCACAGGACCTTCAGTTTTACCTGAAAAATGAACCTCAGGGAAAAACATTTTCAATGACAGAACAACCAACACCCACAGAATGGGATTAATTTGCATACCTCTTTTGAAAAGCCTGTGACTATGCAACTTACATATCACCCACTACACTGGGAGTCTAATGACTTGGTTTGATGAACCTTCCTTTTTTTACTATTTATATACAGCACACTGACAAAGATAGGACTTATGGCAAGGAGTGGGAACCAAGTAACGTCACCTTGAGTAACGTAGAGTCCCAGCATTTCCTTGGCATGAAAATGGGAAAACACAGAAAACTTTCTCTAGGGCTGCGACTTCCTTCCCACTCTTATCCCATTATTACCATAAGACCTATCTATGTCAGTGCAATGTAAAGCCAACTGTAACAAACAAAGAAAGAAATTCTACAAGCAAACCTTCGAAACTATTCATTTCTTGCTCAAATTGCAGGGCAAATGATCCACATTTAGCCACCGTGAAGACACAATCCCTGTGCCATGTCCCTCCACTAGCTCTATTGGCCATGTACATTTTGTACTGCTCAATATAAAACCTCACTCTCTTTATACTAGAGTCCAGCGGAGATTCAGATACAATATAGAATTTGAAAGTCACTATTAGGAATGTTTGATATAGTACATCCAGTTTTGTTTTCAATCCACAAAGCTTTGGAAGTAAGTGGTGGGCCCCGTCTTATTCAACACACTTACCAATTATGTAAATCATTCTGAATGTTAATGACAATTGTGGGGAACCCCTGTGCCTTATGTATTTTAATAAGCCAGTTTCTTACATAGATATTGCCATAGTTCTCTCGACGCACAGTATTCACCTGGGCTAGCAGCCCCTTTCATAGCCTCCAACCAATATGTTGAATTCAGTAGCAGTTCAGCCAGATTCCTTACTGATCAAACAAATTATATGATAGAGAATAGCCAGGTACTCACTGGCAAGTTTATCCAGAAAGTTGCAACCATTACTGATTATGCTACAATATATACTGTATGTCCACTAAAACAAACAGTTCTGAACTGGCTTTGAACTCCTTTGTTACAAGAACAGTTCCAACTGGCTATGAACTCCTTCATTACAACAGTTCCTATCAATAGTTCTGAACTGGCTATAAACTACTTCGTCACAACAAACAGTTCCGAACGGGCTATGAACTCCTTCAAAATTATCTTAATGAGCATACATGAATCAGAATGCTTCCAGACGTGATTGTTAATAATGGTTTGTTGGAATTAGTAAATAGCATTTGTGAACTGTATAAACGGCATCTATGAATTGTTACAAAATGTTAAACAATGGATGATGGAAGACCTCACTATTCCAGTGAGAAGTACTGCATGTAGTCACACCATTTACTGGTCGAATCAAATGTGCATGTATACAACATGCAGTTCCTGGTATTGAACCCGCGCTGCTGGCATGGGCTCTGAAATGCTTCTGAATGTAGTTAGAACAGCTTGAATTCAAAACTCACAGTTCCGAAGAAATTCTGAATTTCTGTTGGAACTGCACCTACAATATTTGCACAGACACCTTTTTGCATATAATACAATTATATAAATACTAGGAGCATTATAAGTATACCATTAACCCTTACTCAATAAAGGAAAAAATATGCATATTAAACTATTTTCTAAACACAACATAAACACATGTAATCTATTCAATCAAGACTTTCTCCTGCTCAAAAAAGGATTGGCACACTGTACTTCATTTGTTATTGAGCTTTACAGACAGCGCCGTGCATACCAGATTTGTGCAATCGGAGATGACAAACAGTTCAGTCGCTTGCCTGACGCCAGTGTATGGGTCATTCACTTGTCAGGATAAATCTGAAGACAAAGGAGCATTCCGTGTCATTCCACACCCTGGTGGTTTTCTTGCATTCGTAGGGTAAAAGTTACCATGAATTTGGTAAAGAACTTTCTGTTACTTATTCAACAATGCGAGCAATCATCAAGAAGTTGCAAGAGACAGGTACAACAAACAATACACACAGATCTGGACGTCCCAGAGTTCCTACATGTAAGAAGCATCAAAGCCTGGTTCGCCTTGCACTAAAGGAGTCCTTTAAAATGTAGGGTCGATTGTATCGGACATCCAGACAACATCCAACAAACAGGTCAGTCCTCAAACTATTAGGACTACTTTGAACGCAGTTGATATTCATGGGAGATCTCCCAGAAAGAAACCATTTATTTCGGAAATTAGCCGAAAAAAACACTTCCAGTTCGCCAAAGATTCTGTCAATAAATCGATTGAATTTTGGAATTCTGTGCTATTTTCTGACGAATCCAAGTTTGGGTCTGATGGAAATGTAAAAGTGTGGTGCAAACGAAATACAGAGTTCCAATCACTACATGCCCTACCTACAGTAAAACATGGGGGAGGGACCGATGTGTTGCAAGGCCACTTATGTAGCAGTGCACAGAAACTGGGTCTTGTAGGCATCTTTAACTTTCAACAAGACAACAACCCGAAACATACGGCTCTGTGAACGTGGGAGTGGTTACTATATAATGCACCAAGAAAAGTTTTCACTTCACACAAAGCCCTGGTCTTAACCCAATAGAGCACCTTTGGGCTCACTTGGAGACAAAAGTTTGAAAATGTTATTCTACAGACGGTGTTGTTGGAGGAATGGTCAAAGATCTCACGAGAGATAACTCGCAACGGTTCCCTCCATGCCAAGACGTCTACAAGCTGTCATCAGTGCCAACGGTAAGCACAAAGGCTACTAGACTTGAGTTATGTGAATTACAGAGACTTTAATTTCATCTGTGTATAAGTGTGCCAATACTTTTTTTGATGTGTAGAGCAACTGATTTTGTTTTGTAAACTATTATTTTTGTTGTGAGAAACCAATTATACTCGAAGAACATTATATTTACTACTGTACATTTCAACAAATATATCAGTGTTTTGACATCACATGTATTTGTGTGGAATGTATATATAATAGTAGGTGTGCCAATACTCTTCGGTGCCAGTGTATACTACTGAGCGTGAGCAGGCTATTCAGGATCAATTCGGTACCATGTTAGAACAAATTTGCATGTTTTATCGCTAGGAATGGTAGCTGAGATATATTTAATGTAGACACCCTACAGTAGGCTGAAAAACAGAATTATCTACCGCTGATCTTTTATGTTTAAATGAGACCTGAACAATAAAGCTTACCTTATTTCCTATCACGTAAAGTACGGTATAAAGTTCCTTATAGAGATGCATAAGATTGAGACTCCTTTGGACACGGTGTAAAATGTAAGAGACTGCAATTTCCTGCTGTAGAAAATATTAACGGAAACAGCGCAATCCACAGAATAAACCGGCAGAAGCAGCCGCAATATGTCCGAGATGCACAGCACAAAACAAATTAATTCGAACATTAAATAACGACAAGCCAAGCACTTCGAAAGTAAACCGGAAATGGTGAATACGGCCCCTCACAAATTTATAAACAGTGCGTCGTTCCTCGACCGTATACATACACATCCGGTATAATTCACTTATCTCCAGCTAACTACTGCACATGGATAGAAGTCAACAGTCATCTGGGACAACCAAGACCAACCATTACACAAAACCACAAGACAGAAAATACATGGCGTGCGTACCAACGACAATCATGAAAGATATAGACTGCTACCTTGTCTTGTCTTCTCACGATAATTTTATGGGCTTCGCTTGAGAGCGGTATACCCAGCCACGTAACCTAGAATTAAAAAAAAAAAAAAAACAAGTATGGAGGAGGCGGACAAATAAAGTCAAACGTGTAAGAAATGTGGGAAATTAAGGAATGAAACAACAAAACGACTACACAGGAAAAACACAAGGACACAAGGGGACTAATCTTCACGCCAAAGCGAACGGTACTTGGCGACTTTCTACCAAACACAAACAGACCGGGTCAACACCGAGGTTAGAGATAAAGGTATCTAAACTACTGGACTGGGTGGGTGGCAGAAAAGAAATGAATAAGGGGACGACGGCTAGATATCGAGTATCTAACTCGCCTATATATTGGGTACCGCGAGAATATGAATGACTAGGATATTGGGTAGATATAAAGCAAGTATCGGAGGGAGTTCGTGTTATTTGGTTACATGACTACTGGCATGCCTGGGAGACCTAGTCTGTGAAGCAACACAAGATTCCAGGTTGTTTAAAAGAGCCACAACTTCCTCCTGCAGAGTAAGGAGCCTTTTTGACCAAGTGGCATCGTGCTCAGCTGCCTTAGCATACGCCCCTAGTTTGTCGGAAATAACTGGAATTAATTTCAAAACCGGGTTCGAAGCCCGGGATGTTTCTGGCTTTGCGGTCTCAGGCGACACAGCCTGCTTGGAAGGAACTGAAATGTTCGTCCCGGATACAGAGACTTTGGGAGATATTGCAGGTGTAGCCGAGGGAGGTATTTTGAGGAGTTCACGATATCCCTGAACATCATAACCTGGAGACCTATCCAGACTCGGGGTGGGTGATGATACAGCCGCCGTAAATTTACGTTTTCTGGGCTGCTGATTTTGTAGAACCGGCGCAGATTTCTGGAGTGGAGGAAAATGTTGTATGGTCAAAAGGGGGTTGAATCTATTGGACACTGGGGTGAAAAAGGATTCTGAGGATAAAGGAGAAACTTCCAAAGCCTGCTTTTTTTTCATATCCTGTTGTCGTTTATGTTCTGGGCATTGTAAAGATCCTACTGAATGCTCCCCGGAACAATTGAGACAAAGTTTGGTAGGAGTTGTACATACTGTAGTTTCATGATCTTGTGCGCAATTGGCACATCGAGGGATTTGAGCCCTACAGTTTTTTCTGGTATGGCCATATCGTTGGCATCGCTTACAGATAGTCGGTTGAAAGATAAATGGGTCGACCTGGGTACGAACCCGATAAATGGAAACGAAAGCAGGTAAAGTCTGGCTACGAAACGTGAGTTTAATGGTGCCAGTTGGAATATAACTGACCCGGCCATCCTGAACGGAGCGTCGGTTCATTCTCTGAGCTCCAGCGATAGGGGCGGTCGATTCAGCAACCTGACAAATTTCCTCTACGGACAAATCTTTATCAACCCCTCGAATAACTCCGATCTTATATAGTGACGCAGAAGGAATAAACGCTTTAAGATTTTTTCCTTTAAGATAGGATTGGTGAGAAAGTTATTAGCTTTTGTGCTTGTCTGAAACTCAATTTGAATCCTATGGCGAGCTCGCCTAGCAATTTGAGTAACACCCTCAAATTTACGGTCATAAAAAAGTTTTTCCAAGGCCATGGGATGTATACTGCCCAATTTCTTACATTCATCAATGGCCTCCACAAATACTAGATAGGGGCCTTTATGTGGATCATCGTATGTCTGCGTTTCAGGTTTAAGAGCATACACATCAACCTTAGGAGAGGAAGCACGGTGACGATCCGATGGGGTTGGGTCATTTAACACAAGTGTATTTTCCATAGAGTACTCACGAATATCAACTTCTACAGACTCCTCCCCAATACTCTGTCACCCACTCGACTCCGCCATAATGTGGGGAGGGAGTTAGAATTTAAGACATATAATACAAAACCTCGTACCG
Organism: Anabrus simplex; assembly: GCF_040414725.1. Lineage (NCBI taxonomy): Eukaryota > Metazoa > Arthropoda > Insecta > Orthoptera > Tettigoniidae > Anabrus > Anabrus simplex. The sequence goes on from NC_090274.1 coordinate 123,563,063, forward strand.
CTCCCAAGGAAGCTGAACAAGACGAACCTACTCGCACACCACACTGAGTAATATACTAGCACGTCCACTCTCCAACGTGCACCACACTGATGACTGCTACCTAGCGATGGGCATTCAGAATGAAAACTATGGAATTATTCGATAGTCGCAAACTACCGTTTCATTCGATTGTTTTCAACAACATTCGATGTTTCATTCGGTTTATATGATACTGAATTCTCCTGCTGTAGTTGCTCCCACTTCGCTCAAAACAATAGCACGCACGGGAACGATAGGAACCAATGCAATAGTATTACGGTGGCGCGAATTTTAAACAGTATCCAATGACGGTCCGTAAATATTATTCCCTGCATTACATGGGCAATCATAGACATTCCCGGTATTTTCTCCTAATAATTTTATAAAATTGTATCTCCATACAACCCAAAAACTGGAGAGCAAAGTGTCAGTATGTTTCTGATAAGTTAATTATTTTTCAACAATACTACAATGCCAGTAATTCATAATGTAAATTTTCTTCCCATCCCAACCAATGAAATTAACCAATTCTCGCGGGTTTACTCTCTGTTTAGCATTGAACAGTACTGTGAATGCAGGTTGTGCCGATATTTTAATTAAACTGTGTGTGGTATTTTATGTATATCGGGTAGTTTATACACTCTAATATGAACATAAAAAAATAGATCAGCAGTTTGGCAACATTTTAGCAAAACTTCAGAATTTTCTGCGAAATGCTTAATTTGCAGAAATGAATTTCAGTGCCGGAACAATACATAAAATTTAAGGGATCACTTAAAACGAAAGCATTTCATTGCTTTTCAGCAATCTGATAATGTTGATAGTATTGATGTATTAAGTATAGATAATACTCCTGGACATCCTAGTGAAAAAAATATCTCAGTGTGACCAACAACCGTCAACTTCCATCTGTGATCATCCCTGAACATTCTGAAGGAATCCTGATCTCAAAACGAGGCTCGCGTCAGCTTACACTCCATAAGAGCTTCAAATTTGGCGAGTTAACTCCTGAAAAAGTGAAAAGACTCGATTCACTGGTGGGTGAAATGGTGACTGAAGATTTACAACCTCTCTGTATTGTTGAAAAAAAGATATTTATTAAATTACTTCATGAAATTGAACCACGTTACACATTGCCCAGCAAACGTCATCTGACCAGAACTGTACGAATCATGCAAGGCAGATATTCAAAGAAATCTGCACTTCACATCATATGTATCGATCACAACAGATATCTGGACCTCTTTAAACACAACATCTTTTCTAACTATCACTGCCCATTATTTCAACAGTGATTACATTTTACTGTCAAAGGTACTTGCAACAATTGAACTTGAGACAAAACACACAGCTGTATACCTTGCAAGTGTCATAAGAAGAGTTCTGGAAGAATGGCATATCATGGACAAAGTTGTAGCTGTTGTCACCGACAGTGGAGCAAACATAAAAGCTGCAGTGAGCAATCTTGGTATTCCTCACCTGAACCTGGTTGTACAGAATGCAGTGACCAACACAAACATTTGGACAACATTCTCAAGGCATGCAGAGCACTGGTAACCCATTTCAAATCCAGTGTTACTGCATCAGACAAACTACGAGGGATTCAAGCAGAAATGGGAGTCGCACAGTATAAACTGAAGAAAGATCTTGTAACGAGGTGGAATTCAATATATTACATGCTGGAGAGGTTGCTGCAAGTGAAAGAATCTCTTTCAGCCGCTTTAACATCTCTACCTACTAGTCCACCATCCCTTACTGCAGAGCAGTGGTCTACCATTGAAGACTGTGTGGCTGTATTAAAGCCAGTAAGCTATTGCTTCGGCGCCCGTCAAACCTATGATATGGTGGAGGTATGTTGATGATGCATTTATGGTCTGAACAGAAGGTCCTGAGAAACTTGATCATTTCTAAACCACCTAAATCAGCAACATCCTTCAATAAAATTCACTATGTAGAAGGAGATGGACGGATGTCTTTCTTTCTTGGATGTTCTAGTAAGAAAGAAAGCGGACGGCTCCTTAGGACATATCGTCTATCGTTAGCCTACCTACACAAATCGCTATTTTCATGCAGATTTTCACCACCATCCAGCACAAAACAATGCATTCTCACGACACTCGCTAAGAGGGCGAGACGAATTCGTGGGCCATCAAATATCCAGGTGGAGATGGACACGCTCAATGTCGCGTTCAGGGGTAATGGTTACAGCGATTTGCAGATGCATAGAGCCCTGCATCTCAGAGAAACGACCAAGCAAAGCTCACAGAGGGAAGAAGTGAACGGAAATGCCTGCTTGCCTTACATTCACAATACCACCGTCCGACTTGTTGACTGAATGGTCAGCGTACTGGCCTTCTGTTCAGAGGGTTCCGGGTTCGATTCCTGGCAGGGTCGGAAATTTTCACCATCATTGGTTAATTTCCCGGGCACAGGGGCTGGGGTTATGTGTTGTCTTCATCATCATTTCATCCTCACCACGACGCACAGGTCGACTACGGGAGTCAAATAAAAAGACCTGCACCTGGCGAGCCGAACCCGTCCTGAGTTATCCCGGCACTAAAAGCCGCGTTGCCAGGGTCCCTCGCAAACGCAATATAAAAACCTTCTTTGGCACCGCCACTAATATTGCTCACAGTCTGAGTAAAACCAAGGACAAATTGTCCCCACTTTTACATCCTCGGGTATACGAAGCTCCCTGTACTTGCGGTAAGGTATACATCAGCCAAACATGCCGATCCACTTGTACCCGTACCAAGGAACATGAACGTAATATTCGTCTCAACCAGCCATACAAATCGGCAATAGCTGCGCACGCTTTATCGTCGGGTCATGATGTCTAGTTGCAAGATGTTGGAGCTCTTACACACATTAGACAGTACAGAACCAGGATTATACGGTAAGCTGTGGAAATACTTAGAAATCCTAACAACTTCAACAGGGACACTGCTATCAATTAAGTAATACCTGGTTGCCAGCCATTAAGAATTTACGTATGTAGTTCCCTTCCTGTCCATTCACTATTATTATTTCGTTTCGGTGTTTTCCCAATTCGTACATTCCTCATCGCCAGATGATTCATTCCAGGCTTGTGTCAATGTCATACACCTGTCAAGGTCATGTTACGTACACCTGTTATGTGAACCACTTAGACTGGTTCTGATGGTTCGGTCAGCTTCCGCTTCGAACGCTAGCGCTGTGCCACGTCCGGGGAGCCATCCGATGGCGAATGAACGTACCATTTCCACTTCTATTATCACGCCTAAATTTCAAAAGTCATTGTTTAAGAAGCCTTTCTCGTGGACAGTCGAGATTTTCTTCTGATGACGCAGAGCACAGTTCTGTGCAAAACGTAAAGAATTTCACTTTATTTTCTTGTTACGGCATAAGCCTATACAGTATCATGTCTACCTGCTACTTGTTTAACGTCGCGTTAACACATGAGTAGCACCAGTAGCGGCGATTGGGGATTAGAACTGGGGGAAAAGTATGCAGGCAACAGAAAGTAGCCGGTTTGAGGGATATAGCGGGCGGGGGAGGGGGTTATACACATCAAAACTGAACAAAAATGCTACGATAAGGTATGTTATTGATGCTCTTTAAACGAATTTCGACAGTTTACTAACTTAAGTGCGGCAATAAGAGGTTTTTGAGATTTTGATTCAATACTATACTTTCACCAAAGATACAATATTACACACGTATTACAATTAAATAGAAGTACGGCGAGACTAAAAAACTAAAAAGTCATTTAGTATTTGACTACACTCTAAGAAACTAACAGACGATATTAAAGAGACTGACGAATGCACGCGGCAAGCAGGTGAATCATACCACAGTGGCCACGACCTTGGCAAAAACTTACCCCTGTTACTCTTCCTCGTAGCATTTGCGAAGTCTCCACTACTTGCTGTGGCGCTATACAAATCGGTTTGCCGCGACGAACGACATTTTGTGCGTATTCTCGATAATAATTTTGCACAAATCGTTTTCTATTCCTATAATTCCTAGTTTCAGCCGGATAAAACGGAATCAAAATGTAGTGTTTGCTCTACAAAGTGGGGGCAACTCCCCCCCTTGCCCCCTTAGTCACCGCCACTGCAGTAACATTAATGTACTGGTCACTCCTCACGGTATCGGACTACTTGCTACTTGTTTAACGTCGCACTAACACATGAGTAGCACTATAATTGTTGGACACTCCTCACGGTATCGGACTACTTGCTACTTGTTTAACATCGCACTAACACATGAGTAGCAATATAATTGTTGGACACTCCTCACGGTATCGGACTACTTGCTACTTGTTTAACATCGCACTAACACATGAGTAGCAATATAATTGTCGGACACTCCTCACGGTATCGGACTACTTGCTACGTGTTTAACATCGCACTAACACATGAGTAGCACTATAATTGTTGGACACTCCTCACGGTATCGGACTACCTGCTACTTGTTTAACATCGCACTAACACATGAGTAGCAATATAATTGTTGGACACTCCTCGCGGTATCGGACTACTTGCTACGTGTTTAACATCGCACTAACACATGAGTAGCACTGTAATTGTTGGACACTCCTCACGGTATCGGACTACCTGCTACTTGTTTAACATCGCACTAACACATGAGTAGCAATATAATTGTTGGACACTTCTCACGGTATCGGACTACTTGCTACTTGTTTAACATCGCACTAACACATGAGTAGCACTGTAATTGTTGGACACTCCTCACGGTATCGGACTACTTGCTACTTGTTTAACATCGCACTAACACATGAGTAGCACTATAATTGTTGGACACTCCTCACGGTATCGGACTACTTGCTACGTGTTTAACATCGCACTAACACATGAGTAGCACTATAATTGTTGGACACTCCTCACGGTATCGGACTACTTGCTACGTGTTTAACATCGCACTAACACATGAGTAGCACTATAATTGTTGGACACTCCTCACGGTATCGGACTACTTGCTACTTGTTTAACGTCGCACTAACACATGAGTAGCACTATAATTGTTGGACACTTCTCACGGTATCGGACTACCTCCTGCTTGTTTAACTTCGCACTAGCACATGGAAGGTTTTCGGCTGCGGAGAGACGGAAAAGGGCTAGGATTGGAAACGGGTGGCCGTGGCTTTAATTAAGGTATAGCCTGGTTAGAAAATGGGAAAACATGGAAACCAACTTTAGGACTGCCGGCGGTCCGATTCGAAAACACTATCTCCCGAATGCAAGCTCATAGCACCCCTTGTGTGTTGGGGTGGTAGAATAACAACCACGGTATCCCCTGCCGGTCGTAACAGCCGACTAAAAGGTGCCCCATGTGATCTTCACTTGGGGGCGTAGTTTGGCTACCACAGGGCCTTTAGCTGAATTCAGGTATTACTTTCACTTACTTGTGCGCAGATAGTCACTTTCATCTATCCTATCTGACCTCCGGTGGTCAACTCTTATTTTTTCCGTCCACGACGGTATTCGGTTTGCGAATACTAAGAGAGTCTTTAATTTTCGTTCCCTTCGTCGCATTTGCCTCTTAAGGGAGATGTAGGCAAAATATGACACGAAAATACACTTTTCAAAGAAATTATTTTATCATAGCACAGAGTCTCGTTAACATATTCCCAATGTTCCGAGGCAAAAAATGTACCTACCTGCCACAAAACAATGAAAATTCACGTACGTGCGTTTCTGCTACGCCCACCTGACAAAGAGTAGTTGCCTGCTTGTAAATTTTATTCTCAATTCTTGCAGGTACGTTCAAGAAGTGTTACTTTTTGTACTATTCTTGTAGGCAAGACTGGAGCAATGATCTAGAAGGCTGTGTGTTTGTCCTTACGTGATTTGTTATTGTTGAACTCTTTCCATGTAAACATCAAGTAAAATATATAAAGACTTTTGCTATCTGTGTATTTGTTAATCAGCTATGGGATGATCCTCTAGGAGTTTTAAGAAAGTTTAGAAGACTCAAATAGGGATTATAACGTCAAGAAAAAAGACGCGTTTCCCAAATGAGGTTAGAAATCCTACTTCACCAATAAAGGGTGACTTTGCAGGAGACAATGTTGGAAATATCGTTCCCCAAGTGAAAACCACACCACCAAATGCCTCCCGTCAGAAACAGAAACTTGGACTGTTTGAAGAGCGTGTGAAATGTGACATAGGCCAAAATAGTGGTTTTAGGTTGGGAACTTCTCTATGCTGCTATAAATATTGCATGTTGTTTTACTCAGTTTGGAAGTCGTAGTATACATCTTATTGATGACGCAAAGCGAATAGGTCTTGCTTGTATTCTCCAAACAGTGTGCGATAAGTGCAAAGGTAGTAAGTCTGTGAAAACTTTAAGGTCTGCTAACTGGCAATATGAAGTAAACGTTCGATTTGTGTACGGAGTGAGACGTATTGGAGTACGGAGAGAGGGTGCAAACTTATTTTTTGGCATTATGGATACGCCACCGCCTCCTGCAAGATTCACTGATCTAAATACTGACATTTGGAAGAGTCTCATGTTGTTTGTGAGAAGAGTACCGTATGATAAACGTGTTGCTGTTGCAGATGCATCAATGGAAACGATGTCTAGATTTCCTAAATACACGAGAGCATCAGAGAAAAAGAAAAACTACTTGAAAAAAGGAGACCCAGGATACGCATGTGGTGAATTTTAGTGAAGAAATTCAAGTGTGATATGTGTCCAACTTTAAATGCATTTCTCTTGGAACGTGAGGTTTTCACAATCCTGCACATTTTTCTCAGAAACTATCAGAGATTATAAAATAAATTTTGTCCAGTTGCACATTCAAGTTCAGTAAAGGTTTTGGTGGAAGGATATTTTCATAAAGGGGCACCCTTGGTACAGCCATGAAAATATCGTTAAAATGGCCCAAAAAGTTATTATATTAAATACCTTGATTTTTAAACTACTTTACTTCATACCCCTTCCACCGGTTTCTTTGTACATACATTGATTAAGACTGCACTGAATTTCAGATATCTATCGCCAGCGGTGTAAGAGAAAAAGGTACCGGTACAAAACATTCTTTCAAAGCTCTTAATTTAATTTATTATAACTATTTTAAATAATAAGTGATGGCACTGAATACATTTGGTAGGATTCCTTATCGTATACTGCCCTCAGCTGCTACGTTTCAGTTTTCTAGGTTTAATAATGGCCATAATATTAAAAACTGCAGCAGTGTAATTTTGCCTTTATCTCCCATTTAAGGCAGACAACTTCAGTTTTCGAGGCGTCGGACACCTTCCGTTATTTCCCTTTGATTAGTGTTGAGAGGTTTACTTCCTCGTAAACCACCACCACCACCTCCAAGCTTACAGATGCGAGACCTTGACAGCAGGGTCAACTCGCTCGGTACTGGGTTTACTAGGTGAAAGGTGACCTAAAAATCGCCCATTACGAACTGTAGCGTAATTTTAAATTTTGAATGCGACTGACACCCACAATAAACACTTCATAAACTTCACAAACAGCTGTAAAATACGGTTTTTACTATGCTTGGTGCACATTTGACAGAAATAGGCCTACATCAAACCAATGTACAAGCACAAGACATAGGGAGTGACATACAGACTTCAGGACCATTATGGAGAAAACAAAGAAAGAACTTGAAGAGCAAACTTTGTGAATCACATACCGACAGCAGATGGGAACAAAAATAAACTCTCAGGGACAAATGATAAACAGGTAGGCTAACAAGAAATAATCATTTATGATAAGTTGGAAAGAGGGAACATTATCTATCGTCATACTACAACTGAAAACATGGCTGCTCTTGATGAAAATACCTCCGTGAGCGATGACGTCAGGCATAGAGCCTCTCTGTGTTGCTCTAGCTCGTTGGCTGTTTACAAATAGAAGATTCTGGGGGTGCTTAATGTATTCACAGACGCTGCACCAGCCGTACCGTCGCTTGCTGGCACAAGTCAAACGTAGAGAAGAAATACCAAAAATACACAAAGTCAAATAAAAATTAATAAAACAACACGATACTCACCGCAAGTGGATGAGATGGGATCACAATTATCCGAAGATAAATTAAAAATATTTAGCACGGTAGAAAATAGTTGAAATATCTCGAAAGGAAAGATATAAATTTTTTCTTGGTAATAAAATTATTTAATTAGTGAAACAAGTGAATTAAAGTACACTTATGGAAAATATGTTCTCTAGGTTAAAAATCAAATAACTAATTAAAATCAATTTATAAATAAAAATCTTAGTAACGACTACATAAGTGAAAGAAGTGAACTGAAGTACATTAATTGGAAGGTTACCCTCAAAGTTAAAATGCAATTAACTAATTAAAATCAAGTAATTAATAAAAGACTTAATGAGGACCGCCTTTAGAAAAATAAGATTTAACAGGACCATTTTAGATTCTTAAAACTAGTAGTAAATCTTCGGTAAAATAAAAGAAATGTATTTTCTACTTTACAGATCACCTCGACGTTATATTTAATTCGAAGATTTCAGCACTTTTCTTTTTCCTTTTTGCTTACACCAGAACCATGTAAATAGCGATCACAGAGGTCAGATCCCAAACTCACGTCTCAGAAAAGTTAAAATAACTTAATACGTATAACCTGTCCCAAGACAGAAAAGTGTGACCAAACAAGTAACATTAAAGAAGGGATCACTATCAAATCTCCACGATGAAGCAAGATCAATACAGGTCAAGTCATCTAGGTCACACCCACTCGAATCAACAAAGTCACTGTCACCAACACTGCAGTTACCACAGAAACGATAACATGCCCATAAAGGCCAGAAATTACCAATCACGAAAGCAGAAATAAGAATGGGGTAGACCCTAAGAAGGAAAGGAGTACAACAAGAAGTTAAATGCATCAAGCAAATGAAATTAAACAAGTAGGAAAAGAATAGCTCCGAATCCAAACCCAAACTGAGATTCCGAATTCCAGGCGAAATCTCACGTGATCTCTATACCTTCAATAAATTAAACCCATTATGTTGCTCAACACCATTAATGTTTAAATAATTTTCAAGTACCGTATTCCCAATTACGCAATTAATAAATATTAATAATAATAATAATAATAATAATAATAATAATAATAATAATAATAATAATAATAATAATAATAATATATTACCAAGGTGTAGGTAGTAACATTTCCAGCATACGATTTACGATCAAAACTCCTTAGAAGGTATCAACTACATTAATCATAATAAACCGTTTTACATTTTAGTTACAGAGAGAACGAAGGCTACAATTTCTTCCTTGAGATCCCAAAGATGCAAACAGTTCAGAGGAGAAAACAAATATCCAGAAGTCGTATTTGACCAGTCCCAGAAGGAAGAATAAAATTGGAATAACGGTGAACTTACATGATGTCTTCAGATTAGTAGCAACGCCTTGGCGTCTCTAACGTAATACCCACCCAGGTGAAATGAATTCAGTAAGAAAAAAATAAAAAGGAGGACACCTTCCAACTAACCAGTAAGTAAATGGTTCTGAGGATATAAAACCCTCGCACAAACGGATTTTATCCCGGGTTCATAATGTAGACTGACGCCAGACACTTATGTGCCCACCAAACACATCTCACTCGCATCATGGCTGATCGTCCTCTCAACTCGGCAGGCTAGCCCACACCAAGCAGAAGCCTCTCCAAGCCTGCCCAAGCTAACTAATTGGTTTGAAAGAAAGCGAGAACCAAGTTAGACTCTGGACCCAACAATATTACTCGTGGCGAGTTAATTAAATACATAAGACATTAATGATAAAACACACCTCCTAGGGCGGAGAGGATAAAAATAAAATTTAGCAACACGAAGTCGCACAGAAGGTAGTATTTGAATACAAGACGGAAATAAATTCCCATGGACATTGATTTCTACAGCGATATTGCCGGTCCCAAAATATAGTGGGAGGGGCCTAAAACACGTCACCAATGTGACAAGGCCTGCCGACGGAATGCTAAAAGGCTTCACAATATATAATTAATTTAGTTTATTTTCGGGGTTGAACCGTCTTGTTGTTGTCTGTACATCACTTACAGTTTGCCGACGTTTCGAACTCATTGCAGTATTCTTTATCAAGGCGACTGGTAGACTGATAACTTCGGATTGAGTAGGGGTATTTCAATCGCCTGGACAAAGAAGACTGCAATGCATTCGAAACGTCGGCAAACTGTAAGTGGTCCACAGACAACAACAACACGGTTCAACCCGGAAAATAAACTAAATAATTCTTCACACCGTGGAGGCTTCACCCCTAATATATAATTAAGATGTATGTATGGTTGTAAAAATGTGTAAAATTTACTTTGCATAGGAATACCCAGGAAGCAGATTTCAGTTAAACAAATGGTATACACTGACTTAGCAAATGTCATGGGATAGTCACCTAAGAGCGTGTGGAACCTCCTCTGGCAATGCGAACTGCAGTAAAACGCCGTGAAGGTGAGTCGACAAATCCCTGGTAGTCCTCTGGATGCAGCTGACACCAAATCGTTTGCAAAGCGGCCGCCAATGCTGGTCTGTTCGTGGGTGCAGGATCCATGGCACGGAGCCTGCGTTCCAGTACATCCCTGATATGCTCGATAGGGTTCATATCGGGGCTCCTGGGTGGCCATGACAGTCGTTGGATCTTCGCTGCATGTTCGTGGAACCATTCCCGGGCGACGTGGGAGCGATGTGGCGGCGCGTTATCATCTTGAAACACCGCAGAACCGTCTGGGGGCTGGAAGGCCAAGAATGGGTGGAGATGGTCTCCGAGCAGCTCAACATACCGCGTACCATTCAAAGTCGCTTTCAGAACAACTAGGGGGCCCATTGCATACCAGGAAAATGCTCCCCAGACCAGAACAGATACACCAGCGCCCTGGACCACACCTTCGAGGCAGGCAAGATCCATCGCTTCATGTGATCTGCGCCATACACGGTGCCACCAATCGGCATGTTGCAGTTGAAATCGTGATTCGTCCGACCATATCACGTTACGCCATTGTTCCAGTGTCCATCCCTACTGACTGGCGACAAATGCGCGTCGTTGTGCCCGATGATGTTGGGTTAACAGTGGCACCCGTGTGCGGCGCCGGCTCCCATACCCCATAGAACCCATGTTCTTACGGATTGTCCACTGGGAGACGTGTTGAATTGAGCCGTGATTTGTTGCACGGTTGCCCGTCTGTCACTATTGACAATCCGTCTCAGATGTCGAGGGTGGCTGGACGGCCGGTCGTTCTTCTGTTGTGAAGAGTGACACCCGCATTAAACCCTGGACACGGTTGAATTCCCGCACCACTTCCGAAATCGCACTTCCCATCCGTCGGGCACCGACCAACATACCCCGTTCGAACGGTGCCAGCTCACGACGAAGTTCCATGTAACACCTGTCACATGCACAGCCACTGCTCACAAGGTCTCCTATACAACTGCTGCTAACACAGGGGGCGTGTGGTGCGCATCAGTGCTCCGCTATCCCATGACATTTGCTCTGTCAGTGTACACCTCACATTTCTTTAACATTACTGATCATAGTCTAACCGTTACATAACACTTCATTTGAGCGATCGCACACTAATGGCAGTTACATTCAACTGTCACGAGGGAAGCTGAAAACCGACAACGCTGAGAAAACATTTAGCTGTTACAAGTTGCTTTCAAGGAGATAATTATCATATATCAGTCACTCAGCTCATGGAATAAACACAGCGGTGAACATGGCATGTCATAAACGATATCATCACTCTGATACACGAAATACTTAACTAATGGTTGCTCACTTAGTGTCATTTGTCAATTCCTGGTGTATAAGTTAGTTTTTCACGTGTATTGGTGTTATTCAAATTACCTGTGGCATTAGTGACGTGATTTCTGTTAATTTCTTTCAATTGTTTCAAGTCCTGAAGTGCAGACATACGGTATTGTTTAACTTTTCTTTGACATTGATCATGCACTTGGAAGACAATCATCTACAAAGCCGCGCTCCTAAGAGATGAGTAATACAAAACCAAACGGCATCAGCTAGTTGGCAAAAACCCTAACTATTGTCCGTTATCGTCGCAATCATCTCTTGCACAATCCATGACGCGCCATTTTATTTCTGCTTTAGCACTCGAATAGCGCTGTGTCAGGATACATTCACATAACGTGCCGCATTTCTAGACCATGAGAATATCAGAAGGAGAATTTTATTACGCTTTCAACAAGAAGGACGATGAATTAGGGCTTGTCAAGGAATGCAAGTAGCGCTAGTACTGTGTCAAGATGTATAAACGAAGTGCCTTGTCCGCTTTGCCGTAAAAACTTCGTAGGCCCCAGGTGTCTTACGAACCATATTAGTAAGTTAGATATTGAAGTACTTTGAGCCACGCCACATCATGAAGGATCATCGACACGGCTTCTCGAGATGTGTACGTATTAACAGTCCGGAACTGAAAAATTTGCCACTATCAAAAATTGGTCCGCTTCTTATTCAGTTAAAAATCTGGTGTCCCTGTTTTGCGCCTTGTGTCTAGACGTGCTCGCTCAACCGTAGCCGAAGTTGTTCGCCGTGTGGTGGATACCAACGATACTAGTACCTGGAATGATCTCATTTTTTCTTTTGCTTCTCTCCGTGTTCCTCAGAAATCAGATGAGGTGAGTTGAACTGAAAATTCGATGTTGGAATGAGGTCCACCATGATGCCATACCCTGTTCTTCTTTACATGATCGGAAGTCTCACTCCTCTCTCAGTTCAGTCAATGTCAAGAGCGTGGAGAACGAACCTTCCGACGGTGACGTTCGGGGAGCAGTTCTGTTGCTTCTTTCTGACTCTACTGTCACTGCGTTTGTATTGGAAGACCTTCGTGAGAATCTACCAAACAACTTAAGTCCAGTCGTTCTTCCGGATCCTCCGAAGACATCAACTTTTGTTCCTGGAGTGACGACCACAGAATATTTTTATGCCATCTCTAATTTTACTTCTGGATCTGCTGATGGAATGGATTGCCTTCGTCCGTTGGCCCTGAAATACCTTATCCAATGTTAATAGCATAATTGTAAGAAGCAACTCATAAGATCTTCTTGAGGTCTACTTGACCTGATTTCTGGCAAAGTCCCTTTCGAGGTTCTTTCACTATTTTTTGGTTCCTCACACACTGCTGTGCTGCTGTCGGTACCGTTTGTGGTCGACAATCCGTACACCTGCTATGGACTTCTTATCTCCCACCAATTTGGAGTGTGAGTTGCCAATGGAACTGAATCTGCAGTCCGTGACGCATATATCTATTACTCGTCTCCTCATGAGTGTCCGAAAGCTTTCGTTAACTTAGACATTCGTAATGCTTTCAACGAGTACCATCGTGATGCTGAGTTGCTTCCTTCCACATATCCGTATGTATATCAGTGCAGCAAACAGACAAGTGACTTTTCCGTGATGAAGAAATTATACTTTCTCAATGTGCAGTTCAACAAGGTGACCCACTCGATCCAGCTCTTTTGCAGTTACTCTTCAGTCGATTGTCAACTCCATTAATACCAAGTTAAACATTTGGTATTTGGATGAAGGTACCATTGTTGATGAACCTGACTTCGTCCTTTTATCTCTAGATAAAATTCGCACACATGCTTCAAACATTGGTCTACTCTTAATTTTTCTATGAGCGAAGTGGGTTTTCTTGGCTTTCATTAGGAAAATGCAGAGATACTGTACGAGAATTTTTATGCTTCCGCCCTGGAATTCGTCTTTTAACAACATGCAACACTTTTCCTGTTACTGCAACGCTATCACCTGGAGCTCTGTGCAGAATATTGGCTGAAAGGACAACGAAACGTAAGTCGTTTATATCACGTCTTTCCATGGCTTCGTCACAATTTAGCCTTCTTCTTGCTCCGCGCTTCGTTCTACATCCCGTGTTTGATGTACTTCCTGCGTTGTTCTCCGTCTTGGCGTGAGAACCCAATAACGGAGGAATTCGATTTGGTGTCAAAAACCGGCCGCGAAACCTTCCTCAAGTGCTCCCTGAGTGGAAATACCTGGTTACCGTCTTTCCTTCCTCTTCGTTCTGAAGGCCTGGGCATTCGTCGTGCTGCGGATATGGCGATTCCGCCATTTTAGCGTCTTTCCACGTTTCTGTTCTTCTTGTCGAGACTCATCTTCTATCTGGTGGATGCCTGTAACCTGGTGCTGCCCTACAAGAGAGCGCATCTTGGTGGTCAAGCTTGGTCGGCGTAATTCCCCCTGATATTGGCAAAAGAAGTATTCAAGCTGCTTGGGATGCTGCTCTTATCAGTCACCCCCCCCCCTCGCTTCTGCAGCAGCCAACTAGTAGTCTTCATGACATTGCCCGTCTCCTCGCTGCTTCTTCTCCTGAATCTGCTGCATTGCTCCAGTCATTACCATCGCCTTCTCTTGGTGTTCATTTTTCCAATGAGAATTTCCGTATCGCTGTGGCTGTATGTTTGGGTGCAGCCGTCTGCGAACCTCACCGGTGCTCAGCTTTTGTGCCTATGTTGATCGACGTGGCCTCCATGGCCTTTCCTGTTTGAAAAGTAAAGGCAGACACATACACCACTCCACTATAAACGATGTCATCTTGCGTGTTCTGATTTCAACAGACGTTCCTCCTATATGTGACCCCACTAGCTGCTGCCGTTCAGAGGGCAAAAGGCCAGACGGAATGACACTTGTGCCATGTGGTATTTTACCTGTGCCGATAAATTCGCCCAGGTCAATCTTCCCCTTTCATCACTGAGTACTGGAGGTGCACCCGCGAATAGGAAATATGCTAAAAGAAGAAAATACAGCGATTTGTTGGACAAATTCTTCTTCGTGCCAGCAGCCATTGACACGAATGCTACCTGGGGTACCAGGGTTTCAATTTTATCGAAGAGATTGTCAATGTAACGCTCATATTTCAGGCGATACGCAATCAACTGCTGATCTCATTAAGCGCAAAATCATAGCTCTAATGCGTGGTAATGTCACATCCATTCTTGAGACATTACCACCTGGTAAAGAGCTGGATGAAGTTTTTCTTCCTTAATCCATGACTTTGTATTTTATGATATTCAGGATATATTAGAATAGTAGTTTAATTGTATTTAAAAACATAAAATACATTCCTTTCAAAAATTCATCTGATTTGACTTTTTTACAACTGAAAGAGTGGTATACTGCACTAATGGTTGTTTAGGATGAGAGATTATCTATAATGAGGTGTATCTCATTCACTACTGAACCATTTTCTTCTACCGAATTTCTTCTCATGAAAATCAACTGTAAAATGCATCCAATTTCCTGGAATGAATATCTAATTATTTGAGAATAGGCATTCCTAGTTTAAATATACCAGTAATGTTTACACTTATTAAAAAATCTTACAGGCATATGACAATATTTTGGAACCGCATCACGACACGAGTCATATTGGTGGAAATTCAGGATGTAGGAAACTTTGAGTCCGTTGACAAGTAGGCCTAAACTCGTATACTTTTCAGGGAAAACAATGCACTGCATTATCATCTCACCATTGGATCTGTCTCTGGAAGTGAATGAATAACATGTACGTAACCTCTTCTATGATAACCTAGGGGTACTGTGCTTGATAGGCACATATTCACCCTTCTCATCACCACATTATCCTCACTTAACTTGTTCAGAGAGGATGATTACATAGTTGAAATTTCCCCTAAAACAAAAATCAACACCGCAAACACATGACTTTCTAATGTAGATTCAAGCTAATTCGCCCACCACTAATGGATATACACTTCAAGATCACTAATACCAAAATACAAGTATATCCCCGTTTCCACCACCTTGTATTGTTATCAGTCCCGTATACAGCATTAGTTGAGGCTTGCAGCAGCATTTATAGGAAAAATATAATCAATAATAACGGTATCTGAGGTAAAATATGGCATACCTTCAAATATATATTTTGTGGTTATACTGTAATACTCATTGTTATATTGAACTGAAATAGATAATATGAATGACAAAACTAATATTAAAAATACACAACATTTTTTGTTTTTCATTTATACCTTGTTAATCTGAAGAAAATATTATCTCTTATGTAGCCTAAATAAGTCGTAAAAAGTACCCTGTAACCTGTGCCCAATTAACCAACCCTATGTCCGCCAATTACTAGTACAAAGTATAGGGATGTGTTTGCTGTCTCGCCCTCTGTCAGCACTTCGGTGTAATTCTTCTTACTTACTATCCTAGTTCACTTCATCACGCGCATATGAGTGCCACAACTTTCAGTCTCCAATCTAAATAATAGTAACAGCCGAGATAATGAGGAAGGTATTCTTGCAGTTTTGTTAGAAAAACAAGGGATTTAAGGTGAGCCAGGCAAAGTTATTCAGACAGTAAAGTGTAGGTCTTCTGAGCTAGAGTTGAAGGGTTCAATCCTTCATTAGTCTGCTGGAGGCCAAACGACCAGTCTCGTTTGTTAGATAATTATTGAAGGTAAAGAAATGAGGGAAGGAATTTTGGCACTCGGTGTATCTCCAAAAACATTAAAAGCACATAAAAGTCCGTAAAACTATTATTATTGCATTGGTGGAATTAAAATATCCAAACACCAAGAAGGAGTTATTCTACATTAACGAACGTTGGTAGACGTGTTTATACATCTGAAAAAGAAGTTGATTCAAATTCCCGGCAAGTCGCATTAGCGTGGCGCTAGTAGCTGCCATATGACTTTGCACGTCAGGTTTGGTTTACAGGCTGTACTCTGCGAGAGCGTTAGTTACCTGTGAGATTGGACAGTGACTATGAGTGGTTCAAGAATGCCTTTACCGCGACGAAGAGGCCAGCATGGACAGCTCACTGCGGTTGAAGCAGGCCGTATACTAGGGCTACGTGCAGGTGGATTTTCCTTCCGCACTATTGCAGAACGACTAGGCATGAATGTCTCCACTGTGCATGCGTGCTGGCAGCATTGGTTACGAGAAGGTACTCTCGCAAGAAGTCCGGTCTCCGGACGTCCCCGTGGCACCACCGAGAGGGAGGACCGCCGTATTTGGCGTATGGCTGTTGTGAAGCGAACTGGCAGCATTGGTCACGAGAAGGTACTCTCGCAAGAAGTCCGGTCTCCGGACGTCCCCGTGGCACCACCGAGAGGGAGGACCGCCGTATTTGGCGTATGGCTGTTGTGAAGCGGACTGCGTCTGCAGCAGCGATTCCAGCACCAGAGCAACGTCCATAACACTTACCCCAAACTAGCAGTCTTCAAAACCAAGCCCGTTTCCTCGCTGCGCATTGGCCGTGTGAAACATTCTGTGGCATGTTCTATCCTAACATCCAAGATGAAAAGTGCGAGTGTTCATTTTATCCATTCTCACGAAACCACTCATGTTCTTTCCTCCTACATCTCACTACATTTCCACAAGTGCTTGTTTGTGGATTTCAACACAGAATCAGCATTTATCATCGGTGCTGCAGGGCAGACTAACATTAATGATTAAAAGGACCACATCGGTTTATCTGAGTATGTAGCAAAGATGCAAGTTTGATTAGACTGAACGTGACAGATATGATGGAGGAGTAAAATAGCCGAGCAGCAGTGCCAAACTGAGTCAGTTGGTTTGAGAGACCTGCCGTCGTGTGCTTGTCCGAAATATGAATGTTTTTAAGCTCCACATTACTTCAAGTATGTCATTTCTCAAAGCCAACACAGTGCACAATAATAGAAAATTATAGAACAAGTATAACGTGGTGCCTATAGGCAGAGAAACAGGATCGAGGGAGACAAGGTGTCCACGTCTTGATAAACAAGCTGAATAACCGATTACGTTTACAGAATGAACTCTCTTGTAGTTTGAAACACACACGCTAAAACCTTCATCACAAAACTTACTGTATTAACGTAGAGGTGCGTGCTGAAATAGGGCCGAAATTAAAATTTTCAACATCAAAAATGTCTGAACGCTAGGGTAAAGAATTTTAAAATGGATATATTTTCTAGATACATCACGACTGGAGGAAAGCTCTTGTGGACAGCGATACAAAGAGGCCTTCTTTTCCGAGCAGCCATTTAGCCAAATATATAAATAACTCAAATTGCAACAATTGCTGCTGGAATGGGAATACTTTAATGACTGATACCAACAGAATCAAAACGAGACTGAAAAATCTAGCACACAAGAAAAAGATCACGCTGGGAATAGCTTTCCAGACAGAACTACTTGCATACTTACTTCTCAGTGTAAAAACTGGCCACACCATAACTGCAAAGTGGCCGTATGAAACTTGCAGTGGCAGATTTTTTTCCTGAAATCCAAGATGAAAAAACGAGTATTCATTTTATCCATTCTCACGAAACCGCTCATGTTCTTTCCTCCGACATCTGACTACATTTCCAGGAGTTGTCAGCTTGAATGTTAAATACGGCACTGAAGCTTAACACAAAATCCTATCTGACGAATTATGAATCCTAAGTTCTGCCGGGTAATCAAATCTCCTCGCACAAGATTGCAGGAATAAAGTTTATATTTATAAGTACAGTAGAGTCGCCAGCTGTTAAGATACGATCTATTGTGTTTGCAGGTTTGGTATCTCAACTCTGGGCTCCGGGGACAACTACAATTTGTCCGTGTAAAACAATTTAGTAATAGGGTTTCGCTTTACTTCACACTAAATACTTTTACGTTTTTCAAATTGCCGGAATTTACTCCCGCAGGATTGTCCCGTTTCCATGTGGAACATGCGCCACAGCGCGAGTGAAAACAGCAAGCACGAGGTCCGGAAACATGGCGCCGGGACAGCCTAGGAGAGAACTGAAATACAAACGTTGAATACGCGAAGAAGTGATCGCGAAGAGAGAGACTTTGCTTTCATCTTTTAGCGCAAAGACGTGTAAATACTTATAAATAATGTTAGAATTAAGTTAAATGTAAAATGTAGAATGTATAAAATAAGACGAAACCAAAGATCGTATACACAGGGTAATGTTATGCAATGTAAAACATCGATAGTTGTTAATAAGGATGGTGGCGACATCTAGGTATCGATAGATGTAAGATAAACTTTCACGTCTAGTGTGTAATTCTGTTATTCCATATCTTGTTTTAAAACGATAGGAGGATATACAAAGCCTGGTCATTGTTCATTGTTGGTGTCGATGTAATGGTAGTGTGAAGTTGATACACAGAAACTAGAAATTGAATGCGAAAAGAAGTGATCAGGTGATATGTACGCAGTAAATGAATGCAAATAGTGTGAAATAACAACGAAATACTTACAGTCGTACAAGGCAAAGCCATTACAAGGGAAGCAACGCGATACATAATAGAAATTGTCGGTATATCGTGAACATTTACATACAAATGGAAGTATATGCATTATTGGTTCAATAGTGATTGTGTGTGTACTGAATAATCTAACGTTAGCCTTTTTCAGGTGTGATCTGCATGGATGTAAAATAACAATGTCAGAAAGATACTCAGGAAATACAAGTACAGAAGAGAATATGGAGAGCTAAACAGTCATAGGCGTGTCCAGCTGAGATGATAGAGTGGTTACGAGGAATGATAACTTAGGCCAAGTGCTTCCCAATACCCTGGCCATCCAAGTCAGTAATTGCCCATTATTATTATTATTATTATTATTATTATTAGGTCCGTTACGACCCCTGAGGATCACGAGTGACTTGTTCGGTACGTCTTCTTTCTTCCCAATACCTCTTCATTCTCTCACTCCTCCTCTTTCTCTCGGCTTCCGTGATCTGAATCTGGATCCTGGTGTCTGTCCATCTGTGACCTTCCACGAGCTATCCTGTACTGTCATCAGTGGATATTTTTCCTTTATGCCAATAGTCTCCCAATATTCTCTGACTTCCTTCATCCACTTACTTCCAGTTAAGCAGGTTGAATTCCATATCTTCTTCGTCAGCCTACTTTCATCCATCCTCATGAGATGTCCAACAAATCCTAACCTTCTCTTTCTTATCACACTTGAGATCGGTTCTATACTCGCATATAGTTCCTGCCTTGATCTGTGTACTCAAATTTCACCTTGCTTTTTGGTGCCCCATATATGTCTCAAGATTCTTCTTTCCTCCTCCAATTGTATGCAAGCTCTCTTGCCTAATGTCAGCGTTTCAGTTGCATATAATGCAGCATTCCTGACGGTCATCATGTAGTGTCGCAGTTTGGCGTTCCTCGAGAGGTTCTTCTTTCCATATGTAGTCATGGCTGCATGTCGTAGTTTCAGCAGCAGTTGAGCTCTGTCTGTGGTACTTTTGTTGCTTTGTACTTTACCCGTGATGTTCTCACCTAGGTACCGGAAGCTGTCGACTCTCTCTACCACTTGGCCTTTTACATTCCAATCGGTCTTCGTATTCAGTACCTTCGTCTTGTTTTAGGCTATTTTCAGACCAACCTTTGCTGCAGTCTCAGCTAGATTTGCTAGTGCCAACTTTGCTTCCTCTTCCTTCTCATGTAACAACACTATATCATCTGCGAAGGCAAGGCAATCTACTATGACATTGTTTTTGATCTTATATCCAATATGTACACCTTCAATTCCCATGGTTCTATTCAACTGTCTCCACTGCTTCACCACTTCATCCAAAACTAGGTAAAATAATATTGGCGACAGCCCATCCCCTTGTCGGACTCCTGTCTTAATTTCAAAGCTGTCTGACAACATACTCGGGTATCTTACTCTAGCAGTTGTATCCTTCAATGTTTCCCCCACCAATCCATGTGTCGTAGAATCCAATCCTCTGGCGCGTAGGATGCTCAGTATTGTGTTCCTGTCTATTGAATCGTAGGCTTTTGCGAAGTCTACAAATGTAACTATTGTGTCTTTTCCTTTCCTGTGTCTGTGTTCTGTGATTCTCTTTAGTCCAAAGATCTGTTTTACGCAGTTTCTCCCTTTCCGGAAACCACCCTGGTATTCTCCTATGGTCGATTCAAGCTGTGCTTCCACTCTGTTCAGCAATAATCTCGAGAGTATCTTGTACCCAATATCTAGCAGTGAGATACCTCTGTACTTATCCAGTATTCTTTTGTCTCCTTTCTTATGTACTGGTATAATTATGGCTTCTTTCCAGTCGCTAGGTATCTTCTTATTTATCCAGATGTCCATTATTATTCTGTACATGCTTTCTTCCATTGCAGGACCACCCCATTTGATCTCCTCGGCGCATATACCATCATTGCCTGCCGCTTTGTTGTTCTTGAGATCCTTAATTGCCTTCACAACTTCTGTTTTGGTGGGTGCTCGTCCTTGGTTGATGTCTCTGCTATACTGTAGAGTAATGCTCCCTGTGGGTGCTTCTGTGTTCAGTAGATCTTTGAAATATCTTGCCATTTCCTCGCATACATCTTTTTCTCCTATTTTCAACTCGCCATCTTGTCCTTTCACAAAAGGTTCTCTCGCCTCATAACCCTTTATCCTGCTCTTCATCTCCTTAGAGAAGGATCGTGATTTGTTTTTCTTAAACGCATGATCAGCTACTTCCAGCCTGTCATTCCACCTTTTCCTGCTGGCATTCCTGATCGCCTTGGCAGCCATATTTCTCGCTGTCGCGAATGTTGACAGGTCCTCTTCCTTCTTGGTAGTCTGCCACCTTACCCACATCTTCCTCCTGTACTCTACCGCCTCTTCACATTCTTCTGTCCACCACTCATGCTTCCTTCTCATGTTATTAGTGGCCAATCGTTTGGATTCTCCTCTAACCTTATCCTTTAAGTTTTCCCATTTACTCTCCACTGTCAGATTCTTCATGTACTGATCTTGGTTTTTGTTCGTCAGTTCTCTGTCGATCTGGTGTGAGTTTGTGTTCGTGTTTCTCCTAGTTGTGTTTGGTATCCATCTACATTTAATTTCAGTAAGATAGTGGTCAGACTCCATCCTGCTGTTTTTCCTGACTTTGGTGTTCATGATCTCTGCATGGTTTTTGTCTCGGATCGCTACGTGGTCTATCTGCCTTTCACCAATTCTATTGCCCGGACTTACCCAGGTTGTCTTTTTACTCGCCTTGGCTTTGTAGTGTGTGGTCATGATTCTCATCTTGTGTCTTTTGCACAAGTTTGCAAGCCTTTCTCCTTTCTTATTTGCTCTCTTGTGTGCAGGGTAATCCCCTACAGGGCCTTTGAATCTCCTTTCAGTGCCTAGCTGTGCATTGAAATCCCCCAGCAAGATCGTGACACCTCTCTTGCTTGCTTCCGTTACTACCTTATCCAGTGTGTTCCAGAAGTTCTCTGTCCCTGCCTTGTCTGTTTTGTTCTTATCATTTGTGGGGGCATGTGCATTGACAAGTGTATAAGTTTTATTGCCAATTTTCATCATCAAGTATGACAGTCTCTCATTCACACCCTTCCAGTCAATGACGCTACTCATTATTTTAATAATAATGTCCTTTTTTGCATTTTATTTTATGAGGCACTTATTTGCATTCTATTTCATTTACTAGTATCCTCAATCTAGATAGTAGTGAATATTCAGTACATGTCCTGAAGTAGTTCGTCAAGACGTAATAGTAATTGCAAAATGAGCGACGTGATATTATGTTATTTGGCCTATAGAAATTCATATACGCGTCTGGCGACACGGTGTTCGAAATGCTATGGTATCATGTGAGCGAACGGCTAGTTATGTCAGTAGGCGACTTCGGCATTGTTCATATTATGTTGTGATATCGTAATTACTGAAACACGAGTTTATGTATGCATATGTAACATGCGTTAGCATCGAATCAGCATATTTATTGTGAAGTTAACACAGGTAACGCAGGTAAATGGATAAGTGATGTAACATAAGAACGGAGACTGCGAACGTTGCAAATTCCAGGGTACGTTGTCCTTCCAATGACGATTGCAGCAGGTTTACTATGATTACGAGAATGGTCATGAAGCAACGGCATATCGAGGTATCAATGAAGATGTTCTGCAGGTAAGTGATACAAATGTAGTGAAGTTACGAGTGATGATACTAATGTGAGTCGACGTGAAATAAATAATAATAATAATAATAATAATAATAATAATAATAATAATAATTGTTGTTGTTGTTTGAGTCATCAGTCCATAGACTGGTTTGATGCAGCTCTCCATGCCACTCTATCCTGCGCTAACCTTTTCATTTCTACGTAACTATTGCATCCTACATCTGCTCTAATCTGCTTGTCATATTCATACCTTGGTCTACCCCTACCGTTCTTACCACCTACACTTCCTTCAAAAACCAACTGAACAAGTCCTGGGTGTCTTAAGATGTGTCCTATCATTCTATCTCTTCTTTTCGTCAAATTTAGCCAAATCGATCTCCTCTCACCAATTCAATTCAGTATCTCTTCATTCGTGATTCGATCTATCCATCTCACCTTCAGCATTCTTCTGTAACACCACATTTCAAAAGCTTCTATTCTCTTTCTTTGTGAGCTAGTTATCGTCCATGTTTCACTTCCATACAATGCCACACTCCACACGAAAGTCTTCAAAAACATCTTTCTAATTCCGATATCAATGTTTGAAGTGAGCAAATTTCTTTTCTTAAGAAAGCTCTTCCTTGCTTGTGCTAGTCTGCATTTTATGTCCTCCTTACTTCTGCCATCGTTAGTTATTTTCCTACCCAAGTAACAATATTCATCTACTTCCTTTAAGGCTTCATTTCCTAATCTAATATTTCCTACATCACCTGCCTTCGTTCGACTGCACTCCATTACTTTTGTTTTGGACTTATTTATTTTCATCTTGTACTCCTTACCCAAGACTTCATCCATACCATTCAGCAACTTCTCGAGATCTTCTGCAGTCTCAGATAAAATAACAATATCATCGGCAAATCTCAAGGTTTTGATTTCCTCTCCTTGGACTGTGATTCCATTTCCAAATTTCTCTTTGATTTCCTTTACTGCCTGTTCTATGTAAACATTGAAAAGGAGAGGGGACAAACTGCAGCCTTGCCTCACTCCTTTCTGGATTGCTGCTTCTTTTTCAAAGCCCTCGATTCTTATCACTGCAGACTGATTTTTATACAGATTGTAGATAATTCTTCGTTCTCGGTATCTGATCCCTATCATCTTCAGAATCATAAATAGCTTGGTCCAATGAACATTATCGAATGCCTTTTTTAGATCTACGAATGCCATGTACGTGGGCTTGTCCTTCTTGATTCGATCCTCTAAGATCAGACGTAAAGTCAGTATTGCTTCACGTGTGCCTACATTTCTTCTGAAGCCAAATTGATCTTCTCCCAACTCAGCTTCAACTTGTTTTTCCATTCTTCTGTAAATAATACGTGTTAAAATTTTGCAGGCATGAGATACTAAACTAATGGTGCGGTAGTTTTCACACCTGTCAGCACCGGCTCTCTTGGGAATAGGTATAACAACATTCATCCGAAAATCGGATGGGACTTCTCCTGTCCCATACATCTTGCACACTAAATGAAATAACCTTGCCATGCTGGTTTCTCCTAAGGCAGTCAGTAATTCAGAGGGAATGTCATCAATTCCAGGTGCCTTGTTCCTATTGAGGTCACTCACAGCTCTGTCAAACTCTGACCTCAAAATTGGGTCTCCCATTTCATCAGCATCAACAGCCTCTTCATGTTCCAGAACCAAATTATTTACATCTTTACCTTGATACAACTGTTGGATATGCTCCTGCCATCTTTCTGCTTTGTCTTCTTTCCCTAGAAGTGGCTTTCCATCTGAGCTCTTAATATTCATACACCTGGATTTCCTTTCTCCAAAGGTTTCCTTGATTTTCCTGTATGCAGCATCTACCTTACCCAGGACCATACAGCCTTCGACATTATTTGAACTTCTCCTTCAGCCATTCTTCCTTAGCTACCTTGCACTTTCTATCCACTTCATTCTTTAATCGCCTGTATTCTTTTCTGCCCTGTTCATTTCTAGCATTCTTGTAGTTTCGTCGTTCATCAATCAGGTCTAGTATCTCCTGAGTTATCCACTGATTCTTAGTTGATCTTTTCTTCCTTCCTAACATTTCTTCAGCAGCCCTACTGACTTCATTCTTCATGACTCTCCACTCTTCCTCTACTGTGTTTCCTTCAGCCTTTTCATTTAGTCCTTGTTCAACATGTTCCTTGAAACAATCCCTCACACTCTTTTCTTTCAACTTGTCTAGATCCCATCTTTTTGCATTCTTTCCTTTCTTCAATTTCTTCAACTTCAGATGGCATTTCATGGCCAACAAGTTATGGTCAGAGTCCACGTCTGCTCCTGGGAAAGTTTTGCAATCCAACACCTGGTTTCTGAATCTCTGCCTAATCATAATGAAGTCTATTTGATACCTTCCGGTGTCTCCAGGTCTCGTCCACGTATACAGCCGTCGTTTGTGGTGTTTGAACCAAGTATTGGCAAGGACTAAATTATGATCAGTGCAGAATTCAACCAGCCGACTTCCTCTTTCGTTCCTTTGTCCCAATCCAAATTCTCCTACTGTATTACCTTCTCTTCCTTGGCCTACCACTGCATTCCAGTCTCCCATCACAATTAGATTATCGTCACCTTTTACATATTGTATTAAATCTTCTATCTCCTCATATATTCTTTCGATTTCTTCATCATCCGCTGAACTAGTAGGCATATAGACCTGTACTATTGTGGTGGGCATTGGTTTGGTGTCTATCTTGACGACAATAATTCTTTCACTATGCTGGTCGTAGTAGCTTACCCGCCGCCCTATTTTCTTATTCATTATTAAACCAACTCCTGCATTTCCCCTGTTTGATTTTGTGTTGATAATTCGGTAGTCGCCTGACCAAAAATCTTGTTCTTCCTGCCAACGTACTTCACTTATACCAACTACATCTAACTTTAGCCTATCCATCTCCCTTTTCAGGTTCTCTAACCTACCACAGCAATTCAAACTTCTAACATTCCACGCTCCGACTCGCAGAATGTCAGTATCCATCTTCGTGATGATCGCCCCCTCTCGTGTAGTCCCCACCCGGAGATCCGAATGGGGGACTAGTTTACCTCCTGAATATTTTACCCGGGAGGAAGCCATCATCAGTATATCATTCATACAGAGAGAGCTGCATGTCCTCGGGAGTTAGTTACGGCTGTAGTTTCCCGTTGCTTTCAGCCGTGTAGCAGTATCAACACAGCTAAGCCATGTTGAGTATTATTACAAGGCCGTATCAGTCAATCATCTATACTGCCGCCCTTGCAACTACCGAAAGGCTGCTACCCCCCTTTCGATGAACCATTCGTTAGTCTGGTCTCTCAACAGATACCCATCCGATATGGTTGCACCTGCGGCTTGGCTATCTGCATCATTGGGACACGCAAGCCTCCCCACCGCGGCAAAGTCACATGGTTCGCAGAGGAGGATAATAATATTAATATATAATATAATAATAATAATAATAATAATAATAATAATAATAATAATAATAATAATAATAATAATAATAATAATATTGTGAGTGCCAAGTGTATTAAGTGCCTGCGATGGTGATAGTTATTGTGTTGATAAATAATATAGTGTGGGGTGATAACGTGATATGCTATTGATGCGTGGGTGAGCTCACGTGAGGTTTAGTGATTGAAATAGTGAAAAGTGCTATGCCATGAGAATTATACAATAAGTTGAGATGTGATAGTGAAAATTCATCCTACTTTCGTTACGTAGAACGTGCTATTTAACTGTGTCATGTTACTGTGAAGTTAAATAAAGTAAATGGAGGTGTGATGTTCATGTACAAGCTAATGCTGAGATTGTAATACCCAGGTGTAAGTGAATGTTATGGTTTTAATACTCATACATGAGTGAATGCTAAGATTGTAATGTCCATATGTAAGTGTAGGCTAAGATGGTGATGCTGATGATTATTAATTACGATGCGATGTCGGCCACGGTTGTTCAATCGATTATCACGACACTTCGGATGCCATATTCGGAATTTACGTTCAGTTATCAGGATTTTCAGTTGGTATGATGACGATACGCTTGCGGCGTGTAGAAAGCCTGCCACGCACATAACTACGAGGACACATGCCATAATATCGGTTAGGTTAGGTGTTTTACTTCATGGACATAGTAGTTTAAGTAGTGGAGATATCATGTGATGTTTTGTTGACATTTGTGTGTACATATTACTCGTTCTTTTATGTGTTGTTTCTGGTTATTTATTTTATGCAGTAGCATTAAGTTAATACGATCCTCGATGGTATGTGCGAGGATGGGCGTGTAGCTGTTGTTGCGTCAAGACGAGACTCATCAGGACAGCATAAGTGATGATTATTGATTTTAGTTAGGATAGGTATCACATAAAAAAGGGCATTGTTATTAGCTGGACTTGACGCAAGTAAAATTGAACTCCTAATGTAAACCTGGTATCAAAGCAAAACAAAAAAAGGGGAACCAAAAAATGGAAATAAAAAGAAAGAATATGATCATATAGATGATACATTCAAACTGTACAGGTTAAAAACGAGATCTCGAATTAATTATTCATTTCAAGATTTAGGTATATTAATGAAAAAATGTAAACATGTGTTCGTAATTTCGAATAGCTCTTGAAAAATGACGATTAATTAATTCAAGATCACTGCATTATGTCGGAATAGGTCTAAATTAATTGAATTACGTCAACCGTCTTTGTGTCATTATCAATGATTCCAAATGTCTAAATTTAGGATCACGCTTCGGTTTCGTCTTAGGTAGGATTTCTTTAATTAATACATAGTATCCCATCCAGAATATCTCCATCCTTCCATTATACAATAGATGTAAGCAACCGTACTTGTACATTTAATGGAAACCTCAAGGTCATATTAAAGTATGTGTAACCCTAACACAAAACAAAGTCATGGTCGTTGCATGCATGTCACAAATTATAAAAGTAGATAATACAGACTGAACAGCGACGAACTCAAAACCTCAACACAGAGATTCAGAAACCAGGCCGCCCGATAGGATTCCGAATCCGATTTTCCTACCACAGACGCGACACGTATTCATATGGACACATTAGCTAGCTGAGCCGCACACAAAGACCTGCGACTCTCTGAAATAGCCCCACAAGAAGAACCTGTTAAGACCTTGAGTGTAGAGTACTCCCAGTGCTACTCCATGGGGCATAGTGTATTTTCGTGCCAGTAAATCTACGAGGCTGAACGTAACTGAACTCCTTCAAATACCACCGGTCTGCTCCAGGATCTAAACTACCAAGTAGAGTCAGAAGGCGAGCAACTTAACAGTCTGAGCCATTAAGCCTGGCAAAATATTAAACAGTGTTGAAAGGAAAATACAAACGTTTATTCATAATCTCATTGCATTCTTAGCTGTTATAGTGGGATGGAGTGGTCTGTTTTGTTGTTACCTGATATATTTGAATTAAAACTCTTATTAACTCGCAGTGGTGGATTGATAAGCAACAACAACCCAAAGCTACCCCAAACTAAATAGTAAAGCTTAATACATAAATGCTTGATAACATTTCCCTTATGCGAGCAAATCAGACAAAATTCTTAATTAAATATAAAACAGCCTATAAATAATATCATATCCAACGTTGAGTCAAAACAGTACGTTCTCTCTCATTTGAAGGTTCCTCATGTGGCAACACATACGTTGACTGAAAATCCATAACACCACTGTAAAATATCGAATGTTCAATTACTCGTCCTCAGTTAATCATCACTTGACAGCATGCCCGAACATTCCAGGTAAACTGAGACTTGGGGGTTCTATAATGGCTGTAGTGAACTCGGGAGTGCCCTCCAAAAGACTTGAAAGTAGGAGAAACATCTCGATAAAGTACACGTATAACTTATTCTTGCGGTCCCCGTACACATGGCCCTCTATTTCATAGCTGTGTCACTGTAATCGTCTCCATCATGGTTAGGAATTACGATTTATAACTACGTACGTACGTAATTTATCAGAGGAAATATGACGTGTTAACAACAAAACAAGATTCATACTGCGATTACTTTCATGAAAGGGAAAGATCCAATACCGTAATTTACGAGTTTGTCTCTTAATTGACCTCATTGCACAACACTTAAAAAATTGTCATCTTCGGTGTCGTGTTATTTTTTCACTACTTTCTCAATTATGTTAATTAAAACTCCAGATTTTTCCAGGCACGATATAGGTTATGGATGATTTCCATAATCGATGTTTGTCATACAAATTTTCTGGACCCTTGGGTCGTACCCTTGTAAAGACAACTGAATATTCAGAAGTTAATGAATAGATTTGCGTGATTTTACTGTAATGTTCTGCGTAATGCAAGTCAGCTTTAACTCAAATGCCTCATATAGTAATTACAGGCTGTGCAGAATGGGGAATACGCTACATTTTAATATTTTCGTTTCATCTTTCATGTCATCTTTAAATTTGGCCATCGTATTTCTTCATTCTGTTAGGAGCTAGGAAATTGCAGAGAACCACTAACGGGATATATAGGCTTAAATGCTCAAATGGTGCCATTTCATACATTGGGCGAACAGGACAAGATAGCAAGAACATATTCATGCTAAATACATAGGAAGTACTCGGAATGAGTCTTCATATGACTGAATATAAACACAATTTTACATCAATAGAAAGGGACTTGACCACTCTATGAACGTTAAACAAACGTAAGTTAATAAATATTTTTGAAAATATCTACATTGAGACTGATGGGAAACAAAACCCCAGCCAGAATATTAACGAAATAACAAAGAATATCAATATATTGTCAGAAGAGGCTACCAAATTAGACTCACCTAGAAAAGCCATCAAAACGGATCCCGAAAAACATCCAACATACCTCCCCTCAATTAGCACCACCCTACACAAGATTCCTCCTACTTTTCCTTCTGTTTGCCCTAGCCTATCACAAACCCACTCCTAAGTTAGCTCCACCCTATACAACATTTCCCCTGCTTCCCCCACTACCCCTGCTTCTTCTTCTGCTTCTCCTCGCCCTCTGAAGGTCAGTGTCCAGGTGTGTTCTCCAACACGTCTTAAAGGCTGCCTTTTTCTCCTTGATTCCTTTTTGGACTTAATCATCCCACCACCAGGTCTGTTTATCAATGTTTTTACTCCCGGCGTTTGTTTTTCCCAGAGTTACTGTTGCTGCCTGATGTATCTGTTTTGCAGCATTTTCCAGCACGTCCTCAACTGACTGGTCAGGTTTCCCTAAGAAGTTGGTTAAAGCTGTCTTCATTCTTGTGGACATTCATTTTCCACCACTTGATACGTTCAGGTCTAGTTTTAGGTGCCTTAGGACGTTCGACACTTCTTCGAATATCCAGAACAAGCAAGCGCTGTTGTGGGGCAATGCTGTTATATGGAATCACTTTTGTATCCATTACCATCATCAGGACTTTTGTCGATCAATCCAGTAATCGATCTGAGTAGCATGACCTCCACTGATATATGTAGCTAGATGTGTTATCCCTTTCTTGAAATATTTGTTGCTCACAACTAGGTCATGAGCCTCTGCACAATCGGGTATAAGACATCCCTCATCGTATCGCGTGCCAAGACCATATTATCCTCCATGACATCGCCCATATCCATCCCGTTGAGATCAGACATGTCCATTTAAGTCTCCCCCACAGGAAAATGAACTCATCTGGAGGAATTTTTCCAAGATCGGCGTCAAGACTTATAGAACTCATTCTTCTCACTCCCCGTGCATCTAGTTTGAGGTGCATAGTAAGATATGATATGGGCAGTTATTGATGTTAAATCAATCTTGACAGACATGAACCTATGAGACGCTCTGACGACACTTGTGATGTTGTTGCGGTAGCAAAGGACAAGCACTATTGCCACACCATTAGATGTTGTGCTTGTGCCATGATAGATCAGTTTGTAGTCATCTCCAATCCCTTTCGACTTGGAACCTCTCCACATGGTCTCCTGCATGCAGGTAATACCAACATGCCTGTTCTTCAAAATTTCTGCTAGCTCACAACGTCCGCCTGTCAACGTTCCAATATTTCGTGTAGCAAATCTTACTCTTGTAGGACTAACTTCTTTAACCTACCCCGTCCGTGGGAAGGTAACCCTTGCACATTTCTCACGTCACACGGACACCAGTGGCGCACGTCGCTTAGGGGAAACGCCCCAGCATGTTCCGAATTTCGAGAAGACATAGCCATAGATGGGACGAAGTATACCTCAAACAGCTGGTCGCTTAGCCTGTCGTTGAGGGCATTTGATACCTACTGCCAGGTAATATTTAGGCCGCCCCTAATACGGAGAACAAACGCCATTCGCGGCCGATCCGCTGTACTACAGACGCTGCTGGTTTGCACGATTTAAAGATGGTTTACATAGATATAGCGGAGACGGAAGTAAATAAGGCAGATTTTGTGGTCCTAGGAACACCGGATACGTAGTGAAGAGTTCGTATATGAATCGTGCTTTCTGTGGCAAGTGCTTAAAACCGTACAAGATGGCTGATAGTGAAAGAACTTATAAACGTATATATAATAAATTGCCTTTCTACCTAGTGTTATCTACGGAGCCATTCTAGCAATTCCAAAATGGCTGCCAGTTAGGGCGTAAGACTTTCAAAATATAACGCTAATAAGAGCAAATAAATATAGTAAGATTACTAGACAACACCAACACTACGTCAGAACAACAAAATAAGCCAAAAACACTCGACAGAAACCACAACAGGGACACAATTCTTCCATTGAGA
Organism: Anabrus simplex; assembly: GCF_040414725.1. Classification (NCBI taxonomy): domain Eukaryota; kingdom Metazoa; phylum Arthropoda; class Insecta; order Orthoptera; family Tettigoniidae; genus Anabrus; species Anabrus simplex. The sequence goes on from NC_090274.1 coordinate 123,594,705, forward strand.
TAGATATATTATGCAGCATAACTTCAATGCAACACCATTATTAATTTTATCTTACAAACGGCGCCCAGCAGGAGGCACTGAAGTATTTCATTTGATAATTTGTTTTCAGTTATGCAGATGTATGACAGTGTGTGTGTGTGTGTGTGTGTGTGTGTGTGTGTGTGTGTGTGTGTGTGTAAGATACCGTAGATCCAGTTTACACTCTTCAAGAAACTTTTTACCACATTCATTACGGCAATGTGGGAGCTATCCATTAATAGAAAAAATGTATTAGATATGGCTGAAATAATACCACACGGAACACAATGATGCAGACGAGTCTAATAACCGATGATTTTCTTCAAGCAAGTAAAATATTTATAAGCAAGGCAACTCAGATTTTTTTACCAAAACTGTTACACACATAGTTATCAAAAAAGTGGGATAGCTGCAATTTTCCTTATGTTTCCGAAGACAGGAATGGTAATAAAATTAATAATCACTATATTTATAAAACGTCGACGCACCCCTGTGAGAGCCAGCGTCGGTTGTTAAGGGACTTTCCTTTCAGAAATATTCTTCGCAGATTAGTTACCAGAATGCGGACTGTCACTAGTATGCATAAGCAGGTGACGCCGAAGATTCCACTTCTGAGAGAACTTCTTATCACATTGATTACAGGAAAATGGATGCTCGCCAGTATGCGAAAACAGATGATTCCGAAGACTGCGCTTGTGAGCGAACTTGGAGCAACAGTGATCACAGGAAAATGGACGTTCACTAATATGTCTAACCAGGTGTTCCCGAAGACTCGACTTTCGAGCAAACATATACCCACATTCATCACAAGAATACGGCCGCTCACCAGTATGTATAAGAAGGTGATTACGAAGATTTGACCTGTAAGAAAATTTCTTACCACATTCATTACAAGCAAATGCCCGCTCACTAGTATGCGTACGCATGTGATTACGTAGATCCGACTTGTAGGAAAATTTCTTAAAACATTCGACGCAGGAATGGTGACGCTCACCAGTATGGGCAGCAAATGTGTCTCCGAAGACTCCATGAATGGGCGTAGTTCTTTCCACATTCCTCACATGAGTTCCGTCGCACATAATTATGTGTAACCAGGTGACGCCGAAGATTCCCAATATTACAGAATGTCTTACCACATTGATCACAAGGAAGAGAACGCTCTCCAGTATGTTTCATCATGTGTTGCCGAAGCTGCGTCTTCTGTGAAAACTTCATACCGCATTGTATACAAGAATATGGACGTTCACCAGTATGCGTAAGCAGGTGACGCCGAAGAATCATAAAACTACTGAATATCTTACCACATTGATTACAGGGAACAGAACGCTTCCCAGTATGTTTCAACAGGTGTTGCCGAAGCTGCGTCTTCTGTGAAGACTTCTTACCGCATTGTATACCGGAATGTGGACGCTCCTCAGCATGTGTAATCAGGTGTCGCCGAAGATGCGATTTCTGTGAAATCTGTAAACAAGAATCATTACAACGGAATGCCCTTTCGGTAACGGAATGGACTGGCCTTTGATCAGAGCCAGAGAACATGCGTAGGTGGCATTCATTGCGAGTAGGCAAAATGCACATTACCTCACTTTGATCTTTCAATATCTTGCACCTACTGTTACTTGTAACCAATGGACCTGCAGTCAATAATTCAACGTTCCCAAATCTAGAAAAGAGAAAACCAAAAGTTATTACATTTTACGATTATGATAACAAAATCAAATACAGTATCCAGGAGCAAACGCAATATATGTATCCACTGCTATTTGCTTTATATCACACCTATACAGATATGTCTTAAGGCGACGATGGGATAGGAAAAGCCTAGGAATGGGAAGGGAACGGCTGTGGCCTTAATAAAGGTAGACATTTTTTCAGTCTAAGTTAGTCCATACAAACTAGATATGGCAACATGGCAATGGCTGAGTAGTGGGTGTGTGATGATAGTGCTCCCCAATATTTTGTGGTCTTGGTTGTGCCTAGCTTGAATGATGAAGTGAAACTGTGTGCCGCTGGATTACTAAGGTATGAAGAACGGATGTACGTATTAGATTGGTATTAGATCTTAATTACTGATGTATTACCGGTCGTGTTTAAGTCATTTGATGAAGAATCTGCGTATCTAAACACTGAGGTGAAGTGCTACCAACTTGAACTTCTTTCCAGAGAGTAGGGAGGTGCAGTTACCCTGACCCTACACAAACGATTTCTATACCGACCGTGATACAATTCTTCACCACCGTGAGCTATTGTGTAGCATGTCAGAAGGCTGTTTCTAGGCAAGATATAAATTCTAAGGTTCAGAGTAGTAACTGTCAAGGTTAGTTCCATTGCAAATCTCATCTTATCTTACTATATATGAAAATGAATGTATGTGTGTGTGTAAATGACGCATTTCCTCCTAAACCAATGGAGCAATTTCAACCAAACTTTGTACACTTACGACTTACTATCTGGAGACGAATACTGTGGGGGTAAGCCATCCGTACCTCCCTTCGGGATGTGGGTCAGGGGAGACAAGGAATAAAAATAATCGGAAAGCTCTCGAATCCACAGTTTTTGGGGTCACTGAGATGAATAGTGAAATTCCGATTTTCAGTTCCCTTTCGGATGGGGGGGCGAGGGGGTAGCGATAAATGAAATTAAATGAAATAGTGTCGAATTCATACTTTTCGGGGTCGCCGAGGTGAATTGTACACTCCGAATGTTTAGTATCAGGAGTGGGGCAGCCCACGAACCGTTAGGGGCGGGGGCGGCGATGGGGTGAGATATTAAAATCATTGAAAGTAGTGTCGAATCCATACTCTTCGGGCTCGCTGAAATCAATAGTGACACTCCGGATATTATGTCCACGTTCAGCCCCTTCCGGGTGGGGCGATTGGGATGTAATATATCAAAATATTATAAAATAGTTTCGAATCCATAGTTTTTGAGGTCGCTGAGATGAATGGTGACACTCCGGATTTTTATCATCAGGAGACAAACCACGTGGGGGTAATACACCAACAGGAACCCTCAGGGGCAGGGGGGCGCGTACTTTTCGGGGTCGCTGAGATGAATAGTGACACTCTGGATTTTTTAAGTCTATCTTCAGCCCCGTTTGGCAGAGGGGTGAGAAAGGGAGAAAAAACAAACTGCCAAGATGACCGAGATAATGGACGTGTGTATTTTCCAGTATGACTTTCAAGTATGACTTTCTACCTGGAAAACATACTGTGGGAGTAAGTCGCCCCTAGAACCACTAGGGAAGCGGGTGAAATATAACCCATATTAATGAAGGGAAGTCAGTTTTGCGCGATCTATATATACTGTATTATACATATTAGGGCACAAAAATGAAAACAGACGCGAATTGATGAGACCATTCTAGGCATCTTAGAAACTTAAAACTTGGTACCAGACAAGCTGATGACTTCAGGATCCCTAGAAAAATCCAAAATTCTCAAAATTTTCCGAGGGGGACACGCTGGGAGTTTCAAATCTGCATGAGAACACAGTCGGTGGTATTTATCCGGAACGATAAACTATAGGTTTCGTGGGCTTAATAGTTTCCTGAAAGTCATAACATTTAACCCCTCCCCATATCAAGATGGCAGCACAATCTCCCAGACGAGTTAGAAAATTGACATTAGGCAAAATTATAGCTTTTATCCTGTAACTGACGGAAAGTTCACGAGATGTTTCAACATTTCATTTTTTACTCCCGGAAAATATAGAAATATGGAGGCAATTCTAATGACGGTGCAGACATTCGTTTCGAGGTATTTCGTGGTTAAACGGTGAGTCGTATAAGAAAACGGATGGGACAATCTCAGTTCAATTTGGAGTGATCTACAACTTTCGTCCTATGACATTTTGTCGTATCACTATCCCTTACACGTTAAATTTGGCTCGATTTCTGGATTTAGCTAAATTTTGCACTTTGTACACGTATAATTGATGGTTTGATTCACTTATAGGAAAGGTGGGATCATCAAATTCTACTTGAATAATAGCCCACCCAGTAGCCATATGTGAGCCAAATTCTATGTTTTAATCTCTCGCGTAAGTACCTGAAAAGTAATTCACTGTGTGAAAACCTTACACAAATTTCACCCAATTCAACGTTTCTAAAATAATCTCACCGTTAAATAGATAAGATACGAGGAAATATCATAGGGCCAGCCATTTACATCGCCAAATGAGGCCAGAGGCGTCTTTTCGTACAGTCCGTTTTACGATATGATGCACCGTTTAGCAGCAGTTATTCTGTAAAAGAAGGTAAACATGCATATACATCCGTATGTCGACCTACATTTATTCACTGAAGTCGAATTGTAGTGATCTAGAAGGGGTGTGTCTGACATAGTAATTAATACTTTACAAATCAATAGTGACTGTAAGCGGGAGTGCGTCTGCTGTAGTAATCAGTACTCCCCAAATCAACTTTAACAGGCAGTAGGAATGGGGTCCTCCTTCAATGCCTGTGAACCATTGAAATGAATAATTCCCTTCTCTATTTGACTAGCACAAGGCAAGGGAGGGAGCATTTTTTCAAAACGCTTTTACCTGATTCTCTTTTTCATTAGGTACACGTGCCCCCTTGCAAGGGTGCCCCTATTATTAACAAATTTACCCATCAAAATGTGACTTATGTTATGCATAGTGAACTGCGGTAGACAAGTGGACCTGTCGTTTTCATGACAACTCCGCAACTGGCACTTTACCGTGGAAACAACGGCTGCGGACTACCCTATGCTTTTTCTCGGATAACGGAAGAGACATGCAATTTAAAAATTCTTTTTCACTTCGTGTACAGCAATTTACTTTCATATCAGTATACAAAGTAAAATACCGTAGCGAAGCACGGATATATTTGCTACTGTGTTAATATAGGAGACGTTGAATTAAATTTCTTAAAATCTCAAAATCAAGTTTGGAGGTGTACTCGTTGTGAAAAGGAAAGACAAAATAGTGTACATGGCTAGGAACTAGCAACAACACCAAAAATTTAGGACATCTGTCAACACTTACTTAAGGTGAAGGAACAAATTGCAGAGGTTAAGAAATCGAGTGTAGAGTTGGAGCGAATGTTAGGCAAAAGTTTGGAGGTAGCTCACGTAAAGTTGGATGAGAATGCGACAGTTATTAAAAACAGTCGGAAGTAATAAATCAATGCAAGGAGAAAATTGAGAAATTGAGAGCTGAATATTTAATGTTAAGAAGCAATTAAAAGACACACAAATTCAGTTAGATGAATTCGATCAGTACGGTCGTTGTAACACTGTTGAAATGTTATGCATTCTGAATGAGATAATGAGGATGTTTATGAAATTGTTAAGCACGTAGAGTTCAAGAATGAATCCACTGATGCATGTCATACGTTGAAGAGGCAATTGCATCAAGCTTCAGGTGCCATTGTAGTGAATTTTGCACACCGCAGTGTTAAAAATGACTCATTTAAAACCGCAAGATGCTTTTCTATGGCTAGATCATGGAGGTAACATTAAATTCCAAAACGAGAGGGTGATCGGCAGGTGTTTAATCTAAAAACCCTTCACGATGTGAATGGATTAAATGAAAATGTGTAGCTGTTGTATTTTCAGAAAAAATAATTTTAATGTAAATACTATTTACTACCAGAATGCAAGAGGGTTAAACAGTAAGATTTTGGAGTTTTATGTTATCAATAGTGAATCAGAATACGATATCTTGTTGATTACAGAAACATGGCTGCAATCTCATGTTGCTAACAGCGAACTGTTTAGTAGGGATTTTAATGTGTAAAGGATGGATCGTAGAGGTACAGAGAAAGGAGGAGGGGCATTAATAGCTGTTAAAGGTTCTATAGTATCAAGGCAAATAGTGCTAGATTTTGGCGATACTGAAGCAGTTTGTGTAAAATTTATATTTAATGGTCACAGCTACGTAATAAAGTCAGTGTATATTCCACCTGCAACCAAATTGGCAACATATTTGGACTTCTATGGATTGTTTGCAGTTAATAAGGACCTTTTAAATTTAGATCTTATTTTACCTGGTGACTTTAATTTGCCACTAATTACTGGTGAGCAAAGTAATCTTGTAAATTTTGGACCTGCACATACATCCTTAGCTGAATTTATGTCCTTCTATCAGTTGCACTTGGTCAATAATATTCTTAATGCAAATGGAAATACACTTGATCTTATAATTACCAATGTTAACACATTAACAGTATATAGAGATGAGTACCCCTTAGTTACGGAGGATAGTTCTCATCCTGCAATTGTGGTCACACTACTATTAAACAGAGAGCATAGCCATGTGTCACAACAACCTAAACAATCTAAGCAGTTATTTGACTTTAGAGGGGCTAAATCCTTTCAACTGTATAAAATATTTGAGCAAATGGATTGGTCTATGATTGTAGAAATTACAAACGCTAACCATGCTGTTGAGTATTTTTATGCTCAGATACACTCCGTATTTTGTGCAACGGTGCCGATGAAGAATGTTCACACAAAGAAAAAATATCCTCCATGGTTTTCTAAAGACATAATAAATAACCTGAAACTGCAGGAAATCCATATAAAGCAAGGGAAATGTTCGGAGTATACTAGGGTAATACACTGACTGACAGTGACAATGCAACACCAAGGAGGAGTGGTTCGAAAGGGATGAAAGTTGGGGAAAAACAGAGACGGCACGGACGAATAATTGATGTTTATTTCAAACCGATATGCAGGTTACACAATACGCACGGTATCGACTCAGTAGGATGTAGGACCACCGCGGGCGACGATGCACGCAGAAACACGAGGTACAAAGTCAATAAGAGTGTGGATGGTGTCCTGAGGTATGGTTCTCCATTCTCTGTCAACCATTTGCCACAGTTGGTCGTCCGTACGAGGCTGGGGCAGAGTTTGCAAACGGCGTCCAATGAGATCCCACACGTGTTCGATTGGTGAGAGATCCGGAGAGTACGCTGGCCACGGAAGCATCTGTACACCTCGTAGAGCCTGTTGGGAGATGCGAGCAGTGTGTGGGCGGGCATTATCCTGCTGAAACAGAGCATTGGGCAGCCCTGAAGGTACGGGAGTGCCACCGGCCGCAGCACATGCTGCACGTAGCGGTGAGTATTTAACGTGCCTTGAATACGCACTAGAGGTGACGTGGAATCATACGCAATAGCGCCCCAAACCATGATGCCGCGTTGTCTAGCGGTAGGGCACTCCACAGTTACTGCCGGATTTGACCTTTCTCCACGCCGACGCCACACTCGTCTGCGGTGACTATCACTGACAGAACAGAAGCGTGACTCATCGGAGAACACGACGTTCCGCCATTCCCTCATCCAAGTCGCTCTAGCTCGGCACCATGCCAGGCGTGCACGTCTATGCTGTGGAGTCAGTGGTAGTCTTCTGAGCGGACGCCGGGAGTGCAGGCCTCCTTCAACCAATCGACGGAAAATTGTTCTGGTCGATATTGGAACAGCCAGGGTGTCTTGCACATGCTGAAGAATGGCGGTTGACGTGGCGTGCGGGGCTGCCACCGCTTGTTGGCGGATGCGCCGATCCTCGCGTGCTGACGTCACTCGGGCTGCGCCTGGACCCCTCGCACGTGCCACATTTCCCTGCGCCAACCATCTTCGCCACAGGCGCTGCACCGTGGACACATCCCTATGGGTATCGGCTGCGATTTGACGAAGCGACCAACCTGCCCTTCTCAGCCCGATCACCATACCCCTCGTAAAGTCGTCTATCTGCTGGAAATGCCTCCGTTGACGGCGGCCTGGCATTCTTAGCTATACACGTGTCCTGTGGCACACGACAACAAGTTCTACAATGACTGTCGGCTGAGAAATCACGGTACGAAGTGGGCCATTCGCCAACGCCGTGTCCCATTTATCGTTCGCTACGTGCGCAGCACAGCGGCGCATTTCACATCATGAACATACCTCAGTGACGTCAGTCTACCCTGCAATTGGCATAAACCTCTGACCAATCCTTCTTGGTGTTGCATTTGCTCTGTCAGTCAGTGTATTTAGCCAGATAAGGAGAGTAACGAAATATATGATCAATAAAGCATATTATATTTCTAGACTAGAAGGGAAGGTCAAAAATGATGTCAATCTCTTCTGGAGCTATACGAAATGCAAAAGAAATACCAAAGAAAGTCTGCAACAGGGCAAAATTTTAACAAGATCTTACTTCGTAATAACAAAAGTATAGCCGATGGCTTTGCAACCTTTTTTGAATCGCTATATTCGAAACCTCCACCAATCTAAAATATTCCTGACACATCTGTTTTATACGTTAATTATCCGTTATCTTTAGAATGCGTGGATGCAAAGGAATATATGTTAGCTATTAAAAAATTAAAACCTAAAAGGTCATGTGGTGTTGATGGAATACCGCTGTACCTACTGAAAGCATGTTCGCATGTGTTGGATTTCCCCTTACAAGCCTTATATAACATTGTGATAAAAACACAAACATTTCCAAAACTACGGAAGATAGCGTGTCCTGTTTTTAAATGTGGGGACAGTAAAAATATTGAACACAATTGCTCTGTTTTTATTTTATTTGCACCAGCTAAATATTTGAGCAAATAATGTACACGCACATATTTAATAATGTGAGGGTCGGTATACACATTAATCAGCATGGTTTTATGCCAGGTAGATACTCTATGACTAATCTATTAAAATATATAGAATACGTGTATGCCGTTTTGAATAATCAAGGACAGCTCGACGTAATATACACAGATTTTTCTAAAGCTTTCGACAAATTAGATCAGTACATTACCTAGCCCACACTGGAAACAATGTTTGAGAAAGGGGCCACTAAATTGAGAAGAAATTGAGAATGCTCATATTCTAAAAAATTTTAATTCAACGGCATTTTCCCATCACTTATCACATGCTTCATCTGGCACATTGTCTCCTCTCAAACTAGGTTTCTCAAGTTTTTCACTCCCCTTTTAACCATACATGGTGTTGGCATTTCTAACAATATAAACACAGTCAGCCTGAATTTTCAACACAGTGTATTCATTCTGTTCTTTGGATTGTTATCAAACAAAAAATTTTAGACTAAGAGGTCCACAACCTGAACACAAGCACTTATTGTTCGTTTCCGGCTGCATCATTTGTTTTCTTCTGAGGCTAGCACACTTTTTGGACTCAGTTATATTTTGTTCACTGACATTCTCTCAGCGAGTTATTTATTGCACCTCCTAAATGTAAATATTGTACGGTATATTTTTATTGTTTTACTTCTGCCATGTCCCTTTTGCCCTTCATTTGTTCCTTCATTATGTTTCAGCACATTTCTCTCTCTCTCTCTCTCTCTCTCTCTCTCGCATTCTCCTCAACCTGATGGTTGGTGGGTAGCATGACATTTTTTGCTTTTATTATATAATTACTTTAACCCCCTGCTCTTATTTCTCTGAAGATGACTCAAATATGCTGAAACATTTTTGAATTTTATTGCTTCACCTAATAATGGAATTATGTTTTTGTATTGAATTAGGAGGATACATTCAATTTTTCTCCTTTGTAAATAAGATCATGGCATTTTAAGAAAATTGTCATATTTTGGTCTGACCCATCCTTGGTTAAAAATGCTTCCACCTCAGTGCAAGAAAACAATATTTGCTATCATCAACCTGAGTCTTATGCCTACAATGTTACTTCTGATGTACCACAAGGGTCTAATCTTGGTCCTTTAACCTTTATTTTATATATTAACGATTTTCCCAAGAGAATTACATTTTCTCAAGGTATATTATATGCTGATGATGTGAAACTTTAGAAAGAGATTAAAAGTGTTGATGATATGTTGAAACTACAATGCGATTTAGATTATTTAAACGCATGGAGCATTGAAAACTGTTTGTGACTTAATATAAATAAATACATTGAATAATAAATATAAAATTAATAACGAATTCAAAGTTGTTCACTCTATTAATGACTAAGGGGTAATTGATACATGAAATTTATTTTTGACAGAGTATATTAATACCCTGGTTAATGATTCCTATAAGAAATTGGGTGTTTTAATTAGAAATTCAAGAGGTTTCACTAACACATATGCACTCACCTACTTGTTCAATAGTATTGTCTGATTAAAACTTCAGTATTCATCTATAACTTGCTCTCCATGTTATAAATATTATCAAAATCAAGTTGAAAGAGTGCAAAAATGCATTTTAAGATATCTTTATTTAAAAATATAAGACAGCCTCTTTTAGAAATTAAGTTCCTTGTGAATTTTTGTTGAATGAATTTAAATATGTATCGCTAGCCAGTAGGAATGTAATAACTCAACAAATTTATCTCTATAAGATTATTAATGCATTAATTGAAGATAATACTTTGCTTCATCTCTAAGGCTAGAAAAGGATATTTAAGATTTTGGCAATTGTTCATAACTCGAGTCTCCAAAACTGTACTTTTGAGAACTTTCCATTTATCAATATGTGTGAAACATACAATAACTTAATTAATAAATATCATATAGATCTTGACTATGTGTATGAATATGACAGATATGTAAATATATTAAAAGAATTCTACACATCAAAGTGATTCGTTTATATGTACATTATTTACATGATTTGGTTGAAATTTATTTTTGAAATGTAGTAATAGACTTCTGTATATGAGATACTGCTTCATCCATTTCATCACCTCATTTACATAGTATTTCCATAATTTCCTCTTTTTGGTATTTCTGTGTGATTTGTATCAAATAATTTGTAAAAGCAACCTATGATTGGAGTGTGTCTCTGCTGGTGCCACATTTAATAAATAAATAAATAAACATAATGCTACTAAGTTTTAATGTTCACTTCTGACTATCATTCCTAGGCCATGCAGTACTTCGAAACTCAAGAAGCTAGTGCTCTGCCAACTAAGCTACTCAGCCTAAGTTAGTCTACAATGTTTCAACATCACCTCTGTCCAGTGATCCTTAGATCAGCCCTTTGGGCTGATGACAGTGGAGCGATCACCTCCTAAGATACTGGCCTTCGGTTAAGAGGGTTCTGGGTTCGATTCCTGGCTGAGTTGGGGATTTTAACCTTCATTGGTTAATTCAATAGCTCGGGGCTGGGTGTTTGCGCTGTCCCCAACATTCCTGTAACTCACACACACACATAACACCATCCTCCACCACAATAACACGCAGTTACCTACACATAGCACATGCCGCCCACCCTCATCGGAGGGTCTGCCTTACAAGGGCTGCACTCGGCTAGAAATAGCCACACAAAATTAAAATTAAACCCCCCGAAGTTAGTCCACGAAGACGTAAAATGCTGCAATGTTTCAACACCTCTGTCCAGTGATCCTTAAATCAGCCCTTTAGGCTGATGACAGTGGAGCACTCACCTCCTAAGTTAGTCTACACTGAGTTGACAGCTATCCTTCAACACACTTTTTAAATTCTGAAGCCAATGCTTTAATCTCTAAGTGATGTAAACATTACGGTATGCAATTAGAAGTCTCTGAAGCTCAAATGTATAAGCTCAAAAAGTTAAAATCAACAAGTGAGTGATTCTGTGGTCGCTCAGCTCTGAGATCGACCTCCATTACATCCATATAGGCAATTCAAGTGTGTTAGGCCTTACACCACATCCCTCGTCCCATATAAACAATGTATACTCATTATCTTATACAGAACTAAATGTTCAACTCTGATTCCCTCAAGTTGCCTTCGATTATGCCCCGATTAGTATTAAACGTTACACCATCACCCAAGACCCATAAGCAAAATGTGTAGCCACCATCTTCTTCCTAGTCCAGCACCAAGTCCCAAAGATCCCCTATATTAGTAAATCATATGCGTTAGGCTTACACAATGTCCCTAATCTCATTAGTACAATGTGTAGCCGAAATTTTGTCCCAAGGTCAGCTCCGAGGGAGCTAATGCTTCTGCACATTACACAAAAGATAACTGGAGGTATGTTGTCAAGGTCGGAAGCAGTATTTTGAAGGCTGTTAATTACCTAGATCTCTGTGAAGTAAAGGATGGAGGAGAGTGGTAATGGCTTAGCTGTGTTTGGGTACATCTTTGTACTTTTCCTCGCTCATCATTGCCCCCTTTAAATTACTCACTGAATGTTGAGGCAATGGCCTCGAGGAGGGCAACTATTGTCATTAGAGTAGAATGCACTTTGTGCTGATTTGCCATATTAAGGTATAAACAAATGTCTCCGCTGTTGTTATTTACTTTGTTTATGTAGGTTTTGTGTGCTCTGTGTGTGAGTTTCTTGGTGGTTTTCCTCAGACATATATAATTGTCCCACATAAGATTGCTTGTATCCTGTTTCCATTTCCTATGAAGCATATTCCTTTGCATATCATTTTGACTACTTCTTTTGTGATCTATGGATTGTTCTTCTTGGTAACGATGGGTAGCTGGCTTCTTAAAGTTGTCACGGAATTCAGATGCATATTGTAGTGTACCTAGACACTTGTCAAGTTATCTTTTGATCAAAATTAAATTTTATAATTATTTCAACTCATGGAAATTGATCTAGGAGTGTCTTATGCTGCGAGCTAATAGTTACGCTGTCCGCCACTGTAGCGCCGGCATTCAGTAGGCATGCTGTGGAGACTGTACTGCCACCTAGGAGCAACCACGGAACTAGACTCACTTTTACTCCTTGCACGCACGACAATAGGCGATAGTTGTTGTTTTGAAAGTGAAGACACGACGGAGCTGCTTCTGCGATTACTGTTGGATTTTAACTGGTTTTAAGAGAAGAAAGAAGAAAAGATGTGGGTTATAATTGACCCTGGGTGATCACGTCGCCAAGGGGTGATGTCCTTATCGCCGTTCTATTTCTTTTTATTTTTTCTCTCTATGACTTTAGTACAATCTGTAAGTAAGCATCCACTTTTGTTACCAGGAAATCTAACGATGTGAGAAGGGAATCAGATAAATCCAGGTTAAATTCGTCTGGCTCAATGAAGTACTTAAAAGGATAATATTCTACTGTCCAAATCATCTTCGTGCACGAGAAAAGTATTCTGTCGTTACCAATAATTGACTGTAATCTACTTTTTTGAATTGTAAATTATTTATTAATTATTTGGGGCTTTGTGTAACTGTTTGTAATGTTATTGAAGGTGTTAATTCCTTATAATCTGAAAATCCACATCAGGGAAGTGATTAAGAGTTGGAAATTGTTTCTTGTCACCATTCAGCTGTGTATTTTTTTCCTTTCTGGGTGGGTAGCCATTTTGTGGGCCTTCGTCATGTGACCCCATCGCCATGACAGCAGTGTTTACATGTGTGTGGGCACTGCCCGTGTTATTTTGACATTTGCCGTCTCTGTCCTTTGTTATGTGCAGACAGCTGACGGGCGGTATGAGAGAAATTGTTGAATTCCGCTCTTGGGATGAGATGTGATCCTGTAATGCGTCTCTATTTCTCCCAATGCTTGGCTGTTGTGAATTACTAATATTTAATTGTCGATAATTTTGGTCGTTGGCAACTTGTTCTAACTGTGGATCACTTAAATATTTAATCTGTTTTCTCCTTCCCTAAGTTCGTTTGTGTTGAATCTATTTATCATGGATTTCACATGTTACCGCTCCCGTTCTGCAGTTGAAGTGGTTTCTAAGGAACATTTTTCACTCTGAAATATACTATTGTGTGAAAACCAGCTTTGGAAAAAGTGATCAATTAAGAACCCCTTTCTTAGATTCATTTCTTTCGGTTGTTACCTATTTCTAGTTTACCCTCACAGAAGATTTATTGAAAGTACTGCTTTGTGAGCTCAGATTATTTCTCCTTTTTTTCCATGTTTTTTAATTTTAAAGAACCTGAAGGTCGTATAGTTAATTTAATTCCTTTTAATTTTACTTCATTGAATTTGAGCTTTATCTTTAATTACAATTTATTAATTTAATTTCTTTTAAATTTTCCTCTCTGGATTTCAGCTTAATCTTTAATTACCATTTATTAATTTTATTCCTTTTTTTTGCCCGACTGAATTTGAAATTTAGTTACTATTATCTAACCTTCTCTCAATAAAGTTTGGTGTAACTTGAAAATGAATTATGATTTTAGTCAGTAAGCATTATTTCCCTTTCTATCCATTTGACCTCTGTTTAGCCTAGCTGTTTCCACGTTTTGCCACGATCTTCTTTTGGGCAAATTAGTAGTGATTTATTTAATTTGTTTCCCTGATCGTGCAACTACTGTTGTGAAATACCTACCTTGTAAGTTCGCGACAAAGTTTACGATAGCAGTTCCAGCTAGCTTTTTGTACTAATAGACTACTCTAATATATTTCTTTACTCATGGTTTTTTGTATTTTGTAGTAGCTGTAACAGCTACGTGCCCGAAGGAGCAGGGATTTACTGCTGTTTCCACTACTGAGGATGGAGGGTTTGTAAGGACAAGAGTTTTCATTATACAGGTTGGTTCAGTAATCAGTTGTTCAAGGAACGCGTTGCAGTATTCTAAACGAAAGTTGCTACTAATGGACTGATGGAATGAGGCAGGAGGTGAGGGCGATCACGCTGCTAGAACATTTCCAAAATAAAATCACCAGCTTTATAGATACTTTTGAATCAATGCTGTAAACATTTTACATGGCTTAGAGAAAGTAGTAATTCCTCATTGATGTCACCAGTAGAGTTGGAGCTCGGTACACGGAACCCAAGGGAACTTGCTTCCAGATCATATGATTTCCACCAAAACAAATTCTGCATTTCTTTCTAGGAGCTTAAAGCGCATATGGTTGAATTCGTGTTTCATGGCCATAAGTGATCCTCCCCTGAGGTTTCCTAAATACTATGTGTGACTGAGGTACCACTATGTCATAGATTGACAAATTCAGCCAGGATTCACTACTGCACAAAATTGGTGGGTCTAAAGCAGCGAGAGTGGTAGAATGGCCTGTTTACACTTAACATATTTCAGGCTGTAAAACACACTAACTGGCCTGTTATCTGCAGTCCAATATTCTGAGTTGCTAACATCATTATTTACACTGCGTGATGTCATGTTCAAAATTTATTCTGAGATTGAGAACTACATTTGCAACATGGCCATGTCTGTATCCCTGAGTTAAATTTCTACAGTGGTGATGTATTAATCATTGCACATGTTCTCTGGACTGGTCAGTAAAAAATGTACATCTCATAAATAGTTGATTGGCATGATGCTTAGAATTACAAACATTCTACAGGCATTTGAATGAGACTTCTGAGTTTGGTCCTCAGTTCAATTCCACATCTCCACTAAGAGCAATTGAACACATCACAAGGTGGGGAAATGATACGGGCGGTTTGGCAAATTTGCTCCCTCCGGCAACCCTCCAGACCCCCAGATGACTGATACCCATTCCTACGGTGGACTGTAGACCGTCATGTCTACAATATGCCCAAGAATTAAGATACTACTGATAAGCACTTATTAATTTCTAAATCTGCGTACAATTCTCTGTTTGTCAAGGAGTATTTTAATACTAATTTTGCAGGTGTCATTACACTTTATACCATTAAAAACACGACACAAGCTCAGAGAACTTGTATCACTTCCGAGCTGTTTGCCACCATCTTGAACTATCTTCTGGTTATTTTGTTGTGATGAGCTGCAGATTTACCTATTTAAGAATAGCATTCTTGCAAAACTAAACATCTGAATCCTCCACTTCCATCCAACACAACCGGACAAGAGGCAGTGTTGTCAACATTCCTATCACAGAATATACTTTCTACATGCCTGAACACTCAGCATGCCAAGGCCAACCTCTCGCTCTGAATCAACCCCACTTTTGCTTTTATTTACTCTCTTAATTTAACCGTAGCAGGATGCATTTCTCAAATAGGATGCCTACCGGTTATTCATGACCTTATTTTAGCTTTAATGATTTGATAGTTCTTGGAATATTGTGATGAGTAAGTGAGTGAGTGAGTGAGTGAGTGAGTGAGTGAGTGGTGTTTTGCATTTCTACCATACATTACCACTGACTGTGCAGAAATCAGCTACTACTTACACAGTCAGATGTAAGAACAAAGGTTGTGAAAGAGCAACAGGAGGCCAAGTTATAAGTTGGAGAGCAATAAAGACTTGACCTTTAGATACTTACATATCTCATAGAGCAGTGTTTAGATTAGGTGACAGAAGTGAAGAAGGAAAAGCAAAATACAGATGATGGAATATAACACACCAGCCACTGTGGTTCATTGCTGGATTTTCAGCCAATGGATCCCAAGGTCAAATTTTCAAAGGTCAGAATAAATTCTGAGTAAGGAAAGCAAATTGAGTACATCAGAACATGGTCATCTAACTGCCAATAATCAGGCCTTCAAATATAAGAAAAATTCCAGGCAGGTTTTTGATGTTTTTCTTCCACCTGTAACAACATTAAAAAATATGTACCTAATAACACCAAGATAAAAATCTACTATGCCATCATACGAGCCATTATATTTAATGGCTTTGAATTTTAACAAGCCACTGAAGGCAACTGTAATTATATTGATATCACAGAAAGAAGGTATTTACGAAGTGCCACTAATGAAAGAAATAGGGATTTGGAAATAAGAATCATAAAGATGTAAAGAGGTATCAAAGGGGACAGAATGAAGTGCCTAATACACAGCAGGTTGACTCTTAGGACTGGTGATGTTGCAAGAATGGCCAGCTGCTAAGTCATGGTCAACCAGACACCCCAGAAACATCTATTACAATATGGAGAAAAGAACTAGGATGATAATAATCATCGTACTGGCTCAGATACCGACTGGTGACAACTAGGCGGCCTGCTGATCACCAGATACTACAGGCTGACTTATTTTAATTTTGTGGAATCTTCAAATGAGCCATGATCAAACCAACAAATTTGGACCATGAGTGAAGTAGAGGAGACAGAATACGAGAATGAACTGGATGGACATGTGCTCGCCTTTAACCCAAGATATTCGGATATCAAGGGCTTCACTTCACCTCTTGTATGCAGAGGGAGCTATTGAACATATAAATAGCAAATTCCATATTGTTGAGGGTTAGATGTGTGAAATTTAAATAAGCTAAGCAGTACTTACTTGTCTTCTTCTTTGAAACAAGCGACCAACTGACCTTCTGTGTGTTCATCAACAGTTATTTCATTCTTAATATTGCTGGTAGGCTGTAAGGAATAAATATGCAAAACAAAGTAAGAAATGTAGAGTAAACAGATAACTAGAATAAAAGTTTATAAATAGACATGAGAGCTGATAAAATAAACTGCATAGTTTCTCAATAAAAATATCAATTTATTCTCCCAATGTAAAAAAGAAACAAGCAAACAAGTGTCAAGTCAAAACTATATGAAGAACATGAACAAGAAAAGGAACTCATAATAAGATAAACAGGACAGCAATGGAAGGGAGAGCAAAAGAAGGAGAGAAAATTGAAGGACAATAATCTCTGCAATTTTTTCTCCTCTTCCTACAACTTTCTGTCATCATGTTCATCCTATTATGTGTTCTTAAATGACTGGTCACATGTTTGTTTCTTGTGTTCCCACAGCTGACTCTGAAAGTCATATAGACATACATTGGATTTTAACCTGAGAAAGGTCTACCTCTTGCCTACCACGTTCAAGTTCGTACAACAAATAGTCAGTTGTTGGACTTTTCATTGACTCTAGACAATCTGAAGGCTTTATTAATATAGACTTACAACATTTACATTCAGATTTTAAAGGAAAATGCTGGCCGTGTTTTCTATGGATATGAAGTACATCACATTCCCAGAAGCCACAGAACTGGTTCTCGGACAAGTCAGAGATTATTGTCAGACTCTGACGGCTAGTTGCTGGTCCAGTCAGGCTGTATGACAACAATGAAGTTGTTAACTGATAGAGAGGTTAGAGTGCTTAGTCTAAAAAGCCAAGAATAATGGCCAAGTCAATCTGTTTTGCTCACCATACACCGACTTTTAAACTGCAGGCCATCAGGCTGATCAGGGGTCATTTGACATTGTAGGCCCTAATGTTCATCAGAGCTCTAGAGCCACAGGTTTTGATTTGGTCTAAAAAGGACTGTCTTCAGAGAGTTTCAAGCCACCTAGTATATTTTCTAAAAATGACCAGAACAGCCTAACCATTTTTAAAAATTATCATTCAACTGAAGTAGTCTACACTTGACTTTGTATGAAATGTTAGATTAATATTATCTCTCGGGTTCTTTGAAAGAGAGAAACCTTACACTTTAATTCCTCACAAGTGAACCTTCCACTGTTCTAACAAAAGTGAAAGGATTCAATTAAGTTAAATGTCACTGAATGTTTTATCAACAGAATTCATCAACTGAAACCTTATTAATGACAGTTGAAGGAACATACCTAATGTCATATATTTTGAAATTAACAAGCAGCAAAAGAGAAGAAATTCCCATTTTTCTGTGTAGCAAATGTTGCAAAAAACAAAAATCAATGATTCGAAGCACATGGGTTACACTTGCCTGGAAAATTTCAAGGCTCAATTCTTCTCAGATGAGTCTCTTTAGGAACGGCTGCATCTATGGATATGCCACGAAGCACATGTAAAATCATATTAACTTAATGTACAATTTTATACCGGAAAGGCAAACCCATTTGTTCACAACAACAAAGCTTTAAACAACAATCTATATTAACTTCATGAGAAGAAACATGCTGGAAACAGGCGATTCTCCAGATATATCAATAAAATATCTTCAATGAAATGGTTATATGAAGATTAAGTAGGCCACAGGTGGATGAAAACAGAAATGATCCTCAATTAGCTGTAGAAAATGAAGGCAAAATGAAGTACGGGAGATAAGATGGTTGGAACTTTAAGAGTGACAACACTGCTGATGAGACACCATGCAATGGAATCTAATAATGTCACTGACAGCACACATTAGTTTAATACCTACCTTACCTCACATCACATGCATGGAAACTGGCATAATGAACACAGCCTAGGGTTAGCTGGCAAGAAGCTTGCAGTAAAACTGCATAGCCTTACGGGATAGGGGCACAGTGGGTAAAAGTCTTTAACAAGGGACAACAATAAGCGGCAGATGTGTGTTAGCCAGGTCATCCTAGTGTCAGTGAATGAGAAGTGCATGTTCTTGCCATGTTAATGGACACTGGACGATGTCATATGATATGTGTGCTGGCCCAAGACACCGGGTTAGCGAATACGATTGTGCTACATATTAGAAGGCACTCTGGGCATGAGGAAAATTTCATCAAAATGGGTTCATCATGATTCAAGGGAAATGCAGAAATTTTACAATACAATGCTGCTCGTAATCATTTGGAGTATTGTAAGTACAAAGAAGAGGCATTCTTATGCAATATCATTATGTTGGATGAGACATGGGCTAAATTGTATGAGCCACAAGCTGAAATGCTCACCGAAATAATGCCATCATTACGGGAAACCACAAGGATTGAGAGTTCGTGAGAACCCCAGCCATACAAAAGTTATTGTTATAATCATGTATGACTGTGATGGATTTATCCTAATGCACTATGTTCCTCTATAGCATACCATCAATGTGTATTACCCAACATTCTCCACGAAAACGCACGGCTGCATACAGTGCAAATGTGGCTGATTTGTTTGGTCGATGGGGCTGGGAATTGCTGTACCATATACTATAGTCCACAGATTTAGGCCGTTGTGACCTGGAATTCATTCACAAGATGAAGGAACCACTTCAGGGCCTTCGCTCCAGAACTGTTTCAGAGATTGGTCATGCAGTAAACTGCTCCATTCTAAGTATCAACATGACAGGTGCTGCAACAGATATACTATGATGTCCACAACATTGGTAACAAGATGTTTACAATGCTACTCTAAAGGACAGTAAATCATGGTATAACATTCATATCTTTTGTATGAGTGGTAATTGAATATTTGCTACTATTTAAGTTCCAACCCAATAAGTTTCTTTTCACAACTTGCTTCATGGTGCTCCGGCACAGATAGGTCTTATGGCAATGGGATTGGGAAAGGGATAGGAGTTGGAAGGAAGCAGCCTTGGCATTAACTCATTGGCGCCGACTTACGGAACCGTTCCTTACGCCACCAATTTGAACTGAACACTGACATACGGAACTGTTCCGTACCAACCTAAAATAGTTTTGAGTTTTAGTTACTAGCAAATGATAAGTCTTGTGCTGCATGCAGATTACTCCTTGAAGTTCAGTGAAACTTCTACACTAGTATCTAAATGTTAAGCATAACAATTAACGAGCCCATACCGCCTGATAGGAATGTCAGACGGATTGCTGAACAAACGGAAGCTGAATCACAAACCATATGTCACACAACTTGTCCAAAAAAACTGTTTCAAAAGATTCTAATAGTTAAGGTACACCACTGCCAACAACTAACAACACTCGGCAATGTCCTCCACAACAAAATATGCTGTTAATAGGATGTATGGTTACCCCTAACGGCTACACATGCTTCACAGCGATGTGGCATGCTCTGTAATAGATGGTGCAAGAGCTGCTGTGGAAGTCAATCCCCTTCTTCTGAATGGGCAATGCGAAGGTCTTGAAGGGTCCTTGGTGGAGGCTGACAGGATGCATTTGCTCCCCAATACATCCTAGGCATATTCTATATGTTTCAGATCTGCAAACATCGCTGGCCAGTCCATGCGATGAATGCCTTCCCCATCCACAATTTCATCCACCAGAGCAGCACGGTGGGGTCCGGCATAATCGTCCATTAATTGCAAGTGTGGACCAACCACACGTCTGAAGAGTTGAACATGTGGCCTCGGTACCTCATCCCTGTCTCTCCAAGAGCTAACAGTGTTCCACAATTTCATCCACCAGAGCAGCACGGTGGGGTCCGGCATAATCGTCCATTAATTGCAAGTGTGGACCAACCACACGTCTGAAGAGTTGAACATGTGGCCTCTGTACCTCATCCCTGTCTCTCCAAGAGCTAACAGTGTTCCACAATTTCATCCACCAGAGCAGCACGGTGGGGTCCGGCATAATCGTCCATTAATTGCAAGTGTGGACCAACCACACGTCTGAAGAGTTGAACATGTACCTCATCCCTCTCTCTCCAAGAGCTAACAGTGTTCCCCGGACTACCCATGAAGATGTGCAGGTCCATACGGCCCTTCAACCATGATGCCGCCCCACACGATACCACCACCACCATACTGGTCCTGTTCCACGATGTTCCGATGGTTGTATCGGCTACCTCGTGCTCTCCAGATTAATGTGCGATTAATGGTTCTGCAAACTGAATGGGATTCATCTGTGAAGAGCATATGCCTCCATCCATTAATTGGCCAGTTTCGATGTTGATGGTTCCACAGTAAACGGGCCCGTCTCTGTGCTGGAGTGAGTGGGACGCACATCGCTGGACGTCGAGCAAATGGCCAAGATGTTCTGAGCCTCTGGTACAGAGTTTGCCAGGAAACAGCGCCCCTGAGACAGCTGAATGCTCCACAGACAATTTTCTTGCTGATGCATTGCGATTTCGTCGGGTGGTTAAGGCCAAATATCGGATCTGCTGTGGGGTGGCTACCCTTGGTCGACCTCGTAGTGGCCTATGAATAATATCTCCTGTGTCTCGAAATTGTCTCCAAAGCCTGGAAATGAAACTTCGTGGCACATTCAAAGATACGGCGACTTTGGTCTGTGTTGGGCCTGCCTCAAGGCGGCCGAATATTCTACCCTGCAAAACAGGGTCCAAATGGCGTTGTTGTGCCATCATGTTGTCACGATCACCATGAGGCTACACTCTGCACACTATAACAGGGCAAATACAGCTGAGGGAACATGGGATGCAGGCACTTGCTGTGTTTAGCTTGCGAGCAAATTTGCATCATTCAAACAGTGATAAATGGATTACTTAAATATTTTTGAACAAGCATGGTGTTGTATGGAAGAAAGACATGGAGGATAACTAGCTCAGGAAAAAAGAGGGTAGAAGCTCCTGAAATATAGTGTTAAAGATGAATACTGAAGGTGAGCTGGATAGATCAAATCACGAACGAAGAGATACGGAATCAAATTGCTGAGATCAATTTGGCTAAATTTGACAAGAAGAGATAGAATGATAAACATATCTTAAGACACCCTGGATTTGTTCAGTTGGTTTTTGAGAAAATTATAGTCAGTAAGAACAGTAGAGGTAGAACAAGATATGAATATGACAAGCAGATCAGAGCAGATGTAGGATGTAGTAGTTATCTAGAGATGAAAAAGACACCACAGGATAGGGGCACATGAATAGCTGCATTACATCAGTCTTTGGACTGATGACTTTCAAACAATAACATGTGAGAAATTGTGTCCTGGTTAACAGAGACTGCAATTTGTTTCCAAGAGGACATGCTGAGAGCCCGGTTATATTCATTAATTAAGATGAACAAGCCAGTCCAGTGCAGTTATAAAATAGACTGTATTTAAGCCAAACAAGGTCATACTGTATTACAGCTTTCTCCATATCACCCAGAATTGAATCTCATTATGCTGATATGGGCAAGTGTCAAGAATGGTATTTCTGAACAAAAGATGATGTTCAGAATAGAAGCATTTCTATTATTTATGGTGAACAAATTGCTTCTATTACAAGTGAGGACTGGAAGTAAAATTTGTGAGAATGTAAATAAATTTGAAGATCAGTAATTTCAACAGAAGTTTTATTTGACCATGGTAAACATAAATGTGGGAAGTGAAATCGAAAGAAATAGTGACATTGATGGAAGCAATACTGAAACCGCAGGAGAAAGTGGTAATAAAACGACAGACACTGCCAGCGGAATTTAAATAGGCATGGGTAGAGAATATGATGAAACAGTGGGAGGGGCATTCTCTAAGAGATTTAGTATGCCTAGATACAGTGACAGTCAATGATCCATAGTCTTCTATCAAGTGATTAACATACTGAGTTATGTGTAATGTGCAGTTATGTGTATAATTATTGGAAGGATTTATGAAAGGCTTCTTAACAGGAATACTATAATTCACAATGAGATTGTATGTTTCATAAAGCATGCATTGTATAAGATCCTCACTTATACTCTCCTATGTATGCTCGAACCTAGTCCTTGTCACCTTCCACTACAGCAATTTCCTGTCCTGTACTTAAATGAGTGTTCTTCACCATTTGCAAAAGCTGTACCCAAAGATTGTGACTTTGTCATCAACACAACAAAACCCATCCCCAAACCCCATGGCACAACAGCCCCTGAATGGACATGGCCGACGGATCCTCTCGGCCCTTATTCTTGGCTTCCTAGACCAGGGCCACTATTTCATCGTCAGATATCTCCTCAATTTTAATCACATAGGCTCAGTGGACCTCGAACCATCCCGCAGATGCAGGTAAAAATCCCTGACATGGCCAGTAATTGAACCTGGGGCCTCCGGGTAAGAGGCAGGCAAGCTACCCCTACACCACGGGGCCGGCAATGTAAAAAGGAAACCTACACCATCAGAAATCATTCTGATGTACAGCATACAGGCAGACAAGTTAAAAGTATGATATATCTAGGTAGTAACACAGGACCATTGTGTTGAAATCAAATGCTGGATACAGAAAGCAGAGTCCATCTTCATTAGCATGTGGCAACTCCTATCCTGAAACGATCTCAGAATAAAGCTCAAAAAGAGAATAACAAAGTGCCGTGTCCTCTCCACCCTATTCAAAACTGTAGAGGCCTATATATTATATTACCAAAAGAAAAGAGAATCCAAACTTTCAAGATGTGGATATATAATGGCAAATTGTGTAATTCCTGTGGGTTATTCCCATGTCGCACCAATGGAGATAGGTCTTATGCCAACACAAGTATAGGAAAGAGCTAGTAGAAAGAAAACAACCGTGGCCTCAATTAAGGCACAGCATATTAATAATATGATATGAAAATGGGAAACGATAAGAACCACCTTCAGGGCTGCAGACAGTGGGGTACCCAACACAATGAGTTGTCGACCTGAGCTTATCAAGACAATTAAACTAATGTATCACATGTATCCTAAAAAGAACAGTCTGTTACAAGTAATATATTGAGGAAAAAATTCAGGCAAAAGAGTGCATAGAAGACGGACATCTCGGATGAAAATTTTGAGGAAATGGGTTGGAGCTCTTTGGCACATGACAAAAGGAAGATAGCCATGCTCGTAGCCTAAATCCGGTTAGGATAAGGTAGCAGTAACAGTGAAGAAACCACCACAAGGTGTCATGCAGTGGACGGATTTTGAATAATAATAACTGCTATATATTGAAACGGGAATGCCCTCCAAGCATTCGCGCTCATGTATTTCTTGAGAAGAACGCACTAACACCCGACTGTATGGAATCAAAACGAGCGACGAGCGCGCAGGCATCATGATGGACTGCATGCAAGCAAGCCCTGCTACAGTGCACCAGCCAAGGCCAAGTGATTTCATGCTTAAAGTAAATACAATATTTTAATATTCCGCCTTCTCAATACTAAAAAATCATTTGATATTTTTACAAAAACATTACAATGATATTAATTGGTACTAGTTTCGGTCCACTGTGGACCATCATCAGCCTAACCAAATTACAACAGTAAAAGACATAGTGATAAAATAAAGTAAAATAATATGGAGAAATGAGAGAGGATCTAGAAGGATGGGATGGTGGTGGAATGACAGACAAAAGTGAAAAACCAAATTTGCGAATTATGATAAAAGTAACATAAGTGCTCATATTGACAAGTAAAATCTTTGTGAAGTCACGTAAAAA
Source organism: Anabrus simplex (assembly GCF_040414725.1). Classification (NCBI taxonomy): domain Eukaryota; kingdom Metazoa; phylum Arthropoda; class Insecta; order Orthoptera; family Tettigoniidae; genus Anabrus; species Anabrus simplex. The sequence goes on from NC_090274.1 coordinate 123,619,422, forward strand.
CTCTTGATGAGATAGTCTTTGGTGATGTCACACCGAAAATTCTATTCGATTCTATGGCATTTCATCACGAACAGAAGGTTAAATCGTAATTTCGAGAATGTCACCTTGTAGGCCTGTACAACAAATGCTAATACCCAAAATTTCGTTAAAATTGGCAGAATGATGGACGAGATATGAATTTTTGTTGAAGCTCATATTTCCAGTCTCGCCGTCCGACCTTGAGCCATATAAGGGGGTTGCCAGCCTCGAGGAGACCAGAGTGTGTCAGTGTGTCACACTACTTCGTCATGAACCAGTCGTCTCGCTGATGTGATACAGTTCATTACTCTACCCGACTAAGGACCGGACTTTGAAAGTACGTAATACGAGCATTGAAAGCCTTCTCTGTGGACTCTAACTTCGCGTGTAAGCAAAGCTGTACAGTAATCACTTTATATTATGAAACTGTGCTTAAAGGACGTATGGCATAAAGACTGTGCTTTAGTTGTTTCCTCTACAAGAGACTGTGTTCGGCTATTTCATAAAATTGTGCCCTAGTGAAAGTACAATTCTTTTTATAGACAGTGTCAATTTGTTTCCTTTTAAAGACAGTGTCATGTCATGAAAAATCAGTGTCGACATTTTTTTTCTTACAGACTGTGCCAACCTTTATTTTCAAAAGACTGTGTCAATCTATTTCACAGAACTGTGCTACCATTTACTTTCATAAAACTGTGCCAATATTTCCCGTCAAGGATTGTGCTGATCCGTGAAGTACGGTACCTTTATTTCTTTTCAAGGGACTATATTAATTCCCCTCATAAAGGACTGTGTCTACATTTACGGCCGAAAAGTTGTATTAAATTACGTGTAAAAATATGCCTCAGTGGAAAATTTATCCCTGAGAAACTACGTGATTCTTTTTGCTAAGACTGAGTCGTAACAGAACTTGGTTCTCTTTCACAAGACTGTGTCATAAATTATTTCTTTCCTGTCTCCGCAGAAACTTTAATTTAATTCTACATGTGTGTGTGCTAGGACATTACAAACAGTGCAGAGACTGTGTCCGAAGGATTTAATTGTCTACTTTTGCACTGAGATTGAGTGAAGTGGTAAACCATCGCATCTCAGAAAGTTCCAAATTATTTTCATTGCTTATCACTTCAAGTTCAACAGTGACTATTGCACAGAACTGTGACTTTGAATTCATCTCTTTTTTCAAATGTGCATCCAACACCATTTATAGTTGAACTTATTTTGCCAGTAAACAGTGTCTCGCCATAATTTCCAGTGCAGTCCTGCAGAGAAGTGTCGTGTCAGATTCTACTGACATTCTGTGCGAATGTTTTACATTTCTCTGCTCCTTTCATGGGACTTAGTGGAATACAAAGCTAAACAACTATTCCGCGCTGCACTATCATCAGACGACCACTCCACGTTCGAGTCTCCTTCAATATCAAGTGCTAACAACCACTGTGGGACGACGCCGACGCTGCAGAACGACGCTTTCCCCACATCTTTGAGGACATTCAAACCATTCATCTGTAAAAGGTGATATACTTTCTATGCATTTTTTTAATAAACTGCAAGTTCTACTTTAAATATGAACACATTTCACTACCCATCTTACATATTCTCTAAAGCATGATCCGTACACGCCTTGACGTTATTCATGCTCTCCACAAAGCTGAAGTACGGGCCTTCCTGTTTCAATATTACCTAGCATAAAATTTTGAACTACATGAAGAAAATATGAAAATTGTTTCAAAATATTGGAAATCTCACTATACATCTTTCCAAGTATCTTCAAAATGTCTGGTTTAAAATGAGGAGTTGCTCAATTAAGTCTCTTCAGCAGTTTATTAAAATTTCCATTATCAGAAAAATGTCATCAAAATATTAGATTATTTCAAATGTGTGCACCTGTGTTTCTCTTGGTACTGCCAACTCTGATTTTGGCTCTCCTTTCAAATGCATCTCTTCTGATATAATATCGTAATTGTTCTGTGGAAAAGTTAATATATTAGGCAAAATTTTCAGACACATCTGGAAATGTATTTATATACGAGTGGGCTTAACATTTCATCATTTCTAGTAAATGAGACAGTTTCAAATCTTCATTATCATTTGTCAGAAAATCTTCATGTTGTATATCCATAAAAGCACAACAACTAAGAGACCTTCAGGAGTAGAGAAATGTCCTGTTTGAATGCTCAGAGTTATTTTTGAAGATTAGAACAACTATATAATTTAAAACCTTCCAAAATAACACCAAATGATCAGCAAAATGTACAGACACACATATAATCCGCTTTTTTCTGTTAGTTGCCTTATGTAACACCTAAAAAGATAGGTCTTATGGCAATGATGGAACAGCAAAGGCCTAGGAGTTGAAAGGAAGCGGCCATGGCCTCAATTACGGTACAGCACCAGCATATGCCTGGTGTGAAAATGGGAAACCATGGAAAACCACCTTCAGGGCTGCCGACAACGGGATTCAAACCCACTATTTCCCGGAAGCAAGCTCACAGCCGCGTGCCCTGATCGCCCGGCCAACTCGCCCGGTCAAATAAACAGCTCGTTACAAAGAAAACAATTCTGAAATATTAAGAACTTCAAAATTTTTCACTGTTATCTTTCACATCATGTACCACCAAATACAACTCGGCAGGAAAATTTATCTTCCATATCTCCTCTTGTATATGAAATGCTCAGCCTGAAGGCAGGGAGGATCCTCAATAGCACTGCTATCAGCTGCCATAGAGAGCTAGGTGTCACTGAGGAGGCATACTAAGGAAATGAAGAGTACAGTAGTTTTCCATTGCTTTCCTCTTCGAACCAAACAGTGCTGTTACATACCAGTCTCTCATGTTCACTGAAATGTACACACAGACCAGCTATATGAACGTCAATTTCACACCTTTTCATACAGGATCTGGCTGTATTAGGAATGGTGTTACCCATACTTCTCGTATCTCAGTCACTTTCATATCGTAAGAGCCAAGGATTAGACTGAGACCCAAAATACAAGTGACAAACTTGTTCTGGGCCAGTCCAGAAGACAACAGGCATTGAGCATCAGAGATGGATTAGGCTAGACCAGCTCATATGGAAGTCATAAACCCTAAACAACATGAACCATAACCTATAGGTTATCTACAATATCATAGAGGGCCTGTATGCCAGACATCAGTGCTCCTTGTGAAGGTATGGGTACATATGGTCAGCTGACAGGGATATTGCAACTCGCTTTACGTTGCACCCACACAGACAGGTGTTTTATGATGATGTGTAGGAAAGGGCTAGGAGTGAAAAGGAAGTGACTGTGGCCATAATTAAGGTACAGTCCCAGCATTTGCCTGGCATGAAAACAGGAAACCAAAGAAAACCATTATTTCCCAAATACAAGCTCACAGCTATATGACCCTAACTGCATCGCCACTTGCTCAATATAGATATACTGTGCATTGTGACAGGACTTCATATGTACTGAGAAGCAAAATGTCAAATGGTCACAAGAATGCCAGCCCCATGTTCAGCATATGATTGCATTATTCAGTGTAACTAATTCAAGGATAAATTTTGCATAAACCTTCAGTAATTCTGCGGCTAATACCATTTGCAGTGATCTGGGTCTTGAAGTGTTTACTGACTGTGAAAGCACCATTAAGTTTGCAATATTCCTAAATCTTGCATTTGATTTAATAAATTCATGCCATCTTACATGTAGCCAAACCTAGGCTGCAAACAGATATTCCAACGAGGCCAAAATCAGTTCTGATATTGAAAAATGCACAAGTTATCCTGATAATATTATTCGTCCCTCTGTAACTCTAAGGAAATAATGGTATCATTTCAGATTTGTTAATTGTGCAAGGTCTTGCAGAAACATATGTCTGGGGAGAGGATTTTGTACTAAGATACCTCCTCACATGGAGTTTAAGCCAGGATCACCTGGAATTCATCCTCTCATATGTGGAACACAGATGGATACAAAATTCTGGTCAACACAAAGGTGCATACAGGAAGTGTCTCAATGGTCAGATTGTCCAGCTCTATGGCTAAATGGTTAACAGCCTTTGGTCATAGGAGTCCCGAGTTTGATTCCCGGCAGGGTTGAGAATTTTAACCATAATTGGCTTATTTCGCTGACATGGTGCCGGGTGTATGTGTCGTCTTCATCATCGTTTCATCCTCATCAAGATGTGCAGGTCGCCTATGGGTGTCAAATCAAAAGTCCTGCATCTGGGGAGTGAAGCCTGTCCTTGAACACTCCCAAAACTAAAAGCATATGCCTTTTCATATTTTTACTGGTCAGATCGACCAGTCAGATCTTGTAATTCTAATAAGTGTTTTTGAAAGGTACTGTTTCATTGAACCTTGGTCTTGTACGGACAATTCAACAAGAAATTGATTTTGACAGACTTGATCAATATTAAGTCACCAATTATGTAGTCATTTCTTTATATAGTGAATATGTTGATTATATTGCAAGCAGGGTGTAAAATATTAAGAGATAATAATTTCATAGTGTTCCATATTGAGATGAGTTTACTATTAAGTTAAAAGAAGGTATATCATGGTTTAACCTTTCAATACTATTAAAATAAGAAATGTAATTTTTACATTCCTACTTAATTATAATTGGTACCGGTTTTGACCATTATTCTTGGTGATCATCAGCCAATCACAAATTACAAAAGACAGGTAAATAAAATGTGAAGTTTAAATAATTCCTTCAGTTGCTGTTTGTGAAGCACTAAAACTCTTTAAGGAGCACTGTGTGTTGAAATTTCAGCTGAACACTAAAAAGGGTAAAAGACAATGCACAGGTAAATAAATTTTATTTAAAAATTCTGTCGGATGCCGTCTAAGAAGTACCATAATACTTTAGGGAATTGGAAATTCAATGTTATGAAGAAGTATAGGATAAAGTACATATTTTCAGTTGTAGTTTGTGAAGCACTATATTATTTTAGGGATCAGCACTGCATGTTGATAGTTGCAAAAACATGAAGAAGTCACAGATCAAATACGTAAATGTAGTACGGAGCAACTTCTTGGAGAGTATGAAGACAAATGTGCACATCGGCACTGTGCTTGTTTTATGAACCCTTCCTCCCCACTATACTTCAACATTTCAGGTCTAATTTCATTTATTCTTGCTGTGTTATGACAATGGAGTTTATCTACCATCCTTTCAAATTCCTTAAGAATAATTTCACCAACACCCTTACCCTCTTGACACAAAAGTTGAGAAACAACAAGGAATGCAAGTAATATATGACAGAGCGATGTTGCAGCAAAAAGTCTGTTTTCTATGACTGACAAAAGCATTCCTGAGAATTAATTTGATGAGTATGATGCTGTACTGCAAGAATGGGCTAATGACGGTATTGATGAAGAGAGTGATTATGAAGAAGCTAGCTGTAAAAGTTACATTCCACCTCAACAGGGTGTATTTAAGGACAGTGCAACAATGCAAATTAGGGCAATATTTTACGCATCCAGTAAAAGGAAGAGGGAGTTGTAACTGAAGGTCCAAACTTAATTGAACTTATTCCATCTGTTCTGTTCAGGTTTTCGAGAGAGGCCAGTGGGTGTTGGAATATTACATGTTGGCACTCGCATGTTACTGTTGCACTTGTGTGAAGATGTGTGAGAAGAAAAACGGCACAAAGCTAAGAAGGTGGATGCTGACTCTGGAACTCTATCGGAAAACAGAATAAAAGATGCTGTGGTATTTGAGGTGAGAGGTGTAGACTTTGCTGGACTCTTGACACTGAAAGTAAAAAGAAAGGAGTGGTTTATGCTCTTTATATTTGCTGTGTATAGGGCTGTGCACTTGGAACAGGTGAGCAATTTCATAACGAATGGATTTTTACTGAGTTTTCAACAGTTCATCACTCGATGGGGCTGACCAAAAGTGTCTACCACAACAATGGAACAAATCTCACTGGTACAGATAATTTGTTTTGGACAGCTGACTAAAACCACACAGAAAGAGAGTCAACAATGCAGGGAATACAGCAGAGGATTGACCCTCCCACAGCAGGCTGGTGGGGTGGTTGGTGGCAAAGACTGATTCAGATAGTAAAAAGAAATTTGAGATGTGTCCTTGGGAGAGCTTCACTGTGTTGCAAAGAGACACTACTGTGTGAGTTTGAAGTCATCATTAATTCCCATCCATTTACCTACTTGCCTGAAGATCTCAACCAACTTTCAATTTCAAGTATTTTGCAAGATGATGTCTGCATGGGTATACTAGATTTAGACCAACTGGATTATGTGAACTTATCAAGGAGATTTTGAGAAGAGTACCTAAGTCAGTTGATCCACAAGCAGAATAAAATGTCTATAAACACTGGAGAAGGGGATGTGTTGCCGGTTGCAGCTGATGGGAAGAACTGGATTGACAGGCCATTAACTAGGGTGGTGGAAGTGTATTGTGGGAAAGAGTGACATCAGTGAAATCTGAAACTGCCAAGGAGGATGCTGAAGAATGTCCCAGTAGCTTTCACTCCTATGAAGAGTCTGAATCATAAGACTCCTCAAAGTGGTAATATGACAGCACGTACTGTTTCATGTGAATAGTATAGCACTCCTCTAGATTTATCCCTCTGTACAATCTCAAAAACAACACTTTAGGAAGCCTAAAGCGTATTGTGACAGTGAAAAATCCAATTATCACAGTCAAACATCAATGTTATAAAATCTTTTCTTTCAATCAGGAGAAAAGATGAGTAAAAATCAATAATGACATAGCTCCCCACACAAACGATAATTTCAATCTATTGGTGCCAAAGAGTATAATATAGAATTATCAATACTGCATTAATATACTCGATCCCCTCATGATATTAGGCGAAAAGGAACCGACCAGTCACAATTAGTAATATTATAATGAACAATAACCTAAATGTCACTGTAGTAGTTTTACCTAATGAAGAAAATTCCATAGCACTGGTAGGATCCAGAATCAGCACTAAGTTTCAGGTACTGATATCTCAAACTGATTGGAAATATTACTGGGGCCTTGTAGGTAAGATAAAGGTGCTCATTCTTTAAGGAATAGGGCCTGCTCAGTTAATTTACACTGAAAATGATAAATGTTATGTAACCAATCATTGAACTATCCATGGGGAAAAATAATGAATACAGGGTTCCAATGAGAACAACTATCCACTATTTCCATAACAATGAATGTCATCCAACATACAATATACTACAGATGATGGTTTGGTCAGCCCTATCAATATATTATCAGTTTCTAATTTTGTACAATTATTTCACACGTACATGTTTCGAGAGCCCCAACTAACTCACTTCATCATCGATTTCTACATCATAAATCAATATTCCTCATTTCTTAAGATCTAACATTATTCATCTATGCATAAGACATCATCAATATATAACATTATCCTTAACACATACACACATAATGACCATTTCGTGATAATGTTTGTTGTAATGGAACACATTAGAATATTTATAAATAGTTCAACTGGTTATTCTTATGTTATGTAACACTATGAAACATGTATACATATGTCAGATTGTTTCCTTAGAAAAATCAATCAGTGATAAAATGTTTCTTGCTACTGTTTGTTGTGGTGTAGCCCATTTAAACGTAGACCTATTAAAAAATTAACTATTATACTACCATTGTTAACATTTTTGCCTTGTTGTTCTTAGAACACTTTCTAGAATGAACTGGTTTACCATTCAATTATTTGACTCCTTAAGACCTAAACGTGTAATTCATTATATCATATCAGATAGGCTAGAATCTTTCTATGTTGGTGTTGGGCTGGAATTTCCACAGAGCGGATCAAACCTCCCGTCATGTCCTTGAATTCGTGGCTATTACTTCCTCTCCTTATTGTAAATTATCGAAGCAAAGGAAGGCTACCTGCTCACCAGCGTAACACTTATTGATTCTATGTTGTGCAAACTAGCTTTTTAGGTTTTGACACACTAAGATGACAGAAATCGTTCCCGCAAGAGACAAATATATTTGTGCCCCTTTAATACCATCAGGGTGATAAAAGATTTAATATACCAACTTGAAACCAGAAGGCAAGCCCTCCACAACCTGAGATACTCAGACTGCCATTTTTCCTAACAAGAGTTACAAGCAAAGAGAGAAGAGAATCCCATTTGTTCTTCAGGTTTCAGATATTCTGTGCCAAAAAAAAAGATCCAAACCTGTAAATTCTGCATTTGTGTAATCCCAAAAAATATACTCGGCCAATTTGAGCTTAGTATACAATAATATATGTGCCTCAAGAATTGACAGCAAGGTCCTCATATAATTGTAATCACTATCAAGTTATCTGAAATAATACTTACACATGAAGTATTTGATGTTTCATCAAAGCAGATAGGTTCCTCCTTGATCTTTACTTCCAAGTCCATTTTAAATAGTGTCTGAAGGTATTGACGGTTTTGGGACGTAGATTACTTCAACAGCCGTCGCACTGTAACATGAGCAACAAACATTATTATTGCTGTTTTATAGTCAAGTATGTAGTTTTAGGTGACTGTTGATATTGTGCTCATAGCCACAGGACCTCCAGTTTTACCTGGAAACTGAACCTCAGGGATAAACATTTTCAGTGAAAGAACATCCCACACCCAAAGAATGGGATTAATCTGCACGTCCCTTATGAAAAGCCTGAGACTATGCAACTTACATATCACCCACTACAACGGGGGTCTAATGACTGGTTTGTTGTACCTTCTTTTTTTATGACTTGTTGACATCACACTGACACAGATAGGACTTATGGCATTATGGCTAGGAGTGGAAAGCAAGTGACTGTGGCCTTGAGTTAGGTAGAGAACCAGCATCTCATTGGTGCGAAAATGGGAAAACACATAAAATTGTCTCTAGGGCTGCGACTTCCTTCTGAATCCCAATCCTTTCCTACACCTGCGCTAGCTCTATTGGTCATGTACATTTTGTACTGCTCAATATAACCCTCACTCTCTTTACACTAGAGTCCAGCAGTGATTCAGATACAATATAAAATTTGAAAGTCACTACTATGAATATAAAATTTAAAGTCACTATTATGAATAAAAAACTTGAAATTCACTATTAGGATGTTCTGATATAGTACATTCAGTTTTGTTTTCAATCCACAAACCTTCGGTTAGTAGGCCTAAGTAGTGAGCCTGGATGTTAATGTAAATTGTGGGTAAGCCCTGTGCCTTATGTATTTTAATAAGCCAGTTTCTTACACAGATACAGACATAGTTCTTCTCTCGACGCACAGTACTCATCTGGGCTAGCAGCCCCTTTATGAGCGACCATACAATATGTTGAATTCAGTAGCAGTTTAGCCAGATTTCTTATTGATCTAACAAATGATTTGATAGAGGATAGCCAGGTACTTATGGGCAACTTTATCCAAAAAGTTGCAACCATTACTTAACGCTACATTAAATACTGTACGGTATGTCCATTACAACAAACAGTTCTGAACTGGCTATAAACTACTTCGTTACAACAATCAGTTTTGAACTGGCTATGAATAAGAATGCTTCCACAACTGATTGTTAATAATAGTTTGTCGGAATTAGTAGGCTAAATGGCAATTTTGAACTATATCATCGCCATCTACGGATTCTTATGAAACATTAAACAATGGATGATGGAAGACCTCACTATTCCAATGAGATGTACTGCATGCAGTCACACCATTTACTGGTCGAGTCAAATGTGTATGTATAGAACATGCAGTCCCTCGTATTGAAGGCATTGGCTCTAAAATGGTTCTGAATGTAGTTAGAACAGCATGAATTCGGAACTCACAGTTCTGAAGCAGTTCTGAATTTCTTTTGGAACAGCATGTACACTGGCACCAAAAGTTATTGGCACAGACACCTTTTTGGATATAATACAATTGCATAAACACTAGGAACATTACATGTATACCATTAACACTTACTCAGTAAAAGAAATAATTTGTATAATGAGCTTTCTTATAAACACAACATAAACACTTGTAATCTATTAAATTAGGGGTTTCTCTTGCTCAAAAAAGTATTGGCACACTGTACGTTATTTGTTATTCAGCTTTATAGACAGCGCCGTGCATACCAGTTTTGTGCAATCGGAGTTGACAAACAGTTCAGCTGCATGCCTGACGCCAGTGTATGGGTCATTCACTTGTCACGATGAATCCTAAGGCGAAGGCATTCACAGTGTATAAGTTACCGTGAAATTGGTAAAGAACTTTCTGATACTTATTCAACAGTGCGGGCAATCATCAAGATATTTCAAGAGACTGGTACAACAGATCTGGACGTCCAAGAGTTCTTACATGTTGGGAGTGTCGAAGCATAGTTCGTCTTGCAGTAAAAGAACCCTTTAAAATGCAGGGTCGATTGTATCGTACATCCAGTCAACATCCAACAAACAGGTCAGTCCTCAAACTATTAGGCGAACCGATGACCTTCAATGTTAGGCCCCTTATAACAACAAGCATCATCATCAAACTATTAGGAATGTTTTGAACGCAGCTCATATTCATGTCTGATCTCCCAAAAAGAAACCGTTTATTTTGATATTTTCTGACGAATCAAAGTTTAACTTCTTTGGATCTGATGGAAATGTAAGAGTGTGGTGCGATCGAAGTACAGAGCTCAAATCGCAACATGCCCTGGGCTAGCAGCCCCTTTATGAGCGACCATACCCGTAAAACATGGGGGAGGAAGCATAGTGGTTTGGGGATACATGGGAACTTCTGATCTTGGTGACTTCACAATTATTGAAGGTTTCATGGATCATCGTAAATATACCGATGTGTTGCGAGGCCACTTATGTAGCAGTGCACAGAGACTGGGTCTTGATGGCATCTTTTACTTTCAACAAGACGACGACCCGAAACATACCCTCCTTCGAACGGGGGAGTGGGTGCTATATAAAGCACCAAGAAGAGTTTTCAGTCCACACAGAGCCCTGACCTTAACCCAATAGAGCATCTTTGGAATCACATGGAGAAAAAAATTGAAAACTCACAACATGGTTCCCTCCATGCCAAGACGTCTACTAAATGTCATCAGTACCAATGGTATGCACACAGGCTACTAAACTTGCCTTGACTTTTGCGAATTACAGAGTCTTTAATTTAATTTCTCTATAGGTATGTCAATATGTTTTTCATACGTAGAGCAACTGATGTAAACTGTTATTTTTTTTGTGAGAAACCAATTATACTCGAAGAACTTTATATTTACTAATGTATATTGCAATAAATATATCGGTGTCCTGGCATCACCTTTATTTGTCTGGAATTTATGTATAACGTTAGGTGTGCCAATAATATTTGGTACCTACTGCGCATGAGCAGGCTATTCAGAATCAATTCGGTACCATTTTGGAATAAATATGCATGTATCGCTTCTCGGCCTCTTGGCTAAGATCAAAGTGTAGAAGCTCCGTGAAGATCTAGTGTAGTTGTGCTCTGTGCTTTTTGAGTGCTTTATACGGGATCTGATTCTTTATTCATAGTTTCCAGGGAGTGTTTGTGTAGTTTTAAGGGTGCTTTATTGCGTTTAGTGTTATCTTGTGTGTGCGTGGTGGTTTAATTTATTTTTAAGGGTGTTATTTTGCTTTATTTTATTGCCCTAAGTCCTCCATTTTGTTTGTTTACGTTATAGTCCATAGATAACTTGTGTTGCTTAGGAACTCGCTTACCCTTAAAACCCGCCATTTCATTTTTATTTCAGATTCCATGGAAACTATGATACAGATGGAGAATTAACGGGGTTGCTTAGTTACCTAGCAGCCGGCCTTTCAAGGCAGCCATTGCCTTGACTTGTGAGTGCTGCCCGCCTGCACGAGGTTGCTTGGTAACGGCCTTTCACTTTGTTCACTCAGCTGTAGTATGCGCCGGTCCGATAAGTATCACATTTTATTATTATTTTAGCCTTATTTAATTAATAAATGTGTGATTCTCAGGATCGTGCCCATGATGTTGTCTCTGATGAAGAACTTCTCCTTCCTGTCCGGCGTAGGGGGTCTACGCTGTTTGTCCGACACCCGGCTGCTGACTTTTTTGACTGTACTGAGTCTAATTGCAGGTCCACCTTCAAAGCTAAGGACTGGACGGCCACGCGGAGGTCGCTGGAGAGACACCTGGAACGGAACCACGGCATCCGCATCACATCTACTATAAATATCTGCTGTAAATGTAGACGTGAATTAGGCCTTCGTCCAACAAACCACTGTTGTAGATCTTCTACTCCGCAGGCTGTACGGCGTGCTCGTGAGAGTACTGCCATCTTCGCCTACGCCTGTACCCAATGTGAGGAGACGTTCCCGACCACCGGGGGACTTAGGAACCATCTTCAGTGGCATCGAGATCAGGAGTTGCGCAGCCAGAATGAGGTAGTTCTCCCGAAACCTGCTACGAGGAGGTCTCGTAGAACGAGGGGCGGTGGTGCTCAGGCTCCGGATCGGGTTGATGATCCAGCTGTGCCCGCACCGGTGGTGGCAGATCGGGTTGATGATCCTGCTGTGCCCGCACCGGTGGTTGCTGTACGGGTTGACGATCCTGCTGGGCCCGCACCGAGGATTGAGGAACGGGTTGAAGATCCTGCTGTGCCCGCACCGGAACAGGCTGTAGTTTCTGCTGTGCCTGCAACGGAACGGGCTGTAGTTCGAGCTGTGCCCGCACCAATCCCGAGCCCATCCAATCTTGTGGACATCGGGTCGGGCAACGTTCCTGTGGTCCAGTCAACACAGAAGGGCTGTGTTAGTGACAGCCACCCGGTGCCGAAAATGTCTGGACCGGCCACGGCTCCCTCTAGTGACACCAATGACATCATTATTGGTGATGACGGTGACATTATTCTAAATGTCACACTGATATTGACTTTCTTGTCAGTATTTCAGATAATTCCATCTCTTCTGATACTTGACTTAATGCAGAGGGAGTTGCGTGGTACACCTCCTGAGTCTCAGACTCTCCCATCTTCTTGTGCCTCCGAGGAGAACGCCTTTCCTCGAGAGGGTTCTGACCCTTTGGCTGATAATGACGCTACTCAAGATCCAGTCGGTGACAATCAGCCAGATCAAGAAGATAACATTGTTATTGACGTGGAGGATAAGTCACCTCTCCACGTCCATGTTCCGGCACTTGATAGTATACTTCGGGAAAGAATCTCTCGTAACAACTGGCAGAGATTCGAAGGGATTCTACGTAAAGTCACCGAGGATGCACAAAACATAGCTAAAATCCCTGTACACCAAGGCGACTCAACGCAGTAGAAGAAAGACTCGGAGGACCCGAAGTATATTAAGTCTGTTTATAGGAACAATAGAAGGAAAGCTATGCGGCTTATCCTGGGAGAGGATGGGCGGAGGTGTAACATTGAGAATGAGATTGTGACTGCTCACTTCAAGAAAACAGCTGAAAGTAAAAGGAGCGACTTATCAGATATTAATTCTCGGCCTCCAGAGAATACTCCTTGCGTGAACATCTCTAGGATCACGCCTATGGAAGTACAAAGTCGCCTTCAGAAATGTGAGAATACAGCTCCAGGGGACGACCATCTTACTTACAAACACTGGAAGATGGTTGATCCGGCCTGTACACTGCTGGCACGAATATTTAACATCTGCATGAAATACGAAAAGATCCCCAGTGACTGGAAGCAGTCAGTCACAATCTTAATTTACAAGAAAGGCGATCCGCATGACATCACCAACTATCGCCATCATGCGGACTATCTACAAGTTATATTCAGGTGTTTTGGCTAAAAGGATTACTACCTGGATGATGGACAATAAAATTCTAGCGCCAGCGCAGAAGGGTTTTCTGCCTCATGATGGAGTATTTGAGCACAACTTCACGCTCAAAACAAAGTTTGATGAAGCAAGATGTGAGAAAGGACAGTTCTTGGCAGCTTGGCTGGACTTCTCAAATGCATTTGGCTCCGTGCCGCATGACGCTATCTTTGCTGCGCTTGATAGAATTGGTGCTGGCGCTAAATAGAAGAAGATAATTAAGGATATGTATACGGGTTCTCCCACCCGTGTACAGACTTGTAATGGGGTCACAGAGAACATTTCCATCGAATGTGGCGTAAGACAAGGCTACCCAATGAGCAGTCTTCTCTTCAACCTTGTGATTGACCCCATTATAAGAAGTATTCAGAACGAGAACTCAGACCACCAGATTCTCGCATATGCTGATGACATTGTTCTATTGTCAGATGATCCGACTAAGCTACAAAACAATATTAATGTCATCGATAATTTATCCCAGAAGATTAACATCAAACATAAAGCGTCGAAGTCCTTCAGTTTATATCTGTCTGGAATGACCCCAGTAGGAACAAGGAACTCAGTGCGTAAAATTGGTGACGAAGAAATAAGAGCACTCAAAGATGGAGAGTTTGAGAAGTTCCTGGGGAAACCGGTTGGATTTCACATCTCTTCCAACATCAAGGAGCTTGCTGATATCATCTCCATTGCCCAGAAGATACACTGACTGACAGAGCAAATGCAACACCCAGAAGGAGTGGTTCGAAAGGGATGAAAGTTGGCAGAAAAACAGAGACGGCACGGACGAATAAGTGATGTTTATTTCAAACCGATATGCAGGTTACACAATGCGCACGGCATCGACTCAGTAGGATGTAGGACCACCGCGAGCGGCAATGCACGCAGAAACACGTCGAGGTACAGAGTCAATAAGAGTGCGGATGGTGTCCTGAGGGATGGTTCTCCATTCTCTGTCAACCATTTGCCACAGTTGGTCGTCCGTACGAGGCTGGGGCAGAGTTTGCAAACGGCGTCCAATGAGATCCCACACGTGTTCGATTGGTGAGAGATCCGGAGAGTACGCTGGCCACGGAAGCATCTGTACACCTCGTAGAGCCTGTTGGGAGATGCGAGCAGTGTGTGGGCGGGCATTATCCTGCTGAAACAGAGCATTGGGCAGCCCCTGAAGGTACGGGAGTGCCACCGGCCGCAGCACATGCTGCACGTAGCGGTGGGCATTTAACGTGCCTTGAATACGCACTAGAGGTGACGTGGAATCATACGCAATAGCGCCCCAAACCATGATGCCGCGTTGTCTAGCGGTAGGGCGCTCCACAGTTACTGCCGGATTTGACCTTTCTCCACGCCGACGCCACACTCGTCTGCGGTGACTATCACTGACAGAACAG
This sequence comes from Anabrus simplex, assembly GCF_040414725.1. Taxonomy (NCBI): domain Eukaryota; kingdom Metazoa; phylum Arthropoda; class Insecta; order Orthoptera; family Tettigoniidae; genus Anabrus; species Anabrus simplex. The sequence goes on from NC_090274.1 coordinate 123,634,593, forward strand.
AAGCGTGACTCATCGGAGAACACGACGTTCCGCCATTCCCTTATCCAAGTCGCTCTAGCCCGGCACCATGCCAGGCGTGCACGTCTATGCTGTGGAGTCAATGGTAGTCTTCTGAGCGGACGCCGGGAGTGCAGGCCTCCTTCAACCAATCGACGGGAAATTGTTCTGATCGATATTGGAACAGCCAGGGTGTCTTGCACATGCTGAAGAATGGCGGTTGACGTGGCGTGCGGGGCTGCCACCGCTTGGCGGCGGATGCGCCGATCCTCGCGTGCTGACGTCACTCGGGCTGCGCCTGGACCCCTCGCACGTGCCACATGTCCCTGCGCCAACCATCTTCGCCACAGGCGCTGCACCGTGGACACATCCCTATGGGTATCGGCTGCGATTTGACGAAGCGACCAACCTGCCCTTCTCAGCCCGATCACCATACCCCTCGTAAAGTCGTCTGTCTGCTGGAAATGCCTCCGTTGACGGCGGCCTGGCATTCTTAGCTATACGCGTGTCCTGTGGCACATGACAACACGTTCTACAATGACTGTTGGCTGAGAAATCAGGTACGAAGTGGGCCATTCGCCAACGCCGTGTCCCATTTATCGTTCGCTACGTGCGCAGCACAGCGGCGCATTTCTTATCATGAGCATACCTCAGTGACGTCAGTCTACCCTGCAATTGGCATAAAGTTCTGACCACTCCTTCTTGGTGTTGCATTTGCTCTGTCAGTCAGTGTATTACAGTCTAAGCTGGCTCCTTGGCAACGAATCGATGCCTTGAAGGCCTTCTTCTATCCCTCGCTTCAATTCCTAATGAGGAATGCGCAACACCAGAAGGGCGAGTGGTCGAAACTAGACAGCTATATTAAGGCCGAAGTAAAGAAGACCTTATACTTATCACAGGAGGCCTCTAACGACTACCTTTATGGCCCTACGAAGTCGGGATGTATTGGATTGCCTGTAGCGGAAAATGACTCCGACTTTCATCTCATCGATAATGCTTTTAAGCTATTAACCTCTACTGATCAGTGCACTGCTGAGCTTGCACCAGAGGACCTTAAGAACTTGGTCCAGAAGAGAATTGGAAGACCAGCTAGAGATGAGGATCTTTCTGCTTACTTAAATGGCAACAATGAAGGAGAGTTCAGACGGAACTCTAATCCTCTTCAATCTGTCTGGACTCAAGCTCGAAAGGCATCGACGAGAAACCTAGTCTCATGGAAAATGGAGGACTTCGTCCCATGCATTAACATCAATGAAAAGACCTTGTACAGTAATGACCGTCATAAAGTGCTAAAGACCCTTAGAATAAACCTTCAGTCTAAGCACCTAAGGTAAAGTCATGGATTGTGTACCCGCTGACTGTTCTAGCTCCCACTTCTTGAGGACCGGTCTCTTCACCAGATTTGCAGACTGGAGATTTATCCACCGAGCTAGGCCAAACCTTTTACCGCTCAATGGGAGTCGCCGATCTACATCTGATGGCAACAAGAAGTGTAGGAGATGTGGCTATGATAATGAAACCCTGCCTCATGTAGTCAACCATTGCTTGAGATACTCTGCACTCTATCAGCAGAGGCACAATGCTGTAGTCGACAGGGTTAAAAGGGCAGCTGCTACAAGGTACAGCATCTTCAGTGAGAACCCGGTGGTACATGACAACTTGCGACCAGACCTGGTTATTGTCAAAAATGGTAAAGCTTTAATTTTGGATGTATCTATCCCATTCGATAACAGAAGATCTGCTTTCGAAGATGCCAGACAGGCCAAAAGAGAGAAGTACGCGACCTTGGCGACGGCTCTTCGTGCTCGTTTTGAATCGGTGGAGTGTGATGCCATCCTAGCTGGGTCTTTGGGATCTTGGGACCCTGCAAATGACAAAGTGCTACGTTCCATCTGTAGCAAGAGATATTTGAACTTATTCAAGAAACTGTGTGTGTCGGACACTATTAGCTTCACGCGTGACATCTATGTGGAGCACATCACCGGTGTTCGACAGAGGTGACCAAGTACCCTGACTGGGGTTTTGCCACGGTTTTCCCCAGCCTCTCAAGGTGAATACCGGGGTAGTGAGGTCACATGAGGCCGTGGTTGTGACAGTGATGCAGAAAGAGACTGCTATCCTGATTTTGACAGACTACAGCTTTGTAGTGAGTGCTTAGTGAAGTGTTTTGTAGTGTAGTGTAGTGTTCTCGATATAAAAAGACAATTCTGGACATTTTCATGCCAGGTTTTATATCTTGAAGAGTAGTGTTGTTGTATTCATTTATTGTAATTTATCTTAAACATTGTTAATAAAAAAGAAATTCTGTTCTTATCAGCTTAATTTTGCCCTGGCAATTTAGTAAAATCCAGGTTTTTGCCTTTTGTGCAATTTAAGGCTGGTAAGATCAGCGCTCGCTTTGGTCGCTAAATGCTGTTAATGCTATCAGCGTGTGGCTTGCCTGCCACCGGGAGCGTGCCAATGATCTGGCCACTGCAGGCTTAGTGACGACTAAGCCTGCGCTTATCACGGTCCAGTGAGGCGGCCAAAGCTCCCGGTGGTATACGGTCTCACCCTAGGCCGCCACCGCAGTTTAGGGGTGCGTGTGAGTGAGTGTGTGAGTGCGGGAGTGGGAGGGCGAGTGAGTGAAGGGAGTGAGTGTGAGTGTGACTGAGGGCTCCTAGGCGGCCCGGGTGGTCCAGTGGTGTACCGGCCCGGGTGGTTTAGGGGACATGACGTGAGCGAGGGAGTTCGAGTGAGTGAGCGGAAGTGTGAGTGAAAGGGTAGCGCAGAGCGAGTCTGGGAACAACGACGGCGGCCTTGATGGATGAGTATATGGTACCCCAGACACCAGAGAGTCTGCAACCGACGCGACGATTCTACCCAGCCAGAGCAACAACGGCCTACCCACTGGCACCCAACAACCAAGCCAGTTCACTCAGGAATGGGTTGAAAGGTTTCATGACATTGATGATTGGGAGGTCCTTGAGGTGGCCTGTAGTGACCTCGCCGAAGCCGTCCGCAGCAGGACCTGTAAACCACCCTCCAATGCGGACGTGCCAAGGGCCGATGATAACCGACGGCAGACCCGGAACCCAACATTCAACCGCCGCAGACGCAGGGGTGTACCACAATTCGACGCTAAAGAGGCCGCCAAAATACAGCGACTGTACCGCGTGGACCGACGCAAGGCGATGAGGCACATTCTGAAACAGGAATCCCCTTACTGTACAGGCCCCCAAGAAGAACTGGAGGAGGACTTCGTGGGAGTCCATCGGGCCAAGGATGGCTGCACCTCCGACCCAGCCGCAATGAGGGTACCGAAGCTACCGAGAATCGAGGACCCCGTCTCCATAGAGGACATCAGACCAGAAGAGGTGGCCCTCAAGTTGTCCAAGGCCCCTAACACCGCGCCCGGACCTGACGGTATCTCATACCAACACTGGAAACAGGTCGACAAAGACGGAGTCTTACTGGCCACCATTTTCAACATCTGTCTTCGGTATTCCAAGGTCCCCACATCCTGGAAGCAAAGCAGGACTGTGCTGATCTTCAAGAAAGGCGACCAGGATGACCTATCGAATTGGAGACCAATAGCCCTATCTAACACCGTTGGGAAGCTATACTGCAGCATCATTGCGGCAAGGCTGGGTTCGATTGCAGCAGCCAACAACATCATCTCCCCGCAGCAGAAGGGATTCATGCCATCAGAAGGATGCCTTGAGCACAATTTTGTATTGCAAGAAATCCTGGTGGATGCTACAAGATCTGGGAAAGAAGTTGTCATCGCTTGGCTTGACCTCGCCAACGCCTTTGGGTCAGTGCCGCACTCCACTATCCTTCGTGCACTAAGCGACATCAACGTGGGCCCTCACCTTATTAACATCGTGAGCGATCTTTGCACTAACAGCACCACCAGGATTCGGTCCACGACGGGAGACACCGGCCCCATCCTCTTCAACGCCGGAGTCCGGCAAGCTTGCCCGCTGTCTCCGATACACTTTAACGTCGTCATAGAGTACCTTCTTCGCACCGCCACTGACGTTGGAATGACCCATGGATACATCGTCAGAGATTACGCTGCATCTGTCTTGGCCTTTGCAGATGACATCGCCCTAATAGCCAGGTCGGAAGAGCACATGAGATCCATGCTCGAAAGGATGGGCAGTACAGCGCGCTGGCTCGGCCTCGAATTCAAGCCGCAAAAATGTGCCACGCTCCACATGAAGAGAAAGACCGCCCTCGCCACGGAATTTACCATCTCCGGGGGAGCCATGGCCATTCTCCGAAAAGGGGACTCCTACCAACACCTTGGAGTCCCAACGGGGCTGAAAGTGGATCAAACCCCCCAAACATGACCATTGAGCGGATTGAACGAGAGGTCGACGCAGTCTTCGACAGCCTTCTCGCGCCGTGGAAAAACTCGACGCCCTGCGCACTTTCATCATCCCGCAGCTCGAGTTCACGTTACGGTCATCGCGCGTGAAGAAAACCCTGTTCCACCAGCTCGACAGGAAAATCAAGGCCGGCGCAAAAACTGTCCCCAATCTGCCGCAGCGTGCAAGTGCTGAGATTTTGTTCATCCCAACACGCCAGGGTGGTGCCGGACTTCCACCGATCGCCGACATCTCGGACTGGGCAGCCATTAACCACATCTTCAGGCTGTTAAGTTCCAAGGGTGAAAGCATCGCGAAGCTCGCACTGGAGAGCCTCCGAACAGCCGTAAAGAAGAGGATCCTACGGGATCCGACACCGAGGGACATGGCCTCCTATCTCTCCGGGTCCACGGAGGAGCCTTTCAACAGGGACTCGGGAGATGTAGGCACACTTTGGTCGTATGAGAGATCGGCAACCCGTCGGATGCAGAAGGGAATTCAAGGACTACGTTGGGGATGGGCCGAGACGCTAATGAGATGGGAACTCCACCTCCCCCATCCAGAATCCAACACTAGCGTCGCAGATGAAGAATCGCGTCGTGACACGGCAGCACTCCTCCGCTCCTGCCTTACAGAGCACTACCGCCACCAACTGGCTTCGAAACCCGACCAGGGGAAAGTAATACGAACCTCGTCCCAGAATGTTCCATCCAACCACTTCCTACAATCTGGGAGATACACGAGATTCGCAGATTGGCGGTTTATCCACCGTGCCCGCCTGGGAGTGCTGCCGCTCAACGGATGCTGGAGATACGACAGAGCGAACAACGACCGCCGTTGCCGCAAGTGTGGCGATCTAAAGGAGACGACGGCTCATGTTCTGAACCACTGCCGTCCTCATCTGGCTTTGATTACGAGACGGCACGACGCGATCCTCCACAGACTAACTAAAGCTGTACCTTCCAGATCGGGAACATGCCGCAAGAACCAACAGGTACCCTTCGACGAACTCCCTGGGTCAGACACTTACATACCTCAAGACATCAAAGCCCTTAGACCTGACCTAGTGGTTATCAACAAGGATAAGGAGGTGATATCAATAGTTGACGTCACAATCCCATTTGACGACGGGTATGAATCACTTCAGAAGGCTCGCGACATGAAGAAAATCAAATACGAGCCAACTGCCAGGATTCTGCGTGACGCCGGCTACACTGTAAACCTGGACGCCTTCATAGTGGGCTCGCTCGGTACCTGGGACGGTGCCAACGGCAAGACGCTGCAGAGCTTGGGCATCAGCAAGACATACTCCAAGATGATGGTCAATCTGTGAGTCTCAGACTCGATACGGTGGTCTCGAGACATCTACATCGAGCATGTGACTGGACACCGCCAGTACACCTAGGCGGCTGCGGTGTGGTGTGGTGCACTATCAGTGGGATAACAGTGCGTGTGCTAGTGATGTGTGATATGTAAGTGGATGTGCACTTGCGCAACTGAACGAAATCAAGTGAATACTACGTGTGCCAGTTTTAGGAAGAAAGTGGAGCGCACTTGCGCAACTGTTTGAACGGAATCGTGCTAGTGAGTGATTGATCTATATGTCTCAATGTTTATTTCTCTTACATGTGGCTGAGTATTACTGTACTTGTTACAGGACGTATGAATGTGGGAATGCATGGACGTGAGAGAATGACGTGAGAATGCGAGTATGTACGAGACATGTTTGTCCCATTAGTATAGTCCTGTACATATGTCTGATACCATAAGTCATTCTGTAAATATTATCCTATTTTATTGTGAATGTACGAGCGAATGATAGGCAAATCGGGGTCGTGCCACCTAGTGTCACCTAGATCTAGACAAGTCCAGGCCGACTGTATAATGCACTGGAAGGGTTCAACTAATATATCTTAGTAGTTAACCAGTGGGCAGGGCACCTCTACCTAACCCCATTCCCACTTAGGCCTGTAAGGGGTCATGGGGACACAAGGGTGGGAGAACGTTAGACCCCTTCCAGATGCTTCTCTAACTACTAACCAAACAACTTATTAGACGCGACTCCGACAAGCCTAAGCCTGAATGGACGTATGAACGCACACGAATGAAAGGAAGTGAGAGCCTAGTTCAGGGTTAGACCCAATTATCCAATATTATCTGTATATACTTAAGATCCTACCAGCATGAGCCACACGGACTCGCTCAATATGAAAACGAAAGTGGACTCACCAGCAAGCAACCTTTATATATTCATGCTAATAACTTTGTACAAAATATTACCAGCACCCAACACCATATGTATTTAAACGCTTGACTTGTAAATATTATGTATTTGAATAAAAATGTTTTATCACTAGAATGGTAGCTTACAGCCGGCTGAAAAAACAGAATTTCCTGCCGCTGATCTTTTATGTATCTACAAGAATGAGACTCGTTTGGACACGGTGTAAAACATAAGACACCTGAAGAAGAAAATCTTACGAGAAACTGCACAATCCACAGAATAAACCTGCACAAGCAGCCGCAATATGCCCGAGATGCACAGTACAAAACAAATTAATTCGAACATTAAATAACAACAAGCCAACCACTTCGAAAGTAAACCGACCGGAAATAGCGAAAGAAGCTCCTTACGAATTTACAACCAGTGAGTCGTTCAATCAATCAATCAATATTGATCTGCATTTAGGCTGTCGCCCAAGTGGCCGATTCCCTGTCTGTTGTTTTCCTAGCTTTTTCTTAAATGATTTCAATTGCATTGGAAATTTATTGAACATCTCCCTTGGTATGTTATTCCAGTCCATAACTCCATTTTCTATAAATGAATATTTGCCCCATTTTGCCTTCTTGAATTCCAACATTACCTTCATATTGTGATCTTTGCTACTTTTAAAGACGCCACTCAACGTATGCATCTACTAATGTCTTTCCACGCCATTTCTCCGCTGATAGCTCGAACATACCACTTATTGCAAGTAATCAGCTTCATTTTCCGTATCAAAATTTAATCACTAAATTTTTACACTATTGAGAATCTTCCACCGTTTTGATACTTTATTTTGCCTTTTGGCAAATTTTTTATTTATATGTTAACAGTACATGTTTCGTTCCTTGTTTAGGAACATCCTCAGCTGTTATAGTGGCTTAGGTGAATGGTTAAGATTTTAAAATACATAGATTTACAAATACATTGATTCACTTAAAAACTAAATACGAATTAAGATAGATGATAATAAAAACAGTGTGGGGTTAGTGTGTTACTGGTATGAGAGCAGATGATTGCATGGTTGATTGACTTAAAACGATGTCTATTCATTAGAATAGTTGTTCAAAAAAATTTTCACTTTGCAGCATCAAACGTCCCTCTACTTCACCAGACGCAAAGCAGCATCAAACGTGCCTCCACGGTGACAGTAGAATCGGAATTCAGCTATAGCAAGAAATTAATAGATCAGCAATCAGCTCCAAAAGTTTCCCCAATGAAGATCATTCCTTATATTAACACCCAGATACTTACAATGTTCCCGAAAAGGAACTTTCACCCCATCAACGCAGTAATTAGCCCTTAATTAGTCGCTCACGGGGATTTCCTCGGGGCCGATTACATTTTGCACGGCACTGAACTTCCCAGTTGAACTGTGGTTCTCCCCATCCCTATAAAATCGGCACACTTTATCTTGGTGCATTTGTGTACGGGGGTGAGGAGTAAGGAGGGAGCTGTCCCGGTTCCGATAGTGCTGCCAACGGAATGAAAATGAAATCTGAATTGAATCGAGAATATGATCGATCGATGTGAAGTTTCTAAACCGTTATTATCTTCAGCCAACAACTATGTCACATACACATTATATAACATTATATAATATTTCTCGATGCAAATCTTGTTCCTAGCATGAATTCTATAGTTTGGCTTTGCTGTGTAAACAACAACAGTACTAGTATGTAAAGTGTACGCCAGATGTCACACAATGATGCTTAACCGATTCATAGTTTGTGTTTCAAAGGTTGCCAGTACGAATCTCGAAGATTGCCTAAGTCGACCGATTCAGCACTAGGCTGTAAATGCACCAAGATAAATTGTGCCGATAAAACCTTTCTCCTTAAAGCATTAATACTATAGAGTGCGCTTAGCGCCACATCGTCCATGTTGCGGCCTGAAGCCAACATCTCGATCAGCTGACTGGGGGGTAGTTCGAAGCACAGTCCGACAGGATATAAGGAAATTGTCAAACAGTGACATTCGAAAAGGCGGCGAAATCGGAATATGAGATTTACCCTGCTTAGCTGTTGTGGTTAAGCGTAATTTACAATAAAAACCGTGGACATAAATGCGTAATTACGACGGAAATGTTTAAAACCAAAAGAGACCTACGATAGGATACACCCTCATTATGATCGTACTTTTTGCAAGTATTACATCCCCGTGAGTAACACTATTTGTTTAATGTTAATTATGTATTATAATGTAAGAGACAAGTAATTTTTTCCAATTACCGCATCATATTGGGATTAATAGCTGAAAGGTAACCTCTAAAAGTTGTCCGTAAGGAAGGGTAGCCTAATTTTAAATATTAATGCGACTGACATCTACAATAAACACTTCATAACTTCCACAAACAACCTTAAAATACTGTATTTACCGTGCTTACTTCAAACCAATGCCCAAACACAAGATGCAAAGAGTGACACATAGCCTACAGGATCATTATGGAAAGAAAAGAACACAAGTGTTATAGGTACTTAAGTGAACCACACACTACCAACAGATGGCAACCAAACTGAACTCTCCAGGGTAAATGATAAACAGGTATCATAACAAGAAATATTCACTTATCATAAGTTATAAAAATTCACAATACAGTAGGGTCAACTGCATATCAATTGGCACTGGTTGTAGTACCTATTTATGCCTAAGAAGCGGGGATCTGTTATAGTATGCTGCTTCAACATAATAATAATAATAATAATAATAATAATAATAATAATAATAATAATAATAATAATAATAATAATAATAATAATAATAATAATAATAATAATACCGGTAATAATAATAATAAAAATAATAAAGGGATACATAAAATGCTACACAGGTAAAATTTCACTCCACTGCCAGCTACAAAATTAAGCTTAGTTTAAAGCCCAACATAAACTAATGTACATGCCATATTTGAAGTAGGCCTAAAAATAGGAGGTCACATCTGAAGAAAAGAAAAATCCTGAAGCATTCAGTAATATTGTTCCCAAAGTACAGAAACAAGACATGCAAATATATAAAAGTAATCGTTTATCAAAAAATAACCCACTGGACTCATAGACAGAATGATTAGAGGGAATATGCCTAAAAGCAGAACACTAATATAAATCAGTGAAACTAGCATACCACACCAGCATACTCTTACATAAACAACTTGAGTCTATATAAATATTCCAGTCACAGGAAGCATAGAAATCTTCATATAGGCCTACAAACTCTAACACTTTTATATAGCAAATGCAATAATTATATTATAAAGCCCTCGTAATGTGGATATTCTCTGCTTTCAATGGTTACTGCCATCCCTTTGAACAAAGATTATGGCTGTTCAAGATATCAAATATATTGTTCACGAGCCTAACAAATTTTACAGTCTAACTCACACCCTTGAAACTGAGGAAGATTTAAGTCTCTGTCACAATATGTCATTGCACTTGCAACACATTCACTGAATGTTTGTGTGGCGAGCTTTACTTTCATGGGTTCCTTCTCCCAGTGAATGTGCCTCTTAGTAAGTTTTGTTCCTAGATGAAGGCCCTCGATACTCTGAAGTTTCTCTAACTCTTCTATGTACCTCCAATCTATGACATTATCACCCCTGGCAAAAGTTCTCTTAGCTCCTAAAGTATTCCTCACTAATTTTATAGCATGGCAAGCATCTAGCAGAATAAACACTTTAGATTCATTTGAGGGATTTTCAAACCAGTTCACCATATTACTTTCATCAAAAGAAGCTCCCAGACAACGGGCCATGGATAAATTAGAAGCAGCACCATCAAAAGTAAGTGACACTACAATTACATTTAGCTGATTTAAAAATTTAAGGCACTCAATCACTAGGTTTACTCTCTCCGAGCTACTTAAACCGTTAATCAAAAAATAACACACTGGAATTTTCCATTGTCCATTTAGTGAGACCACCATACACACTAAAGCCTCCTTGGCTTCTGGTAAATCCTGATCCTCGATTTCAGTACCACAATTCACAAAAACAAGAAATTGTTTTCCATCAAATTCAATGTGCTTCCAGATGCACATTTCATCCATCATCAGTGCACACATTAGGGGATATCCATTGATAGCCATCTCCTTCCCTTTCGAAATGAGAGCAGTTGCGGCCTCTGAACTGAACCCTGGCTTACCATCCACCGACTGATACCACCTCTGCAGTGTACTTGGATGGAGCAAACCCTGAGGAAATACATCCCTCAAGTAGCTGTATGCACGACTTGAATATAAATTCAATGTAAGTGCAAAGCAGCGTAGTTCAGGAGAATACTCTGCTCTTGTATCACAATCCTTTGTTCGCATCAGAAGTTGGGCAGCAGCAGGAGAAAGACATTTCTGGAACAATGGAAGTTAAGAAGTGCATTATGCTTTTTCACAAGTTAATTTATGGTATTACATTACTTTTGAAATATTTGTTTAACAGAGATTGTGATACAATAAAAACAAATTACTGACTTCTAAAGCCTCCAAATTTTATGTATGTATGTCTGTCTGTTAGGTCATCAACCCAGAGACTGGGTGGATCCTCAAAAAGCACCACCAAAGGCTAGCAGATATAGGGAAACCGAAAAAAAATATTTAAGCTGTTGTTTTCTTACCTCAAGCGTGCAAGCAGCATCTTCAGTTATCATCATTTTCTCCTTCAGATGGTTTACTAAGGCTGATTAATAGCTCGCTGATACTTCTGCCCTTTCAATTTTAGCTTCTTATGGGATTTTTGAATAACTTCCCTGGCAACCTGCATGAAGGTCTGGGATTTCCTTGGTGACTTTACCATTTCCTCAGTGTAATCACCAACATAAGATTTTCTGAACACCTTTGTTTTAGGAAGAGACTCATTCTCCTCTTCCTGAGGAACACTGAAAGAATAAGAAAATTATAAGGGTCAACAACAAAAATGTCTTACCTATGTGTAATATAATAACCTAATATGCTGCAATAGATGTTGCAGTTGAACAGTATGTTAAATGTCTAAAACACAAATATTTCACATAAGGATGACAGGCCACATTCCTGCATAAATCTATGGGGTAAAAAAAGAAAATCTACTCACACACAACTTGTTGATGCAACAGGATCCACTTGAAGTTTCCTCTTCACAGGAGGTTTTCTCCTCTTCTCAGCTGGTAAAAGGTGGGGTGGAAAATTAAAAATTGTTGGTACTGCATTTGGCTTCAGTTTAACTCCCACACCAAATGCTTCATTATCAAAACATTCCGGTGAAAAATGCTTAGAGCATAAACTTGAATGCTTTCCAGGCAAGAAATTCTCTCTTCTTAATGCATCTACCCATTGCTTTTTTCTCGTCTCATCAGCAGGAAAACTGAAGTCAATAAAAGCACAGTATTCAAAATTGCGGTAACCGGGAAACTGGAACTGTAACCAATACAATAAATTACATGTAATTGTACGTATTCTACAGACACCTGACAACAACTGTATGAACCCACTTACATCATCATCATATTTACAGTAGGTAAATATTTACTTACCCGTGAAAGGAAATGCCAGATCCTTTTTTGAAGGTCTCCTTGCATCCATACGCTACGCAATAGTGCACCATCGCTTCATTAACATTAGCTAAAAGTCACTTTTATGTACGCTGATCACTATTCTTACCTATAACACAATGTTCAAAACTCTCGCACTACCCACCAGTCAGCTGATTGAGATCCTTGCTTCAAGAAAGTGACGTCATCAGCCGTCTATTTGATATATGATCGAAGCCTTTCTCCTTGTTCATTTGGACTCGTCCTGTCAGCAGTTCGGCGCGATCGTACATCCTGTGCGCGAGTGTGGGATAATTGTTTTGACGAGTGACATCGTCTGGACTTTTCCTCCATGTGCAATTAAGTAAATTACCTTATATTTAGGTGCATATATTTTTGGCAAAAGTTCAGAACAGCTGACATTTTCCAGCGCCACGCATCCAGGCGCGATTGCACTGTCATTTTTTTCTCTCCGCTCGCTTCTCGCGAAGGACTTGATCGTGCGGTGGTCAGTGCTGCCAACTGTTCATATAAAGAACTTTTATTTACGTATCTCGTTACAGTTTGTTAGTGACAAAGCCATTGTTCTGGATTGGTTAGACCATTGGTCTGAATCAAGCAAAGGGGGTCTGGGAGCGTAAGTCCCCAGGTTAGAAGCCGCGAAGCGGCCCTAGGCCTCTAGTATCCCGCGTGACACCTCCATTGGTCTGGATTGGTTAGGGTAGGTTAGTGACAAAGCCATTGGTCAAATACAGTAGAGACAATACGTGACACTGAGCGAGATATCGAGGGACAGCTATTGGAGCTCAGTCCAGCGGATAGGCCTGAACAGTACTGATTCTCTCATAAGAGCACGTGTATTTTTGTGTGAAGTTTTTGGTGTTATTTATGCGCTTTCAGTGAGTTGACATAATTAAATAGTAGCGTGTGTCATTCCTTGATATCTCCTCTCAACATGAGGGGAAAGGTATGTGCTGTGTTTGGCTGCAGTAATTACGAAGTAGAGAAAAATGCGCGGTCGTTCTTCAGGTTCCCTCGTGACAAGAACGTGTAAGTAATATTGTGTTTGCATATATATTCTTCCAGTGACAGAGATGTTTATAGTACTTCATAATCTTCTGACCTGCTCGACCCATATTTTAACTGGCATAAAATGTAATACGCATATTTAATTGTATAGTGCAGCAGTTAACTTTCAATACCAATGTGTTGTTGTAGGTGTGATCTGTGGGTTTTGAAATGTCACAGAAGTGACTTGGACAAGGTGTACAAGAGAGAAGGGACGTTACGCTTATATAAGAATTATAAGATCTGTTCAGATCATTTCCGGGCCAGCGACATTAAAAATCCTCGACTATACAGCCAAGGGTATGTAACATTTTTACTCTAATTGTACGTAAATATTCCTCAAACCATCACTATCGACAACATTTTCATACTTTTCTTTCTTTAATCCCTCTTCTCAGATTAAAGCCGGAATTCTATAGATTTTCTTTCTGTTAGTAGGCTTCATGTTAAGAGGAAAATTGTCCAGCTTTTAAATGTTAATTCATTGCATCATGTGTGTAAGGAATGTGACGATATTTTTATTGACAAGTGTCTTAATGTGATCAAACAATGTTCTTTAAATGAGAAAAAAGACTAATCCAACCGTAAAAGTTCAGGCAGGAATGCTAAAGCTAAAAAAGTAATGCATAAATGAAAGATCAAGCCATTTCACAGCAGCCCATTTCATATCTTGTTTATGTGTCTAATTTCAGTCTTTGAATAATAACCTTTTAAATAATTCTTCATTCATTTATCCAGAATTGCTTTAGTAACTTCGAAGTTAATATCTCAATACCACTTTCTTTCTAGACGTAATTTATTTATCCATTTCCGTATATACATTTCCATTGATATTTGAATTTAGCGCGATTTGTTCAGGTCAAGTCACTAGGAGCGCCACCGTCGAATTGTCTCCCATTTTAGCAAGGCGAAATCCGTAAGTGTCGCGCATTGTCTCTACTGTATTTGCATTGGTCTCGATTGGTTAGGCCATTGGTCTACGATCAATAGCCTGTGTATTTATTGTGCAGTTATGTATTTCTTGTGCGCGGGTTGGTAACGGAATTCACTTACTTCATTGATAGGAGTGACATCATATCCCATAGTGTCTCACCCAATGGAAATGCTGATACGTTTTTAGGCGATGGACTATGGCGCGTGATAACTTCTATTAGGTTATAAAAGCAAAATTACTTCTGGGGGATAGCGAGTGGGTTCTTAACTGTCGCAGTGAACACATCGCTCCTCCAAAAGGTATTCCACTTACGATTTCCATCATATTACATCTTTATATTGCTATAAAAGTAATGTATGTCTTACAGAATTTCTACCATTTGTTTATTTCGGAGGTCGATGACCTTGTTGTTTTTTTGCTAGGGGCTTTACGTCGCTCCGACACAGATAGGTCTTATGGCGACGTTGGGATAGGAAAGGCCTAGGAGTTGGAAGGAAGCGGCCGTGGCCTTAATTAAGGTACAGCCCCAGCATTTGCCTGGTGTGAAAATGGGAAACCACGGAAAACCATCTTCAGGGCTGCCGATAGTGGGATTCGAACCTACTATCTCCCGGATGCAAGCTCACAGCCGCGCGCACCCTTGTTGTTTTGTTCTTCTAAACTTATTTTAGAAAAATATTATTTCATGTTTCATATGATGTGATCGTCGTAAGTAATGGTGAGTCTCACGAATTTAATATCATAAGATCATCCAACATAGTTATGGTCTACAGTATTCTGCTTTTAGATCAAACAAACTGTGTAAAAATAACCTACAAGTACTTAAAAGGGTTTCTTTTGATTATACCGAAGAATACTGCAAACGAGTATGCCAAAGCAACATCTCAAAGGACGAAAATGGACGCGCATTTTTAACCCCGAAGGTTACTTTCGTGCGTGACTAGTAACGTAATAATTTTCGCGCGACTAGATAAGAGTTAATACTGAGAGGACGTTTCCTATTTGTGAAACTCACAACCTGACTTTTAACCCCGTTTATCACCATACCATTGCCTATTGTCCTTCTCACAACATTATCGGGGTCATTTTACAGTTGCTCACAATCTTGTAGCTTATTTATTACTCTATACAGAATAACATCATCCCCAAAAAGCCTTACCTATGATTCCACAACTTTACTCATATCATTTATATATAAAAGAAAACATAAAGTTCCAATAATACTGCGTTGAGGAATTGCAGTAAAGCTTCACATACTCTAATTGAGATCTATTTTCTAGAAATATAGCAACACATTCAGTTACTCTTTTGTCTAGTCCAATTGCACTCATTTCTACCAGTAGTCTCCCATGATCCACCCTATCAAATGCTATAGACAGGTCTATCGCGATACAGTCCATTTGACCTCCTGAATCCACGATATCTGCTATATCTTGTTGGAATCCTACAAGTTGTCTTTCAGTGGAATAACCTTTCCTAAAACCGGACTGCCTTCTGTCGAACCTGTAATTAGTTTCGCAAACATGTCTAATATAATCAGAAAGAATGCTTTCCCAAAGCTTACATACAACGCATGTCAAACTTACTGGTCTGTAATTTTCAGCATTATGACTGTCAGCCTTTCCTTTATACACAGGGGCCACTATAGCAACTCTCCACTCATTTGGTATATATAGCTCCTCCTACCGAGCAATAATCAAATCAGTACTTCATATATGGTACTATATCCCAACCCATTGTCTTTAGTATATCCCAAGAAATCTTATCAATTCCAGCCGCTTTTCTAGTTTTTTAACTTTTGTACCTTATTTTAAATATCATTGTTATCATATGTAAATTTTAATACTTCTTTAGCATTAGTCACCTCCTCTAACTGGACATTATCCTTGTAACCAACAATATTTATATACTGCTGACTGAATACTTCTGCCTTTTGAAGATCCTCACATACACACTCTCCTAGTTCATTAATTATTTCTGGAGTGTCCTTTAGGAACCTGTTTCTGCCTTAAAGTACCTATACATGCCCTTCTTTTTTCAGTAAAATTTGTATAACTGCCAAATATTCTTGCCATCATTTTATCCATAGCTGCCCTCTTAGCTAGATTCAATTTCCTAGTAAGTTCCTTCAATTTCTCCTTATTTCCACAGCCATTTCTAACTCCATTTCTTTCCAATCTGCACACCCTTCTTAGTCTCTTTATATTTTTATTATAATAAGGTGGGTCTTTACCATTCCTTACCACCTTTAAAGGTACAAAACTGCTTTCACATTCTTCAACAATTTCTTTAAACCCATCCCAGAGTCTGTTTACATATACATACACACCCGGTATAATTCAATTATCTCCAGCTAACTACTGCACATGGATAGAAGTCAAAAGACATCTCGGACAACCAAGTCCAACCATTACACTTAGACCACAAGACAGAAAATACATGGCGTGCGTACCTACCGAGAGACGGAAGACAAATGGGAATCAGAAACGTACACCACCAATTACCACTATACTCATAGCCTGTCTCGCATACAAATTGGCCATTACGCATCCTTATTGTCGTCAAACTTGTGTTTGCAAATTTGGTAGTATATTGTCAATCAATCGATCAATCAATCAATCAATCAATCAATCAATCAATCAATCAATCAATCAATCAATCAATCAGTCAATCAATCAATCAATCAATCAATCAATCAATCAATCAATCAATCAATCACTACTGATCTGCCGTTAGGGCAGTCGTCCAGGTGGCAGATTCCCTGTCTGATGTTTTCCTAGACTTTTCTTAAATGATTGCAAAGAAATGGGACATTTATTGAACATTTTCTTGGTAAGTTATTCCAATCCCTAACTCCGCTTGCTATAAACGAATATTTGCCCCAATTTGTCCTCTTGAATTCCAACTTTATCGTTCGTACTTTTAAAGACACCACTCAAAGTTATTCAAATACTAATGTCATTCCACGCTATCTCTCCACTGACACCTCGGGACATACCACATAATCGAGCAGCTCGTCTCCTTTCTCCCAGCCTAAACTTTGCAACACTGTATGTTATGATTGATATTACGATTTTGCCATTGTTGTATTCACTGTCCTTACTTATAGACATGATATAGGCTTTTGGGCTTATGCCTTATTTTCTAGACATGGCGTAACTCCAAAATTCTACATCATGTCGATATTATAATTGATGAGTTTTGAAAGACATATTTCTTTGAAGAACATTATTTGCCTTCCATCTGATACCAGACTTACAAACCATAGGTATCGGTGTGGCATATTTACGTATCGGAAGCCAGTGTGTTCCATTTATGTGACACATCTCAATACGTGTCCATTGCTGCGCCCAGTGATATGATGGAATCATCAATATCTCCATCTTTCACTTGACGAATGTAGTAGTTGTATGTTCTAAATCACTGGCGTCAGCAGTATTTTCTCTTGAGTCAGCACCCGAGCTCATTGACCCTGCAACGTCATGACCACGAGACCGTGCCGTCAAGAGAAAGTGACCTTGTTGGTAAACAAAAGCGCGTGCTTTTGATAGCTGTCAACTTGACATACCCTAACCCCACTTCTTTCGACAAGCGAACGTCGCTAACCTCACTGTTACCATCCTGACAGGTCCTAACCTTACCTTTTTGTGAACAAGTGAACGTGGTTAACCTCACTGATGCTATCTTAACTACGTCGTACGTGGAATTTAAACAGCTGCCAAGATGGCGGCTGCCATTTTGACAGATCCTAAACACGTGCATTTGTCTGCCGCGGAATTTTGAACGTGGTTAACCTCACTGCTGCTATCTTAACAGGTCCTTGCCTCGTTGCTGCTATCATAACCACGTGGGCGCGGAATTTGTACAGCTGGAACCTAACCTCACCTTTCGGGACAAGTGAACGTCCCTAACCTGACTGCTGCCATCTTGACAGACCCTAAACTCACTGCTGCCATCTTAACCACGTGGGGGCGCGAATTAAAACACCATCTTGACAGGTCCTAACCGCATTAACGTGTTTGGTGCGTATTTTGAAGAAGTGAACGTGGCTGACCTCACTGCTGCCATCTTTACTACGTGGGGCGCCGAATTTAAACAGCTGTCAAGATACTTGTAACACGTATTTGCATTTACAGCTTCCGTCTTCTTGGAATTATGCCGTCTTGCGTTAGTAGCAAAACGTACTGCTTTATACGTTTAAATATCATCTTGTAAAATTATATCCTCGTCAGGTAATCGTGAGAAAAGGAATTCAGAGTATTTTAGTAGGTTTCTAGGAAACACATTTTACTATTAATCTGTTGCAATTAATCTTAGAATTTACATTACCTATCCAGAAACAGTAGTCTTCATAACGAATAGCGTAGGTTGTGTCAGTTTGTCCTGTAAATAGTTCTTCTATATAAGGTGCAAAGAGAGATCCATAGGTACTTCGAATAAAAGTCTAAAATTTATTACGATATTCTGCCGTGATCATATCCTCAGACAAAGAAGGTAGACCTTGTGATGATGTAGTACGGTAGGTGTTTCAGCAAAAACATCTGTAGTTGAAAACTTAAAACGCATAGATGGTGAAGTATCGTTCAGTTCTTCCTCATCCTCTTCTTCTTCATCCTCGTCTTCATTCCGTTCCTGTTTCCCATCTTCCTCATCCTACTTCTCTTCTTCGTTATGCTTTTCTTGTTTAGGCTTCTCTTCTTCTTAAAGCTTTTCTTGTTCGCGCTTCCCTTTATCATTTGTTGTTTGCAGAGAAACAAAACGGCAAACATTGAGTACAGAATTAACTTGAACGTGGTGACTACGTTACTAACTTACAATTTCGCGTGGAGATAATTCTCTAAACTGTGTAAATATTTTGTAGATGATGGACTGTAGACTATGTATTTGAACTGTGCATTTTCAATTCTACGAACATTCGAACTAAGGACTGTTGATATATGATCAACCTCACTTTATTTCAATTAACATGCGTGAACAAGATTAACTTCACGAGTGAAAGATTCTTACTTCATTTCAATCTAATTGATTACATTGAACAGTCTTCAGGCTAAGAAATATGTCGTATGGAATAACTTCAGATTATGCCAAGAATCACAAACTTTAGGTGGCTATTTATTAGGTTGAATTTATTGACATTCGACGACAAGTTTCTTGTGGCTATTCAATGTAAGAGTTTAATTTCCGAGAGTTAAACTTGTGTGCTTATTCGAACTTAGTGACATTTTGCCGCATAGAATTCATTTCAAATGATTAATGACATAACACTGGATAGATTTCAGTGACATTCTACCGTGTGATAATTCTTCAGTTATACAGTTCTTATGTGTTATAAACCTTGTTGAAACCAGTTACTATATTCTTTTCTCATCTGTGCAGTAGCCGCCTTTCACATTAACACGTCCAAGGCTTAATGGTATTCGTTTATCATTTGCGTGGTCTGTTTCAACGCCCTTACTTCTACACCGCATGGATCTTCTAGACATCGCATGGATCTTCTTGAAATTCGAGATCTTCAAGAACATCCATCGAGGGAGGAATGATGGTTCAATGGTGCAGAGAGGAGGAGCAGCCGGAATTCCAGGACATCGCCAACCCTAGGACGAGGAAAGAACATTTCCCACGATTTCTTCTGTACAGAGGTGACATAATTTTGAACTTATTAATAAACTCAGAAAAAACTTAAGAAATTCTTTCAAAGAAAAACCCTCTCCCTCTGTAAGCACTTCAAGCAGAACGGTACACGCCCTGCGTTTGTCATGCTCATCCAAGTACCATATTTACTGTTACAATATATACACTTAGTTTATTAACAATAAAGTATTTAAAAGGTTTGACATGTTATCGACATATAACAGTCTTTTGAAACGCTTATTTACACTGTGTGCTGAATAAAATAGTAAAAAACTTATAACAATCACTCGATACACTGTTTCTGTTGATCTGTTTATGTGCTAATACTCAAATCATCACGTCATATTCACGGCTGCATTTGAATCTTTTGCGTTAATTTGTCCGTCCTTTAAGACAATTGTTATTCAAATGTTGTCAAAGTGGAAACATAATTTTAGTTGACAACACCTTGTTCATGTAAAGAACTTAGAGAAATACGCGTTAGTATATCTAAATACACTCGTCTGAATTGGCTTACTGTGTTCGTTAAAATTATACAATGATGTATTTAAAAAATTACAAAGTAAGAAACAGGTAAAGGTAATTGGTTGTCCTTCCGTCTTCTCCTCTGATGTAATACAGATGAACTAAAATTTCCCAGTTCAATCGGAAGGATGTGAATCAGCCTGATGCGAAATCAAAATGAAGGAATTATAAGTATTAAAATGCAATGGACCTGTACAATGTAAAGTGTGTGTAATATACGGTATATCTGGCTCACCTTGAACAGTGTGTTGAGTAACTACAGTTTGTGAGAAGATACGGACTAATACTGGTGGGTGGAGTGTTGTGTGGTACGTTATATCTGGTGGGCTACAATCGGTTCATTACTTTTAATCTCCTAACCGTGCGTGACGAGTTAATTCGCCTACCGATAGTTGTTACTCAATCGTGTAATGACATCATGATAATGGACGTGACGAATTAACTCGTTTTCAGTCAAAATGTATATTCCCCGCTACGAATGTTCATTTCTCAGTGGAAACTCCCCAGGTAAGAGGTTAAGTTCTTCTGGCGAAAACAGCAGACGATCTTCTTTCTGATATTACCATGATAGGAATATTTACAAAACATGTCATAGAACAACCCAATTTTATTTTTCTCAAAATTCATGTCTATGTTTTCGTAGGGATACGCAATTCCATTGACATATAGTCTAATATTTCTTAATTTACAGTGATCGAACTGTGAACGATCTTCTTCATGGTTGAATTTACGATGGGTTTGAAATTTAAAAACAATATACAAAGGATTTTCTGCGAAACGTGATGTTTTAACGGTCCAGCTATGGTCCTTTTCAGGTGATAACACTGGATATTCGTGGAGCTCCCAACGTATAGGAAATGGCGCATCATTTTCTACAATCGACGTTTTCTCGATCAGATAAGGTTACATGTGGAATCCTCCACAATAAAAGATGAAGTGTAATTTTCGAGGCTACTGGTATTTCTGCTGCTTGAAGCGAATTGTAATCATTTCGATCACGGATCAGAATTACCTCTTCTTTTGCGTTGATTATAATACATCTAAAGTCTTATGCGAAACGAATAATATGTTCCAATGAAAATATACCTGTAAAAGATCTGTCCTCATTAATCATCCAGTAGTTAGTAGCTTTTCGACACCATCCTGCCATCCATAAAAGTTTATTTTCTTCATCACTAAAAGAAGATTGCACTTGTAATACCAACATTCTTCGATAAATCTATTTCCACATTATTTACTTCATATCGTGCTTCAGAAAATAGGAAAGCTGCACCATAGTTGCTTAGTTGAGATGTGCTTGGTCAACTTCCATCTGACTTACCCAGTCGTCCTTTAATATAGAGGTAGCTTTCGTGTAGTAGGGTGTATATATCTTGCTGATTAATGATAAAGCGAATTTCATCATTGTTATTCAGTCCAAACGTAAAAGGTTGATAAAAATGAAGGTCACTTCGTACTACACCTTCACAATTTTCTACTGTGTTCATAATGTGTATTATTTCTTCCATTTTGTTGTAGTAGTGTATAACCTAAATCTTGGAGTATCTGCTTATGGTCATCTGTTAACTCGTTGAGTCTTCGCAAGCTTGTAGTATGTCTTGTTTTATAGTTTTTTCATACTGATTTAATATGAAGTTTGTAAGCTGCGTAGGTTTGCCGATCTAAATTAGTAAGCTGATTATGTTTAATCACAAGCCTAAGAGTCGTGTTAAAATTGTGTTTTACAGACACAGGATGATAAAGCAATACTGACGGTTTTTCGCGAATAGTATAAGCACTTTCTTCTGTAATAATAAGGTCGTGCAAGATTACTATTCAGGACTGCAATAATATTATAAGTAATGTTCACATGATGATCATCGAAGGGTGTTATATGTTGGTCAGACTCGTAACGTTCGGTATGAGCTCCCTTGGTAAAAAACCAAGCAATAGTCCAATCGAATCAGGTTGTGATCTGAAGGCAATCTTAAATGATGGCCCATTAACACATTTATACGTGATGTTGCTTACAGTAAATGAGAATTAGATTTATTATTACTAAAACACTCTTCAGTAAACTGTTCAATTAACGTGCTTTTAACGTAGTCATGAATAACGTCTAATGAATAACTGCCTGATGGTAGCGTAAGCACGTAGACATCGTAATAGAATTTGTTTACACCGTCACGCCTTTTATACAGTTTATTGTAGCTTTCAAACGGCACAAGTCCAAAACTATGTAGCTGATAACCGAGTTCGATTGGTGGATTGAAGTAGGCAGTTGTTTCAGATCCTTCTCCAAATACAGCGAACGTTCTTTCACCGTTAGTCATTACGTGCACACTAATGCTCTTTGTCTACTGTCTGGGTTTGATATAAGAACATTAGATATAATCGTCCGCACAAGCGTGTATTGAATTTTTTCACACGGTTTTTATTGTAAACAATGTCTGCACTGCTTCCGAAATAGCGTATGACCTCAAATGGAGGAGGTATGTCTCCATAGCTATCGAAATACCATACTTTGGATTTACGTTTTATGTAGGCAACGCATTGATTTCCAGGCCCGTGACTGTTGGCTAAGTTGTTGTTCAGCAAACATAAAAGCTTCTTCGTGGGTTAGAGCTCGATGTAGCAGTGCATTCAGTAGACGTTTTTTGGAGATATGTAATTGCCAAACACTTTTTTGTATGGCGTTAGCTTCACGTGTACACCTTTGCCTCGAAATGCAATTGCATCCATTGTCTTTTTACGACGTTCACCCTCTTTCAACTGTTACTTCGCTTCTTCTACCGCCTTAACAGTCCCTGCTACAGCACTAGAACCACCCAGGAAGGTCCCTAAAGCTGCTAGTCCAGAAAACAGCGCAGGAAAAAATCCTCCTCGTTTTGGTACTGGAATAATTCATGCACGTGTACAAAACATTGCTCTGTACTTTGGAGAAATTTTCGTTCTTGCTGCGCGAAACTTAGTAATAGCTACACGCGGATTGAATTCCCAAGAATAGCTTTTCGTGCAGCCTTAACAACACCTTTCCATTGAGCAGTTTTAGTATTCTTCTTCATTTCGTTTGGATATCGTTGTTAACAATTCTGTACACGACTTTACTCGTGAAGAGCAAATTACGAACTGACAGTTACTTGTTGTTTCGGATGATATATATATTACTATTGCCTATTTTGTTCTTCAGTTACCATGAATATTATAAAACAACAAGGCACACTACCTGTTAGTGAGAGCGTGCCACATCTCATACCTAGTTCTAGTACAACCACAAGAAAACGCCACGGAACGTTTCCTGTTACTATTCGATGTAATATATCAGGCCCATCGGGATGTGTAAGGACATATCTTTTCCTTACACTCATTACCTCTTTAAATGGCATACACTTCGAGAATATTTATGTTTTCGTGAAGTCACTCTATCAAGCGCTATATATTATTCTAAAAATGTAATGCACGCTCTAGTTCACGTGAGTAAGTACCATCAACGGATGATGTGCTTTCCAATTCTCTTATGATCTTTGACGATGTCGCAACAGAACAGCAAAACGTTATTCGTGCATATTTTAGTACGGGGCGAAATAAATATGTAGATTGCAACTATTTATGTCAAACCAATTCTCGTGTGTCTAAGCAGTTGATACGCGACAACGCAAATATTATTGTGCTTTTTTCGGCAAGATGAACGCAATATGCGGCATGTGTATGATTATCACATTAACACTGATATGACATTTAATGACGTTTTTCGTATGCGTGCTACATGTTGGTCATCACATCGTTACGGCTTTTTAGTTATTGATAAAGAAAGTGATGATCAGTATGGATGATATCCCATGGGTTTTGATCATTTCATATACATTAACACAGCGTTACAGTCACCACTTGATCAAAAACCATCATCAAAACATATAATTCGTGCTCGAAACAATATTCGACGGAAATTTAAAGAGCTTAAACTTATTCAAGCAGACACTGATTTATTTTTGGAAACGCAACTAGGTACACCACTGAAAGACATTTATAATTGCACTTCATTGCCCCAGTCTACTACAGGTTTTTTTCTCCGCAAACGTCATACGAATAAGAAAAGCATGAAGGAGAATAGCAGCATAAACAACAAAAGCATAACGAAGAAAAGAAGCAGGATAGGAATGTAGAAGAGGATGAGGAAGAAGAGTATGTTGAAGAAGAACTTAACGATACTTCACCATCTAAGCGTGTTAAGTTTTTAAATAAAGGTTTCATAATCAGTTTAAGACTTTTATTCGAAATACCAATGGTTCTCTCTTGGCTCCTTATATAGAAAAACTATTTACAGGACAAACTGACACAACCTACTGTATTCGCTACGAAGACGACTGTTTCTGGATAGTAATGCAAATGTAAAGATTAACTGACAGAGACTCGCCGTAAAAGGTGTTACCTATAAACGTACTAAAGTACTCTTAGAACTTCTTTTCTCACGAATACCTGACAAGGATATAATTTTAAAAGATGTTCTTACAAATATAAAGCAATACATTTGCTAAAGACGTAACACGACGTAATTACAAGAGGACAGAAGCTATAAATGCAAATAAGAATTACAATTATCGAGAGTTTATTTCTAAGCTGTTTACGTCGCATAAACCAACATCACGTGATCGGAATGTTATCCACAAGCCTTTCTTGCCGTATGTAGACGTAAGATACTTGAATGACCGTAACTTACTCCTTGAACGATTATATGTTCTAAGAGCTTCACAATATGTTGGTCACACAGTTCATGAATGAGGAATTCTAGAAATAGAGAAAGAATTACGACATGGGGGTATTATTCAGTACCGGTAATGGCTCGTCAGGATAAGACCTCGCCTGCAAGGATAAGCATCGCACACGATTTACATAAATCAGCACGCCGCACCTACTGTCGCAGACGCGTTATTACACACGGCAAAGATGATCTCTGGCAAGCAGACTTATTAAAAATGAATCCAAATACCTCTAGCAATAATGGGTACATGTATCGACTTACTGTCATCGATGTGTACTCCAAATTTGCTTTTGCACAACCGGTGCGTTCTAAGACAGTAGCTCAAATGAAAGACGCATTTGAACATATTGTAGAACAACCGAAACGCTGCCCAAGGCTTCTTCCAACCGATCAAGTTAAGGAGTTTTACAACAACGATTTTTCTTCTTGGCTCAAGTTACTTGACATTCATCACTACTCTACGTAGAGCAATATCAAGGCAAGTGTTGTAGAACGCTTTAATCGTGCACACAAAATAATGGTGTGGCGAGAATTTACAGCTCAACGTCCATATAGCTGGACTGAACTGCTACCTAGACTCGTGTCTCCCTACAACGATACAACTTATCGCACTGTCGGGACAAATTCACGTCAGTTTGCAAAGAATACAGCACGCATAGATGCTGTTCACCTTGTGATAAAAACAGCTGATCCGCGCCGTCATCGCTTCAAAATGTTCATTCGGTTCGCATCAACAAACACAAGTCTATGTTTAAGAAAGTATACACCCCTAACTGGAGCACAGATATTTTTCAAATCAGGAGTGTTAAGCTCACTAATCCAGTTACATATTTACTTCGCGATTTCAGAGAACAGCCTATTGAAGGAGGATCCTACATCGAAGAACTGCAGGAAACGAAATATCCTACTCACTAATCGAATGTGTTATTCGTCGTTGTGGAAAGAAACTATATGTTAAATGGCTAGGTTTTAATAACAACTTTATTTCATGGAGTAAGAAAGTGATGTACCTTAAGAATTGTGTTGCATATTCTCGAAACTATACCTCTCATTCCTTCTATGTTCTAAGGCAGGATTAAACATGAAAGTCAAAATTATTTCTACTAGATAATTTAGAACATACTGAAGGGTATGTTTAATATTAAACAATTAAATCAGCACCTGCAAACAAGTTTTACAATTCGTATTTATTTTTAGAATGTATACATTTTTCAAGTAAATCACTTCTGACCTTTTTTACATATATTATTTTAGTCTTCACTGTTTAATGCCACTATCTAGTAACAGTTTTCCTTTTATTGCACAGGCAACGACAAGTGCTGCTATCTTCTCAGCAACCGAAGCACTAGGTGATGACACACGCTGCAGAGCTTTACGATACACGTCTTAGTTTAGGATTGTTTTGACGATAAGCAATGTCATGCAGCATATAACCTATTAATACCAGGATCACTACGTGCCAAGCAGAGGCTACTGCGCAAGATGGCGGCTATACACATGCTCTTATGGAGAAAGCTAGCCAAGAGGCTACTGCGCGAGATGGCGTCTATAAATAGGTTCTTATGGAGAAAGCTGGTCAGGGGAGACATAGGATTTAAGGAGACGGCCTACGGGCGATTGCGCAAGATGGCGGCTGCGTACAACTTCCTAGTGCTAGGGCGCCCGAGGTAAGGTGGATGCTATACATTGGTTATTAGAGGCCAACTTTAAGGAGATTGACCAGGAGCTAATGGAGATACATTGCTCTTATAGGCCTGTCTTTACAGAGCTGCCTCAGGGGCTTACAACTTGTAACTTATGACCTATTACATTCATCAGCCTAACATTCGAGAACTGAGGCAAGGGCTGCTGTACTCTATTCGTACAGACCTAACTAGAGGGCTGCACCCCCACACCCGCAGCACACACACTCATTCACTCATACCTTACACACACTCTGCTACCGAAGACACGCACACGCACATACGCACACACGTACGCATACACACACCAAGAGGTCCGTGAATACTTACCAACTCACCTCATGAGACGAGGCCGTGGACGGGCTGGAACAGACTAAAACAGTCTGGAGCTGGACTCGAACCAAATTAACCTAAAGGGAGGAGCGGGAGACGGAAAGAACCCAGAACCCTACCCGATAAATAAAAGAACGGGGTCAAAATACATGGGGGTTTATTAATGAAAATAAAGCAAGATAAGGCAATAAAAATATTCAAGTTTGAAACATTACTCACGGAGATATGCGTAGAAA
Source organism: Anabrus simplex (assembly GCF_040414725.1). Taxonomy (NCBI): domain Eukaryota; kingdom Metazoa; phylum Arthropoda; class Insecta; order Orthoptera; family Tettigoniidae; genus Anabrus; species Anabrus simplex. The sequence continues at coordinate 123,661,847 of NC_090274.1, forward strand.
CTTATCGTGTAGGTTATTCATCCAATCATATAAAGAGGCAGATTGAAAACATATCAAACATGGCCACACAAGCTTCTTACAATCACAAACTTGTAACATACTATTTACTTCCTCCACATAACTTCATACACGCGACGTATGACACATTCGTCCTCGCAATGAACTAATATCAGTGGACATACATCGAAAGAACTTACACGCACATCAAATAAAAACATACACGTTACATCTCACATATCTCCATGTACATGGACCAGCATCCCAGAGAAGAGATCCATCACGCAACAATCCCCCATTTGAAAAACACAGCATGCCAGCAAGAAAGAAAAAATCAAAGAATAAACATGGCTGCCATAGTTACGAGACGAGTAAACAATGCAAACAATGAAAGAAGACTCATTCAAATGAAAGCAACAAACGTAAATATATAATTAGGCCAGCAAATAGCCCGAGGAATGAAAATAAGAAAATGTAAATAAAACTTAAAAAAATAACACTGTAAGAAAAGGAGAATGCTGTCAATCAGGCAAGCATACAGCACAACCACACGTACACACTCACCATAGAGACCCAAAAGAAATGTATACAGGTAGAATAACCAGTTTTGTCCAGACACATAACGAACAAAGGGAGATCCGCATAGCAAGACCAGTGCTTTCATGGACTCATGAGCTCAATACAAGACGCGTAAAATAACAAAGGATTGCCGCATCAAGGCAAGTAATATCCCCACATAATTCACAGTAGCTTCATCGTAACCATCACGCTTGCAACGTATTCATATCGCCTCAGCACGGACGAACATGAATACCAGTCATAGCGTAAAACACAACGTCACGCATAAAGAGCTCGGCCATGAGAAAAATCGACGAATTTAAAAAAACATGGCAATAGGTCTCGAACTTCAGATCACATACACGCCAAACAAACACACCACTGACTAAAACCATCCTCCATCATTAAAGGTTTAAGTCATACAAAAAACAGAACACACAAGATCAGAGAAAACTAGCAATGAGGCAAAATGCAGCATTAACGGTTAAATGTACATAACTAATACGCCCACGCAACCATAGCAAGCCAAAAAATAGTTACCTTGATAGTCGGGCGTTGCTCTGAGCATTAGGTAGTCACAAAATAGCGACAGAGATCAAGAGTCGGGCATTCAAGTAGGTAAATCCACTGCATGAAAAATAAACGGCACAGGTCAAAGATCACGTATCTCAAAATGTACATTGTTGTATCGACCGCCATGTCGGCTACAACCGTCATGCGAACTTGTTTCAAAGAAGGCGGACACAAGGCTCACTAAGAGGGCACTTCGGCTGATGGCCGGAAGCGCACTCTGTCAAGGAGAAAACGAGTCATACGTCACGTCCAGGGAATAGATCGACCCAAAAGTCGATAGCGGTCAAAGAATGTATTACATACAGAGGAGTGCGCCACAAAGGGAAACTTGGTGCGGCACATCTTCCCCACACCCCCTCGAAAATGAGTCGTTACTTGGTGATCAGGCAAGAAGGGCTCATTTTACCACGGGCGAAACTTAATACTAAGTGTGTACACACCCTCCAACTAAGCGTATCAATTAAACAATAACTTCAGACATTAAAAATGTACAACAGAATATGAAAACATCTATACACACGTCATAGTTACACCTTATTTTGGAGATATACAATATAATGGACGTCCTTTCGTCATCAAACACAGATTCATTAAGAATTATGCAGGCGTCAGTGTCCTTTCACCGAGTGATAATTGACTCAAAAGAGAGTTGTGGCGAGTCAGGTAAACATATGTATCTGTCGTATAATAATCCAGTGAATTAAACAAGTTCAGACCGCAGTACTTCAACACACTCCGACCTCTTCTCTGTCTCTAAGGGTGGGTTGCGAAGGAATTTGGTCGAGCTATCAATACGTTTCTTTTCCTTACGATACAAGTGTTTCTCACAGGGCAATCATTACCTGAAACACAAAACAATATAAGCATACGTGCTTGCAACAAGTCAAAGTTAACTCCATATTATCAAGTCCAATACATCTTAAGGGTGCTAAATAAATGAATGCTACGAACTTCTGGAGTAATACTTTTTTAACATGGAAACGTGCGCCTTTGATTGCACATGGCCGGAGAGATCCTCCACTTTTACCGTAACAGGTCCCAGAAACTCAGTGATCCTTCTGGGCTCAGACCACTTTCGACACAGCTTTTTACTAATGTGATCCATGGTAGAACTGACAGGGAACCTCTTTACCAGGACCAGATCTCCGACGCGGAAAGGCACAGGCATTCTTCCCTTGTTATACCTCTGGGCCACCCTGTCTCTGGCTTTAATCACTTGCTCGGAGGCTATCTTCCATTTCTCCAGGACGTCCAGACGTCGGGAGGGTTCGGAGAGATACTCCACATTCCATTTCAAAGAGAGTGGATCATTGGGGACCCTGCCCAAAAATAATTCGGCAGGAGTGAACCGGCTGGACTCGTGCATGGCAGTGTTGAAACCTAGGCTGAAAAAAGAAAGATAGCAATCCCAAAGGGATTGGGTGTTATAATGGAAGGCAGACAAACAGATTTTTAGATTTCGATGAAAACTTTCAACAAGGTTCGGTTGAGGGTGATGAGGGCTTAGACGGATTTTTATACCCCAGGAGAAGCATAAATTACGGAACTTAGCGCCGGTAAAGATCGAAGAATTGTCAGAGACAAGCGTCCTAGGTGGACCAAAAACTCCGAAGATGTGTTTAGTTAATAAATTCACCGTGACGTTAGAATTAATTTTACGAACAGGGACAGCCAAATGAATTTAGAAAAACCGTCGATAACAGATAAGATACCCACGTTGCCAGATTGAGATCGAGTTAGGGGTCCAAAGAAATCAATGAATAGTTTCTCACCAGGAGAATTGGCAACGTCGGCGGAATGAAAACCGATCTGAATATTCTGAGCAGGCTTACATTTTTGGCAAACATCACAGGTTTTGACATACTCGAAGACTTCCTTTTTTAAGTTCGGCCAGTAATAACTTCGGGAAATTTTATGAAAGGTTTTTAACTGACCGAGATGAGCGCCTAAATGAGAATCGTGATAATAATTTAAGATCATGGGTCTCAGATTCTGGGGGACGAAAATTTTAGAAGTACGGTTGTGAAGACTTTTGTGACACAAAAGGCCCCTTTCTTTTCAAAGGATTCCCAACCTTGTTCCTACTTCGAAAGTCTATCGGCTAGACGGATACATTCATCGTCTTTCTTCTGGAATTCAGACAATTCGGTAAAACTAAAGGGGTAGTTATGTATGCAAATTCCGCGCCCAAGTGATTAAGGTGGCAGCAGAGGGGTTAGGACCTGTCGAGATGGCAGCATTGAGGTTAGCGACGTTCACTCCTTGAAAATCCGCGGCAAACAAGTACACGTGCTTATGACCTGTCATTATGGCAGCTGTCATCTTGATAGCTGTTTAAATTCCGCGCCCACGTAGTTAATATGGCAGCAGTGAGGTTAGCGTCGTTCTCTTGTCCAAAAAGTGGGATTAATGTCAGTCAAGGTGGAAGCTGTCAAAAGCACGTGCTTTTGTTTACAAACAAGGCCACGTGTTTAGGACCTGTCATTATGGCAGCAGTGAGGTTAGCGTCGTTCTCTTGTCCAAAAAGTGGGATTAATGTCAGTCAAGATGGCAGCTGTCAAGAGCACGTGCTTTTGTTTACAAACAAGGCCACGTGTTTGTGTCTTCACGGTCACGTGATCATGGCCTCATAGGGTCAGTGACCTCGTGTGCTGACTCAGCAGAAAACACGCTGAAACCAGTGGTTTAGAACATACATTGCCCTACTACTTGCAGTACACCTCTAAATTACTTCACCTCGAATGTTGCTCTTCCACGAAATTTGAAGATCGGTACGAGAACTGGAACGGGATCCACTCAGCCTCAGGAGGTCATTTGAGTAGAGAGGGTTCAATTCCCACCTCATCCTTCCTCGAAGTGGTTTTCCTTTTCAAGATCATGGCCGCTTCTTTCCTTACCCCTTGCCCTTTCCTTCCCATCCCCCACAAGGACCCTTGTCAGCATAGCACGATGGCCGCCTACTCCGAAGTCAGACGCGCCGACTTCGAGGAAGTATTGGAGGAGGGGCATGATTTATCTTTAACTGGGTATGTGGGGTGTTGAGAACACCTCACGTGTAATATTCACTTTTTTCTGACAGACTGTTGAGGAAATCAGCACATAAAATAACGTCATTTGCACCCCGCATACCCAGTTACGTTGCATATCGTGTCTAGTTGGTTTCTACTTCACAAATTGAGCTGTCGCTTCTGTGTTGTGCTTTAGATGAAGTGCAGGAACGGATCAGGAGTTTCAGAGGACTATTCTGATGATTGTGTATTTACTGACCACACTTCTGAAAGTGCTGAAGGCCCTGATGGAACTCCTGGTTCCATACTATCGCCATCAACTACAAGAACACCAAAGTACATGCTAGGGAAGGACAATAAAACTAAATGGGGAAGAAGTGCAGCAGCTGGTAATGTCCGCACCAGGAAATAAAACAATAACTCATCTACCAGGTACAGATCTATACTCCACTTGATTGTTTTAATGTACTCGTAAGAGATAGTAAACAGAGTGCACAAATATCTACATTGATAAAATTCCGTCAAATTACACCAATAAGAGCAAGTGAAGGAAGACAAAAGAGGTCGAAATACATTCCTTCATTGGCTACTGTTTGTTGCCGGTTCCTATCGGACAGCAAAACTGAACTTGGAGTATCTTTTCTCAAGTGGTGGCTCAGGGATTGAAATATTCCATACTACTCTGTCACTGGACATATTTTTATTTTTGATGAGGTGCCTAAGGATTGAGAACATTCATGAACCAAAACAGCGTAGTGAATTGGATAAGTTAGCAGCCATCCAGGAGGTATTCACAATTTTCACAGGAAATTTGTTACTCCCTCTCTGAATTTGTTACTATCGATGAACAGCTTGTTCCTCTTCGGGATAAATGCCACTTTTGGCAGTTCATACCTTTCAAACCCGGCGAATATGGTATTAAAATACTAACGGTGTGTGACTCTATGACATGGTATACTGCTGCAATGGAAATCTATGTGGGGAAGCACTAACTACTTTTACAGTCTTCGGAGATGCCGACGTGCCGGAATTTAGCCCCGAATGAGTTCGTTTACGTACAAGTAAATCTACCGACATGAAGCTGACGTATTTGAGCACCTTCAAATACCACCGGATTGAGCCAGGGTCGAACTTGCTAAGTTGCGGTCAGAAGGCCAGCGCCTCGATCGCCTGAGCCACACAGCCCGGCCAAATGTACGAATAATGAAGCGGTATGAGATCCTGCTTGAGAGAACTTGACGAACTAGCTCATTGTTTGGAGAGAAAAACGCCAAGAAACACTAAACAACGTCAAAATAAAACACAAAATTCGAACAATGAACAAATGAGAGCATAACCACAGCTTATTTAAAACAAGACAGAATGGTTGTAAACTATACGTAAACATTTCGCCGGTCCAAAACCCGTATAGCAAAAGGTTTGATGTAAAGGACTTAATAATAATTATATAAAAGGCTGGTATCGTTCATACGTGCCGTAGCGTCTCTTCAACATGTTCTATCTTTACTTCTCAACAAGAAAACTATTCAAAAACTCAATCGATATGGACCACCTAAATGACCAACACTATTTCCAGGCAAAATTTAACGAGATTGTCATCAGCCGTTTTCTCGAGAAAAGTTTATGACGTTATTGATGCCACCAAAAGGTTACTATGAACACCAACTCCGGGACCTCAGTAACTGTAATGTACCCTATAGTGTATAGGGCAGTTTCTCTTACAAATGACTTACTTGTATGTATGTTTAGTCATCAGCCCGAAGGCTGGTTGGATCCTCAACAGCTCCGCCATCAGCTGTCATAGATGGCCTAGGCATCACTGGAGAGGCGTACTAGGGATATGAGGAGTGAGGTAGTTTCCCGTTGCTTTCCTCACTGAGCCAGAAGTTGCTATTACATATCAGTCTGCCAAGCCCACTGAAATGCATGCACCAATCGACCCTATGAGCAATAGTTTCACACCATTCATAGCAGGGACTGGCTGCATAAGGAATGGCATTACTAGCATCGCTCATACCTCAGTCACTTTCATATTGTCAAAGCCAAGTATAAGACTGAGACAGATCAATGAAAGTAACAAAATTGCTCTAGCCTATACCAGAAGACATAGTGCACTGTAAACACTAGGTCTTGCCAGCAAAGGCACATGACTTACTTAGTATTCTGTAATCAAATATTTAAGACTTAATGCACTCGGAATACGTCCCATTATTTCAAGTGGTACGGATTGTCGGAGCTCACTGGACAATCTAGGACTTACTCGTCCCATCGCGCAGCATACATGAGAGAACCAAACTTGGTACTTTTTCCTAACCATGTTACACTGTAGTCCACAACGCGGTGCTCAGAACTCCACGTTTAAGTGTAAGAAGACCACAGTTGTGAGGTCATAATTTTTAAATACTTGTTGTCCTTATAAGTTCCCATGCCATTATCTTGCTGGGTAATTCGTTCAATGCAGCACTATTTTTCTTGAAATATCATGGATCATTTCTGGGTGGCAGAAATTGCCTTACCGCCTACCACCCCCAAATAAGCGCCACTGTCCCCACTTGTATCCCCGACCAAATATGCCTCACGTTCAAGAACGCTATTCTTGAGGTGGTAGATGTGAGATCCCTCTCTGATACCGGGGGAAAAACCAACACGGCAAGGTAAACTGATTAAAGAAATAAATATATTGTTTCAGTTCTTTTGTTTCTCCCCTCGTTTCCTTCTTCTCGTTGTTTGTTCAGAGTCCTGCATTTTGCATTTTGCATCGACATTTGAATCTCCTTATTACACTTCAAAAACTCGTTCATTTATCAGATTAATCTGCGATTGTCTGCTATAGTTTCATGCTACTTCCATACAAATGACATTTTCAGTTTCAGCTACTGTTGCTAGCCGTAATCTCACATATTTTGTGACTAAAAATTCGTTGGTTACCTACAAAATTTGTCATTATAAAAAAATCGTGTTTACAATCTGGAACTTTCTATGTTTCTAAAAGAAAATTGGACTCGGAAACTGGGACAAAAAGTCCTCAACCAGGAGATATGGTCATTCTGTGTTAATGATCTGTTGGAAAAGCTGTTCATCAAATCCACCTTTATTTCGAAGTGGCGGGCATGTTGTCATTTGACGTTGGTTACAGATACTTTACTATAGCTACACCCAGTGACATCAATATGCATATATTAGAGCTCAATATTATCAACAAATCTGCATCCATCTCGTCCCTATAATTACTCTGAGGTGAACGCAATGTGTCAGTTACCTTCGTTATATTTATTACTGCTATTACTGTTAGGAATGTGTAATTTGGAATTAATGAATACTGTGCCTGAATAAAATTACGAATAACAATTTTAATGTTTGTAATATTAACAATAATGTTTCGTATTCAGGGTCATAGCATTGTCATGAGAGTAAAAATTCTGTATTACGATAAACGAACAATTTTAAAAGACCGAAAAAGTAATCCTATACGCGAACTACCTGCCCCTTTTGTGTTTAGTCGCCCCGATGTGCAACCCTTGGAGGGAGGAATTGGCGGGTGGGAGAGCTTACCAGTCCGCCTGGTCTACCTGGGTGGAAGACTTGACACCTGCCACGGTACGTTCTCGTATTAGCCAAAGCTGGCGCGGCCCAAGACGTCTGGTGAGCACGTCAACTTACCTGGTTGGCCAAGCTAATAGACTAGCACACGTGGGGCTCTCCAAATGTGGGGGCGTTCAATAACAACAGATCTCGTAACACAACAACTCAGACTCCATATTGTATCTAACCCAAGGAACATAATACAAAGAATATACACATACACCAAACTCTAATATCGATATTCAGTCCAATGTACAGTAACACCAAAGACTTATCAATCCGCGACACCCTCCCCACACTCGTCAGTCTCCAGATGGATCGCCAGCTGAATAGGATGGCTAATCTTGGTTCCATCAGGTCGGCGGAGAATCTCACTCTGAACTTGTTGTCTCTTCCTCTCCGTACTTATTCTATCCGTGTTCTCTTCCACACGTGTCTGGGTCTAACATCTACTGGTAGAAGTACGACGTCTCCGACTCTGCGCTTGTGTAGTCATTTTGTCACTTGAGCTCGTGGTAATTTCCCTACAACAGAAGATATTCCTTCTTCCAGCGTTGCCAGAAGCCTTCTGCGATGTTCCCTATATGGCGAAATTATCTTGTGAGATCTCCTTTCATTTATGGTTCCGGTCCATTTGGGAATGCCGTTGAGGTTATGAGATGGTGTCAAGACTTCATCAATGTCTGCCTCTTGAGTGATTGGACTAGAATTAAGTGAGCTTCAATACCAATAACGATTGTGTTTAAGCCTTCTTCGTCTATTTGTGATCGCCCTAATACATTTCTTGGTGGAGCTTATCATCATCTACCACCATCCTCACCACCAAGCTGCCCGTGGCGGGATAAATTTCCAGAAAATTCCATGGTGTGCACAGTAATGCTGTACCTTGGAGTCTTGTAGGAGCATGAATACTTCTTTTATAGGTGCAACGAAAGATTGAGTATTGTCTGAAAGGACTGTGTGAGGTAATGTCCGACGTCCAATAAATCGCTGTATGGTCATCAGGAATCTGTCCGTCGAGAGGTCAGTGCTTAATTCAAGGTGAACTTTGCGTGTAGTGGAGGAAGTGAATAAGACTCTGTACGACCTCTGCATACAAGGTATATTACTTACTAATTAGTAAGTTTCAGAAGGATGTGTTAGAGGGAATGCTACAGAAGTTAAGTGGAGCTAACTACCACGTATCATTCTTGCAGTTAATTGAGAGCAAGAGGAAACTCAGATTTAAGTCTGTAGTGTTGTTAGCAGGCAAGGATGGAAATGTTTCATGAACAACACTATTACCATGGTGTGATGGACCACATACCTCTGTGCACATTACACCATTCAGTTCAGTTTTGAAATCAGAATTTTTGATACAGCATACATCTGGATGAAGTACTTCCAATTTTAACTCAGATTGCATGATATGTTAGCAGGCATGAAATATGACAAGAAATTGTGAATTGTGTGTTTCATGGCTGCGAAGTAAGAAAACTGTGAATGTTGAAATACCACCCGAGTTCAAACTAATTGAGGCACTTGACAGAGGTACGCTTATGTTACCCTCGGAACTGCCTTTCATTGCAATTTGTGTTGTATGGTTAGTAATGCAGATCATAGTTCATAATTTTAAGGGCAAATTTTTAGCTTGCATGAATCAGCTGGGATTTCTGCAGAGATTGAATTCACATACACCGATCAACTGTAATACTGGAATGGTGTTTGTGTTCCTGCAAAGTGGCCATAAAATCTGTAAATATTAGTGACAATGGTGGCGAAATAATATTGAATAATTAAAGAAATTATAAAAACGATGTAGTGCTGACAGGAGACTAATGAAATTTAAAGCACTTTAACACGGGATGTCGGGGTGGCAATCCTAAATAAATATATTTTTACTTCCAAATTTTATATGACCCTGGCTGAATTTTATTTGGAATGGCCATTTATAAACTTAGATTAAAAAAATGTACGTAGGTACAGAAAATAGCATTGTTTTACTTCAGCAGGTATACTGACTCAATAACTCACCCGAGTTGGGAAGTAAATTCATTGTCATAATATTTTCAGTTCATATTGTCATGAAATTAAAATGTAAACTTGTAAAATACTTCAAAATTTCTGAGTTTCATTTTGGTTCTCAACTCTGCTTTGTTTACTTTATTTTGGTGTACCTTTCGCCTGCCTTTCAGAAATGATTGTTGGCAGTAATTATTTTACCATTTTCAAATCAGTCAATTATTACCTACTACAATCATCCCTCTACTCTCTCAGGGACATCAGCTGTAGTGCATTCAACATAAACAACTTCACTCAAGGAAATATATATGAACTAACACAGCCGTTATTTCACGTTGTGAGCATTCCTTTAGTAGGACCGAAGAGAAAGGTTGGACAATGGAAAACTGGGGTAAGTTATTGTTTGTTATCTCATGTAGTAATAAACGTGAAGGAAGTGTATTGTATGAAATCAATTTAATTAATAGATCTAATCAGTATATTTCAAATTACTGAAAAGGTAAAAATTTTCAATCACAAAGAATAGCAGTGATTATTCGATTAAAATAAAAATGTCTATAGATATCTTTCAATCCTCAAATTATCTGTTTATTTCACCTGCATTTTTCACGACGATTCTTTCTTTATTAGTCGCTCGCGATTTGTAATATAGCTCGCCGTATAAGGAACAGAGATTACTGTTACAGCGTACGAATTCTTGTGAAATAAAGAAAGCTAGGTCATTCATGTGGTGAAATCCAAGGATATTTCATACAAAGCGGAGTTGTTCGGCAAAGTCTGGATGGGTCAAGTGACTTCGCCCGTTTGTGAACGCGCCTGGGCTTGTGTTTCTTGTTGTCCTTGGGCAGCCCCCCTCCCCAACAAGGTTCCCTGAAACTAGAACGAGGATCAGCCGTTGGTTTACGTATGGTACGAACAAATTAAGAACTTACGCCGAATTGTTAAAAATATGCGTAGCGACGAAGAATCTGCTAGCAAGGCTCAGTAGGACCATACGTGATACTCCATATCTGTTTTGCTTGAAGAAGCTTGAATGAAAGAAAAGTAGGATTGTGATGCGCGAGAATATTTCCTTGTAGGCCGTAGTATTCGGAATATAACCGTGTGTTCACAAATGTCAAGAGATGAGGCGATGGGCAATTAGTAAGCTATTACGCTGTAGGGGCCAGCGCCTGACCACGGGGCCACGGTAGGAAACAGTTGAAAGCTTACAACATCGCGTAAGCATTTGTACATAGGTTCTACGACACAACAACATCCGAGGGGCCCTGGCACAGTGTGGTTGCGATTGCCGGTTTGTACCGTGGATGAGCAAATAATGTACTGAATTTAAGTTGCAGTGTTGGGAAGACTGTGACAGTATTGTGAGCTGCACTTTAGTTCCTCATTTTCTGCCATATTGTTGACTTTTTTAATATGGACCGTTTTGTCATAAAGAATACAAAACTATGTACATTCTCGGTAGGTTATGTAAAAGTCTTTTTATTCTAACAGCAGCAGTACCATGTAGTAGTAACAAATGATCGCGGATGCGTGCCTAAGTCCTATAGGTAGGCCTGTTCGTTTTCTCAAAAGCCCGGGGAATAACTGGAACCTGAACTGGTACATTCAAAATTGCGGGTAACTATGTTATAATTGGCGGGCGTGATAACTCAGTTCCTATGGTTCTATCGTCTCATCAAGACGGCCGATTCTTGATTCCCAGCCGATGCATGCAAATTTTTTTAAAATGGGAATTCACATTCTATTGTTTCGGATCCTACTTAAAACCGCAGATCCCGTCACTTCCCTTTCTTCAGTACTTTTGAACAATTGCCACATCATTTATGGCTGTGTATTTTGAGTAACCAACCTTTTTCTGGGCTTACCTTGTACCTTAAATTGTGAGTTGAAGCAGTGGCGTACCCAGAAAACAATTTCAGTGGGTGGGGTATATGTCCAAGCAAGTAGGGTGGATACGACTTTTCCTTGGGAGGGAGTATAAAAAGAAAGCCGGTCCTACCAAGTGCGGTGACGGATCTTCAGTAAATAATGATGGTTTTGCTTGTTACCATGTATGAAGGCCATTCAAAGGGGAATGACCCGGAGGCAATAAAATAAAAACCGCTGTAAGGATCGCAATCCAATTACCTGCAGAAGAATGTGCGGAACCCATAAGAGTGCTGAGGTCCAAAACTGGCTGCTGGAGGGACGTGGGTGCACACCACTTGACGACAGAGCGACCACGCGTTGATCGTCCACTACACACTCTCGCCCTGGAGACATGGAAATGGGGACTTCAAAATAAGAGCAAAGGCGTGTAAGGCGTTTTCTGACGGCAGAAGGAGTGAGGGAACGAATATTCATTGAATAGTTGCACAAATGTACGGAGAACACTGAATGTCCATTGAAAGGGTCAAGGCATGGCACAAACGATTCAGGGAAGGACGGATGTCTTCGGCCGTTGATGTACGATCTGGAACGCCACACTGCATTACCGATGCCATTGTCCAGCAGGTGGATGCCCTCATTATGCAAGATCGGTAAGTTACGGTAGCAACCATTGCCGTAGAGGTCAGAGTGAGCGTCACAATTGCTCATGCCATCATTAAGGAGAGACTGAAATTTCACTAAATGTGCGCCCAATGGGTGCCTCACAGTATTGAACCAATGCAGGAAGCATGTCGAATGGACCTCTCTCTGAACATCTGCTGCGCTATGCTAAGGAAGAGAGTGAGTTCTAGTCACGAATGGTCAGTGGGGACAAGACATGGTGACATCACTTCGAACTCAAGTCACAACTACAAAGCCTCAAATGGAAGCATACCAGGTCGCCGCCAACGAAAAGTCCAAGGTGAGCTATAGAATGCTCTGAGAGCAAACTACTTACCTCGGACGACGTCAAGGAGTATGTTCACAACTGTTTCAAAAAACAGCCCCAATGATTTTACGAGACGGCCATTCACCGCCTTGTGTCGCAGTGGGACGTCTCAACAGTGCTGTGCAATACTTGTGCAATAACGGTACAAGGGCCTGTTCCATGAACGAATTTTGCAACTTTTCAGCTTTGCACTTTGCACTTTTCAATTATTTTAAAGTGAAAAGTGTCTCTGTTCCACCATGATCTACGTATTGCTTTTCAATTTCTTCGCAAAGTGAAAAGTCTTTGCGTAGGAGTGAATCGATCAAGTTTATTCCATAGCCTGTTCCACGAACCAACTTTGCAACCTTTCATTTTTCACTTTACGCTTTTCAATTCATGCTTCCTTCCACCATCAATTTTCATATTTGTATAGCAAAGTGAAAAGTGAAAACTTAGGAATTTTTCATTTTTCAAGCCTGTTATGTTCCTCCATCGGTACAGAAATGTAAAGATATGAAGTGAAAAATTTCAGAAATCTTCAACTGTTAATTAACAAGTATCTGCACAACGTGTCACGACGAGAGATTGTATTATCATAGCGATAAAGAATCCACAGGGGAATGTACAAAAAACGGATTCATTTTCAATACATCACTTCGCGAGTGTTTTCGTGTTACCCCAACACAAGCTGATTATATTCTTTAAATGATTCGTCATTTATTGAAATCTGCAGCAAAAAGAAGTCTATCCCTTTCGGAAAAATGTTTTTTTTAAGCTTACATTGGTGAGGAAATGGTGCCCGGCTCCACAGTGTAGCAGCAATGCAGGGGACATCAGAATCAACTATTTGCAGGACTGTTACTAAAATCGTAGATGCTATATTAATTGTAATATTTGCTAACATATTACGCTGGCCTGATAAACAACATAATATAGCGAAATAATTTGTAAAGGAGGGTGGCTTATGTGTGTGAAGAAGATTATATTGATAGACATGGCATAATTCTCTAAATTTTATTTCAAAGTTGCCGAAAATAATGTCCCATTCCTCTTTAACAAATTCTAGCACAGCCAGCTTCTTTCCCATTATAAAAAATTAAAATTTTAGAACTACCGGTACCACAATTATATGGTCTTCACCGTAAAAATGAAATAAAGTCATGGAGTATAATAACGATTGTTCATGGAATAAACATGATCGAGACTATCTTATCTTTGTGAAGAAATTGAAAAGTTATATCTAGATCATGGTGGAACAGAAAGACTTTGAAAAGTGTAAAGTGCTAAGCTGAAATGATGCAAAAAAAATTTCGTGGAACATGCCCCAGACTTTATAATACTCCACGATGTTAAAATTTTAATCTTTACGGTGAGGTCGATATATTTGTCGTACCGGTAATTATAAAGTACTGACTTTTTGTTAGTTGTTTTACGTCGCACCGACACAGATAGGTCTTACGGCGACGATGGGACACGAAAGGGCTAGGAGTGGGAAGGAAGCGGCCGTGGCCTTAATTAAGGTACAGCATTTGCTTGGTGTGAAATGGGAAACCACGGAAAACAATTTTCAGGGCTCCCGACAGTGGGGTTCGAACCTACTATCTCCCGAATACTGGATACTGGCCGCACTTAAGCAACTGCAGCTATCGAGCTCGGTAATTTCTTTTAAGGGGTAAGGTAAGGTAAGGGTGTATTCTGCCCGAAGGCAGGTCCGAACCTCCGCAGAGGTGTGCCTGAGCCGGAGTTTACGTACGGTAGGGTGGCCAGTTCCTTTCTGATCCTCCATTCCTTTACCCCCACCAACAGCGCGTGGCAACCCATCCAAATCTTGACCACGCCCAATGTTGCTTAACTTCGGAGATCTCACGGGATCCGGTGTTTCAACACGGCTACGGCCCTTGGCCTTTTTAAGGGGAAAGCCAGATAATTATAAGAAGCTGGCTGTACTAGAAGTCGTAAAGGAGAAATGAGACATTATTTTCGGCAACTTTAAAAATAACATTGAGATAATGATGCCCATGTCTATCAACATAAACCCCTTCATGCTAAGTAGGAGCGTACAAATTAACGAGAATACCGTCAATAATACCCACACATACGACAGGAAGGCCAATGTTAATTAGAAATTCTTTCGCTAGTAGTATGAGCTCTGTATGTTTTAAAACGATGGGTGCTGAGTCTGCATTTTTCCACGAGGTCATTGACCTCTAGTTGAGTAGTAAGGCTATGTCGATTCTAATGCGATGTCATTGATCCCTAGTTGAGTAGTAAGACTATGTATGTTATAGACCACTGATCGCGGGTAACGTCATAACCGTACGTACGAGTGCAAGCCCAACTTCACAGATTACATTGGAGGGGCATAATTGGGCAGGAAATGACGTGGTGTGCCTTTGACCCCTAGGTGAGGTTACGGCGTCATACACATACGTAAGACGGCAATGCTATCCTTACTGGACAACCTGGAGTGTTTTTGACCGCTAGGTGAGGTTATGACGTCATACCATTACGTACGAGGATATTGCTAACCTCACGGGCCACTTTGAAGGAGGCGAATCGGACGTGCCCCCATTGGAGGAGCCGAGTTGGAAAGGTCACCGACCGCTTTGGAGGCGCCGAATCCATCGAGCGCCCATGGAGGAGCCACAAATTCGTTAGATGACCTGCAGATGAGGCTGAGACGTCATTATGACGTTTTAACCTAACCTTGCATATGAACGCCAACCTAGCCTCACACAGAGGCTCCACTTGAAGGAGTCGAATCGGATAAGTGACTGGTACTTGAGGTTATTACGTGTTAACCTAACATCGCTACGAGGAACGCTAACCTAACCTCAGACGGGTTCCCCTTGGAGGAGCCGGACTAGTGACGTGACTTGTAGATGTGGTCACCACGTATGTTAGTGTTAACATAACCTTGGCCTCGATCGGTAACCTAACCTCACACAGGCACTTTGTCGGCTCCCCTTGGAGTAGTGACGGAGCTGTGAGGTAATAAGCGCGGGCGATTTAAAAATGCATGCTTACATTTACATAACCAAACGCGCATTTCTCCTCCTGATAGAGCTCTGATATCACAGCATGACAAATGGCTGTCAGATCCCGCTATAGACATATCAGTACGCTCTCGCTGCGACTTGGAGAAGCGAAAATCTTTAGCCACCAGCTAGTTCTTTCGTCCTGTCTCGTGCATTTAGGACAGTTGCAAGAGGTACGTCTTAATAAATTCTCCTCGTAACACATTTGTAAAAATTCTAACTACCGATATTCATAACAATGAGTAGAAACGCCTCTTTTTGATGTGGCTCAGTTGGTTGAGTCGTTCTCCTTCTGAGTCCGAGTTGGCAGGTTCAAATCCCGGATTGGGTCGATGGCCCTTAAAAGGGGGTTGTAATGGCAACAGCTCATGTCGTTGGTTTTTGGCACGTTAATAAAAATTATATCAGGCAGCCCGCGAGCGCCGTACTTTCTACTTACAAGTATCCCGCATACACTATTGATGCATGGGATGCCTAATCACTTACAGAATTTTCGAAGGAGTGCTACAACGTGCTGTATTTCGGATGTTGTTCAACAAACAGCAGTCATTTAGCCACACATGTTCCATAACAGGGGTGCATTTGTAAATACGCTAATGATGCAGAAAATAAAATTTTACAACTTATTTTTACACGTGCAGACATTTCATTCTATAACGAGTTGTCTATATGAAACTAATATTGTTCGGCTAAATACGATTGCAGGCTTGTGTATGGAAAATCCTATGCATATCGTCTGCGAGTTTCGGCTGCATGACGACCAGATTCGTGTATTCGTCGTCGCTGAACAACCTAGGCAGACAGTAAGTGTAGTGCAGCTGATTTCTTGAATTACGTAATGCCACATTGGCGCTTAGCAATATGCTTGGGCAGGTGTGTTTGAAAAGCTCACCATTAGAGTGCGCAAGCTCTACAGTATCTTCTAGCAGTTGCTCTTAAAGTGTGCATTATTCACGAAACCTTTTACCACATTAGTTACGGGAGCTCGGGCGAAATACAGTATGTATTAACAGGTGTTTTCGAAAATCATATTTGCAGGAAAAGCCCTACGATAGTCAAGAAATGAGTGACAGCAGGCGAAACGTTCATCTCAAGAGTAGAGAGGCTTATAAATATCTTTTAGCAGGTGTCCATTAGGTATGCTCTTTTCACGAAACTTTTTACCGCATTAGTTACGACAGTTAGGGCGACAGATGTTTCCGAAAAATATATTGGCGGAAAACGTTCTACGACGTTCAACATGAGAGTGTGACCAATATCCATCCAGTGTGTGTGTGTGTGTCTAGTGATAGTGCGTATATCACACCCTCACGCTATATTCAAAATTAGGGGATATTATTATTGTAGGTTTTTTATTTAATATTATCATTATTTCATGTGTATATTTATTCCTAATATTTTAACTGATTTTAATGTGATACGAGTAATTTGTTTTTTACAAACGGATGGGAAACAGTGCTAATCACAAATCGAAAATTTGTATGAGATATGCGGACATATCAGAGTCCAATGAGGTGACCTTGTTGATGTACTCGGAAAGTTCTTATGAGTCAATTGAATCGCCCAGAGTATGATAAGATGGCCTGTGATCCGGAAGATGTTCGGGGCCTGTTCTTTGCAAGATCTTCTACACATGATTGGATGGCCAGGATCAACCCATATAGGCATGTGATCAAATGGCGAGAAGCATACTGGACTTGGCTTCATACTGAACTGGACTTCAAACTTTGGTGGAGAAAACTTGACTTCAAACAGGGGAGGAGAGGAGATGTAACTTGTAGGAACCTGGCTTTATTGTGTTTGTGAAGTGTGGTAATAACGTATAACTGTGGAGTGCTTGGACACTAGTTATTGTGCCACTTTAGACAGTTTTGTATTATATTTTGATGAGAAGTATGGAGTGCTGTATTTCAGACTTTCCACAATTTATGTTCCGGAACAACAAGCGAGTGTTGCTCGAGTGATGTACCTTTAAACCGTGTTTTAGAGTCAGTGGACAATGTATTTCAAAGGTACAGAATATGTGTGATATAACAACTGCCAATAATGAGAATATGCAAGTTGTGTTGATACATAGAGACAGTGAAGGGTACTTATTTACATATGTGCTTTCTTTAATGGGTTGGTTGCAACTGGTGGCTTGGCCTCGCTTTTGGTTTGCCACTGTTTTGTTGTCGATTATTTTGAAAATATGCAGTCGTCCAGCAATACACTGTGAGTGTATTTTTTTATATTTTGGTGTTTTGATGAGGTGCCCATCACGGATATTTTTCAGAATATGGTTAATTATTCTAGAATCAGTGGAGTTATTGGTGAAGCTAGCTGAACACCCTACCTATTAAGTCGTTTTCTGAGGGCTAGGTAGGCCTGAAGAATATGTGCCAGTACACAGCCTTATGTGGTGCACGCCCTGGGAGAGAATTACCATGCTCTATTAAAATTCGAGAGATCCATTCGGGTGAACTCTGGCGCCTATAATACGGACATTTAGAAATATTACTTTATTAATTTATTTAATTTTAATTATGTAATTTATTCAGATAATAAAGTAATTATTTTAATAAAATGCTTTTATTTTAATCAAGTAGCAATGGTTAATTATTAACATTATATTACAAATGGTGCTTAACGTTTTCGTGGCCAGTGGGTGAGATATCATGTAGGACAATTTTTCAATGCAAACACTGTAGAAGAGAGTTCAAGAACGCATACAACGCTCCACGTCATGAAGCCGCGTGTAATGTAGCTTCATTGGGAACAAAATACAAAGGGCTCAACCATATTGAAGCGAACACTTATTTATGTTTAAAAAGTACACCTCTGCGAGAGATTTTTAATTCTCCCTTGTTGTCCAGGCCTGCTACAAGTTCTGTTACTAAGCACAAACTTCAAGATAAAGAGAGGCAAGATCATGATTATGATAAGGATAATGATGTTGATCAAAACAGTAGTAAAGGGAAAGTAGAAGAAGAAGAAAACCTTAATGTTTCATTGCCATTACAGCTTGATGATTTTACTTCATTTCCTAAGCCTACTACACGTTCTGTCGCAGTGCAAACATCTCAAGAAGAGATGCAAGGTAAAGAAGAAGGAAATTTCAACGCTTCATCGCTATCGAAACAAGTTAAATTTGTACCTAGAAACGCTACTGCTGAAGCACGTATTACATCAAAACAAGTCCCTACATATCAACTACCTGCATATAGACTCAAAGTTCACAACAAGCCTCTGTTACCCTATGTAGATATAAGATACTGTAAAGAACCCAACGTACTCGTAAGACGTATACAACTGCTAAGAGCCTATCATGATGCTGGTTACACACAGTATAAAGAAGATATTTTTGAAATAGAGCATGAATTACGTCGTGTAGGTATTATTAAGTAAGCGCTTACCCTCACCTAAGTCATCCATCTGTAGTATATAGCCGATCGAGTAGCTATATTCGTATAGATTATTTCCCAACATTCTCCCTTCCTTAGGGTGTTAACTCCGCCTCAAGTTGTAGAGCCGGTCTCAAGCCCGGATAAAGAGAGGAGAGGGACCCTATACCTTTAGACCTTTTGCCCATTACCACTTTAGCCCTTTTGACCATTAGCCCTTCTGCCTGTTAGTCCTACAAGGAATGTGCGGTAATCTAATCTTCTTAGAACAAAGGTATCCCCTGACATGTTCTAAACACATGTTGTATCGAGTACAGTGTTCTATTTTAGTCTTGATTACTTATTTAGTGTTGTAAACACTTCAATCAATGTTCCGATCACATGATAAAGTTCACGGCATAGAGTGCAGTGTTCGATTCTAGTCTTGTTGCGTTTCTTTTGTGATTTTCAAGTCTAAGCATGCTTAATGACGTCATCATTGCAGCATGTGCTTACTCTAGCTATTCCCATGCAGGTTTAACCTTGTTCGATAGAGCTATGACTTGACATAAGAGGAGGCCTTAACAGCTTATGTATAGCCACTATTGTCTAAAGATAGCTGCTGTGAAGAAAAAGCACGTCGAATTTTTCAAATTGCCCGCCACCACTTTTCAAAGGTATGAGGTTTAGTGCTGTAAAGATACCTGCACGATGCATAGCTAGCTTTCTTCGTCAAAGCAGCCACCATCTTGTGTGAGCACCTCTAGGCCGTATCATAAGGAGCTGTGTATAGTCATCGTCTTGTCGCTGCTACCTCCCACAAGCACCCCTAGGGCGTCTCATAAGAGCAGCAGCCATCTTGTGCAAGCGCTCTTAAGCTGTCTCATAAGAAGCTATGTATAGCCGCCATCTTGTAGAAATAGATAGCTGCCAATGGCAAAGGGCCTAAGTAGGAATCGAATCGTCGATCTCATCATTAGACTATGTTTTTCTTATGTTATCATGTTCCTGATACTGCAAACCTACGTATTAGGTGGAAAAAATTTGTCCGTTTTGCTCTACGATGCACCGTTTTCGAGATATTTAACATTTTTGCATTTAAGCCCCAAATTTAATTAATCGAACCTGCACGGCACGTTATACTCTCTACCATAGCTAAACTTGATCATGTTGCGAAGACTTGCTTCATTACAAGCTGAAACAGAGCTAATGCCAAAGGGCCTAAGTTGGAAACGAACCGTTGATCTCATCATTAGATTATGTTTGTCTTATGCTATCATGTTCCTCATTCTGCGAACCGAGGTATTGGGCAGAAAAATTTTGTCCGTTTTGCTCTACGATGCACCGTTTTCGAGATATTTCACATTTTGCATTTAAATTTAATGAATCGAACTAGCATGACACGTTAGCCTCTAAGCTAGCTTTCTTCATAAGAGCAGCAGCCACCTTGCGCAAGCACCCTTAAAGCGTCTCTTAAGGAGTCGTGTATAGCCGCCATCTTGCGCGAGCATCCTTAGGGCATCTCTAGACATCTTTTGCAAAGGACCCTTAAGCCGCCTCATAAGAACAACCGCCATCTTGCGCAAGCATCCCTAGGGAGTCTCATAAGGAGCCTTGTATAACCGTCATCTTGCGCAAGCATCCCAAGGGCGTCTCATAAGAACCTATGTATAGCGGCCATCTTGCATAAGCACCTTTAAGGAGTCATGTATAGCCACCATCTTGTGCAATTAGCGTCGAGAGATGGCTGATATAGAATTTTTCTTTTTAAATTATCCGCCACCATATTTCAAAGGTATGTACCTAAAGAGTGTAGCACTGAGGTTTGCGATGTAAGATGGGGGATGACAGCTGACAAAGAGCGCGTGAGTTTGTTTACTAAACAAGAGCACGTGGAATTTTTCAATTTGCCGCCACCACATTTCAAAGGTATCTAGCTAAAGATGGCAGCACGGTGCTCTCTTGATTAAAGATGGCGGATGACAGCTAACAGAACTTTTCAAATTGCCTGCTACTACATGTCATAAAGAGGGCAGCACGGTGCTCTCAGATGGCGGATGACAGCTGACGAAATTGCCCGCATGATAGCAGCACAGTGCTCTATTGATTAATGATGGCGGATGACAGCTGTCAAAAAGCACGTGGCTTTGTTTCCCAACAAGAGCACATAGAATTTTTCAAATTGCCGCCACCACATTTCAAAGGTATCTAGCTAAAGAGTGCAGCACTGAGGTTTGTGATGCAAAATGGCGGATGCTAGCTATCAGAAAGAAAGCACGTGAGTTTGTTTCCAAACAAGAGCACGTGGAATTTGCCACCGCCACAAAGAGGGCAGCACGGTGCTCAAAGATGGCTGCTGTCACGTGGAATTGCCTGCCACCACATTTCAAAGGTATCTAGCTAAAGAGGGTAGCACGGTGCTCTCTGGATTAAAGATGACTGCTGTCAAAAAGCATTTTTCAAATTATCCGCCACCACATTTGAAAGGTAAGTAGCTAAGGAGGGCAGCACTGTGCTCTATAGATTAAAGATGGCGGATGACAGCTGTCAAAAAAGCACGTGGATTTGTTTACCGATTCAAATCTCGCGCTAGTGAGGTTAATTTGGTAGCACTAAGGTTTAGGCCCGTTAAGATGGCAGCACTGCGGATGACAGGTGACGAATTTGCAGCTACTGCGATAAAGAGGGCAGCACAGTGCTCTGTGGTTTAAAGATGGCGGATGACAGCTGTCAAAAAAGCACGTGGATTTGTTTACCGATTCAAATCTCGCGCTAGTTAGCTTAAGTTGGTACCATGTAGGTTTAGGCCCGTCAAGATGGCAGTACTGAGGTTAGCGATGGGTTGTTGTCTGTCAAAAAGCACGTGGCTGACAAAAAGCACGTGGATTTGTTTACAAATTCAAATCTCGCGCTAGTAAGGTTAAGTTGGTACCACTGAAGTTTAGGATCGTCAAGATGGCAGCAGTAAGGTTAGCGATGCGTTGTTGTCGATGACAGCTGTCAAAAAGCACGTGGCTTTGTTTACAAATTCAAATCTCGCGCCAAAATTCAAATTTCCCGCCAAAATTCAAATTTCCCGCGGGAGGTGGAGGCCTCTCCCGAGAGCCCGAGGTGGAGGTGGCTGCCGAATCCCTGTATTATACTAATGATATGATATATACTTTTGCGCACGGCATAACCCCAAAAGTCTTTATCATGTCAATATTATAATTGCTGCGCCAAGTGATACGATGGCATTTCACTTGACGAATGCAGTAGTGGTAGGGCAATGTATGTTATAAGGCACTGGCGTCAGCTGAGTCAGCACCCGTGGTCAATGACTCCAGCAAAGGTCATTGATCCTATGACGTCGTGATGTCACCAGCTCGTGGCCTTGTTTATACAAAAGCACGTAGTTCTGACAGCTGTCACCTTGAAAGAAGCTAACCCAACTTTTTTGGACAAGAGGCGGTCGCTAACCTCGCTGCCATCTTGACAGGTCCTAAACACGTAAACGTGTTTGGCGCGGAATTTTAAACGTGGCTAACCTCACTGCTGGTATCATAACAGGTCCAAACCTCACTGCTGTTATCTTAACAGGTCCAAACCTCACTGCTGCTATCTTAACAGGTCCAAACCTCACTGCTGTTATCTTAACAGGTCCAAACCTCACTGCTGGTATCTTAACAGGTCCAAACCTCACTGCTGCTATCTTAACAGGTCCAAACCTCACTGCTGTTATTTTAACAGGTCCAAACCTCACTGCTGCTATCTTAACAGGTCCAAACCTCACTGCTGCTATCTTAACAGGTCCAAACCTCACTGCTGGTATCTTAACAGGTCCAAACCTCACTGCTGGTATCTTAACAGGTCCAAACCTCACTGCTGCTATCTTAACAGGTCCAAACCTCACTGCTGCTATCTTAACAGGTCCAAACCTCACTGCTGTTATTTTAACAGGTCCTAACCTCACTGCTGGTATCTTAACCACATGGGCGCGGAATTTGAACAGCTGTCAAGAGGACAGCTGTCACCATGACGGAAACTAACCTCACTTTCCTGCACTGGGGAATGTCGCTAAACTCACTGCTACCACCTAGACAGACTCTAACCACACTCCTGCCATCTTAACAACATGGGGCGCGGAATTTAAACAGCTATCAATATGACAGCTGCCAGCTTGACAGGTCCTAACCACATGCACTTGTTTGGTGCGGATTTTGAACGGGTGCCCTTCGCGACGCCCCCTTCCCCGACACTGCCTTAGAGGGTGCCTAACCTCAGAAGATTATAGTGTTAAACCTAGCTGCCCTTCTCGACATGCACCCTTCCCGACACCATCTCGGAGAGGGCGAAAGAGGTCAACTCAATGCATTATGTCTCCATCCGACAGTTACGAACAAGTCTAAACATGCATAACCATGAGATCTTATGCTTAAGGCTTTACGTCCCCCATCCGACAGACTGTCTGCGACGGGACTGAGCACCTGCGATACTAAGATTATTTTGCTTTTAACACGCAGCGATGACGTCGACATGGTTATGCATGTTTATACTTGTCCGTTATCACGGCCACTCTCTAGAAAACTCAAGCCTTTAGAGATAGTATGAGTGTGAAGTTTTCTTTAGTCTCTGTGATACAGAGTGGAGCGCTTTATTCCATCATGACAAGAACATTAATAGTTGATGTATAAGGCTTGAAAATAAACGGCAACTAATTTGTGTTTAAAGAGGTGACTGTGTTGGATTGCACTGTGTTGTGTGCGCCAATATTACGTCTGCAGTGGGAAGAAAACGAATACCTTATCGCTTTCTTTGTTTGATCATGAACGCTTACTTGTCAAGAGCAGATCTTGTTCTTTTTAAGGGTTGTGAAAAGAAGGAATGGTTGCGTGAGTATCTGCGATCAGCGTGTGAAATTATAGAGATGCATGAATCAGGATGTCCATCATTTAAAACTCTTTACAAGGATCAGAGTGGACCAACAATTAAACAGACCTTGCGGCATGTGTGAATGCTCTTTGATTGGTTGTGTTGCAGTGCACGTCGGGACGTGAACAACATATGTAAATTGCAGTGTCGAAATGACGTCAGTGTGAAAGAAACATTTGTAGAGTAAAGACATCATGTCATTTCTATCCGATACTAAGTGTAACGCAGTTGAAAGGGCAATCGTAAAGTTTTATGCATGCAAAAAGAAAATAAACACTTTTAATGAAGAAGAGTCGAATGCATTACCAAAGGCATTTTTTGGTTTTACAGTTGCGAATGCTGTAAAGAATATCTGGAATAATGTGGCCCGTGAGTGGACTCAAGACCCTGTTTTGTCAGAGCTTCAAAAGTGTAGTTTACATCCTAAACAAGTGAGTTTTGAGCCACACCCCGCACGCACAAAATGCTGCTCACCGTGCATAATATAACAACATTAGCTAAGAACTGGGGCCCGGATCGCGAATTGGAAAGGCTACAAGCTACAAGCCTTGAGCTGGAGATGAGCCTCTCGGCAGAAAAATACCATGAGCCTAGTATTCAAAACAAAATACCAAGAAATTCAACAAATAACAAGAAAACATTTATTGAATTAATAAAATGAAGAAATGGAGACAGTAAATGAATTTGAAAATAGGGAAGGATAATCAATATAAAAGTTAAACATACACGATTCTCCTATTACCGAGATGTAGCAAGTGTCACTATGAGGTATACCACCATTCGGAATCGAATTATATTACAATCAGTTGAACCGCTCAAAAGCGTGCGATTACATTCAGATTATTCTCACACAAACACGACGCAATACACAGTCCATTATGGTGGTCCATTTTCACAAAAGTTAATAATTTCACTTATTCAACTTATCTCCACGCCCGTATATGACACCCCTCTTCTTTTATATCTCTTATTTGTACAACAATCCGTCACCCCCCCCCACTAATAAAACTATACTCCTACGCATCAAAGAGCAGACTAAAGGAAAGAATTACTCGTAGAACTTGCGGAGTAGATTTAAAAGGAGCACGTACACGAACTACAAGAAAAAAGAATGGTGAGGGCCATTAGCTGACATAAATTGCTCTGAGTCCTCACTATCTTGGAGGTATTTCAAATTCATGCCACTCACAATAGATTGGTTCATGAAGGAACTACAATATCCAGTACCTAACAACGCGATACGCAAAAAAGTTTGGCACAGGTTGCAGACGAGGGAAGACCTCAAATGTTTTACACACATGCCTATCAGGAGCTAACGATGGGCCATCACGCCTGCTCGGATTTAGTTTCCCTGCTCAGAATTGCACCTAGGACATACATTGTGCATGGCACAATTTAGACCAAATTTATAACATTTTAAGGAAGACACAGACTACCTATACTTGGAGAAACGACCTAATTTCCCAAAATTTCAACATTTCGCTACATAAGTCTTCTTATCAACAGTTCAATTGGAATTTGGACGTCATTAATAGTGCGACGAGAAGGAGAGACGAAGTTCACCTTCCAGGAGAAGGGGATGAAGAAGGAATCGCACCAAAGGAGACAGCTTTTGACGATGCATGAATATGACGTCGGGGAATGAACAATCAGAGGGCACGGGAGGCGGAGGTTGTCTCAAACTCGCGACCCAAACTAGTGATTTCTTTCAAGCTCTCAACCTGTGATTGTTTTATGTAAAGTTCTTAATCGGCGGTCAGATTCTGATAAAACTGATCAAATACTTCCGATTCGGAGGCCTTGACACACAAACGGTCGAATAGCGTTAAAATTCCAGTGACATAGTCGTCAATGGATTCTCTTACTGCTTGAGTTCTTCTGAAAATGTCCTGTTTCAAGCAGTAGTCCATATCGGACAAACCAAATCTCTGTTTTATTTGCGTAGCAAGATCTTCCCAGGATTGGATATTCGCTTTTGCTTACCTGAACCATTTCATCGCCGGCCCTTCCAGCATTCCAGAGATGACCCTCACGAACAGATCAGGAGATAAGGATACATACATACAAACATATCTTTATTACCCACCCTAGTAAACACCATCGGCTTACAGGTAATAAAGGCAGAGCGAAACACAGAACAAACAAACAATAGGCACTACATCTCTCCTAAAACTACTTAACTAAATTATCTACCTCTACATCTAATCAGTGCCCTCCTACACGTACGCGGATAGCCAGCATACGTGCAGGAAGCACCAGACTACAAACTACCCTATTCCCCTATTCTCACCTACCACCTAAAATTAAAAAAAAATGTTAGTAGACTGGTCGCTGCGTCAGCCCTGGTATGGAATACATGCACACCAACCCCTTGATCGCAGCCACCAGCCTCGCCACGTGAGAACTGATCTCCTATCTCACCTACACTTGCTGACAATGTATTCCTTCCCTACCATGTGTGACAAGCCAGCTTGGCGGAAACCA
Source organism: Anabrus simplex (assembly GCF_040414725.1). Lineage (NCBI taxonomy): Eukaryota > Metazoa > Arthropoda > Insecta > Orthoptera > Tettigoniidae > Anabrus > Anabrus simplex. The sequence continues at coordinate 123,688,203 of NC_090274.1, forward strand.
GACCCAACACATGGCTTGCCACACACTTCCGCTATGTACGTCACACCTACTGTGTTCATTGTCATCTCTCTATCTTCCCTTTCCTTTTTCTTCCCGTGCAGACGTGCTCCAGCCTAACTTCTTTGTGGTGGGTCAAGGCCCATCCCCTCCCTCTCCTTTTGATACGTCACCTTCTCCTTTCTCGCACTATTCTCGTCCACTACATCTCACCTTATTAAGCTTAAGACTTAAACATCAACTAACAACCATATTACATCCCTCATCATCGCACTTAAAACAATTTAACTTTTTTTTACTTACACACCAACAGTTTCCATTCCAAGTCCATTAGTTCACTCAGTCTTCTCAATCTACAGGACCACACTTACATCAGACTATTAGACTTATCCCATTTCTTCCATAATATTAAACTTAGTACATTAAACATCAAGAATCCCTCAGTTGTACACCCCTCCTCAAGGCATCTACACCATTTAATTTTTTTTCATATGACCTACTTTCATAATTTCCATACTGCCAACATTTTCTCCTTAACTACGGTCCCACTTAATCTATCTCAATTCTATTACATACACCTTCTTTATACCCCCTCCTCCCACATATACACTTAAACAATCCATTTTTCTTTTCACTCCTCATTTACACACAAACAGACAGTGCTCCATTCCAAGTCCATTAGTTCACTCAGTCATCTCACTATATATATATATATTTGCTTCCACCTAAGCTTCATTTCATCTATCCACGATAAACTTAAACTATATACCAGCTTCTTCAATTTACACTACCCGCAAGCCTACTCAACCTCCCCTTTTATCAACTCTTACCTAATTTTATCAGGCTTTCCCTTGTTACCAACTCTTCTCATAAACACATCTACTCTCATATTCCTCAAGTCATTAATCAATCACCTCCTCCCATCCTCCTATTTCTCTATCTACTTTCCAGCAATTTGCCCCAGGCGGATCACCTCTCCACAGGGCAAAGTGTTCTCCCCCTTTCCCCTAACACTACAGCCCCCTCTTCTGATATCATAGTTACCATGATACCCCTCCCGCTTCTGCTCAGGGCGGATATCCATTCCTCTGAGCAGAATGCCTACCCCCTTCCTCCCTCGGCAAGCACCACATTATCTGCACAACCCCTGTTACTCCCTCAATTTCTTTATAAATATAGCTCTGGCCACATTTAAGAATTTCGCTATATTCGTTCCTTTCTCCCACTCTCTACATAACCAAGATGTCATCTTATAGCTTTCCCCTACCATGTCCAGCTCCTTCTTACTTCGTAGTTTGATCTTTATCTCCGCTAAAGCTCGGCATTGATTAAAAATATGCAGGTCCTCCCACTTCTCTCCACATAACACACATCTATCCCTATTCTCACTCCCTACCCATCCCCTGTTCCTCGGAACACCCAATAACCACCAATACAAACCTCTCTTATCCCTTCTACCTTCAAACTCCGTTTTCGGGTTTATTACTTCCACCAATTTATTTAATACTGATAAAGAGACTCTCTCTCTACATTCCCCTATTAATCTCTGTCTTTCAATATCTAGTAGTCTTCCCTTTATCCTTTCCCATACCCATTTATTCCTACCACCCCCCAGACCTCTCCATATACCCCAATCCAATCTTTTGTAATTTTTTTTGCACTTATTCATCCAGTAAGCTTCATTCGTCATACCTTTCTGAAAACTAAACGTTTCTTGTACTAATGCCCCACCCTTCCCTTCCTCCAAACGAATCCAGTACTTGAACACCCTCTTAGCTATTTCAACCTCTACCGATTCTTTACAGACTAATCTGGCACCGGCATTGGCTGTACAATTTGGGAGGTCCATCATGATCTTACTAAATTTCGCCACCACCTGGTTTAGTTCACCCCTGCCCTCCTCCATTCCCCATACTTCAACCCCAAATAGCATTTTGTACATTACCAGTGATTTAAACACTGTTTTCTGAATTTTGTATTTAACGTCTGGAAATTTCTTTTCTAATACCCCTACTGCCGCAAGCGCTCCTCTTCCTTTAAATTTTGCCACCTTACACTGATTTTTCCAAGAAGCATTCTTACTAATTATTACACCTAGGTACTCAATCTTTCCCCCTGGTCTAATTTCTTCCTGATCTAGCCTCCAAACTTCCTTATTCTTTCTCCCACCCCTTTTCCTACACACCATTATCTGAGTCTTTCTTACATTTACTCTGAGAGAGCATTTCCTAGTATACTCAACTACCTTGTCCAACCCTTTTTGCAACCCACTTGCCGTCAAAGCCAAAATCAATAAGTCATCCGCGAATAGCAACCCCGGAACCTCCATTTTCCCTATCCAGGGGCATTGCAATGCGTCTCGACCATGCCCCTTTAAAATATTATTTATAAATAATATAAATAATATCGGGGGTAGCTTACACCCCCGTCTCACCCCGCTTTTCGATTCAAAACACTTACTCAACCTTCCATCCTGCAATTTAATCATCACAAACGCTTCCTCATAAATAATTTATATTGCCACCCTCATTTTCTTCGACATTCCAACCTCCCTTAATCTCAAAAATAGCGCCTCCCTACTGACCGTATCGAAGGCTTTTTCTAAGTCGATCGCTGCTATAAATAATTTACGCCCTGCTGTCCTCACATACTTTGTAATCAAAGTGTCCAGAATCCAGGAGATAAGGAGCTACATTCGGCAATATCTTCAACCGGTTCTATTACCTATTTCCTTCACCCAAAAAATTCAGATTCCATTTATGGACAATGTCAAAAACCGGGTTAATATTAGGAATACGGTCACTAATTGGACTAGTAATTTGTGAATAAGAGTTCACGCGTACTTCAACGAGGGCATTTTCGCCACTGGCAATCGGATCCCTCGCTTCAAGGTATCTAGCTCTCTCACTAGCAGATACGGAACACGTGTTAATGTTATCTAATTCATGACCCATATCTTTTACATTGTTGGAGATATCTCCATTAAAAATTTCACTCTCACTGCCCATATTCAAGCCATTATCTCTTTCCATAATTAGGAGCCGGGCTGAGTGGCTCAGACGGTTAAGGCGTTCGCCTTCCGACCCCAACGTGGCAGGTTCGATCCCGGCTCAGTCCGGTGGGATTTGAAGGTGCTCAAATACGTCGGCCTCGTGTCGGTAGATTTACTGGCACGTGAAAGGACTCCCGCGGTACTAAATTCCGGCACCTTGGCGTCTCTGAAGAACAAAAAGTAGTTAGTGGGACGTAAAACAAATAACATTATTATTATTATTACATAATTAGGACGGAATTTCAGCAGCAACAGACACGCAAAGGATAAAGGATCTTCGTAAATAAGTAAGCATACCTAAAATTAGGTGACATCACACGTGGAGACAGGGGGTTACTCGGAAGTGATTTAACATGCCCTGAATACATTTTCATCCCCAGCTCAACCTATTCCCAATTTTATTCGAAGGAGATTACCCAGTCTAACAGCGTGACTGCTACCATTTGAGCCACAAAACCTGCTCAACGTGCCTAATAAAACGTCATTAGCTAATATAACGTCATGAGGCGGGGATCGAGACTGGGAGAGGCCAGATGTTATAAGACTTGAGCTGGAAATGAACCTCTCGGCATGAGCCTAGTATTCAAAACAAAATTCAACAAATAACAAGAAAACATTTATTGAAATAATAAAATGAGTAAGTGGAGAAAATAAATGAATTCGAAAGTAGGGAAAGATAATCAATATGAAAACTGTATACACGTAAATCCCCTTTTACAGGGATGTATCAACAGTGTCACTGCGACGGTATACCATCATTCAGAATCCAATTATATTACAATCAGTTGAACCGCTTATAAGCGTGCGATTGCATTCAGATTATCCCCACATAAACACGACGCAATACACACAGTTCATTAAAAGGTGGTCTAATTTTCCGACAATTATTAATTTCATCTACTCAACTTATCTCTACTCCCTTATATCACACCTCCCTTCTTTTATATCTCTTATTTTTACAACTATACATCAGCCCCCAAAATGTATACTCCTACGCATCAAAGAGCTCACTAATGGAAATAACTATTCGTAGAACGTTCACAGTAGATTTAAAAGGAGCACGAACACGACCTACAAAAATAATGTTAAGGGCCAAAAGAATGTGCAGAGCATACATACATTGTATTTACTTCTAAATTTACATTTACTACTTCTGTTCTAAATTTGGTAACTTACCCATCCACACGATGTATTGTAATTCATTACTATTAGTGGTTGGCTCATAAAAATTATTGTGTCGGAAAACATCACGACACGTTGAAACTTGTGCGTCAAAATTATCCACGGAATCCCTCTTGGAACATTTTCCGGTGCTGTTTCGTTTTGACTGTTCGAGTGACGCCATGCATTTTGCACCTACGCGATTAATGCGTGTTTGTGTGTTTAGGCCTGAAAAATTATTTTTGGTCTTGTAGAACAATATTCTGTGCTCGCACATATTTCTGCTATAGACAGTTTTGCGCGATTTTCCATCCATGCAACTATATCTGATGAGCAAGAATATGTGTGATAGTTATAATTGTTTACTGCACTTTGTACTGGTATGATAAGGTTGCTGTCAACTTGTGTGATGTGTGGTGGAGCGCTGGCCACGTTGCATCTCTTTCTGGTCACACTTAACGTGTTTATCTACTGGCATATGTTGAAGATCTGCTATTCTTCAACCAAGTAAGACCATTCCATGTTTACTGTACCTAAAATGTTGGACTGTCATCTTCTGTAATCAACGTGTGAAGATTTGATTTGGACATTGAAATCGTACCATGTAATATTGTATCCAACGTCTCAACTTTTCGCCTTCCCGTGTTTTGGCTTTCGGAGGGGGGAATCTGTGACATGAATTAAAGCTAACCTCGTTTATTTGACATAGGTATTTGTGTGTGGGGAATTCATCTACCATTATCGCCCATTGTTTGAATTGCAGTTAATTTATGACTGAACTATGCATATTTCAATATGTAATCTGCTATTGATTCGTCAGTAGCTTCGATATTTCTCATTCGCTCAGTAAGCTAGTTGATTTGCGTGCGCTGGCGCACTATTCCCCTGAACTAAGCGATGTGCTTCTTGCTCGCTGCAAACGAGTCACTTGGTAGCCAAGTGCCATCATGGACGCTATTACTAACCGTGTTCTGTGGAAGATGCGATTGAGAGTGTGGAATGGAGCGCGATACCCCTGGCTGATAGCCATGTAAACCAAGGCATTTGCCTTAGTTGCAGTATATTTAGTGTTTTCATATTTTTTATTTACCGTTCTTTAGTATATAAGTGACTGGAATATCTGCGTGAACGTGCTTCATTGCAAAATGACGTAACAACGTAAGCTATCGGATTATATTAAATTGGACACCCAAGGATGTAAGTACAAGTATCCTTTTAATTGTTTCGAAACTGTTTTTGTTATTTGGAGAAGAAGAGTCTGAGTAACACGCTATCATTGACAGTAATACTGGGGGAAATTTCGGCAACGCTGTCAGAATTGTATCAAGCAAACCCCCCAACTGTAATTTGAAATTACGCCTACTTTTTCAAAGACCCGTCGGCAACGGTTTATTCGTTAAATTAAAGTGGGATTTTTCTATCCTCAAGATTTTAAAATGTAAACTGTTTGTAAAATTCAATATTCCAATTGTAACTGGTAATGGGGTAATTCTGGAACTCGGTATATGCGCGGATGGGAGGCAAATTTCTCCATTCATTTTATTTCATTGAGAATGTCGTTGTGATACCTTTCCTGTTCCTTAAAGTTAATGAGGTTGTTATTATTATTAATTTAGTTGGTGGATTTCTTTCTATATTTCCTGGTTCAGTGCTGTGGTCTCTATAGCACTGTTATCAATGCATTGGATGATGCTGTGTGCTAGTATAATTTTCGTGATGGGATCAGTCTTTAACTCCTTACTGGGATCGTTTATTTCCTGTCTTATTCGCACATTACCGCATTCCAAGACCTCCTGAAAATTAAATTCAGTAACCGGCATTTTAATCCACTATTAATAGTTTGTTGGAGGAAATGACTGTCGCACATAAAATACTTACCGATGACGATATTTAACGCGGAAGGGAGTAGCCCACTCCAAGAGTAGGTTCATCAAAAGGCCGGGAACAAGTACTCACCTAAAGGTTTAACCTGCCTTAACATGTCATGTGAAATGAGCCACACCATTAAAGTTAAAATATATTAATCAACACATTCATACCTACAGATGCAATTGAAATTCTACTAAGTAAATGAAAAGAAATATCTTGTCAATTAAAATTAATATTGTGAAACAACTGAAACCAGAAGTTGAAATATTTCTTAGATCAAGATAAAAATTGAAGGTTGAGGTACCTCAAAACAACCTTACCTATATCCCTAATATATTATTATTATCACTATTATTATTGGAGTGTGTACAGTGTCCGGAACCTCAGAATTAGAACAGGCCTTGGTTTACTAGGAAAGGAATATTGTTAAATAAAAATGAATTTTGGTACTTAACATGCACAATCAACTGGCAATATTAAAAAAAACTGACTAGCACAATTAATTCAATAAATAGATTCCACATTTAACTGACTAGCTAGCAGAATAAATGACAGCCATTAAGCACAATTCCGTCTATGAGTAATATTCGGAGACGGTCATCTATTTTTCAACAAGATAGGGCAGAGAAAAAGAAAATCATCATCAAACAAACTCGTAACCGGGCAACCGGCCATGATAATAGGCAAGGCAATAAGCTTAAAGAAATCCAGCGTTACGGCCATTGATAATTTTGAGGTTTCGTTTACATTAGGGAAGAATACCACGAAATGCAAATGTGAACTTTTAGGCCTACACTCATCTTGCGATGTTCACATAACACCTTTAATAATCTTAACCTCGAACTAGAGCCATGATATAGCTTTTAAAACTTACTAGAAGGGATGATTATTGAATTAAGGTTATCATTTTAGCACATTTTAAGAATTCTAAACAGAATAATTGCGAATTACAGATGTGGCATATCAGCCAATCACACGGCCACTGGAATCAGTTCCACACATAAATTTTAACTCACAGCATACAAAAAGGTTATATATTTACCTTGAGGTTCGGACCACAACACTACCTGATTAAAAATGGAAATTGAATGCAATAGTTTACCACATGGGCACTTGAAACGGATGGAAATGATTTGCAATTAAAGAAAGGTAATATTCTTGGTAAATCAAACAATAACTGCTAGTGCTGACTTGAAGAAAACAGCATGAAAACACGAAAAGCCACAGGGGTTTTTATCCAGGATCAAAAATCCTTCCTGCACACATTCTTTTCTGTCACACAACCCAATTTGCTTCCGAATCAGAAACCATCTTGCTCGACTACAGAGGTCATAATTCATTTGTCCAGTTCAACTATTTGTCTCATTGTCGGAGTTCCCACTGGCAGCTGCGCGGTGCGCCACCAACTGGCTGAGTTATTAACGAGGAACGCCAACAGGCTGCGCAGCGATGCACACTCGTTTCTATTCATAATTTGACACGAATCTCAATTTACCTGCGAAAGGAGCTAAAGTTCCTAATAATGTCTCAATGACAAATTTAAAATTCTATACATTATTATTCCAAAATCGTGGTTGTAGGGAACTGAAAATTGTTTCCCATATTCCTTAAAGATACTTACGTTTACGCCCCCAGACTATTCATATCCGTGTTTTCCTTTTTCCTTCCACTATGAAGTGTCATTTATCTTATTTCCCTCTACGCTACAAATGTGTGGGCCTTGCTGTTGCTTGATGATTTTATGTTAGCTCGGCTTGGGAAGCTGTAGACTTCATCGTGTGTACCACTGTTCAGTTAACTGTGGAATTTTAATATCGTTTCCCTTCGTAATTTGTAACTAATTTGGGAAATATTTTTATTTGGATTTTTGCAATTCTCTTGTCTCTTCATTTAATTATTTATGTATGGAAAATTTGGTTTGCGACCTTTGGTTTTAAAATTGTGCGTGTTACCGTGTTTCTGGGATGTTTGAAATGTTTATTAAAAACTGGCCAGTGGTGTATTTAATTCTTAACGTGCGGATCCGTCTTAATATTTGTCACCTATTTATTCTGATGCGAGCTTCAGAGTACACTCATTTCTCTGTACTGTAAGATTTACTTTTAGTTTGTGTTGTGAGTGGGTTTTCACAATTTTAATTTTGTTTAAATAAGAATTTTGTCTCTTATTTGAATTCATTAATTTAATAAGAAAAACTTGCTTTTGGGGGTATAAGTTCTCCAAACTGCTTATTTTATTACATCGTAAGGATTATTTTACATTGTTATCTGAGTGCGCAATCATAATTTTATTTATGTAAAAAACTGAGTACTTAATGCATAATTAAAAGGGTTGATTTTATCATTAAATTATTTGCTACCGGGCGAGTTAGCCGTGCACGTAGAGGCGCGCGGCTGTGAGCTTGCATCCGGGAGATAGTAGGTTCGAATCCCACTATCGGCAGCCCTGAAGATGGTTTTCCGTGGTTTCCCATTTTCACACCAGGCAAATGCTGGGGCTGTACCTTAATTAAGGCCACGGCCGCTTCCTTCCAACTCCCAGGCCTTTCCTATCCCATCGTCGCCATAAGACCTATCTGTGTCGGTGCGACGTAAAGCCCCTAGCAAAAAAATATTTGCTCTTTATTTTGTTTTTTTTCAATATATTGCAGAAAGTTTTAAATCTTATTTAAGTATCAATCATATTTTTTCTTTTCCTCATTTTTACGTAAAATTTTATTTTCTGAATTTTAATTTCGCTTTTATTTAGTAGTTAGCGATATTGACATGGCCACCCCTCAAGTAGTAAGCTAAGATCCTGTCATCTTATCCTTTAGGTTCTGGGTCCTCAACGTCGGAACGTTTAATGTTGCAGCCCCCAAAGGTATTTTGCGTCTTGTGCTCACTTTGTCATTTCATGTGATCATTGTTGTGTATAGGCTTGGGCGTTGCAGAGGGTTTTGGATCAGAAGCAGCAATCCAGAAAGTGTTGAGGGAAAGCTCCAGTTTGTCACCCTCCTTTTCAATGTTTACATAGAACAGACAGAAGATATCAAAGAGGAATTCGGAAAGGGATTCACAATCCAACGAGTGGAAATCAAGACCTTGAGATTTGCTGATGATATTGTTATTCTATCTCAGACTGCACAAGATCTCGAGAAGCTGCTGATTGTTGTGGACGAAGTCTTGGTTAAGTAGTAGAATATGAATATAAATAAGTCCAAAACAAAAGTAATGGAATGCAGTCGAACGAAGGTAGGTGATGCAGGAAATATTAGATTAAGGAAATGAAGGCTTAATGGAAGTAGATGAATATTGTTACTTGGGTAGTAAAATAACTAACAATGGCAGAAGTAAAGAGGACATAAAATGCAGACTACAACAAGGAAGGCAGAGCTATCTTAAGAAAGGACATTTGCTCACTTCAAACATTGATAGGAATTAGAAAAATGTTTCTGGAGACCTTTATCTGGAGCGTGGCTTTGCATGGAAGTGAAAAATTGACTACTAGCTCAGAAAGAAAGAGAATAGAAGCTTTTTCAAATGGGGTGTTACAGAAGAATGCTGAAAGATGGATGGATCGTATCACAAATAAAGAGATACTGAATCGAATTGGTGAGAGATCGATGGGTAAATTTGACGAGAACAAGGGACAGAATGACAGGACACGTCTCAAGACAACCAGGACTTATTCAGTTGGTTATTGAAGGAAGTTTAGGTGGTAAGAACGTTAGGGGTAGTCGAAAGTAAGAATATGACAAGCAGATGAGTGCAGTTGTTGGATAAAATAGTTACGTAGAAATGAAAAGGTTAGCAAAAGAGAGGGTGGCATGTAGAACTTCATTTAACCAGTCTGACTGATGACTAAGGAAACAATAACATTTAAAATGGCAACCAGCATGAGGTGTTTAAATATTTGATTCGTTGATTTTAGTCATATGACGATGTTTTGTTACTAACATATACTATAGTACACCCAATATGCACTCTTCAATATACTTCCTACCACATCCATTACGACAATGTGGGCGCTATCCAAAAATCGCAAACATGTGTGGTCGATTATCAGATTAGGTTGAAATATTACCACATTGAACAAAATGTTGTGGACGTGTGTAAAAACCGCTGCCTTTTAACACGCAAGTAAGATTTCTATAACTAAGTGCATATTCAACTCAGACTTCTGGCCAAAGCGTTTACGCACATCGATCTCAATCAAGTGGGAGAGATGCAATGTTTCTTGTTCTCGAAGACTACAATACGTAATAAAACTAAATATCGCACTGATCAAAGGAATGTAGACGCACCCCAGTATCCGTCAGCGTATGTTGTCGAAGAACTGCCTTTTAGAAAACTTCTTCGCAGAGTCATTACCAGAACGGGGACTCTCTTTAGTATGGATAAGCAGGTGTTGCTAGTCGCCTTGTCTGGACGCTCACGATGAAAATCATTAGAAAACTTATTACCACATTATTTACAAAAATGTGCACGCTGACGAGAATGTGTAACTACGTGCCTAATGAGAGTTGACTTTACGGTAAACTTAGAAGGACATTGATCACAAAAATATGGACGCTCACCAATATGAATAAGGTGACGCTGAAGACTCGTCTTCTCAGAAAATGTCTTACCACATTGTCTACAGGAATAAGGACACTAGTCAGTATGTGTAAGAAGGTGGCGCCGAAAATGTGACTTCTGAGAAAACCTCTTACCACATTGTTTACAAGAATATGAACGCTCTCCAGTATGTGTAAGGAGGTGACGCCGAAGACTCGTCTCGTGACAGAACGTCTTACCACATTGTTTACAAGAATATGAACGCTCTCCAGTATGTGTAAGGAGGTGACGCCGAAGACTCATCTCGTGACAGAACGTCTTACCACATTGTTTACAAGAATATGAACGCTCTCCAGTATGTGTACGAAGGTGACGCATAAGACTCGACTTCTGGGAAAAGCTCGTACAACATTGTTTACAGCAATGTGGACGCTCACCAGTATGTGTTATCTGGTGTTTTCGAAGAACTGACTTCTCAGTAAAATTAGAACCACATTTATCACAAGAATATGGACGCTCACCAGTATGTGTTAACTGGTGTTTTCGAAGAACTGACTTCTCAGTAAAATTAGAACCACATTTATCACAGGAATATGGACGCTCACCAGTATGTTGAAGAAGGTGACACCGAAGATTAGACATACCAATAAACCTCTTACCACATTGTTTACAAGAATATGGACGCTCACCAGTATGTATACGAAGGTGACCCCGAAGATTTGACTTCCGAGTAAACTTTGTACCACACTGTTGACAAGAATATGGATGCTCACCAGTATGTTGAAGAAGGTGACGCCGAAGATTAGACCTGTCAGAAAACCTCTTACCACATTGTTTACAAGAATATGGACGCTCACCAGTATGTATACGAAGGTGACGCCGAAGATTTGACTTCTGAGACAACCTCTTTCCACATTGTTGACAGGAATATTGATGCTCACCAGTATGTGTAAAAAAGTGATAATTAAGTTGCGATTTGTGAGAAAACTTCAGGCTACATTGTTTACAGGAATACGGACGCACACTAATATGTGTAGCAATGTGACGCCGAAGGTGCCATTTACGAGAAAACTTAGATCCACATTCATTACAACATAGTTCCCATTCGCTATTAGGATGGATTGGACTTTTTTGAGAGTCACAGAACATGTGTAGGTTGCATTCAGTACGAGCGGGCAACGTGCACATTACCTTACTTCCTTCCTTAGTTATCTTGCACCTACTGTTACACGTACCCACCGGACCTCCGGTAATTAATGGAACATTCTCAAATCTAGAAAACGAAAAAATAAGTTATTAAATTTTATTATTAAGATGACTAAATCAAATACAACAATCAGAAGCAAACGCAATATATGTACCAAGACTGCTTCTTATCACATAACATAGCAGACCAAACCTCAATAATTTTAGATAAAGTCTCAAACACACAAGCCCATATAATTTCCATTTGCCTAATAGAATACATGATAAGTTTGCACATAACCACAGCACAGACAAACTATTCAAGAGGGTCCTATATGGAAGCAATTATTGTAGTAAATGCTCCCCTTACCTGCATTCGGAACTTCATTTTAATTGAGACTCATTACATTTATGATGCCAAATAATAACTAATAATTTAATGGCTTCATCCTTAGTGAGATTATATGTTGTCAGGATTTATGTATCATCTACTGGACATTGGCAAGGGCTTCTGGCCAATTTGACGTCCAATTTCTGAGATAATCATCTTTCTGACTGAAGCCCCTCAGTTACTTCATCTGAGCTAATACCTGTCAACTTATCAAGGTACAAATAAGAATATGTAGTAGAGTGCGATTCTTTGTGTTCGTCAGCAAGCTGAACTAGAAATTTCGGAGCAAGAAATCGGGCAGAACTTATAACAGTAGTACGGTGATAGTTCTCTTCATCACGCTAGGATTCACAGCACACAATATTCCGAAGACTCCTGTGGTCAGGTTGTAATAACACAAATTTGTATATCTTAGGAACATCAGTTGAATAAGTTTCAAGATGGGTTATTAATCTTAAAAAATAGACAGGAAGTCAGGCTAAACTTCAGGGTCAGCCGTTTACGAAGGGTTCAAAACTATCTCATTTCAATATTCATAACTTCTGTCAAACTCAACAGTTTGGTTGGTTTTCACGCTAGAATCTTTGAGTACACAATGATGGGGCATATGTATGCTTGATGAGTTAGAAGTCATAAGGGGTATATTTTCCATGTGTCCCGTTTCACTGTATTCACGCATGAAAATTACATTACGTTACATTACATTACATTACCTGGCATTACCAAGCAAACTTATTTTCAGTGTATTCGAGCATTTTAACAGCATTATGCTTAAACTGAGGTAGAGGTGACACTTCAGAACGAATAGGAAATTTGCCATTAAACCTGCCAGAATCATCCATTTCATCATTGTTCAGAAAATGTTCTTCACATGCGCTTTCTTCAGGAGTAAGGAATGGTTTATAGCGTTCTTCAAGCTTCCAAAACCTCTGCTATTTTGTGTAAAGAGAATCGAGATTTATCAGCCTGGCACACCAAACTTTGGCGTTATTTCTAACGTAAAAATCAGGGATGGTGCCTGACAATCCCCAACCAAATTTGGTCATCAAACAAAGTGCGATAACCTTCCTTATGCAAGGTATTAGAAGACAAAATATCATAACAGACTTCAACTCTTCGCAAGATATAAGAGGAAGAACGCTGCTTAAATGTTGTAACACTTAAAACGACATCACGAGCAATATACGAACTGGAACAATCAATTTGTTGTGCAGGAAGTTGGCTTGTGGATTATTCACAACTGCACAGTTCAACTTCAATGTATAATCTGACACATTAGAGAACGAAACAAGGTTGCATGTGGATCATCCAGGCGATACATCAGTATTGCCTATACCAAACACAGGTAGTCAACAAACCTTAGTACAAATGACAAGTCTAGAAGACACTAAGAGTAAATGACTTCCCCAGTCCAATAAAATCTTCAACTAGTACAATCTCTCCTTTCGTGACAAGTCTACAAGACACTAAGAATAAATGACTCCCCCAGTCCAATAAAATCTTCAACTAGTACAATCTCTCCTTTCGTGACAAGTCTACAAGATACTAAGAATAAATGACTCCCCCAGTCCAAAAAAATCTTCAACTAGTACAATCTCTCCTGAACAGTTCTTCACTGCTATACACGTTTTGGTTAACTAAATATTTGGGGGCTGGCACAATTCCAGAACTTCTAACAGGTATATCATTATTGGGAATTGTTTGTTCTTTACAAACCAATAAGGTGTGGGGTCCATTGTACCGGGGACACTTGTGTCACTTACACTGTTTAAATACATGAGAAGCAAAAAATATAGATACCAAAGGTTACTTTCCCTCACAAACTTGCAGTGATAATTAATGTTTGTTTGAAATTTCTACAATCAGAATTGCTATGATTATCAAGTTTTCAACACTCACCGTTAAAGGAAATGCTCTTGTTGGTATTGTGTAATAAAATATAAAACAAATGACAATGACAAATGGGCCATGAATTAAAGAAAATTAGTGGAGCCAATTTACAATGCCTTATTTTTGGAAATAATGCTTGTTGTCCACAAGGGTCCAAAATCCATGCACTGATCCTTGCAATACAATTAATTACTGGTAATGTAGAACCATGGCCTTCCTCCTATAGTGGTACAAATCACACATGTCGTACTCGTGGCGTTCCCCTCATGGTGGTACTAATCACAGGTAATATAGACGCAGGGCATGCCATATATAATGCCACCCCTCAAATGTAACACAGACCGATGGTGTTCCTCACACAGTGGGACTAAACACGGTCACTGACTAGATCAATGATGATGATGATCATAATTCTTATTCAAAGGGGCCTACCCGCTAGGTAACCAGACCCTATTGGTTTGAGGTGCAACAAAATGAAACAATAATTAAAACATCAACATGTATTCATCGACAAGATTCTAAAGAAAATGATGGTGAAGAATTAGCATGAATTCAAAACAATCAGTGGATCCAAATGACAATGCTTTAAGGACTTCACTATGCAGGGTAGGATTAAAAAGAACTTTAGGATAAAACATGCAACTTAGCTTGGAGTCCCAACGCTCAATGCTGCATCAGCCTGTTTGCATCCCGGAGTCAGCGTGCTTTCCTCCTCCAAAGAGCGAGTTTGCTACATGTTTTTAGGTCCTATAGCCAAGAACATCCACCCGATGGATGATAAGTTCGAATCCACAGTTAAGAAGATAGTTTTAACGTGGTTTCACATTTTCATACCAAGCTGGTTAACATGTCACTGTACTGTGAAACTCCTTCTCCTCAAAGCCATAGTAGTGCTTAACCTCTTCCTTATTGACAGAGTACTGTATGACCTCTTCCTACCTAGTACTCATTACCGTTACAAAATTGAGAAAACCTCAGATTTATCTCTCGGACCTCTTAACAGACAACCAAACATACACCTTTATTGAATAGACCTAAATGAATTGCTGTTAAAATTTATACTTCATCAATTCACATTCAAATAAATGCCTTCCTCACCACCACCATTAAGGAACAAACGCTGACTCTGCGTGTTCTGAGAAAGAGATTTGAACCCCAAAAACTACAACAAAAACTCCACTCATATTCACTTGAAAACGGATATTGATATAATCGTTTTACATAGAATCGGTTCATCATGAGATTCGACTATTGATTAGTGTCACTATTATAATTACTTATGTTTTAATGGTCCACATTTTCAATCCTATATTATGCAATGTGTATCGACTATATAGTATTGGAAGGGTGGACCACTAAAAGATAAGTTTAATTATTACTGTTATAAAAATTCAACACGGATCAAAAACAACCAATTTATATCCTATGATATTGAGTAGTATGGCAAAGCAACTATGAGCTGCGACATAACAACTTCAACAGAAACCAACAGAGAGCACCATCAGTTAGAAATATACCACCTGCGGGAAAAGCTTCTTCCATGATATCCGCAAATTCTACACCATCACCACCACATGAGGACAACAAATTGCGATGGAGAAGAATGCAGGGAAGAAGGCTAGGAGCCTGGAAGACAGCGATTCTCCAATCCCAAATAATTGCACGTAGCTTGCTATTGCTCCAGAGGAATAAATCCCGTTTGTATTGACGGGCAGAACACACACTCCACTCTCAATGTTGCGGCACATCACATCTCAACATCAGAATGATAATCTTTTTGCTAGTTGCTTTACGTCGCACGGACACAGATAGGTCTTATGGCGACGATGAGACAGGAAAGGGCTAGGAGTGGGAAGGAAGCGGCCGTGACCTTAATTAAGGTACAGCCCCAGCATTTGCCTGGTGTGAAAATGGGAAACCACGGAAAAGCATTTTCAGGGCTGCCAACAGTGGGGTTCGAACATACTATCTCCCGAATACTGGATACTGGCCGCACTTAAACAACTGCAGCTATCGAGCTCGGTGGGAGAGTGATATTCTAGCGCCGTTCCATTTACCAGCTGCGGACTGATCGACGATATTACCGCCAGTAAATATCAGGATCTAAGCAGAGGAAGCAAGAAACCTGCACTGCTCACACAAGGTACAACGCAGTGGCACAACAACAAACACTGGTCTGCCTGTCCCAATCTACACAGTGAAGATGAGAAATCTGAACCAGGATATCAACCACTTGCTCCAAATCTACAATATAATCACCAAGCTTCTGCCCAATGCCATACGAGATTATCTCCTAGAAATTCAGCACAGCAAAGATGGGTACCCCATCAAAATTTCTAAAAATATTTATAGAGTGCAAGTCAACAAAATAGGACTGGCACATTTTGGACACAAGCTACAGCACAGAACCAGGCTCAACAATGCTGCACAACTAACCGCCTTTGCGTCCAGCCTTCACCTGGTCAGTGGTGGTACATGGGATTCATAGCAGCTACACGGAGGACGTTATCACGTTCAGAAACAGGGACATCAAACATTCCGGGCCATTCGGATCCGGAATTCTAAACGGACACACCTCACTGACGCGTATCCTGTCCCGGATTATGGCAACCATGAACCAGTTTCTGAGGGATGGTTTGCTGATCTACGTGAAGCGACATCATGTGGAGGCCTCTTGGTCACCTTGACCACAGCGCCGACATTGCGATCGCTGCGAATTCTTTGATCATCCTACTATTGCTCACTTCAAAATGTGCGATTTGTAGTGGACAACACACCTCCAGTGCTTGCACGAGAAGGGGATCACTTGCAGTGAAGATCTCGGTTAAATGTAAGGGTAAACCTTAACCTTCTCTCACTCAGCCGGGAAAAGTGTTACCTATCACACCACTTGACTTCCCTGCCCCTACCTTCCCTTCCACTCTTCCCCTCCTTGCACTGAGACCATTCTGAAAACCATCACTATGGAGCTCCAAAATATTGTCCCATTCCAATGTCCTGATGTTCTGTATCAGATCCAGCTAGCGGTGCGATTGATCTTCCAGACTCACCTTGGCGGAACTTTCTCGGCGACGTGAATGCACTGTGCATTATTTCTACCTGATCCTAGTCCACTGTTCTAGTAAATGAATGTTTATTACACTAATGTGTGTTCTTTAAAGGTCAAGTGACTGCTGCCCCAATAGATGTCACGGAGGGGTAGCGATTAGTATTCACAAATCCATCCCTTAAGAACTACATGATCATTCCTTAAACGAATATCTATCTGAAAACTTAGAGATAGAAATCACTGTTGGAACTCACATAATAGCTTTAGAAATAATATTTATATACCTCTTGGCTATTCCCCACCACAGAAAATTGTACAAAATACTGATCTAAATACAGTACTTACATCACGATTACAGATTTTAAAATTACTTCATATACACAAAAACTACAAGCTATTTACGATCAACTGTTACATAATATACTTACATTTCTCTTCCCCCAACCCGCTCTAAATCAGATACGAGCCCTGTATTTCTGATCCTCTGTCTTAACCTAGCAATGAACCGTGACATCACCATACTACATTCAATGGGAAGTGACAATGTCCCTGCCTTATAAACCATAAGAATGTACTATCAAACCCATAGCAAGATAACCAACATCCTCAGTCATACCTATTGGGTAGCATACAAACAATATCAGACATAATATGCAATATTGAACTACCTACTTCACAACATTAATTACGTGATAAAGTTAAGGAATTAGAATCCCCGCTAACTATTGGCAACCGACTCCACATTCCTCACCACACCTCCCGTCTACACAAACTTCCCCTGCCTCCCTAAGCACTCCAAATATTAAAATATTCCCATGAACATTACAAGGCACACCTTCGGAACTGTGACCCAAATATTCAGGAAGAGAAGAGTTCGAACCTTATTCTACTCTTCCTGAAACCTGATGAAAAAATTAAAAAATGATGAATGCCAATTTTTTCATGTTAGAATTACAAACGCGCAAGGAAGAGTAGAATAAGGTTCGAACTCTTCCCTTCCTGAATATATGGGTCACAGGTTCAAAGGTGTGCCTTGTAATGTTCATGGGAATATTTTAATATTTGGAGTGCTTAGGGAGGCAGGGGAATCAAGCATGGTTTCAAAGACCTTCATATGACTATAGTATTTTCTCTGGAACCATCTGAGTTAAGACCGTCGAATGTTACACTTATACGAACAAGTTTTTCTTCACATGGACATATATTTTGCAATTCTATTTTAACAAGACAAAATGATAAACATTTTGTGACTTATATGCTTCAAGCTCGATCATCTCTCATGTGTGTACGGACTTAACAACTGAGTTTCTCACCTTAGATATTAAAGAAATTTACTTCATGGTCTGATGCACCATAATCCCATTCCATAATTTTGTACCATAATTTTTACTTGTTTTTAATCACTATTGCATGTGTGCCATGTGTTTGATACTGCTTTTTGAATGTTTGTATTTTGTTCAAGTGTATCACTGGCTGATGATGACAGGTAATCAGTGTCGAAACTAGTACCACTCTTTTATGAACCACATGCGGTATAATTCACATCAATGAATTAGTATTGAAAAGGGTGGACACAAAATCTCGACTCCCTCCATCTCATACCTCAGTAATACGCAAGTTTCTGTCCTCAGCACTCCATATATGACCATGTCTTTCATATCTCTGTATCCATCACAAAATATTTACCTAACGAAATATGCACAGCCCTTACCTGTCTTGATGTTGAGAATGCCTTTCAAAGGAATGATATATAAATTCCATCATCTTCGAGTTCCAAAGACAATCTCCAATTTCCTAGCGAAAATCAATGTCCAAAACACATTTACCTACAACTCTCTAATTAAGGCATGAGTACCACAAGGTTCCCACTGTCACCACATTTGTGTGTCCTGTTTTGTAACAATATTACCCAACCGATATCCCCACTTTCATTGTGTCAGTTTGCTAAACACACAGCACTACTGGCTGTGGAATACAATAACTGATCCTTGCAATCCCGTCTTCAAACCAATTTAAATGAACTCGAACAATGGCTCAATCTCTGACAAATCAAGATTAATGTCAGCAAAAAAAGTACTTTTTTTCCTAATAATAAATGTAGATGCCGTCCCACTAACACCCTTTCTAACCTTAAATAATCAACCCCTTGCTGTAACGACCTCACTAACCTACCGAGATATAACGTTTCAAAATAATTTTCAATGGGATGTACATTTGGACCAAATTTATAAAGAGGTATCCCACAAGATACAGATCCTCCCCTGGCTGTCAGGTCAAACCTGAGGATTAAAAGGCGTACAAATCACACCTCCTACCAAGCACCGCTTCCCACTTCCGAGTCAGACCATAGATACATTTAAACTCAAAAGGGAATTATGGACATATACAGATCGCTCACCTCTGGGGGAGGTTCTCATTGTTACTTTTTTCCTCAGAAATTATGTCAACTTGGCTTAGTCACATGAAGAAGAATTCATTAATAATTTTATGTCATCAATTGTATACTGAAACTTAAAATATATATAAATGTATCTAAATAAAGATATAAAATATATTTAACATTGCTTCACTTCGAGAAAAACAATGTTTTCTTTTCTGTTATTATATTTGTAGTGATTCAATACCTTGACAAGAAAATTATTTTTATTTCCTACAACGTGTTTTACAAAAGCAGAAGAAAAGTTTTTAATTTAATTCCATAAAACATGTGAAATTAGCACACAACCATAACTGAAACAAATATCTGTAAATGTAATTGGCCAAAGAGTCCATTTGTTAGACTGATGGCTCGCTCCTGTAGTGGGGAGAAGGAAATAACTATTAAACTAAGAAGATTGGTTCATCTCTCTTTGCCTCTCTCTGCCTTTAGGAAAATATCTACCATGAAACAAGCCACCCGGGGTTATATTTGCAAGGATTGAGGAATAACCTTCCTCTGGGGGTACAGCAAGACTTCCATAAGATGTCATGTAGTGCAATTTTTTGCTGCAAACACTGTAAATAATAATATTCTTAATGCAAATGGAAATACACTTGATCTTATAATTACGAATGTTAACACATTAACAGTATACATAGATGAGTGCCCCTTCATTAAGAAGGATAGTTATCATCCTGCAATTGTAGTCACACTAATATTAAACAGAGAGCGTAACCACATTTCACAACAACCTAAACAATCTAAGTGGTTATTTGACGTTAGAGGGGTTAATTTCTTTCATATGTATAAAATGTTTGAGAAAATGGATTGGTCTAAGATTGTAGAATTGGCTAATGCTGACCAGGCTGTTGAGTGCTTTTTTGCTCAGGTACACACTGTATTTTGTGAAACGGTACCAATGAAGAATTTTCACACAAAGATAAAATATCCTCCATGGTTTTTTAATTAGAAATTCAAGAGGCATCACTAACACGTATGTACTCGACTTATTGTTCAACAGTATTATCCGATCAAAACTTGAGTATTCATGTATAATTTGGTCTCCATGATATAAATATTATCAAAATCAAGTTGAAAGAGCGCAGAAACGCTTTTAAAGATATCTTTATTCTAAAAATATTAGAAATTCCCTTTTAGAAATTATGTTTCAAAATAATTTTTGTTGAATGAACTTAAATACGTATCGCTAGCCAGTGGGTGTGTAACAGCTCATCAAATTTATCTCTCTAAGATTGTTAATGCATTAATTGACGACAATAGTTTGCTTCACGAGTTATCCTTTAAAGTTAGAAAAAATCATTTCAGATTCTGGCAATTGTTCATAACTCCAGTCTCCGAAACTGTATTTTCTAAGCTCTCCATTTATCAATATGTGTGAAACACAATAACATAATTAATACATATCATATAGATCTTGACTTTGTGTATGAATGTGACACATATGTAAATATATTAAAAGAATTGTACTCATCAAAGTGATTTGTTAATATGTATAATATTTAAATTATTTGGTTATAGTTTATTTTTTAAATGTAGTAACAGACTTCTGTATAATTTATGTGAAGCTGTTTCATCCATTTCATCATCTCATTTACATAGCATTTTCATATTTTCTTCTTTTTGGTATTTCTGTGTGATTTGTGTCAAATAATTGGTAAAAGCTACCTATAATTGGAGTGTGTCTCTGTTGGTGGCACATTTAATAAATAAATATAATGCTACTTTTAAAGTTCACTTCTGACTATAATTCTTAGATCAGCCTTTTACGCTGATGGCAGTAGAGCGCTCACCTCCTATTTTAGCCTACACAGACGTGAAAGGCTGCAATGTTACAATATCACCTCTGTCCAGTGATCCACAGATCAGCCCTTTAGGCTGATGACAGTGGAGCGCTAACTTCCAAAGTTAGTCTACACAGACTTGATAGGTATCTTTCAACATATATTTAAATTCTGAAGCCAAAACTTTAATCTCTAGGTGATGTAAACATTATGGTATGCAATTAGAAGTCTCTAAATTTCAAATCTATGAGCTCAAAAATTTTAAATCAACAAGTGAGTGAATCCGTGGTCGCTCAGTTCTGAAATTGACGTCCATTACATCCATATAAGCAATCCAAATATGTTATGCCTTACCCATATCCCTAGTCCCAAATAAACAATGTATACACACTATCATGTACAGAACTACAAGTTCAACTCTGATTCCCTCAGGTTGCCTTCCGTTATGTCCCTATGAGTATAAAAGTTACACCATCTCTGTATTCCCATTAGCAAATGTGTAGCCACTATCTTGTTCGAAGTCCAGCACCAAGTCTCGAAGATCACCCTCCAATCTTTCCCCTCTATGAGTAAAGCATATGTATTAAGCCTTACACCACGTGCCTGGTCTCATTAGTACAATGTGTAGCCGAAATTTTGTTCCAAGGTCCGCTCCAAGGGAGCTAATGCTTCTGCACATTGCCTATGCAGTGGCCTCCACGGTATGCACTAGCCTTGCATCTTGGTAGGTGTGTTAAGTACCAACTGATGTGCCCAACTTAGCACACGAGAGCGAAACGCAGCCAACCAAGAATGAGTTAGGTCGAAAATTTATAATGTCCAATAACGGACTATTATATAGGTATTATAAATTTACTCATTCAGGACAAATATTCATGTTCCCTATGGAAATCAACATCTATATCATCTGATGGCCAGGCAGGCATCAATTTTTGGAAGTGAGACATAGTGTCTCATTGTGCATTGGCACTGCTTGTGGCTTCAAGTAGCCTATGCAGTGGCCTCCACGGTATGCATTAGCCTTGCATCTTGGTAGGTGTGTTAAGTACCAACTGATAAGCCCAACTTAGCACACGATAGCGAAACGTAGGCAACCAAGAATGAGTTAGCTGGAAAATATATAATGTCCAATTAGGGACCTTTATATTGGTGCCAACTAGGCGGCCTGCTGATCACAGGCTGACTTACTTTAATTTCGTGTAATTTTCTCACGAGCCATGATCAAACCAACAAGTTTAGACCATGAGCGAAGTACAGGAAACAGAATTCGAGAACGATATGCATGGACCTGTGCTGCCTTGAACCCAAGATATTGAGATATTGAGGACTTCACCCCACGTCTTCTCTGCAGAGAGAGCTACTCAACATATAAATAGCAAATTCCATATTGTTGAGGTTTATGGAAGTAAAAAATCTAATTAAGCTCAACAGTACTTACTTGTCTTCTTCTTTGAAACAAGTGACCAGCTGACCTACTGTGTGTTCGTCTACAGTTATTTCATTCTTAATATCGCTGGAAACCTGTAATGAACAAATATACAAAACAAAGTAAGAAATGTAGAGTAAACAGATAACTAGAGTAAATGTTTATAAAAAGACATGACACAGCTGACAAAATAAACTGCATGATTGCACAATAACAATATCAATTTATTCTCCCAATGTAAAAAGGAAACAAGCAAACAAGTGTTAAGTCAAAATTATATGAAGAACAAGAATAAGAAAAGGAACTCATAAAAGATAAAGAGGACAGCACTGGAAGAGGGAGCAAAAGAAGAAGAAAAACTAGAAGGACAACAATAATCTCTGCAATTTTTTCTTCTCTTCCTACAACTTCCTGTCATCGTGTTCATCGTATTATGTGTCCTTAAATGACTGGTCACTTGTTTCTTTCTTGTGTTCCCGCAGACGACTCTCATTGTCAGAAAGACATACACTGGATCTTAATATAAGAAAGGTCTACCTCTTGCCTACCATGTTCAATTTCGTACAACAAATAGTTAGTTGTTGAACTTTTCATTGACTCTAGAAAATCTGAAGGCTTTATTAATACAGACTTACAACATTTGCATTCAGATTTTAAAGGATAATGATGGCCGTGTTCTCTACAGATAGCAAGTACACCGTATTCCCGGAAGCCACAGAATTGATTCTCGGACAAGTCAGAGATTATTATCACACTCTGACGGCTAGTTGCTGGTCCAGTCAGGCTGTATGAGAACAAAGAAGTTGTTATTTGATAGAGAGAGAGTCCATAGTCTAAAAAGCCAAGAATAATGGCCAAGAAAATTTGTCTTGCTCACCAAACACCGACTTATAAACTGCAGGCCATCAGGCTGAGCAGGGGTCGCTTGACAGGGTAATGTCCATCAGAGCTGTAGAGCCACAGGTTTTGGTTTGGTCTTAAAAGGATTCTGTTCAGAGAGTTTAAAACTACCTAGTATGTTTTCTAGACATGACCCGAAATGCCTAACATTTTTAAAAAAATTATCATTCAAGTGAAGTAGCCTACACTTGACTTTGTATGCAATGTTAGATTAATGTTATCTCTCGGGTTTTATGAAAGAGAGAAACCTTACGCTTTGCTTCCTCGCAAGTGAACCTTCCACTGTTCTAACAAAGGTGAAAGGATTCAATTTAGTTAAATGTTATTGATTATTTCATCAATAGAGCAATATTCAAATGAATTCATCAATCTAAACCTTACTAATGACAGTTGAAGGATCATAACTAATGTCGTATATTTTGAAACTAACAACCAGCAAAACAGAAGAAACTCCCATTGTCCTGTGTAGCAAATGCTGCAAAAAAGTCAAAGATCCAAAGCACATGGATAATACTTCCCTGGAAAATCACAAGGCTCAATTCATCTCAGATGAGTCTCTTCAGGATCGGCTGCATCTACGGATATGCCACGAAGCACATGTATGTAGAATTATATTGCCTTTAATGTAAAATTTTATATCGGAAAGGTAAACCCGTTTGTTCACAACAACAAAGCTTTAAACAACAATCTATATTAACTTCATGAGAAGAAACATGCTTGAAACAGGCGATTCTCCAGATATATCCATAAAATATTTTCAACGGACTGGTCATATGAAGATTAAGTAGGCCTTAGGTGGATAAAAACAGAAACGATGTTTAATTAGCTCTAGTAAATGAAGGCAAACTGACGTACTGGAGATAAGATGGTTCGAACTTTAAGAGGGACAATACTGCTGATGAGACTCTATGCAATGGAATCTAATAATGTCACTGACAGCACACGTTAGTTTTATACCTACCTTACCTTAGAGCATACCTTCTCACATCACACGCGCGCAAATTTAGGTCAGTGTTTTCACGATGTTTTGGAATCGTACAGCACGAGCGTGTCCTCAAGGTCTTCAAGAAGCTTGCAGCGAAGCTGCATAGCCTTACAGGACAGTGGCACGTTGAGTAAAAGCTTTTTTTTTTGCTAGCAGCTGTACGTCGCACCGACACAGAGGTTTTATGGCGACGATGGGACAGGAAAGGCCTAGGAGTTGGAAGGAAGCGGCCGTGGCCTCAATTAAGGTACAGCCCCAGCATTTGCCTGGTGTGAAAATGGGAAACCACGGAAAACCATCTTCAGGGCTGCCGATATTGGGATTCGAACCTACTATCTCCCAGATGCAAGCTCACAGCCGCGCGCCTCTACGCGCACGGCCAACTCGCCCGGTGTAAAAGCCTTTAACGAGGGACGCCAATAAGTGGCAGACGTGTGTCAGCCAGGTTATCCTAGTGTCAGTGAAGGGGAAGTGCATGTTCTTGCCGTGTTAATGGACACTGCTCGATGTCATATGGCATGTGAGCTGGCCCAAGACACCGGGTCAACTTGGTGCTTCAAGTGAGTTTCTATTTACAAAAGGAATTCCTCGTTGTCTCCGCTTCCGTCAAACTAATACGCAATTTATTTCCTTCCTTTAGGTACGCCTTGGTTCGAAATCTTTCTAGACCCTCCAAAAATCCTTCTGAACATATTGTGTTTTCAAGAAATCTCGGCCATCAATCTACAATACTCAAATTTATGCATATTTATGGCTATAGGTTTCAAAATATAAGATCAATATTACGTGAAAAATATACTAATGTATTTTTTTTTGCTATTTGTTTTAAGTCGCACCGACACGGATAGGTCTTATGGCGACGATGGGATAGGAAAGGCCTAGGAATTTCAAGGAAGCGGCCGTGGCCTTCATTAAGGTACAGCCCCGGCATTTGCCTGGTGTGAAAATGGGAAACCACGGAAAACCATCTTCAGGGCTGCCGACAGTGGGGCTCGAACCCATTATCTCCCGATTACTGGATACTGGCCGCACTTAAGCGACTGCAGCTATCGAGCTCAGTCTAATGTAATTTAATTTACAGTATTCACACAAGATATTAGTCTCTATACTCTAGATACTATCAAGACAAACTCGAACATTCTACAAAGGTCATTAACATATATACTATGATTTTTTTTTTTTTTGAATGAAGCCATGTTTTCCAGTGTTGACTTAGTTAAATGTAACAAAGGCTTTTCAGTCTGTCAAACAGACAGCAAATACAATGTAAATTATAACACTATAAACATACCTGTAAAATACACACTAACATACAAAGAATGACATGTTTCGTTCTACAAGAACATCCTCGGATTCTATCAAATCACTTAAAAACAAGCTTATATATGTACAGTATTGTTTACGTAGCGTAAACTTGTCAATGATAGAGAGTTTAGTGATAACATGAAACAGTAATGACAAAAATAAAATATATACAATTACTAATATAATGAAAACTTACGTAATTATCTAGACTGCCGATGTTAAGTCCGTTGTCACCAAACACTATCTCAGGACTGTAATCGTGGAAAGTTTTTGGTGGGGCACGCTGCGCGTGGAGAGGGGAGGGAGAAGTAGGGCGGAGCGGCTGGAGCGCTGTGGAACCTTCCATCAACATTGAAGAGGGGAGAGATGTTATTGACCTATTTCATGTTAAATGTACCTTTATGCAATATGGATGAATGCAATTTAATAATTATTTTTAAAGTAAGGAACGGTATTATTATTATTATTATTATTATTATTATTATTATTATTATTATTATTATTATAAAAGCAATTTAATGAGTAGGTTTTGTCAGATATTATGTGAGTAGAGCGAGTAGGGGGAATTATTTAAATGTGTATTCTCATTCAGATTATTTGTATTAGCATTTTTTGCAACGTAAATTTCTATTGCTTCTTTTATATTCAAAGATTTACTTTTATTTTCGAAGTGTAAAATGTTTAGATCAGTGATGATGTTTGTGAAATGGCGTGAACAGTCGTATATGTGCTCCCCGAAGGCTGAAAGCCGATTATATCTGACCGCGTTTTTGTATCTTGTATGGAAATTACGTTTTGTTTGACGCCACATATATAAATATTTTACAGGTATGTTTATAGTGTTATAATTTACATTGTATTTGCTGTGTGTTTGACAGACTGAAAATCCTTTGTTACATATATACTACGAGGAGCTGTTTTATCAAAAACTTGGTGCTGTAATCTGATTTTCCCTCACGTATAATGACTTTTAATATTTTATCAGCCAATTTTACTGTGTTAAATATAATTGAGAACGTTAATAATCTGATAAGGCCAATTGAATGCCTTTAATGTCCAATTAAGATATATTTTATGAAGAATATTTACAAAAACTCAATGCTGTATTCAATCTTTATAACACCCACAAGCAATTTGACGTCATTTATATTTTTATATTCAAAAGATTGTATTGTATCTCATAAGAATTATTCCAGTCTTTGTATTTTAAATATACAAGTTTTATGGTATACACCCAATGCAAAAACTTAGTTGAAGAACAAGTTGTACATACATAAATTTTAAAATTATATTAGTGTAGTTTTCAGAATGCCTTGTAACAATTTTCTTAGGCTGATGATGGCAACTATAAAATAAAATAAAATAAAATAAGATAAATAAATATCTGACGTATTAATAACTTCACAACTTTATAGTATTGTATAGGTGGAACAACTTACCCATATTTCCTAATGAAAATCTTGATTCTATATGGACCAAAAATGAAATTTTTTACATTAAATAAGGCGGTTAAGGCCAGACATCGGTCTTTCTGTGGGGTGGTTACCCTTGATAGACCAGGTACCGACCTATGACTAACATTTCCTGTGTCTTGAAACCATCTCCAAAACCTGGAAATGAAACTTTATGGCACAATCAAGGATACGGCGACTTCGGTCCGTGTCTGGCCTGCTTCCAGGTGGCCGAGTATTCTACCCTGCAAGACGGGGTCCAAATGGCGTCGTTGTGCCTTTATGTTGTCACGATCACCATGAGGCTACACTTCGCACACTATAACACGGCAAACACGACTGAGGGAATATTGGGCGCAGGCACTGGCTGGGTTTACCTTGCGGTTACACCGCCAGTCAAAGCTGAGAACACTCCTTTCCTATACAGAGCGAACACGTAAGGTTGGTATGTGCATATCACTGAGATTTATTGAATAAAGGTGCCGGTTTCAATATTTAAATGTCATCATCAGCCATAAATACTTTAATCACACAATTGAGAAAGGACATGATAATTAAAATTGACATTATACATAAATAAATACATAGCCTTTTAAGAATAAAAAAAGAAAAAGATTTGACATGTTATCGACGTATAAAAGTCTTTTGAATCGCTTATTTACACTGTGTGCTGAATAAAATTGTAAAAAAAAAACTTATAGCAATCACTTGATACACTGTTAATGTTGATCTGTTTATGTACAAATACTCAAACCTTTCTATCATATCTACGGTTGCATTTGAATTTATGGCCTGGCTAACTTGCCATTGAAATCTGTATCACTTTATTCCTTCTCGCTCCTTTTCCTTTTTCCTCTGCGACTTAGGTCGCTAAATGTAATTGCATCTTCTGCACCCGCAGGGCTATATTCCATCGTTCATATACGATGTTTCCTAATCTCATGTCTCTTGTCTACCGGTCTGATGTCGGACCAGCCGGAGATAGAGTCTTAAATGGCCCGCTCGCTGTCCTAAGTTCTTTTACTGTACATCGCCGGGTAGCGTGAAGTCAGTTGATTGTCGAGCGCCATGAAGGTCGGAAGCTTAATGTGGTGGCTCTTGGTTAGAGCGTCTACCTACCTCAACATGCCTGGATAGCATGTAAAGGATCAGGGCTAACGCCCTGAAGTGTTGTTTTCATCTTATTTTCTTTCCTGGAGTGGACGTCCGCTACTTATTCTACTTAATTCTATCTCTATGAATTTGTAAGTAACCTACATCCCAAATGACGCCATGCGTTAGTTTCCACTCATGGACCAAAATGTAAGTCTACATCAAGATGATATTATTTTCCTTTTCTCCTGGAGCTCGATGACCTCGTCTTGGAAGTTTATATAAAATTGCAGTCGCATGCTCTCGGAGAAATACCGAATTGATGGTTCTTCTGTTCTCACAAATTTTAAAATGTTGTAACATGTTTGATTTTCGGCCTACTGTCTGCTCCGTTTTAACCTACTATGAGTAGAAGAAAACCTTTTCGACGAGATGTTCTTGGCACTAAATAATGTTCCCGTTTCGGATTTAGTTAAAGAAGTTAGGAGTGAAATAATTTAATAATGTGAAGTCATCCATTAAAAGGATTGAGATCGCGAGATTATCTCCGTGGATCGGGATGTATTTCATTCTTTAAATTTTATCTTTTCTGTCTTTCTTTTACACTTCAGTAACGCTTACTGTTGTTGTCGTCTCCATGGCAACCGTCGTCCATGGGAACTACTGTTTTGGATTATTGATAAGGATTGATTATATTGCTGAATTAATTAGTTTTGTGAGGAGCGTACCATTAAGTTGGGAGGTGTTGGCTCTTAATTTTTCGCCTTAGTTGATTTATTAATAGAATGTGCGAGTTCTTCCTGGTGGTTTGAGCTGGATTGCTCTTCATCCTGATTTCATTCTATGTGTGCTTTTTTTTGCTGTTGATTAGAGCTGCTTGCTCTGACAACTAATGATTGATTTCTAATTTTTGGTGGGCACGTTACCATTCTGGTACTATTTTGTTTTTCCATTTCGAAGCACGGTGAATTTTTGGGGTCGTTTTGTGACCTGTTTAATGTCTATCTATCTTTGTGAGCGCCTTTGGTTTTGGATATGCTTTCTGTGAATGTTAATTAATTTTCCTGTTGTGCCTATTGCGACCCGGTTCATGGGATGATCTCGCAGCCTCACCTTAGCAGTGTTTCACCTAATGTACATAATGATTCCTTTAGAAAGGATGCAATTAATTATTTGTACGCAAGTAAATTTTTGAAAGATTAAGACTGAGCCTCCCAGGCACGCAGTAAAGTTTAGTCCATGGACATTTTCTGACAACCAATTATCTTGTAATTTAATCTCGATTTAAGTCTATCTATAAATTAAATTGAAAAGCGCCCCTTGACACTAGGTATACATTTCTACTCAATTCAGAATTATTTAATAAACCCATTTAAAATATTAATTCGTCATCTCATTTCAGAGTTTATTTAATTCATCAAATTATCATATTAATTCATTATTCAATTCAGCATTTATCTAATTTAATCTAATTATCATATTAATAATCTAATTATCATATTAATTTGTTATCCCAATTCAGTATTTACTTTATTGATCAATTTACCACTTTAATTAGTTAAACTGTTTGTCCTTGTGAAGGTGCACCTGTAGTTTCAAGGGAGTTTTATTTTCCTATCATATGTAACTTTCTTTTATAGCAGAAATTAAATAATTTAGTTTTTTGAAAAACTCGCAAATTTTTCTTTCATGGTTTCTAATATTTCCTACCGTGCAAATCTTTTGGTTCGGTGTGAGTTGCCTCTGGTTTATGGCCTGTTACTGAACTATTTGGTGAGTATTCTCTGTTTTCCTTCTTAAGTAAGGAATATTTGCTATCTCTTGCTCTTTGTTTACTTGTACGAGTAAATGCCGGTACGACTGGCATGCCAGCTATGGATCGAATTGTATTTAATATTTTATTCCAATTTTCTCTATTTAGCGGTATACTGAATGCCCGAACTACCATACTGCTGTAGGTAGCACATTTTCGACTTTGGGATGGAATGAATATTTATTGATGGCAGTAGCGGCCTGTGTCGGTTTCCTGTAAATATTGTATTCTATCGAAGTAGGAAGTCTGTTTAACGTGAGATCTAGAAAATGTACGCTTCCATTTTACTCAGATTCCAGAGTGAACTTTATCTATGGATCAATATTGTTTAAATTGTTTAGGGTGGAGCCTGCATAAGTAATTCTTTTGTGAAGGATAACGAGAGTGTCATCTACAAATCTGGCCCAAAATTTTATGTTCGCAAAGTCACTATTGTTATTAATTGCCGTATCGTCTAAATAGTCAATGTATATTTCTGCTAATATCCCTGAGGCTGGCGACCCCATAGCCAACCATCTTGCAGATACATGCAATTATTAAAAAGGAATAAATTACTCTTAACTACTAGTTTCAAAATTTCCATGAAATCTAGAATCTCAAATTTACTGAGGTTACTATTTTTATTTAAATTATTTTGGATAATAGGAAAAAGTTTCTTTGTACTGATACTCGGATACATATTTGTTGTATTGACAGAATGCAACGAGTGGAAAGGCTGTATTTCAAAGCTCTCTTGCTTTTTAATTTACTCAATGGTATTTTTCACAGAATTATTCGACAGAAAAGGATAATTCTTTATTAGAAATTTCTGGATAAACTGTGTTAATTTATACAATGGACTTGGCCTATAATTGATGATGGGGCGTATGGGGACGCCAGCTTTATGGATCTTAGGTAAAGCTTTCGCTACTGGCAGTCCGGGGTTCATACTTATTAGTTTTATCTTCTCTTGTTCTGTAAATAAAAACGAGGTATTATGGGACTGATTTTAGGAGACGTTGTATCAGTTGGGTCGGACCTTTTTAGTCACAAATATTATAATAATATTTATAGATCCACCTCTTCAGTACAATGCAATACAATCCACTATTTTATGTGGTTAAAATATATACATAATACATAAAGGCCTTAGGTACATGTTTTACCGTTTTTTACGGGCATTATCAGCCTATATCAATCTAAAAAATTAATGGATACGGGATCTTTCTAATCTTATAAACTATAGAGTAAAATGTTGGACAATGATCTCATAAAATGCTGTACTATAACATCTAAAATAGGGTTATTGCACGGAAAGTACGTTAAAATACTGTGAATTAACCATTTTTGAAGATTATAACGTGGTTAATCATGATTATTTGAGCGTTTAAAACCAAAATGGATCCTCTTTTTATACACCATTAGGAATGTGACGGCCTTGAGTGTATAAGCACTATCATCCAAGGGGGATGGTTACTCCATTCCCATAGCATGAGTTCAATATAGTAAAATCAATGTCAGTTATTTAAAATAGAAGTGTGCACATATCAAATGTGTTAAAATATGTACAGTTGATTTATCAGAAAGTCGTAGAAAAGAAGATGGGACTTCTTGTGGAGGCATTGCTAAAGCTAAAATGTTGTGTCAAAGCTAGCTTATGCCAGTATTTAGTTATGTTAGTACGGTAATCAACTGGATCCAAAAGACGGTCAAGTGGGTGTTATTAACCCTGTTGAAACATTTGTACGAAGAAATGATCGAGTTTTACCTGAAACAAAATGTTAAAGAGAGTTAGTTAAATAGTATTGTGCATGAGACTTCCCGTACGTCAAAAATGCCTAAGGCGGTGTTTACTCGTACAGTGCGTGTTAAGTACGTCGGGCTGTTCCGGCAACCTTTCTACTGCTAGTATTATACCGGTGTGGCTGACGCGGTGAAGGACACGAGGGGGGGGGGGGGGGGAAGGGGAGCGGATCCTTGCGCGCAGGTGTTGTTGTTTGAGGGCTGTTAGGAGCAGAATGGGCGGGCCTAACATTTGGCAAGGTGGTGGGAACTTTAGAACAAAAAGTTCTAAAAGTCTGCAGGATTGTATTGTTTCGACTTCACAATACCTAATAACTTTAATATTAGCTCATATAAAGGATATTTTGCCTCTGTGGCATCATTAAGATTATGGTCTTTGTTATAGGCTTGGTCTAAAAAGATGTAAAGACTTTCTAATTCATTCATAAGTTTTCCTTTGCCTATACATGTTAGAATAGTGAGATCCTTATCAATTGATGTAAACTGGTGTCCTGTTTCACACATATGTGAGCTCATCGCTGGATATTTGTTATGTTTGAAGGCATTGTAATGCTCCATATATCTCGTATAGAAGCTGTGCCCAGTTTGACAAACGTAACTAAATCCACACTGAGCGCAAGTTAGTCTGTAAATACCAGATCTCGAAAAACGGCTGTTTTTATAATTGACTTTATTATGATTAAAAAATATACTTTGATTTGTATTTACTGTTCTGAAGGCAATATTAATGTTGTATTTCTTCAGTGTGTTTGCGATCTGGTGGACGGCTGGGTTGTTGTATGTAAACGTGGCATAACTAGTTTTTTAGGTTTATCCGGAATGAGATTCGTGGATAGTTTTTATTTAACTTTATCAATTAACCGCTTAATCATTTCAACTTTGAACCTATTAAGTTTAGCGAAGTTCCTTATATAGTTTAAAACAATTTTTAAGCTGTGAGGGAAGAGTGGGATTTTCAAAGCTCTGTGTATTAAATTATAGAATGACGCCTGTTTATGAGTATTGGGATGTAAAAAGGAATTATTTATGGTTATAGGAGATTGTGTGGCCTTCCCGTATATTTGAAATCCAAAAGTATTATTGATGCGCGTGATCGTTATAACTAGAATATTTACGGACTGTTTAACTTCGTCTTCCTTAGTGAATTTTATATTAGGGTCAATTTTATTTAATTTCTCTAAAACTTCGTCACTGTTAGTAACATTTTTGTCAATAACCACAAAGGTGTCATCCACGAATCTTAGCCATAAACATATAGCTTTTATATGCGCTTTGATGTCCGTATGCTACGTTGAATCCATGAAATGTCTGCCAAGATGCCGGACAAAAGGTCACCCATGGCTAAGCCAGTCTGTTGATAACTCTTTCCGTTAAAGGAGAAAAGTTGTTATTCAATACAGAATTCAATATCTTCATAAATTCATAAATTTCCACCTTACTCAGGCTGCTACATTTTGAAATATTGTCAGAGATAATTTCGACCATTTCTTTAGTAGGTATATTTGGATACATGTTTATGACATCATAGGAACACATTATGTGGTTACGTTGTAAGTCAAATCTACTTAAAATATCGCAAAATTTGATTGAATTCTTTAAAGGATGTTTATTATTAAACTAATAATGTTGTTTTAGAAAACCGTGGATATATTTGGAAACTTTATAGGCAGGGCTATTACGGCAATTAATAATCGGACGTACGGGAATGTTGTTCTTATGGATTTTAGGTAGGGCTCTGGCTACTGAAATGCTGGGGTTCATGTTGATAAGTCTCTGTTGTTCCTGTTCATTAAGAAAGAATGTGGTGTTCTTCATTATAGATTTTAAATTGCGTTGTATTCTTACAATAGGATCTTTGCTAGCGATTGTACAGATCTTATCCTTAAAAAATTAGTTTTATTTAGGTAACTGTCCTCATCCAATAATACGATAGACCCTCCTTCATCAGCTTCTGTGACTAAGATGTAACTATCTTCTTTTTAGTTCTGAAAATACGTATTACTGTTTTTGATTGGAATCACATTTAGCGTTAAGTCCTTTAGCTAGGGTTCGTAATTTCCTATTATGTCAAATCTAGTGTCAGTTTGAACTTCAAAGGGGGGTTTAGAAATGTTAGCCTCTACCTCAGCTACTGCGGTAATTATATCCAACACTGGTTAAGTTAACAATTGCAGGTGTGTTGACACGCGGAGTACTTGCTTTTGTTTATCTGCATTCTGTACAATGAACTGTGTTTGGGATTCTTTTAAATGCGTTAATTTCTTAACTAATGCAGTCTGTCTCTTGTCCAGTAAAACCATCATTTTGTAGTCTACGTGCAGTTGGAAAGAGTTCCATTCTAATGGGAGCAATGCCTGGGTCACTGTTAAATGAATTTTATATAGATTTAAGTTCAATTGCAATTTCTTTTCGTATAGTGACCTAGCTTCATTCCTTAACCATAGTTCAATTACTTTGTTTTGCATTTTGTTCATACATGGAATGGTTAAGTTTCTTCTTTGTGTAGGTTTCAAAAATTTTGGGATCAATTTTAGTTTTAAACTTTGCTTCAAAAATGTTATATCCTTAGACAACTTGCATATTTTAATTTTGAGATTTAAAAAACCTATTTAATTTGAGTTTTGCCTGGTTGGCTACTAAGTTACAAGTAACTATCCTCATTTTGATTCTGTATAAGATGACGTATATCACAAATATCATTATAATATTTATAGATCCACCTGTTCAATAAAATGCAATAAAATCCACTATTTTACATGGTTAAAATATATAAATAATAATACACAATTCACAGATATATGTTTCCCCTCTTTTTTATGGGCATCATCAGCCTATAACAATCTTAAAAATTAATGGATATGGGATCTTTCTAATCTTATAAACTATAGAATAAAATGTTGGACAACGATCTCATAAAATGTTGTACTGTAACATGTAAAATTGGGATATTGCACAGAATGTATGTTAAAAAATACTGTGAATTAACAGTTTTTGAAGATTATAACGTGGTTAATCATGAATATTTGAGCGTTTAAAACCGAAATGGATTCTCTTCTTATACATCATTAGGACTGTGACGGCCTTGAGTGAAAAAGCACTATCATCCAAGGGGGATATTTACTCCATTCCCATAGCATGAGTTCAAGATAATAAAATCAATGTCAGTTATTTAAAACATAAGTGTGCACGTATCAAATGTATTAAAATATATATGGTTGATTTATCAGAAAGTCTTAGAAAAGAAGATGGGACTTCTTGTGGAGGCGTTGCTAATGCTAAAATGTTGTGTCAAAGCTAGCTGTTGTCAGTGTTTATTTATGTTAGTACGGTAATCATTTGGCTCCAAAAGATGGTCAAGTGGGTGTTATTAACCCTGCTGAAGAAATGATCGAGTTTTACCTGATACAAAATGTTAAAGAGAGTTAGTTAAATAGTATTGTGCATGAGACTTCCTGTAAGTCAACAATGCCTAAGGTAGTACTTACTCGTACAGTGCGTGTTAAGTACGTCGGGCTGTTCCAGCAACGCTAGCTAGAAGTAGAATGGTCAGTCAATCCAGTGGATCTGTAAATATTATAATAATATTTTTTATATATGTCATCTTCAATATGGAACCAAAATGAGAATAGTTACTTGTTATCTTTTTAGTCACTGTAAAAGAGCTTTTCTTGAAAAATTCCTCATATTTGGTGTAATCTGTTTCTTCCATTATTACTGTCGTGTTCCCTTTATCTGCCCTAGTGATAATGAGGTTCTTTTCTCTAATTTCCTTTTGCTATTTGCTTTACGTCGCACCGACACGGATAGGTCTTATGGCGACGATGGGATGGAAAATGCCTAGGAAGTGGCAGGATGCGGCCGTGGCCTTAATTAAGGTACATCCCCGGCAACTGCCTGGTGTGAATATGGGAAACCACGGAAAACCATCTTCAGGGCTGCCGACAGTGGGGCTCGAACCCATGATCTCCTGATTACTGGATACTGGCCACACTTAAGCGACTGCAGCTATCAAGCTCCGTAAATTTCCTTTTTTTTGAGGTTTATTACCTGTTCCCGTTCTACAAAATATTCTTGGTTTCTATTGTTATTTGTAGATAATGCTTTTCTTTTTGATACATGGATTTTGTTCAGTTTTCTCCTATTATCGAATCTGACCTCATCTTGTATTTCCGGGGGCATTTCATTAAGAGCTACTTCCGACTCAACAATCATTATGGTAGTGGCATTGATTATATTCATGTTCGACGAATTGTGTTTCGGACCTTTTTCTAGTATCTTGTTTTACTGCTCTGTTAGTTCTGTTTTTGACAAATTTATAATGGGAGGGTGAAATTTCTCAATCAAGTTGTTTAAATTGTTATGATTTTCTATTTTGCTTTTTGTACCCATTTTTTGTCGCATTAGCCTTAAGTGTGTTGAGATTTCTGTCTAGCACGAGCTGTTTTGGGGCTAATATTTCCTGCTCTCTTCTGGAAAATTTCTCCTTTCCTCTCAAGAAGAGAGCAGAAAATATTTTAAGTTCAACATTGTGACTAACTTAATAGGTGTTATTTATTTATTTATGAATCAAAAATTATTCTAATTCAAGTGTTTTATTAAAGGACAAAGCAAACACAAAGAAACATTTTATTCTTTTTCAGATTTAAATAAGGATTTGAGTTCCAAGAGCAGAGCAGATTTAAAATTTCAGCATATAGTGACTAATTTAATAGATTTTATTCAATTATGATTTGAAAATTTCTATTTTAAAGTCTGTAATAAATAACATAGTAAGTAAGTAAAGTTAAAACACAAAGAAATTTTTAACAATTTCAAAGAATTATATATAATTGTCCTGTTGATACGTATATTTGTCATAATGCACAAAGTCCAAATGTTATTGAATTTTTGGCACCGCTGAAGAAGAGAGTAGTTAGCTCTAGAAACATGTACGGTAATTAAGTTAAATAAAATATGTAAAGTACTGACAAGGCGGGAACGTGTTTTATAAGTCAATACGGACAGGATTAATCAACATGGTGGAAATAATCCATGCTAATAATATTCTCGCCATATAATGGAAAGAGAGGATGTGCATTTACTTTCACCTGTTGATAAGGACTTGGACTTTGATGTGAAAATTCAAAGAAAATGAGGTTGAGGAGAGGAAGT
Organism: Anabrus simplex; assembly: GCF_040414725.1. Classification (NCBI taxonomy): domain Eukaryota; kingdom Metazoa; phylum Arthropoda; class Insecta; order Orthoptera; family Tettigoniidae; genus Anabrus; species Anabrus simplex. The sequence continues at coordinate 123,725,461 of NC_090274.1, forward strand.
AGTGAAAAACCCCAAGGGTACTGGAAGATAACAACCAGTAAATGAATACAGTATATCGTCAAGACCAAGCCCTTGCATATTTCCCTGTAACGCGATGGACTATGCTGTATCTATTGTATATGGCTATCTTCAATTCATACATTGTGTTCATGAAGGTTACTGGCAGGTGGCTGCATTATACAGAATTTCTCAGAGCATTTGCCAAGCAATTGTTGCTCTCCTGCCTAGGACAACAAAAGGAAGAACGCCCAGTCAACACAGCCACATAAGAATTCAGGCAAATGTATGGGGCATTTTCCAGTGCCTGTTCCTCCAACAGAAAGGAAGAAACTTCCTTCTAGGCCCTGCAATGTTTGCAAGGGTCATAAAATAAGGTCCGAAGAGAGGTGACTATGTGAAAAATGTGGTATTACTCCATCTGGAGAGCTGCTTCAAAAATTATCACACAATGATTCACTACTGAAGACTGAGAAACTGTTAATGAACAGTTAGGCATTGATTTGTGAAGTATATAGCTTCAAAAAAATGCCAGTTTTTGACCAAGCATCAATATACAAAATTAAAACACAATTTTCTAAACTAAATAGTTTTCTGTCCCTGCAAGTTAGACTAGTAGTCAGGTTCCAATGGGTTATTTAAAGTATAGTTTCAGAACTTTGCTGCTTTAAAAGTGGGAAACCACAAAAACATATCTTTGGAAGAATGGCTGAAAGAGAAGTGCAAGGATGTTCAAGGCTTTATGGTCTGAGGAAAGGTAGAAAATGCATGCAGACAAATCAATGAAGCCTTTGGAGAAAGGAAAACTAGGTAAGAAAGAGTAGTGATGGGTGACACAACAGTGCTGATGAATTGGATATGGAGGAACATAGTCAACAGCTTGCTGATAATCCTATGAAACTACAGTCCAACAATCGGGCTCATTTCATATGTGCATCTTTCCCACTTTATCCGAGCAATTGCCCCTCAACAAGAGCTCAGATGGGAAAATCTAACAAAAAAACATAAAGCACAAATATGACAGGAACATATCCAACACCATTATCAAGGTAAAGAAGTAGATGATAGCGATCTGGAAAAATAGGCTGCTGATGCTGATGAAATGGGAGTCCCAGTTTTGAAGTCAGAAATTGAGAAGTTTTGAAAGAACTAAGTATATGCAAGGCACCAGGAATTGATGACATACCCTCAGAATTACTGACTGCCGTAAGAGAAACCAGCATGGTGAGGTTATTCGCTTTATTGTGCAAGATACATGGAAAAGGAGAATCACCATATGATTTTTGGCAAAATGATGTTATATCCATTCTTGTGAAAGCCACTGCTGACAAGTGTGAAAACTATCGTACCATTAGTTAGTATGGAAAGACAATTGAGTTGGAAGACATCAATTTGGCTACAGAAGAAATGTAGGAACACATGAAGCAATCCTGATCTTAGAGGATTGAATTAAGAGGGACCGGCACACATACCTATTATCCATAGAAAAACAAAAGGCATTCATTGTCAGATACCAAGAAAGAAGAACAATTTACAATATGCAAAACATCAGTCTGCTGTGATAAGAATCGAGGACATTGAGAAAGCAGCAGTATTCCTTAACAGAGTCAGGCAGGACTGGAGGTTCCCCCTCCTTCACAATGTTTATATAGAAGAAAGAAGCAGTAAAGAAAATCAAAGAGGAATTTGGAAAGGGTATCGCAATCAAAGGAGAGGAAATCAAAGCTCTCAAGTTTGCTCATGATAATGTTTTTTATCTCAGTTTGCAGAAGATCTGGAGAAATTGTTGAATGGTACAGGCAGAGTCTGGGGGAAAGAGTACAAGACCAAAATAAATAGAACCCCCCAAAAAAGTAATGGAGTGCAGTAGAAAAAAAGTCAGCTGACGGAAGAAAAATGAGATTAGGATATGAACTTCTAAAGGTAGCAGATGAATATTGTTACTTGGGTAATAAATAAACTAACGACAGCAAAAGTAATGAGGACGCAAAATGTAGATTACAGGCTAGCACAAGCAAGGAAGGCCATTCTTCAGAAAACAAATTTGCACCTTTCAAACAGTGATAAACAGATTACTGAGATGTTTTGAACACATTTGTCTGGAGCTTGGTGTTGTATGGAAGAAAAACATGGATGCTAACTAGCTCAGAAAAAAAGGGTAGAAGCTCCTTAAATTGTGTTAAAAATGAATGCTGTAGGTGAGTTGCGTAGATCGAATCATGAACGAAAGGTACAGAATTAAATTGGTGAGAGATCAATATCAGTAAATTTGACAAGAAGAGATAGAATGATAGGATATATCTTAAGACACCCAGGTCTTGTTCAGTTGGTTCTTGAGAGAATTGTAGTCAGTAAGAACAGTAGGGGTAGAACAAGATATGAATATGACAAGCAGATCAGAGGAGATGTAGGATGTAGTAGTTATCTAGAGATGAAAAAGACACCACAGGATAGGGGCACATGAAGTGCTGCATCACATCAGACTTTGGACTGATGACTCTCAAACAATACCATGTGAGAAATTGTGTCCTGGTTAACAGTGACTGCAATTTGTTTCCAAGAGGACATGTTGAGAACCCGGTTATATTCATTAACCAAGATGAACCAGCCAGTCCAGTGCACTTACAAAATAGACTGTATTTAAGCCAAACATGGTCATACTGTATTACACCTTTCTTCATATCACCCAGTATTGAATCCCATTAAGTTGATATAGTCAAGTGTCAAGAAGGGCATTTCTGAACAAAATGTGATGTACAGAATGGAAGCATTTCTATCATTTATGGTGAACAAATTGCTTCTATTACAAAAGAGGACTGGAAGTAAAATTTGCGAGCACGTAAATTAATTTGAACATCAGTAATTTCAACTGAAGATTTATTTGATTATAGTGACAGTGATGGAAGCAATACTGAAATCCCAAGAGAAAGTGGTAATAAAACAACACTGCCAGCGGAAGTGAAATAGGCATGAATAGAGAATATGATGAAACAGTGGGAGGGGCATTATCTATGCCTAGATATAGTGACAGTGAATGATCCATTGTCTTCTATCAAGTGATTAACATACTGAGTTATGTGTAATGTGCTGTTATATGTGTAATTATTGGAAGGATTTCTGAAAGGCTTAACAGGAATACTATAATTTATGATGAGATTGTACATTTCATAAGGCATGCATTGTACAATATCCTTCACTTATACTCTCCTGTGTATGCTCGAACCTAGTCCTTGTCACCTTCCACAACAGCGCACTTCCCGTCCTGCACTTAAATTAATGTTCTCCACAATTTGCAAAAGCTGTACCCAAAGATTGTGACTCAGTCCTCAACACAACAAAAGTATAAGAAAGAAACCTACACCATTAGGAACCCTCCTGCTGTACAACATACAGGCAGACAGGGTAAAAAGTATGGTATATCTAAGGAGTAACATAGGACCATTGTGCTGTAATTAAATGCTGAAGAAACCAGAGACTATCTTCATTAGCAAGTGGCAGCACCTATCCTGAAACGATCACAGAATCAAGCTCAAAAAGACAATAACAAAATGCTGTATCCTCTCTTCCCTACTAAATACCGTAGAGCCCTATATAATTTATTATCCACAGAAAAGAGAATCCAAACTTTCAAGATATAGATGTATAATGGCAAATTGTGTAATTCCTGTGGGTTATTTTCATGTCACACCAATGGAGATAGGTCTTATGCCAACAAAAGGATAGGAAAGGGCTAGGAGTAGAGAGGAAGCAGTGGTGGCCTGAATTAAGGTACAGCCCCAACATATTAATGACATGACAATGGGAAATGATAAACACTATCTTCAGGGTTGCCGCCAGTTGGGTACCCCACACAAAGAGCTGTCAACCTCAGCTTATCAAGACAATTTAACTCAAGAGGCTGAAATACACGTATCACATTATGAGGACTGTTACAAGTAATATTTTGGGGAAAAAATTTAGGCAGAAGAGGACTTAGAATAAGATGGACATCTCGGATCAATATTTTGAATGGGTTGGAGCTCTTTGGCACATGACAAAAGGAAGATAGCCATGCTTGTAGCCAAATTCCAGTTAGGATAAGGTACCAGTAACAGTGAAGAAACCAGCCATCAGATGCCATGCATTGGAGGCACTTTGAACAATAATAGCTGCTATATATTAACTAGCATAAAATATCGAGCTACCTGAAGAAATTACGAAAATCGTTTCAAATATTGGAAATTTCACTATACATCTTTCCAAGGATCTTCAAAATGTCTGCTTAAAAATGAGGAGTTGCCCAATTAAGTCTATTCAGCAGTTTGTTAGAATTTCCATTATCAGAAAAATGACATAAAAATATTAGATTACTTCAAATGTGTTCACCTGTGTTTCTCTTGACACTGCCAACTCTGATTTTGGTTCTTCTTTCAAATGCATCTCTTCTGATATAATTTTGTAATTGTCCTGTGGAAAAGTTAATATATTAGGCAAATTTTTCAGACACATCTGGAAATGTATTTATATATGAGTGGGCTTAACAATTCATCATTTCCTAGTAAATAAGACAGTTTCAGTTTCAAATCTTAAACTATCGTTTATCAGAAAATCTCCATGTTGAGTATCCATAAAAGCATGACAATTAAGAGACCTTCAGGAGTGGAGGAATGTCCTGTTTAAATGCTCATATTTAATTTTGAAGAGTAGAACAATTATATAAAATAAAATCCTCTAAACTAACACCGAATGATCAAGAAAATGTACAGACATACTTACAAATAATCTGCTCATTATAAAGAAACCAATACTGAAATATTAAGAACTTCACAATTTATCACTGTTATCTTTCATGTCTTGTACCAACAAATACAGCTCAGCAGGAAAATGTATCTTCCATATTTCCTCTTCTATATGAAGTGTTCAGCTTGAAGACAGGGAAGATCCTCAATAGCCCTACCATCAAATGGCATAGAGAGCTAGGTGTCACTGAGGAGGCAAACTAAGGAAATGAAGAGTAAGGTAGCTTTCCATTGCGTTCCTCCTCCAGCCAGACAGTGCTGTTACATACCAGTCTCTCATGAGCACGGTACTGTACACACAGACCAGCTATTTCACACCTTTTCCTATAGGATCTGGCTGTATTAGGAATGGTGTTGCCCGTACTGCTCATATCTCAGTCACTTTCATATCGTAAGAGCCAAGAATGAGACTGAGACCCAAAATACAAGTGACAAACTTGTTCTGGGCCAATCCAGAAGACAACAGGTATTGAGCACACAGTATCTCACCAGAAATGGAGTAGGGCAGGCCACCTCATATGGAAGTCATAAGCCCTAAACAATTTAAACCATACCCTATAGGTTATCTACAATATCATAGAGGGCCTGTATGCCTGACATCAGTGCTCCTTGTGCAGGTACGAGTACATATGGTCAGCTGACAGGGATATTGCAACTTGCTTTACATTGCACTGATACAGAGAGGTCTTTTGGTGATGATGGGATAGGAAAGGGCTAGGAGTGGAAGCATACCTGCCAACTTTACAAAACCAAAAATCAGGAGATTTTGATATGAAAATCAGGAAAATCAGAAGAAACAATTGGTCAAAACTGCTTATTCTTCATGTCTTGTGCAATACAGTACTATGATATATCTGTAACACTGATCGTCTCAAAGCCTGACTGCTGCTGTGTGAGAGTACAAGGCTAAAAATTACACATCTCTATTACCTCACAGGAAGTACATGTGTGAGATGATCAGTCTGTGATAAGCCTTCCGAAAATAGTATGAACTTGTGTTCCACACGTGTGAATCAGTCATGTACTTAGATACCATTACTTAGCAAAAGCATAGATTAATATATTGCACGCAATTATGTGAAGCTCAGTGCTATTAGTATCAAATAACTAGCTGTTGTACCCGTGCTTCGCTATGGAATTCTCAGAAAGAATGTCCTTATAGTTTTCCCAACTGAAGTCACCATAGGTCATAACAATGACATCATTATGAATGTCATGATTAAAAGTAATGCTGTCATATGAAATATTCTATAAAATGAAAAACAGCACATTTTCTCACTTTTAACAAAAAGTACTATGGTTGATATAGATGTTGATTCCCATAGGGAAACCAGAATATTTGTCCCGAATGAGTAAATCTATAATACCAACATAAATGGTCCGTTATTGGACATTATAAATTTTCCAACTAACTCATTCCTGGTTGCCAACGTTCTGCCCCCGTGTGCTAAGTTGGGCTCATCAGTTGGTAAATAGCACACCCACCAAGATGCATGGCTAGTGCATACCATGGAGGCCACTGCGTAGGCTACTTGCAGCCACTGGCAGTGCCAATACACTATGAGAGACTTTGTCTCATTATCAAAAATTGAGGCCTGCTTGGCCATCAGATGATATAGATGTTGATTCCCTTAGGGAATCTGAAATATTTGTCCTGAATGAGTAAATTTATAATACCAATATAAATGGTCCGTTATTGGACATTATAAATTTTCCAGCTAACTCATTCCTGATTGCCAACGTTTCGCCCTCGTGTGCTAGGGTGGGCTCATCAGTTGGTACCGGTACCAATAACGTCAATAATGTTAGACTTTAAAATATGGGGAATATTGATTTATGATGTAGAAATCACTGATGAAGTGAGTTGGGGCTCCTGAAACATGTAAGTGTGAAATAATTATACAAAATTAAAAACTGATAATATATTGATATGGCAGACCAAACCATCGTCCATAGTATATTATGTGCTGGATGTCACTCATTGTTATTGGAAATAGTGGATACTTGTTGTCACTGGAACCTTGTAATGGAACACTTTAAAACATAATGGAACACTTTGGAACATTTATAAACAGTATAACAGGTTATTTTTATGTTATGTAACACTTTAAATCATGTATTAGAAAAATCAATCAGTGATAAAATGTTTTTTGCTACTATTTGTTCTGTTGTAGCCCACTTAAGAGTAGGCCTTTTAAATATTTAACTATTATACTACCAAAGTGAGTATTTTTGCCTTGTTATTCTTAGAACACTTTCTAGAATGAAATGGTTTACCATTGAATTATTTGATTCCTTAAGATCTAAAGGTGTACTTCAATATATCATATCGGATGAAACCTTTCTATGTTGGTGTTGGGCTGGAAATTTGACAGAATGGATCAAACATACTGTCATGAACATGAATTCGTGGCTATTAAAAATTGCTCTTCTTATTGTAAATTATTGAAGTGGAGGAAGACTCGCTCACCAGCCTAACACTTATTTATTCTATGTGGTGCAAATTAGCTTTAAAGGTTTCAAAACACTAAGATGACAGAAATCGTTCCTGCAGGAGGCTAATGTATTTGAGCACTTTTAATACCATCAGGGAGATAAAGGATTAACATGCCAACTTGAAACCAGAAGACAGGCCCTCCACAACATGACTACTCAGACTACCATTTTTCCTGACAAGAGCTACAAAGCAAAGAGAGATGAAGAAAAACACAATTCTTCAGCTTTCAGACATGCTGTACCAAATAAAAGGTCCATACCTGTAAATTCGGCATTTGTGTAATCGTAAAAAAAAATACTTTGTCAATTTGAGATTAGTATACAAATATATATGTGCCTTAAGATTAGAGAGTAAGACACTCACATACCTCCTGAACATCAGATAAAAGTAGAGTAATGTAACCAGTCAAACTCAGACGACTGCTAAGGGTTTAATTGTAATCACTATAAAGTTGTCGAGAATGATACTTACGCATGAAGTATTTGATGTTTCCTCAAAGCAGATTGGTTCCTCTTTGATCTTTATTTCCATGTCCATTTTAAATGGCGTGTGAAGGTTTGGACGGTTTTGGGATATAGATTACTTCCACAGTTTGCACTGAAACATGAGCAACAAACACTATTATTGCTGTTTTGTAGTCAAGTCTGTAGTGTTAGGTGACTGTTGATATTGTGCTCATAGCCACAGTACCTCCAGTTTTACCTCGAAACTGAACCTCATGGATAAACATTTTCAATGAAAGAACATCCCACACCCACAGAATGGGATTAATTTGCACAGCCCTTGTGAAAAGCCTGTGACTATGCAACTTACACATCGCCCACTACACTGGCAGTCTAATGACTGGTTTGATGTACCTTTTTCTTTTTTTATGATTTGTTTACATCAAACTGACACAGATAGAACTTATGGCACTATGACTAGGAATGTGAATGTGGCCTTGAGTAATATAGAGTCCCAACATTTCTCTGGTTTGAAAATGGGAAAACACAGAAAACTATCTCTAGGGCTGTGACTTCTTCCCATTCCTAGCCCTTTCCTATCCCATCATTACTATAAGTCCTATCTGTGTCAGTGTAATGTAAAGCCTATTGTAACAAAAAAAAAAGGAAATTCTACAACCAAACCTTCCAAACTATTAGTTTCTTGCTCAACTTCCAGGACAAATGATCCGCTTTTAGCCACTGTGAAGACACAATCCCCATGCCCTGTCCCTCCGCTAACTCTATTGGCCGTGTACATTTTGCACTGCTCAATATTAACCTTACTCTCTTTTCACTAGAGTCCAGCGGTGATATAGACACAATATAGAATTTGAAAGTCACTATTAGGAATGTTCTGATATGCTACATTCAGTTTTGTTTTCAATCCACAAACCTTTGGATAGTAAGTGGTGAGCCCAGGCTTATTCACCACACTTACAAATTATGTAAATCATCCTGGATGTTAATGACAATTGTTGGTAAGCCCTGTGCCTTATGTATTTTAATAAGCCAGATTATTACACTGATTTATCCGTAGACCTTCTATCAATGCACAGTACTAATCTAGGCTAGCAGCCCCTTTATAAGCTACCATACAATAAGTTGTATTCAGTAGCAGTTTAGCCAGATTCGTTATTGATCAAACAAATTATCTGATAGAGGATAGCCAGGTACTCATTGGCAACTTTATCCAGAAAGCTGCAACCATTACCGATTATGCTACAATATATACTGTATGTCCATTACAACAAACAGTTCTGAACTGGCTTTGAACTCCTTTGTTACAACAAATAGTTCCTTCGTTACAACATTTCCCAACTGGCTATAAATTATTTTGTTACAACAAAGAGTTCTGAACTGGCCATAAACTACTTTTATGCAACTTTCTATGAACTCCTTCAAAATTATCTTAATGAGTATACATGAATAAGAATGCTTCCAAAAGTGATTGTTAATAATGGTTTTTTGGAATCAGTAAATGGCATTTGTGAACTGTATTGACGCCATCTACGAATTGTTACAAAATGTTAAACAATGGATGATGGATGACCTCACTATTCCAATGAGAAGTACTGCATGTTGTCACACCATTTACTGGTCAAATCAAATGTGCATGTATAGAACATGCAGTCCCTGGTTTTGAATGCGCACTGCTGGCATTGGCTCTGAAATGGTTCTGAATGTATTAGAACAGCATGAATTGAGAGCTCACAGTTCAGAAGCAGTTCTGAATTTCTGTTGGAAAAGCATGTACACAGGAACAAAAAACTATTGGCACAGACACCTTTTTGCATAAACAGTATTAATGATAGGAACATTATATGTATAACATTAACCTTACTCAATAAAGGAAAGAATTAGTATATTAAACCATTTCCTAAACACAACATAAACATATGTAATCTGTTCAATTAGGGTTTTCTGCTGCTCAAAAAAGTTTGGCACACTGTACGTCGTTTGTTACTGAGCTTTACGGACAGCGCCGCGTGTACCAGATTTGTGCAATCGATGTTGACAAACAATTCAGTCGCTTGCCTGACGCCCGTGCATGGGTCATTCACTTATTGATGAATCCGAAGGCGAAGGAGCATTCCCTGTTTTCCGCACCAAGGAGCTTTTCTTGCATTTGGAGGGTAAAAGTTACCATGAAATTGGTAAAGAACTTTCTGTTACTTATTCAACAGTGCGGGCAATCATCAAGAAGTTTCAAGAGACTGGTACAACAGACAATAAACGCAGATCTGGACGTCCAAGAGTTCTTATAAGTAGGGAGCGTCAAAACATAGTTCGTCTTGCGCTAAAAGAGTCCTTTAAAATGCAGGGTCAATTGTATCGGACATCCAGTCCACGTACAACAAACAGGTCAGTGCTCAAACTATTGGGAATGTTTTGCACGCAGCTGATATCCGTGGGAGTTCTCCGAGGAAGAACCCATTTATTTTGGAAGTTAACTGAAGAGTACACTTCCAGTTCGCCAAAGATTATGTCAGTAAATCGATTGAATTTTGGAATTCTGTGATATTTTCTGGCGAATCCAAGTTGAACTTCTTTGGATCTGATGGAAATGTAAGAGTGTGGTGCAAACGAAATACAGAACTCCAATTACAACATGTCCTACCTACACTAAACATGGGGGAGGAAGCATAATGGTTTGGGGATGCATGGGAACTTCTGGTGTTGGTGACTTGGCAATTATTTAAAGTGTCATGGATCATCGTAAATATACCGATGTGTTGCAAAGCCACTTATGCAGCAGTGCACAGAAACTGGATTTGATGGCATCTTTTACCTTCAACAAGACGACCCGAAACATATGGCTCTGTGAATGCGGGAGTGGTTACTATATAATGCAACAAGAAGAGTTTTCGCTCCACATAGAGCCCTGATCTTAACCCAATAGAGCATCTTTGGGCTCACTTGGAGACAAAAGTTTGGAAATGTCATTCTACAGGGAAGCGCGAGTTTCAGACGGTGTTGTTGGAGCAATGGTCAATGATCTCAGGAGAGATAACTCCCAACATGGTTCCCTCCATGCCAAGACATCTACAAACTGTCATCAGTGCCAACGGTAGGCACACAGGCTACTAGACTTGAATTGCGTGAATTCCAGAGACTTTAAATTCATTTGTGTATAGCTGTGTCAATACTTTTTGATGTGTAGAGCAACTGATTTTGTTTCGCAAACTATTATTTTTGTTATGAAAAACCAATTATACCCGAGGAAGCTTATATTTACTACTGTACATTTCAATCTTGGCATCACCTTTATTTATGTGGAATGTATATATAATGGTAGGTGTGCCAATATTTTTGGTGCCAGTGTATACTACTGCTCATGAGCAGACTATTCAGAATCAATTCGGTACCATGTAGGAAGAAATTTGCATGTATTATCACTAAGAATGGTAGCTCAGATATATTTAATGTAAACAGCCTACAGTCGGCTGAAAAACAGATTTATCTGCCGCTGATCTTTTATGTTTAAATGCTAACTGAACAATAAAGCTTACCTTATTTCCTATCACGTAAAGTACGGTATAAAGTTCCTTATGGGGATGTACAAGACTTAGACTCCTTTGGACACGGGGTAAAGCGTTATAAACTGCAATTACCTGATGTAGAAAATCTTAAGAGATACAGCACAATCCACAGAACAAACCTGCAAACGCAGCCGCAATATGTCCGAGATGCACAGTACAAAACAAAATATTAACTCCAACATTAAATAACGACAAGCCAACCACTTCGAAAGTAAACCGGAACTGGCGAATACGGCAAGGATCGAGAAGGCAGTGACTGATGATGTTCGCGAGTAATTACCTTGCTCAAGTTTTGGTATATAATAGAGGTTCGTAATCGTTACATTAGTGTAAGAGTGATCAGAAGTAAATATTTAGATCACCTACTATATTCTTGTAAGATACCTGACATTATTTCCGTGGTCCTTGTGTTTAGCACTGCCTGCTCGATCTGCATCCGATGGCTGCTTAAACTGCCTGCTCATTCCATACTCAAACGTGTAACACGCCTTACAAACAATCTGCCGCTAGATGGCAGCAGCAAACGTACCCATTTACCGCGTGAATACAACTAGATAAGCATACCAGCAAAATTTAAAATCTGAAAGTAAGAGAAATATTAAAGAATTTTACGTATAAAGTGGTGCTCTAGAGAGTCATAGCTTCAGCACTTCTCGAGAAAGAGGTTTCGACGAACAAGAAAACCTGGAAACTTTGTCTATATGGTACTTCCCTACATTACTAAGTAGAGGTTTCACGACTTTGGCCACCACAGTTTCTGACACAAGTTCCTGGTGCTTATTGTTACTAAAACATTTTAAAAACTTACATTGGCACAAAGAAGGTAGAACATAGTTTTTTATAATCTGGAGCAGACTTGTAGATTTCTTGCAGTACGGTAGAGCCGCCTCAATAAATTTCTGAAGCCTCATAATTAGGCCAATAAATCGTTGCTAGGGCTAGCGCAGCTATCAATGGGGATGAATTAAATGAGGTAGAAACGTTATTCAAGCACGTGCTGCATTCTGTTTTTTCTTCGATTACACGCACTAAATAACCACACACTAATTCCTGGTAAGCAGTTTCCGAAGTGACACACACTGACTCAGGGGGCTCACGAAAATCTTCCAGTAAATCAAGTACATATTCAGGGAATAATAATAATAGACGGCCTATTAGGCGACTTGCATATCGGTGAAGATGAAAGCCCTACCTAGGATGATTTCTAATGCTGAAGATGCCACACCCACCCCAGCCCCCGAGCCACTGGAATTAACCAATTAACTAAATAGGCCCTACTTGCGTAAATAATAGTAATAAAAAGAGCAGTATATTGACACGAATTTATACTGCTAGCAAAAGACTCGTAATGGAATCTTAATCTGCCTACCCTCCAGGGTTGGCTTTTCCCTCGGACTCAGCAAAGGATCCCACCTCTACCGCCTCAAGGGCAGTGTCCTGGAGCTTCAGACTCTGGGTCGGGGGGATGAAACTGGGGAGGATGACCAGTACCTCGCCCAGGCGGCCTCACCTGCTATGCTGAACAGGGGCCTTGGAAGGGATATACAAGGAAGTGTGAAGGAAGCTCCCGGCATTTGCCTGGAGGAGAAGTGGGAAACCACGGAAAACTACTTCCAGGATGGCTGAGGTGGAAATCGAACCCACCTCTACTCAGTTGACCTCCCGAGGCTGAGTGGACCCCGTTCCAGCCCTCGTACCACTTTTCAAATTTCATAGCAGAGTCGGGAATCGAACCCGGGCCTCCGGCGTTAGCAGCTAATCACACTAACCACTACACCACAGAGGCGGACAATGGAATCTATGACAGCATATTATTCTGTTTTGTACCTTCACATTAACAGTACAGTGTCCCCAGATATTATATTACTTAGTATGTAATACTTCAAACCTTACGCTTACCATTTTCTGCAATGGTGTTTGAAGAGCTCTTGTTAGACGTCTCTGTGCTTGAATCCCTTCTCTTAATCATCGCTGAAATTAGCGGTTGTTTATAAGCTGGATAATCAGGGAAAGGGCTGGGTACAGATCCTGTTTTTAATTTTCGCGTTTTGCTGGTCACTTTGAAATCGTCATTTACGAAATGTAGACTGCAAACCACGGAATAATCAGAAGGTATCCATTTACTTCCCTTGCTTGTTTCCTTCTCTGGATATAATACTTAACCACTTTCGACGCAATTGTGTACTTGAAGGTATATCATGGAATGAAATATCACGGCATTCTGGTTTCCCTTTCTTTGATTTGCAGAAAGGCACGAAGCAGTACACCATTTTCACTGAAAACAAGTATAGTCTATCCTATTTCCCGCTATTTCATTCCGACAGGTCTGGAGCCGGTTGGTGCTGCCACCTGCTGTGGGTATTTGTAAACGGAGTGTTTCATTTAGTGCCATGTTAAAATGTTGTAATGAGCAGGCAGTATAAGCAGCCATCGGATGCAGATCGAGCAGGCAGTGGTGTTTAGTGAAGAACTATACAGATAACCTAAAACCCTTGTTGACCTACTCAAAATGGCCACCTCTGTTGATAGAGGTCGGCATCTATCGAATTCAATGAATGAAAAATCAATGATATTTTTCCTCAACAGACACCATGCAAGCCAACAAATAATAATAACAACACCGTAAATAACCCTCCACATCCTAACAGTGCATCAGGTAACCAAATGACAACCGTCATAAGTAGGCCTAGTATCGAACGTAATTCAAGGTTAAGCTATTCTGCTGCAATACAGTCGTACCCCTCCAAAGAACAAGCTATTGTAATCGAATCTCATGACGGGATCAGTATCAAGGATTATGTGCTAGCTATAGGTAAACTTACAACCCCTAGCAACATTCGGTTTGTTTCACGTATATCGAACGGAAGGATATGCATCTTTCTCTCTAGTAAGAAAAATGTCGAAGATCTGCTTTTGACAAACCCTAAGATCTTAATAAACAATGTATCACTGGAAATACGACCCCTTCTAACAAAAAACAAGCGTATTATATTATCCAACGTCTGTCCTGTGATCCCAAACTATATTATTGAAGAGGAATTGTTACAACTCGGTGTGAAAATCATGTCTAGAATTAACCCAATCAGAGCCGGTTTGTCAATTCCAGGATTCTCCCACATTTTAAGCTTTCGAAGACAAATGTACATTCAAAATGAAGACTTTGATAAACTCCCCGAATCCCTTCATCTCGAATACGATGGTACAAACTACTGGATCTACCTATCATCCGACTCACCCACTTGTTTTCTTTGCCATACCGAAGGACATCTGGCCAAAGATTGTCCTAACAACGTATCACTTCCAAAAGATGAATCCTCTTCGAATAATTTTCCTCAGCTCCAAGAGATTTCACAAAAGTCACAGGTCGAAAACCCCAAAACAGACATCGGTACTTCTAGCTCTTCTAGCTCACTCCCAAAAGATAGGCCTACTCAAGAAGCCACTTCAATGACCAACCCTGACTTAGCACTTAGCCAAGTCTGTAATGATCCTCCCTCCTCCAGAATTCAAATTGAGAGAGAAATTGCAGCACCTATGGAAACACACGCCACCCCTACAACAGTGAATTTTCCTGGATGTGAAAGGCCAATTTCACTAGCTAGCAGTGAAACAACTAATCCAAATCCTCCTGATAGCAACAAATCCATACTGGCCTCTCCTGAACAAATCGAAAACCGTAAGACAAATCACACTTCCAAGAAACCCAAGACAGACACGCAAAAATCAATAAGTGATTTGCTCCTGCCAGTAAAACAAGTTATGGAAGCCGACCCATCAATATTCCCCCTCAGCTACCTACAGCTCCAGTTGGTGCCAAGGACATATCAGAAATTGCTTCAAACTACACACAAGACATAGAAGGTCTTGCTAAAGCCCTTCAAAAACTCTATCCTTACTATACCGATAAAAGCATAAAAAACAAAAGCACTCGAATAGTAAAAAAACTACTGAAATCCGCCAGTCAAAGTGAAGACCCAACGCATATCAATGTAACGCCAGACTATTCCAGTGACGACAATTCCTTCCCAGTATAACAATGGAGATAACCTCATTCTGCTTTTGATCATTATTATGGCAACATTACTCCAATGGAATCTTAACAGTTATCGATCACAGTTAGAATATCTACAACTCCTAATAAACAAACACCAACCATCTGTTATCTGTCTCCAAGAAACAAACTTTCAGAACGACTTTGCTGCCAGTCTAAGACTCTACAGTGTCTACCACAAAAATAGAAATAATGTGAATCATGCGAGTGGAGGAGTAGCTACTTATATCAACAACAATATCTATGCCAAAGAAATTACTGTTAACACTAATTTGGAAGCTGTAGCAATTTCGGTCCATCTAACACCTTCTCTATGTATCTGCAATGTTTATATTCCAAACAGTTATTTGTTTCAAGGTGACGATCTACGAAACCTTATCCACCAACTACCTAAACCATTCATCCTAGTAGGAGACTTCAACAGCCACAACACGTTATGGGGTAGCCATAGTTCTGATGCAAGAGGAAAAGAGATAGAAAAGATACTTGATGAATTTGATTTAATTCTAATGAACTCTACTGCTCCAACTTGCTTTGACATAGCCCACGGCACCTGTAGTAGTATAGACCTAACAATCTGCACACCGGACGTAGCAACCCTTTTCAACTGGTCTGTTTATTCAACACTCCAAGGAAATAGTGACCACTTCCCGATACTAATCAATAATGAAAATTCGTCTGTCAACTCCTCATTTATTAACAACTCTAAATGGAACATAAATAAGGCAGGTTGGACGAAATTTAGGCAGACAGTCAATAATCACTTAAAAGACTTAACCCCTCCAAATGATTTCCCTTCTAAGCACATAAATACCATTGTTCAAGATTTCACGTAAGTTCTTGTTAAATCTGCGGACATGAGTGTTCCAAAAGTAATCTCAAATTTCTTTAAGAAAACAGTACCTTGGTGGAATGACACTTGTAAGCAGGCTATTTAAGAATAAGAATCATGCTTTCTACCTCTGCAAAAGAAAACCAACACCTGAAAATAAAGCTCAATTTCAGAAGTATAGAGCAATCGCTCGAAAAGAAATTAAACTCAGCAAAAAGAATTCATGGCTAACATTTGTCTCCTCGCTAAATTCCCAAACCCCACAAAAGGAAATGTGGAATAAACTTCAAAGAATAAATGGCAAATATAATCACTTCTACATTACTTCCCTCAGAAACTCTGTTGATGGAACCTTCATAGACAAACCTCAAAACATCGCTGATAAATTAGCTGACACATTTGCCGAGATCTCTAGTGACAAAAATTATGATCCCGAATTTCTCCATACAAAGAAATCCAGTGAATCCGTTGATCTAAGGAAAGCCATCTCTGACCCCAACTATAATCTAAACGATGCTCTTCAACTACAGGAAATAATTACTGAACTTGAAAAATGTGGCAAATCTAGTCCTGGCCCAGATACGGTCCCTTATGAATTTCGAAAACAGCTTCCACTAAGTGCAATAAATTATCTTCTGGCCATTTTCAACCACATATGGAGCTCTAAGACATTTCCTGACCAATGGCGAAATGCCATTGTAGTTCCAATACCCAAACCAGGGAAAGACAACACAATTGCAGAAAATTATCGCCCTATTGCTTTAACTAATGCGATGTGTAAACTCATGGAGAAAATAGTCAACAAAAGATTACGCTGGTATCTCGAGCACATACATTTCTTCAGTAATGTGCAAAACGGGTTCCGTAAAGCACACTCCACAACAGACACTTTGATAAGTCTGGAATCTGAAATACCGGAAGCGTTCCTCAATAACCAACACCTAATAGCAGTCAGTTTAGATATTAATAAGGCATATGACATGGTATGGAAAGACTATGTAATCAAAGTACTAATGACACATAATATATCAGGAAATATCCTATATTTCATTTATAATTTTCTCCAAATGCGCCGAATTCAAGTTAGAGTAAATGGAATGCTGTCAAAGGAAGAAGTAATCAACAATGGAGTCCCACAAGGATCAGTTATCAGTGTAACACTGTTTCTTGTGGCAATTAATGGTATAGTCTCTAACATCCACTCACTAGTCAAGTGTTGCCTTTTTGCTGACGATTTGATAATCTTCTGCCCAGGGAAAAACATTATGACGACTCAACTCCTATTACAAGAATCAATTGTAAATATTCAAAACTGGACTAAAACCACAGGATTCAAATTTTCTAAAACTAAAACCAAATGTATTCTCTTCTCCAAAAATAAACATACCATCGCTAACCCTGAATTATATATGGAAGACCATAAAATTGAATCAGTTAAAACTATTAAAATTCTAGGACTTCTATTTGATAACAAGCTCACCTTAAAAACGAGTGTCAAAGAAGAATGAATATCATGAAAATTCTCTCAGCAAAAAAACTGGGGAGCAGACTACCATGTCCTAATGAACACATACAGAGCCACAATCAGAGCCAAACTGGATTATGGCAGTATAGTATATTGTACCACAAGATCAAGATTGCAGGAAAAAATGTTATTTTTATGTGGATACCATCTCACAGAGGAATACCAGGCAACGAATCAGCTGATCAAGCAGCAAAAGAAGCTACTAGTCTTCCAATCAACGACCGTCAAAATGCCACGCCACATTCTGATATCATTGCTTATATCAAAATCAAACTACACGAACAATGGAAAATGAACTGGCTTAAAACTTCCACTAGCAACCTCCAAAAAATTAAAATGATATCTACGAGAACATATCCTTACCAGACATGAACAAGTCTTAATCTATCGACTAAGAATAGGACATACGAAGATCACCCACAACTATCTCCTAGAAAAGAAACAACCTCCCACCTGCAGCAAATGTAACTGCTCTCTCAATGTCAAGCATATAATCTCAGAATGTCAACTGTATGATCATTGGCGCCAACACCACAACATACCTAAGGAAATGGAACTGACACTGTCTTCTCCAGCACTGAGTCATCAAGTCATCAACTTCCTCAAAGACACTGGCTTGCACTCCAAAATGTAATTACATTATACTTTTATTCTTTACATTTTTATAATTACAATATTATTATTATATTTACTATTATTCTGTAATCATATGTAAGAGTCGCGATAAGACCTTGGAGTTAAAGCGACTATAAACAACCCTAAAAAATGTATATATAACCAGTGCGTCGTTCCTCGACCGTATACATACTGTCCCCTTCAAAAGTGGTAATAATTTATTAAAAAGAAAATGATTTATTTCATCAGCGTGTTGGGACATTATTTTAATCGACAAGAGGGTGAGATTCTGTATTTCGTGCCAGTGCGAGCTAGTTACTTCGCGAACCGGTTTTACCGACCTACAGAGAGAACGAGGAAGCAGGGTGTAATTCCTGTTATGTGGCCTTCAGACACATGTGTGCGTACCACGTGACACGGCGAGCAGCCAGATCTCAATCGATCAATAAATGGAAAGTCAAGTGACGTAAAACTGGAGCAGCCAATAAAAGTGACAACCTTCACTGGAATTCAACAAATCCACCAATTAGATGTAATTAAGAGACACACCTATGTCTTACGACAGGAAATTAATGGTAATTCCAGAGGAAAATTTGGTAGAGGGTTTTATACTTCTGAACGCTAAATTTGAGCATTACTCTGACTGCAGCAACCGAAGAGACTGGACGTCGTTTGCTTCATCGGAAGACTTTACATTGGAGAAGGCATCGAGGACTGTATAAACAGCAATTCAGACACTCGAAAAATTCACTACGATTTATTTAGGGTTGTCCTAAGATAAGTGTCTTCAGCCAAATTATAAAGCATCGAGAGTGAATCCTGGGCTATTTCTAAGACTTTTTGTTAGTTTCAGCTTTCTACAAGAACTTGGAAGAAGAAAGGTCCTGAGTTCGAGTTTACGGCAAGATGGTTATCCAGCTCCACGAAGAATACTGCAAGTTCCTGCACATCGTCAACGCCTCCATGAGTCACTAAACATGTAAGGCATCGGACATGGGCGAGACTTCGTTCGATGGAAGGTGATGTGACCACGTGCTAGGTCATCAGCCACAATCCAGTTCACACCAGTCACATGAGTATTCTTTAAGAATTCAATTGCTTTCTATCTTTGTAAATATTTGTAAGCGTAGCCTTACTTATTCATTTAGATTTCTATTAGTTTTGCAGTAGTTTGATTTTTCATTCTTCTTTCTTTGGTGAGAGGTAGTTTGAACCTTGGAATGAGTGTGTGTTTGCTCTATTAGTTAGAAATGAGTGTGAGTCATCGAGAGAGACCTTAACTGTCCTAAGAATTTAGAAGACAGGAGAGATAAAAATTAAATGAACCCCGCGTTAATTTTGATTAGTTTTGAAATAATTTGAAAGTTATTTGAAACAAATTAGGACAGTGTTCTAGTGTTTTTCTTCGTGTAGAATTTCATTCTACGATTGTACGACATGTTTATGGGTTCGAATTTATTTAGAGTCATCCGAATAACTTCACACGACGACTTTGCGAATGAGATTATGCACGGTCAGGAATATAATAATAATAATAATGAGTAAAAATAATTAAAGCTAATTACGGGCTAAAATGATTTAATAAGGTCATGAGTTTAAAGTTAGTTATTTTTGGAAAGTATTATCGTGTGCTCACTTTATGTAAAGTAAGCCTGGGACATGGCAAATTCTCCTGACGGAGTATCGACGAATTATAGGTAAATTTCTGCGCTATGAATTTGTGTATGACTTGCAGATGGGCATTATATTTTGAGTAATAATTTATGCACCCATTAGAGTCAATTTTGGGAAGAGATGTGTCACTGGACATGATTTCTTCGAGCTTCAGTGCAGAATAATTGAGAGCCACGACATTATGATGAATAAAAAAATAAATGCCGCAACTCATGTACCGTAAGCGCGTATTCTATTATTTTGACCTGTGTTATAATTATTCTACTCGCTAAATTAGGATGATTTCTGTTTAAAATACTCCTTGAACATCGTTGTATAGTTAATTTCTTTGTATAAGTGATAACCTTAATTCTATCACATTCTGAATTGATACCTGGGATGTGTGTGATAGTGTCATCTAGAGAATGATTTCCCTAATTTGCAGTAAATCCTAAAATTAATAATAATGGGTTAGTGTTCGTGTAAATAATGTTATAATAATGCCGTGTACCCATGTGTGAATGTGTGATGTGAAATTTGATCCTAATCTGTGTTTTTTGAATATTTCATGTACGATTTTGTGAAGGTAATTTTCATTATGTGCGTCAAAGTTTTGACCGACTTGTATTACTTCGCGTGTCCGTAATTGGATCAATTTTGAATCTTTAGAAGATTTTATCGTAATTTAAGGTTGATTAGGGCCTAATTTACTAACTCAAAGTGAATAAGAGAAGGCAACGTCCGTGGACTGATGTCACGAGATTTAATTGTTAGATATTGTACAGTCACTTTCTGCATAAAATTGAGCAAAAGTTAGGATGATATAAGTTCAAGTAAAATTTATTAGAAGAAGTTTATTCAATCAATAATTATAAAAACGAAGTAATTGTGGAAAGGAAAGTCTAGGGAAGACTTGTTAATCATAAATTAATGAATTAAATAATTTTCAATAATTTAAATAAGGAGGAGAAAATAATCATTTTCTTGGAAAATAAGTGAAACCCAGGAGGGAAGATTTTTAATTTTAATAATTGGATTGTCATCATAGGAGAAGGATATCATATATAATTTTGTTTTTCAATCAATTTTTCAGTAAGTTAATGATTTCTATATTTATTATTGCAGAAAAGAACAATCACTGAAAATTTATTTGAGCGAGATCCCTCATGAATGAAAGCACGAGGAGAAGATGTTTTTCAAGAATCAAACCCAGATTTTGTGAATTTAATTGTTTTCTTTAAAAGAGTGTTAGTTTAATAAATGTGTAAACCTATTTTAGTCTCCTTTCATTTGTCGCTAGTCCTTCATCTATCCCTGCCTTTAAAATTTTCTGCACAGCCGATAGCGAACGGTCCACCACTGAGACCCTAGCTCTCCGGCGAGCTGAGCCCGGCATAAAGGGGGCAATACACACCCGGTATAACTCACTTATCTCCAGCTAACTACTGCACATAGATAGAAGTCAAAAGTCTTGTCTTGATAATTTGATGGGCTTCGCGTGATAGCGGTGTAACAGTCACAGACCCTATAAGAGGCCAAAACCCAAGAGATAAAGTTAAAATGCAGGTTATGAATTCAACTACTAATCTACAACACACAGAAGTAACACCAGGACAGAAGGTACAAACAAAGCTACACGCCAGAATGACCTATCTCGGCGACTTTCTACCACACGAACATGACCGGTCAACACAAAAGGGAGGGACCACTGAACTGTAGGTAATACTGGAACGCTGACTGTATGGGAGCGAATTGCGGCTCCAGGCGCGACCACTGAACTGTAGGTATTACCTATAGTTCAATGGGCGCGACTAGCTGTACGGCATGGAAGCATGACTAACGTATACGTACATGAGACGAGACACAGGTATCTTAGCGAATTTTAAACATTTAGGCGGAATGTCTCTTGCAAATTTCACCTCATTTGCGGTGAAATATATCTTTCAGAAGATTAATAGCAATTTGAAACCGAAAATGGCTAGGAATATTGGGGAAAATGGAAATATTTTCTAGGCCTGATTATTCTCAAACAATTTTCTTTAAGATATCACAATACAGTAAATACGTATATCTACACTAAAAAAGTACCAAACCCCTGGCGCAACAGCCTTGAAGAGCCAGGGGCTACCAAGCGGCCGCTGCTCAGTCCTAAGACCTGCAGATCATGAGGTGTCGTGGGGTCAGCATGACGAATCCTGTCGGCCGTTATTCTTGGCTTTAGAGACCGATACCTACACTAAAAAGGCAATAAAATAGACACCATACGAACGAAACATATGAATACAAAATTATAGCCTAGTGATTTTAGACGGGAAATATCTGCGAATGATGGTCAATTGAAAATACATTGTAATCAGGTTTGAACCAAATTTATTATCAGGACAAAGGCAGCACACGTATGCGTGTATATATTCATACACAATACACAACTTCATGTTGGGATATACACTTAGTAAACAAAATAATCAATCACTATTGATCTGCATTTAGGGCACCCGCACAGGTGGCAGATTCCCTATCGGTTTTTCTTTAGTCTTTTCTGAAATGATTCCAAAGAAGTTTAAAATATATCGAACATCTCCCATTCTTAGAGTCCAATCTATCCTTCTCAAAGCTATAACCCATTTTTTTAAATATTTCCGTACGTTTCTACGGAAATCTACAATCGTTGTTGTTTGTTTGTCCAACCCTTGTCCCGTTTCGCTAGGGGTCGGGTATGAGGTGAGATGAATATGTCCTGTCGGGTTTTTATGACCGGATGCCCTTCCTGACGTCAACCTCACCAGAGGAGTTAATGAGATGAAATGAATGACGTGATATATGGTAGTAGGGAGAGGGTGAAACCCGGTGCCGGCACATAGCCTACTCCTGTCGAATAGCACCGAGGGGTCTGCTCAAGGTTTAACGTCTCCATCCGGCAGACGAATCACCAACAGCGTCCTGTGCCCTCACTCCATATGAGCACCGCGGAGAGGTTTGGAATTTAATACAGGCTTTTGGCACGCAGTCTAGTGATTAGAAATTGTATACCACCACCTCCCCTACCCTGCCGGCCAACATTCTGATGGTGAAAATTTTTTCGACCAACGGGACTCGAACCGGCTAACCTCGGTGTCAGACCGTTTAGACTTCAGCGCCTTAAGGATCATGGCCACCAGGTGGGCGCCCACGGATTTTAAATTTCAGTTATAAATTTTATAACAGTATCTTTCTGACTATAACCTATAAAACGTAAGACATTTAATATGCCAGAATATCATGTAAGATATCTCGATAAACATAGAATACAAGACAAGAGCCAAACCGGAAGAAAATAGTAATTATCGTTTTAAAATACCATATTTATAGCTTTGCAGTGAGATAGTGCTTAGACTGCTTACTTGTGGAAACGAAGCTTTTGTGAGTTCACACCTGTTTTCTTCTGCTGCCTGTTAGTGTAACAGTATGCTACACATGAAATAAGAATCTTGATTAAATCACAAATTTGACGTACGGTCAGATATTACCAAAAGAATCCATCAAACGTAACACATCAGCTAACTTCCAGGCTCTCTATAGTACGCGAACTTTTTCTTGAGCCCTGAACTCCATAGTGGTGAATGGGAACTAGGGCTCAAGAAAAAGTTCGTGTACTATATCTTGTCAACTTTGCCGTACACGAGGGGGCGTGACTAGCCACGGAACAGGAAGCAGTTTTCTGGGAGAGCTACCACTGCAGTCAGCATTCCAGTATTACCTATAGTTCAATGGGAGGGACAAAGGGACCGAAATTAAGGAATGTGTTGGTGTCAGAAAGGAAATTCGATAATGCTACGACCGTAGTGGGCATGGGATTGAGTATCCAACAAGACAATTGAGTGGGTAACGCGAATTGTTTCCGAAAAACGGCTGTAACCATTTTAGTCAGTCGTAGGGCTATGTACATCCCAATCCAGGCAATGACGTCATCATTTTGCTGACGTCAACAAGGTCATCCAAAGGCATTGACCCCAAGGTCATTCACCCAGGTCACGTGACCGTGAAATCATCTCTTGGTCAACGTTATTGACCCCGTGACGTCATTATTACGTGCTCTTGCTTGTAAACAATACGACGTGCGTTTTTGACAGCTGTCATCTTGACGGTCCCCAATCTTACTTTTTAGGACAACAATGCATCGCTAACCTCACTGATGTAAACTTGAGGGCAATACACCTCATAGTTGCTACCTTAGGCACGTGGTGGCGGGCAATTTGAAAAATTCCACGTGCTCCTGTTTTTAAACAAAGCCACGTGCTTTTGACAGCTGTCATCCGCCATCTTGCATCGCTAACCGCAGTGCTGCCATCTTGTGGTGGCGGCAATTTGAAAAATTCCGCGTGCATTTTTCACAGCTGCCATCTTGCATCGCTAACCTCTGTACCGCCATCTTGACGGCACTAAACCTCATGCATGCTACCTTAGACACGTGGGGGCGCGATATTTTGAAATTCCACGGCTCTTATCTTAGGCTAACCTAAGTAAATGATTATGCTTTATTGACTGATGGTGGTGGTGATTATTGTTTTAAGAGGAAGTACAACTAGGCAACCATCCTCTATATAACACTAATCGGAGGGAAAAATGGAAGGGATCCGACACTTCGAAAAATGAAGGTATCGGCCAAAAGAAGACAAGGGCTACGTCGGGCGTGAAAATGAAAGACTCCCTAGCCCTCGCAAATCTAATAGCGTCGGGGTCGGAAAAGAACAAGAGTTGACTAAGAGAGGTCGGATAGGATAGATCAAAGTGAGGAGCCTGGCACATGTAAGTGGAAGCAAAGCCAGGACTCAGCTAAGGCGCCGTGGTCGCCAACCCGCGCTCCAAAGTTCAGAGCCCCTGGGGCCCCTTTTAGTCGCCTCCTACGACAGGCAGGGGATACCGTGGGTGTTATTCTACCGGCCCCATCCACATGCTTTATTGACTTCGGGGGAGTATAGGCTCCCTAGAGGCCTACCGCCGAAGCGATGTCTCCTCTAGAAAAGGCAATGGCCCTGGGGGAGGGGGGGCGGGGCAGGGCACGGCCGCCTCTTACGAGGCAAGCAAGGATGCATTGTCTTACACTCGTATTTATACCTAGAGAATGCTTAGATCAACATGTGCGCGCGCACCTTCTGCTATCTTCTGAGGCGAGCAGCGGAAATGAGTCAACACTTTTTATGCAGAGTCAGCACCCGAGGTCTAATAGTGGAGCAATGCAAGATCATTGAACCATAGTATAAGTAGGTAAGTATGTCAGCATTTTGCAAACATCTTGCATAGTAGCCCTCTCCTGCACAAGCTATATGCTTGTAACCCATGCCGACAGATTGAAATAATATGTTTCCGAACCGAAAGCCTGTTTTATACGATGTGGAGACTACGTGAAGACTACAGTGGTCTGCCAAATTATTATACTCAGATTGAAAATACATGGATTTGCTAACATTTTGGCAAAATAAATATATTTCTGGTAAAATTTCGTGCATTTTCTTTATTTCATTCATATTTTACATATTCTATTTACCATTTTCCATAGACAAAACAGTTTCTTAACTACAATTGCCTTTGTAATGATCAAACGTTTAGTATTTTGTGAAGCCACCCTTAGCCGCAATCAGTGCAGAGACCCTTCTTGGCATACTTGAAATGCATTTCCTTGCCTGTTCCTCCATATATGGGCTGTTCTAAACCTCATTAAGTCTTTCTAGGAGCATGTTCTTGCTTGTAATGACACCTTTTTTAGTAATTTCTTTCTTCAGTGCCTTCCACATATTTTCTATAGGATTCATGTCAGGCGAGTTGACTGGCCAGTCCAATACATTAATTTTTTGATTCTGTAGGAATGCTGTTACCGATTTAGCCTTGTGGCATGGTGCTGAATCATGCATGAAGGTAAAATCATTTTTTGGGAACCATTCTGAGACTTGAGGCAGAAGTTTGTTCCTTAGCACCAGCTCGTACTTATCCTTCCCCATTGTGCCTTGAACAATATACAGAGGGCCATTACCCTTGCTGCTAATCACAGACCAAATCTTTATGGAGAGAGGATGTTTCACCCGTTCCACAACACAGTCTTCATTTAATTTTTCATTGGTGCGGCGTCGAACAAACTCGGTTTTATCATCAAGGATCTGTATGGAAGATTCATCTGAGAAGCACCTGAAAAATAAAATGCCAGTGTAAGAAAGTATTAATATATACTATCTTATATCATGAGAACACAAGAAATTGCATGTACAATTTTACAAACCTTATTCCAATCTTCCTCTGACCAATTTTTGTGATCCTTAGCCCACTGAAGCCTTTTTTGTTTCATAGCAGTTGTCAACTTTGGTTTCTTTAAAGGGCGGCGGCACTTCAGACCAATCTCTTTGAAACGCCGCTCTAAAGTTCTTTGCGATAAAGCAATCCCAGCATTCCGAAGTTTATTGGCTAACACTTTAGCAGGTGTACGACGATTTTTTGTTGCATAATTGCAAATTATTCTGTCCGTTCTAGGCGAAGTTATCCTCTTTCTGCCACACCGACCTCTGCGGCATGAGTCAAGAGGTGTGCTTGTTTTCATTTTTTTGGCAATATCTCTCACCGATGACTGTGAAACTCCCACGATTGATGCAATCTGCCTTTGGTTATACTGACAGTGGGATAATAGTGTAGAAATTGTGGCTTTCTTGCGAGGGCTTAAGTCACAACGCTTCCCCATCTCAATTTGTAGGTTAGAATCCCTAAACAGAGAATAACAACGGATTAAATGCATTTTCCACACACCTTTTTATTACTAAGTACTCTGCATTCCTTACTGTAAAAGTAACTTGTAATTACTAACCTTAAAATAGAAGAGATAGACCGCAATAACCAAAGGACAATAGTAATACACAACTTGCACGCCAATAAGGCTGAAGTTCCAGGCTGACCAACAATGACACAACACTATTTGAGGACTTGCCAACGTCTTGATATATGTAGCAGCCTCCAAAGAACAAATAACTCATGAATGGGCAAGCTATAGAACTAACAATGGAAAATATAACTGCTTTACTGTTCAAAAAGGCAAATATTTGTTCTGAGTATAATAATTTGGCAGACCACTGTAAATTAAAACTAGCTATTTCGAGCGAAATTGCCAAGGAAGTGAATGCTAACAATGGTAAGTACTATCAAAACAATTTATTCACAAATTACTTTTTAGAAAATAGTTCAGGAAATTGCATATATGTGCATAAAACGAATAATCGTAATACAATAAATCATCTTCATAAATAAGAACATTAAAAACAATTATACAACGTGAAGAATATGCCAGCACACAAGGCAATAAGTACGGCTTCCCCAGGTATATCTTTGACTTTGCATATAAGACTGAGAAAGGGTAACAATGTAGGTCACCCGGAATTTCTTATCATCGTAGTAAGTCGGCAGTTCCCTCTTGAAACTTTATACGCTTGCCACGACACACTTCCTACCGTGTTTAAATAATTGGTAAACTTCTGTCTCTCTATAAAAGCACGGGATGCACTCCTTCCCTTGTTGTGTGCCAATGGAAGCAACTGGTTCTCAAACATTTTGACAATGTCCTCATCTACATTATTTTCAGGCAAAGTGTTGTATCTCACAAAATTATGCAACACAAACCGCCTTTATGACTTTATCAACACGTTCAACTTTGAACGTAATGTATGTAAATGATTGGGATCTTATCTAACCCCAATTTTTTGTTCATAATAACCACATTACATACTGCAGTTAGATCTGTTAAAAGCAAATAAACGGTTCCATCATGAACTTGCAGTTTCCATCCTTTCCCAGACAGACATCATCAACACCAGAAATCAGCTCACCTTTAATAAATTCTAGGTTTGACTTCAGGCTCGCTACAATTGCCACATTGAGTTCGTCTTCCTCCATATCTGCTAATGTTTTCGGTACACATATCGGTAAAATATAATGTGTTCAGTGGATATACTTGATGAGCTTTTAGAGTTCGTGAAAACAATATAGCAATAGTTGTAACAGTGGTACTCTAATAGATTATTTGGTTAAAACATTATCAGAAATTGATAGCAAATGTGAAACTTTAGATTTCCTGAAAGAGCCGTTGTTTTTATGGAAAATGTCAGTCAACAATAAGCAATATATAGGTCACACTATGTCACTTGGTTTTTCTCCTTTCCTTCATTCAACAGCTGCTTATATCGCTCTGTACAATAGAAAATTGTTACTTTTACACCACCCGAGGAACATTGGGGAACTAATAGGTTCCGTTTCTCTGACTGACTGGAGTACTGAACTACTTAAAGAGTAAGGTAAGACTGCTGAACGAAAATGAGTTCATTGTGAATGTATATATTGATGAGATATATGTAAATCCTAAACTTAATTTTAATGCAGGCACAATTTTCGGGTCCAGTGAAGACAATCCAACCTGTGTAGCTAAAGATGCACAAATATGCTTGTTATCTTTTGTAATTTCAAATTATAAAGATGTAGGAACAATTGTACCTGTTAGCCACATGACATTTGTACGGTGTCACCGTGTCTCTCCCACTACATTCTGTATCGCCGGGGAAATCTGTGGCGTTTGGGAATGTAATTCCTACTTGTTTTCCGCTGCTAATTTCTGTGCAGCTCTATGTCGCTAAGTTTCATTTGCATCCTCTCCGCTCTAGGAGTTATATTCTACCTTTAATGTATTTTGTATGTCACTACTCGCCATGAGTTATTTTTCTGGTCCCGTTTCGGGTCACCTTTAGTGCGAGTCTGTCTGGAGGCTCGTCTTCTCTTCTGCCAATCAAATCTCTTGCCGGGATCTGGAGTAGCCTCTGCTTCGTGTGGCCTAGCCGGCCGAGCTAAGTTCATTGTTAGCCATGATGGAATACGGATGTAATCCTAATACGTAGACTTTCACGACCACTAAATGACGTTATGATAATTATTTGGGGATATTAGGTCGTGTAATAATAAATAAAAATACCAGCGGACGCGTTTCAGTCCTGCGACGCTTGAGTGTATGGCTTCGGCCTATGCTTTTATGCCTGGATAAGTCATTTGGTACGAGGGCTTTATGCCCTCAGTTCTTTGATTCTTATTTAGTCTGTGGACGTCCTCACCTTTATTTATTTTATCCTGTAATCTTGGCAGGAGTGAGTAACTGCATGTATTATTCCAAAGACTCCATGTAAGTTACCTATATCAAGTTTATCATTCCTCCTGGGGCTGGTCAGAAACGACTAATGGCTTTAATTTGTTCAGAAGAAATGATTTCGACTTCGGGACCTCTATGAAATTTTGCTACCTTAGTTCGAACTTCAGTTTAAATAAATTATTTTAAAAATTGTAAAATAAATACGTAACTGCTTGTTCATTTATACTGTTAAAACCTACTAAAGGGGCTGGTAATTTCGAAATCTGTTAAGGTTACTACATTATTCTGGGAAATTATACTTCGCCATTACTGTTATTATTACTTAAAGAAAAAATGTGATTAAGAAAAATGTATTTATGGTACCTATTTAATCTTGGATGTAATTAAGCTGCTTACTGGGTGTCATCCACTAAAGTTATAGAGACCACAGGGGATTTTGTCCAGGAATCGGAATCTCTACTTCAGTTTCAGATTTTGTGCTATTATTTTCTCTCTTTAATTTTCTTTCGCTGTTATTACATTCTTTTCTTGTGTTTCTTAGTTTCCGCCTTGGGTTCGCCATATTGCTTATATTATTCTGTGATTGGTCACTTCGGTGGCTTATGTGTGTGTTGTCGTCTCCATGGCAACCGATGTTGATGATTATTGATAATTGATTGGTGTGGGCGTGTCCGTGAAGATTTGAGCTAGTTCTGCTCTTACTTCTTAGTGAAGTTTGGTGAATGTTCCCGTCCTTATTGTGACCTGTTTTATTAATTTCCTTTTCTTTTTGACCCATTCTTGTCTTTGTGACAAGTGATATATTCTATGTTAATTTACGTTTCTATAATGTACATTTGAGATCCGATCCCTTGGAAAAATCTCTGTGGCCTCCCTTACTATGTCCTGATGTGGACAAAAAGAGAAGAAATACTGGTGAAAACTGGAATTATTCATAACCTTGAAAGGAATCAGTTCATTGAGATGAGTCATTTATTCTACCAAATCTTTCTGCCAGTTGGTGAATCTGGACCTGTTAAAGCTTATTATATTGTAAGAAGTTCTCATTAGCTCTTTAACTTACCTGTTGATTAAATTTTAATTTTAATTCATTCCTTCCTTATAAATTAGAGGAGGGTTTTCCTTTGTACTCATTTCATTTCCTTGACTAACACAGTCCTCTGTATTAAATTAATTAATTCCCTGATTTTAATTTATTTTTGTGCTTGAAATTAGAGGAAGTCTTTTCCTTTGTGCTTGTTTCTTTGGTCTGACTAAAACAGTCCTTGTTATTTAAGAATCAATTAATTTACTGATTTTAAATTATTTTTGAACTTTAAATTAGAGGTACTTGAGTCTTTTAAGTGACAAATGCAGTCCTTGATATATTTAATTAAGTAATTTCTCTTTTAATTTACTATTTCACTTTTAATTCAAGTACTTGTGCATTTTCAGTTACCTACACTGCCCTCGCTACTTTCAAAATGATTATATTGGCTTACCTCAAGGTACACCTTTCTGCCAGTCAGTAATTATAATCTGTAGTGACAGGAAACTCTTATTTGTATTTGATGCTGTGCTCATAATTAAATGTATTAGTAACAACTGGATAAGTAAAAGAAATGTGAGTAATTGCCTCAATGATTTTAATGAAATTTCTAATGCCAAATTCAAACATTTGGAAAAACTCTATCAAAATGGAAATAATGGACTTGTTAAGTTTGGACATACTTCATCATTAAGGCTTTATATCCAAACTCAATAGAAAAATAAAATATAAACCCAGCTCTGGCCATTTTCGTGGAAAAAATATTGCAGCACTTGTATGTGTGTCTAAGGAAAATATTTTTCTTCCTGGATTTGAAGGTACTTTGCAGTTTATACACATTGTTTGTTCATGGTGGAAAATGTAAAATGCGTATTTGAAGGGGAAAATTAAATGACAATTTTAGAGAACCATTTAGAGAGGGTGGGGATTTTCAATTGCACTATTACAAAAATTGCCATTGTGGTTAAAGACATGGAGAAATAATATGTCTATTAATGAATTTCTCTCTGCAGAAACTTTTCAGGCATTCGTTATAACTGTAGATTCGTTCATTCATCTCATACAGTATATGCTTTTTGCATACAAGATAGATTACCAACTAATTAGTAAGTTTCAGAAGGATGTGTTACAGGGAATGCTACAGAAGTTAAGTGGAGCTAACTACCACATATAATTCTTGCAGTTAACTGAGAGCAAGAGGAATCTCAGGTTTAAGTCTGTAGTGTTGTTAGCAGGCAAGGATGGAAATGTTTCTTGAACAACACTATTACCATGTTGTGATGAACCACATACCTCTGTGCCCATTACACCATTCAGTTCAGGTTTGAAATCAGAATTTTCAATACAGCATATATCTGGATGAAGTACTTCCAATTTTAAGTCAGATTGCAGGCAAGAAATATGTCAACAAAGTTGTGAATTGTGTGTTTCATGGCTGCGAAGTAAGAAAACTGTGAATGTTGAAATACCACCTGAGTTCAAACTAATTGAGTCAGAGGCACGCTTATGTTACCCTCGGAACTATCTTTCATTGCAATTTGTGTTGTAAGGTTAGTAATTCAGATCATACTTGATAATTTTAAGGGCAAATTTTAGTTTGCATGAATCAGCTGGGACTTGTACAGAAATCGACTTCACAGACACTGATCAACTGTATGAAAGTTTTCAATACTAGAATGGGATTTGAAGAATATTGTTTTTGTTCCTTCAAAGTGGCCATAAAATCTGTAAATATTAGTGACAATGGTTGTAAAATAATATTGAATAATTAAATAAATTATGAAAAAATGTGTAATGCTGGCAGGAAACTTATGAAATTTTTAAAAAGCTTAACACGGGATGTGGAGGTGGCTATATTTTTACTTTGAAATTGTATATGACCCTGGCTGAATTTCATATGGAATGGCCATTTAGATTGTAAATTAATGTACGTACAGAAAATGCCATTGTTTTACTTCAGCATGAATGCTGACTCAAATAGCTACCAGAGTTGGGAAGAAAATTCATTGTCATAATATTTTCAGCCCACATTGTCATGAATTAACATATGAGTTACATATGAAAACTGGTAGAATATTTCAAACTTCTGAGTTTGATTTTGGTTCTCAACTCTGCTTTTGTTTCCTTTGTAATTATTTTACCATTTTCTAAAACCTTCTCCACACATCCCACTTCGCTGTCAGGGTCATCAACTGTAGTGTATTTAACATAAATGACTTCACTCATGGAAATATATATGAACTAATACAGCCGTTATTTCACGTTGTTCTTCAATAGGACCGAGGAGGAAAGTAGGACAATGGAAAACTCAGGTAAGTTGGTAAGTTATTTGTGTTATCTCATGTAGTAACAAATGTGAAGGAAGTGTATTGTATGAAATAAATTTAATTAATTGATCTAATCAGTATATTTCAAATTACTTAAAAAGTAAAATTTTCAATCACAAAGAATTGTGGTGATCATTTGATTAAAATATAAATATCTAAGAGACACCCCTCAATCCTCAAATTATCTGTTTATTTCCTCTGCATTTTCACGACGATTACTTCTTTTCCCGTCGCTCACGATTCGTAATATAGCTGGCCATATATGATGCAGAGATTACTGTTACAGTGTACGAATTCTTGTAAAACAAAGAAGGCCAATCCAAGGATAATTCAAATAAGCGCAGTTGTTTGGCAAAGACTGTACGGGTAATGTGACTTCGCTCGTTCGTGAGCGCGCCCGCGCCAGCCTTTCTTGTTGTCCTTGGGCCGCCCCACCCCCTAAAGAAAGGTTTCGTGAACTAGAGAGAGGATTAGCCGTTGGTTTACGTATAGTACGAATAAATTAAGAACTTACGCCGAAATGTTAAAATAAACGTAGAGACAAAGAATCTGCCAGTAAGGCTCAGTAGGGCTATACGTGATACTCCCATGTCTGTATTGCTTGAAGAAGCTTGAATGAAAGAAAAGTAGGATTATGATGCGCGGGAATATTTACTTGGAGGCCTCAGTATTCGGAATATAACCTTGTGTTCACAAATGCCAACAGATGAGGCGAAGGGCAATTAGCAAGCGATTACGCTGTAGGGGCCGGTACGTGACCACGGGACCACGGTAGGAAACAGTTGCAAGCTTACGACGTCGCGTAAGCTTTTGTACATCGGTTCCAAGAAACAAAAACATCCAAGGGACACTTGCACAGCGCGGTCGCGATTGCCGGTTTGTACCGTGGTTGAGAAAATCATGTGCTGTGTTTGAGTTGCAATGTTTGGAAGACTGTGACAGAATTGTCAGCTGCACGTTAGTTCCTCATTTTGTGCCATGTTGGTGACTTTTGTAATTTGGACCATTTTGTCATAAAGAATTCAAAGCTATATACATCCTCGGTAAGTTATTCTAACAGCAGCACTAGCATGTATTAGTAATAAATGATCGCGGACGAGTGCCTAGGTTGTATAGATAGGCCAGTTCGTTTTCTCAAATGCCCGGGGACTAATTGGAACATGAAATTGAACAATCAAAAGTGCAGGTAACTATTTTGTAATTGGCGGGCCTGATAACTCAGTTCCAGTGGTTCCATTGTCTCATCAAGACGGCGGAGGCTTGAATCCCAGCCGATGCATGCAAACATTTTTAAAATGGGATTTCACGTTCTATTGATTCTGATTCTACTTAAAACCGCAGATCCCGTCATTTCCCTTTCTTTAGTACTTTTGAACCATATCCACATCATTTATGGCTGTGTATATTGAGTATCCAACCATTCTTCGGGCTTACCTTGTACCTTAAATAGTGAGATGATGCAGTGGCGTAACCAGAAAATAACTTCAGTCGGTCCAGGCCTGTAGGGTATATACGACTTTTCCTTGGGAGGGAGTATAAAAAGAAAGCCGGTCCTACCGAGTGCGCTGACGGATCTTCAGTAGATATTGATGGTTTTGCTTGTTACCATGTGTGACGGCCATTCAAAAGGGAATGACTCGGAGACTATAAAATGAAAACCGATGTAAGGATCGCAATTCAATTCCCTGCAGAAAATGTGGGAACCCCATAAGAGTGCTGAGGTCCTAAACTGGCTGCTGGTGGGACGTGGGTTCACAAGAGCGAGCACGCGCACTACATACAGTCGTTCTGGAAACATTGAAATAGAGACACAAATGTACGGAGAACGCTGAATGTCCGTTGAAAGGTTCAAGCGATTCAGGGAAGGACGGATGTCGTTGGCCGATGACGTACGATCTGGAACGCCACATCGCATTACCGATGCCATTGTCCAGCATGTGGATACCCTCACTATGCATGACCGGCAAGTTACGGTAGCAGCCATTGCCGCAGAGTTCGGAATGAGCATCACAATTGTTCACACCGTCATTAAGGACAGATTGAAATTTCGCCAGAAGTGCGCCCAATTGGTGTCTCACAGTATTCAACCAGCGCAGGAAGCATGTCGAATGGATCTCTCTCTGGAACATCTGCTGCGCTATGCAAGGAAGGGAATGAGTTCCTGGCACGAATGGTCGCTGGGGATGAGACATGGTGCTATCACTTCGAACTCGACTCACAACGACAAAGCCTCCAGTGGAAGCATGCCAGGTCGCCGCCAACGAAAAAATCCAAGGTGAGCTAAAGAATGCTCCGAGAGCAAACAATTTAGCTCGGATGACGACGTCAAGGAGTCATCTGAACTGTTTCACAACGCAGCCCCAATGATTTCACGAGACGGCAATTCACCGCCTTGTGTCGCAGTGGGTTGTCTCAACAGTGCGGGGCAATACTTTTGAAACGACGGTACAAGGGCCTGTTTCATCAACGAACTTTTCAATTATTGCAAAGTGCAAAGTCTCTCTGTTCCACCATGATCTAGGCGTTGCTTTACAATGTCCTCACAAA
Source organism: Anabrus simplex (assembly GCF_040414725.1). Classification (NCBI taxonomy): domain Eukaryota; kingdom Metazoa; phylum Arthropoda; class Insecta; order Orthoptera; family Tettigoniidae; genus Anabrus; species Anabrus simplex. The sequence continues at coordinate 123,760,476 of NC_090274.1, forward strand.
GTGAAAAGTCTTTGCGTAAGAGTTTAGTCCATAATCAGGGGCCTGCTCCACGAACCAACTTTGCAACTTTTCATTTCTCACTTTGCACTTTTCAATTCATGCTTTTTTCCACCATCAATTTTCATATTTGTATTGCAAAGTGAAAAGTTAGGAATATTTTCACTTTTCAAGCCTGTTATGTTCCTTCATCGGTACAAAGTGCAATGAAATGAAGTAAACATAGAATCGATTGCCTTTTCAGCTGTTAATTAACAAGTATCTACACTCGTTTCTTGGCGTAGAATTTGATTTTGTGGTAAAAACGTGTTACGACGAGAGATTGTTTTACCATCGAGTGAGGATAGTGATTAAGAATCCTAAAAGAGAATCTACAAAAATCAGGATTAATTTTCATAACATCACTTCGACGGAATTTCGCGAGTATTTCCGTCTCACACCAATACAAGCTGATTATATTCTTTAAATGTTTGGTCGTTTATTGAAACCTGCAGCAGAAGGAAGTCAATCCCTTTCGGAAAAAGAAAAGAATAATTGTATGCTTACATTGGTGAGGAAATGGTGCCCGGCTCTACGGTGTAGCAACAAAAAATTGCAGGACTATTACTAAAATCGGAGATGCTATACTAAATGTTATATTTCCTACCATAGTACGTAGTCCTGATAATCAACATAAAATAGCGAAGGAATTTCTAATGAATGGTGGCTTATGTGTCAATTTTTATGCTCCTACTGAGCACACACAAGTTTATATTGATAGACATGGGCATAATTTTCAAAATTTTATTCTTAAAGTTGCCGGAAAGGATGTCCCGTTTCTCGTTAACAACTTCTATCTTGCACAGCCAGCTTCTTGTAATTATCCTTCTTTCCCATTTTCAAAAATTAAAACTTTAAAACCACCGGTACCACAATTATTTCGCCTTCACTGTAAAAAATGAAACATAACCATGGAATAGAATAACGTTTGTTCATGGAGTAATCTTCATCGAGTCTTTCTTACGCAAAGACTTTTATCTTTGTGAAGAAATTGAAAAGTAATACCTAGATCAGGGTAGACCAGAAAGACTTTGCACTTTGCAATCATTGAAAAGTGCGAAGTGCTAAGTTGAAAAGTTGCGAAATTCTTTCGTGGAACAGGCCCCAGACTTTATAATACTCCACGATGTTATTTTATTTTTTAAGGTGAAGACGATATAATTGCCGTAACGGTAGTTTTAAAGCATTGATTTTAGATAATGCGAAAGACCGATAATTACAAGAAGTCGTAAAGGAGAAAGGGACATTATTTTCGGCAACTTAAAAAATAACATTGAGAGAATGATGCCCATGTCTATCAACATCTTCTATCGTCATGCTCAGTAGGAGCACATAAACTATCGAGAATACCGTCAACATATCCACACACGGAAGGAAAGCCACTCTTAATTAGAAATTCTTCCGCTAGGAGTATGAGCTATGTATGTTCTAAAACGATGGGTGCCGAGACAGCAGTTTCCCACGAAGTCATTGACCCCTAGTTGGGTAGTAAGGCTATGTCGATTCTAACATGAGGTCATTGATCCCTAGTTGAGTAGTAAGGCTATGTAGGTCATAGACCACTGAACGCGGAATAACGTCATAACTTTGCGTACGAGAGCAAGCCTAACTTCACAGGTTCCATTGGAGAGGCCTAATTGGTCAGGGAATGTATGGTGTGCTTTCGACCACTAGGAGAGGTTATCACGTCATACGCATACGCACGAGGGCATTTCTAACTTTATTGGACAACCTGGAGTGGTTTTGCCCGCTAGGTGAGGTTATGACGTCGTACCATTACGTACGAGGGCAATGCTAACCTCACGGGCCAATTTGGTGGAGACGGATCGGACGTGTACACATTGGAGGAGCTGAGTTGGAAAGGTCACGGGCTCCTTTGGAGGAGCCGAATCAATCGAGCGCCCGTAGAGGTGCCATAAATCGGTTAGGTGACCTGCAGGTGAGGTTAAGATGTCGTTATGACGTGTTAACCTAACCTTGCACACGAACGCTAACCTAACCTCACACACAGGCTCTCCTTGAAGGAGTCCAATCGGTTAGGTGACTGGTAGTTGAGGTTTTGACGTGTTATCCTAACATCGCTACGAGGAACGCTAACCTAACCTCAGACGTGTTCCATTTGGCGGAGTCAAACTAGTAAGGTGACGTGTAGGTGTGGTCAACACGTATGTTACCGAACCTTGGCCTAACCTCACACAGACACTTTGTCGTCTCCCCCTTGGAGTAGTGGCGGAGCTGTGACGTAATAACTGCGGGCGATTTAAAAATGCCTGCTTACCTTTACATAACCGAACGCGCATGTATCCTGCTGACAGAGCTGTGATATCACAGCATGAAAAATGACTATCTGATCCCGCTACAGACATAACATTGCGCTCTCGCTGCGACTTGGAAAAGCAAGGCTCTTTAGTCTCCAGCTAGTTCTTCCGTCCGGTCTCGTGCATTTAGGGTAGTTGCAAAATTCTCCTCATAAAACATTTCTAAAGTACGAACTGCCTATATTTGTAAGAATCAGTAGAAATTCATCTTTTTGATGCAGCTCATTTGGTTGTGTAGTTGTCCTTCTGAGTCCGAGTTCGCAGATTCAAATCCCGGATTGGGAAGATAGCCCTTAAAAGGGTGTTGTCATAGCAACAGCTCCGTGTCGTTGGTTTCTGGCAGCTCGCGAACCCCGTACTTTCTACTTACAAACATCCCGCATGCACTATTGATGCATGGGATGCCTAATCACTTGCAGCATTTTCGAAGGAGTGCTACAACGTGCTGTATTTCGGACGTTGTGCAAGGAACAGCTGTCATTTAACCGCACACGTTCCATAACAGGGGTGCATTTGTAAATACACTAAAGATGCAGAAAAGGAAATTTTATAACTACTTTTACACGAGCAGACATTCCATTATATAAAGAGTTGTTTATATGAAACTAATACTGTTTGCCGAAATACGATTGCAGAAGGCAGACGTCTATATGGAAACTCCTATGCATATCGTCTGGGAGCTTCGGCTGCATTCCGACCAGATTCTCCATAAATAAAAATGATGTCTGTGTATTCGTCGTTGCTAAACAAACTAGCCACTGCCGATATGCAGACAGTAAGTGCAGTGCCGCTGTACCATACACCAGCCTAGTACTGTGCGGTAAGAAACGAGATTTATTAATGCAGGGGTTACATTAGACGACTAGCGCTGAGGAACATGTTGCGACGACCGTCCGTTTGTTAACACTTCTATTTCTGACGTAATCTGCCTCCTGGTAGTAGCGCCCCTGTGAAAATCAGTCAGTAGACATCCCATTCATCATTAGTTTATGCGGGACATTTATAAGTAGAAAGTACGGCACTCGTATATTAGCGTCGCAAAACCGTAACTTTATGCTACTATATTCTGTATCCCAGGCTTCCGAAGGAAACTAATGGGACGAGGTGAACCCTACCCAGCATAGGTTGTGATAGGTATTTTTCTTTACCAACTAACAGAATATCTACACCTATAAGCCTTTCTTCGCCACATTTGTATAAAACATCGCTTCTTTATAGCTTATCACACGACCTTTATTACAAAAATGTTACCGTATTTATTCTAAACCAGAATATTACATCTTTACTCAAACTCTTTATTCTGACATTCATCTCACTTGTATTCGGAATATACGAGGATGAAATGCTGCAGTTATGTGGGGATGGGAATAACAGATTAAGACAAGGACGTATCCAGAGTTGGGAGGGGGTCCAAGGAGTCGAGACACAACCGGAGTTTTAACGAATGTACTTTTATGAAGCATTTTATATATAACGTATATTATTATTTCGAGCATCCGGAGTCCGCCCCAACCCACCGCTCTTACTTGGAGCCGAGGACACTCATTTCCTTAATAGGTACTGTCTATCACATAGACTCTCTGGAAGTTTGGACAACTATCAAAATGAAATTCTGTATGAAAACCTACCTTAATGGGCACCCTTCCAAACTGAAATACTGGATACGCTACTGCTATTAGCATTGTTTATCCATAACACCCCCTGACCCTGCTGTTTTCATGGAGAACGTATACTCCGTAGCATAGAGACTTTCTGCTTTAACGTCTTGTAGTGCCTGATTTTAGTTTTGATGGAGAGTTTCTTCTTATTATAGGTGTGCTTGCTCATCTGGTAGGCTTATTATAATTTCCTTGCTTTGATTTATTTGCTCCATAGTCTAGACCAGGGGTTGGAAACCCGCGGTCCACGGGGCTTTCGCAGATTTTGTCATGATATAATGAATAAGAATAGTATGAACACTACACTGAATAAAACACTTCAGATGTCCTGCGACGTCAGAGAATCATAGAACACGTCTCAGCCTCCACCACAGCGGTGATCTTCAGTAACTCAAGACATTATTAGATATTTCATGACTTATCAAGGTTAATATGTGATAGATTACCAGTGAGAAAGGAAACTGATGACTAATTTGGTACCGTACATATTCTCTTTTGCGGTGTTCATGAGAGCATGCCTGACATGTACAGACAGTGGCAGGTGGTTGTGTGAAAACAGCAGGGAATAAGGTGCAAAGCATGACAGAAGTAAGTAAGCCATCATCATTGCTATTATTATTATTATTATTATTATTATTATTATTATTATTATTAAGCGCACGTTCGAGACAATGCCTGCTAGGCAGGACTTACAAACACTTACAACCACTAAAACATGAAACATGTCATTCTTTGTTTAATAATGTGGTATGTCGTAGTGTAATATTTATATTGAACTTGACTGAAAAGCTTTTAGGTTACATTTAAAGCTGCACTTGACATAAAACTCAACTCACTCTTGTTTGTTAGATGTTTATGAAGAAAGTAATGATCAATTTGTAAATTCTAGTTGATGTTAATAATCTATATACCGTATCTTTGTGGTAAAACTCACAAAATTCCGGCGATGAGCAGGACTAAACTCTATCTGCTATGAAATTATTCACTTCTCATGATGCTGTGTTTAAAAAAATAATTTTTTAGTCAGCCAGTAGTTATCGTAATTTAAAACCAAAATCATGCCCAGAACATTTCAGCGAATATTCATCTCAATGAATGTGGCTGTTCATAATCCTAGTGAAAACTTGTCTCTTTTAAAGTCCAGCATTAATTGCACTAGGTACATGTGAAAAATATGTGGCTAGTTTATAGGAAGTTTGGGTATGTAATGCGGACTACAGTCTACAGTGGTGGTGAGCTCAATGGGATTGCTTGTGTTATACATCAGCAGCAAAAAGTGTTGTGGCATTCCTAGTGCCTCTTTATTTGGTTCATTGCAGCAAATTGTATCCCTTAATCCTGTTAATCATTTCATGGGTAAAGACCTAACATCCTGCACAATTGAATCCTGCTGAAGAATGGGAGCTTAAAATTTGTGTGATAATTGCATACAACAACAGACTGAACATGTAATGTTTAAGGACCTGTCAACATGTGACAATTATGAAGGTCATCACTCAGGCTATGATTTATGAGAGTGTGCATATCCTAAAAATTATCACAATCAGCCGAGCTTAACCAAACAGACTCTGAAAAAGCTTCAATGTTTCCGTCATTGTAATAACATGACAAAATAATAGTTGCCAAGTTCTCAGATATCAAACAACAGTGAAGTACTGATTCAAGAATTGCACATTTTCGGGAAAAGGTTTCTCACGAGTGGAAAATAATGAGTATTTAAAAAAGGTACTTAAATTTGTCTCTGTTGAAATAAAGTGTGTATAAATATGTCATTCAGTAAAATATTTTATGGTAATCTAGCAACCGTGCAGGGTGTGATGTGAAGTATTGATGGAGAGCCTCTATTGCGTGTTCATCTCCCTTTATACAGATCCATGGCCTGCACAACTCTCAAGGTAGCAAATTAACATTCTGAGATAGAATCGGGGTGCAACAAAGCTTGTGCAGTGAACTGGAATTATTCTCTAAGGTGAAAGTCAGGTCCCGCACAACACTATCGTTGTGCCTGTCTGTTTGCAGACCAGTTTTGTTGTACGGGAGTGAGTGGTGGGTGAATACAAAGTATAAGTAACACACATGAAGGTAGCGAGAATAATCGGTAGATGGTAACAATGGCAGGGAGTTAGAGGGAGGAGATAAAGTCTACGTTATGAATGAACTGTTATGGATGAAGGGAAACGCGTATAGCACCTTCAGTTGAGGGGTCATGTGAGGCGAATGTAGGAGAAGTAGTAGGAGACCATAATACCAATAGTTAGACTGAGTTTCCATTAATTTAATGACAAGAGGTATAGACCTAATCAAGGCCTCAGAGCTAGTTACAGTAAGCTAGAATAACATAGAGAGGCGGAAGTGCTTTCTGGCTGAAGTTAACTTAACGTACGTCCTCCATATTTGCTGTGGTCACGTAATCAAAGGGACGTGGTTCTCGAATGACGAAAAATGTTAAGAATATACATTAACAAATCACGGGTGAAGAATTAGGGACCATTAGTCGAAAGCTTAGAGCATTGCAATCATATAGTGCGAACAGCGCCGTTTCATCCTCTAGCACCATTTGGAAAGGACATAAGAATTATCGTCATACAGTGACATACGATCAGCCCACGAAATCGGAATCCTGCATAGCTGTTGCGGTTAAGAGTAAATGTCAATATAAATTAGTATTTGTGACGGAAATCCTTTAAAAATGAAGGAGACCTACGATAGGTTACAACCTCATTGGGACCATATTTCATTCCCGTGAGTAGCAATGTAAGTGACCCTCCTCACGATATCGGACTATTTGCTACTTGTTTGACGTCACATGGAAGGTTTTCGGTGAGGGTGAGATGGAAAAGGGCTAGGACTGGGAAGGAGGTGGCAATGCCTTGAATTAAGGTATAGGCTGGCGTGAATATGAGAATCTTCGGAAACCATCTTTAGTACTGCCGACTGTTCGATTCGAACACATTATCTCCCGAATGCAACCTCATAGCACCCTTTGTGAGTTGGGGTGGTAGAATAACAACCACCTATCCCCTGCCGGTCGTAAGAGCTGACTAAAGGGCGCCCAACGTGATCTTCATTTTGGATTGTGGGTTGGCCACCACAGGGCTTTTAGCTGAGTCCAGGTATTGCCTCCACTTACTTGTGCGAGTCTCTTCACTTTCATCTATCCTACCTGACCTCCCTTGGTCAACACTTGTTCTTCTCCGTCCACGACGGTATTAGGTTTGCGAATACATAGGGAGTCTTTAATTTTATGCCCTTCGTCGCATTTGCCTCCTAGGGGAGAGGTAGGAAAAATATATGACTCGAAAATACATTTTTCAAAGAAATTATTTTTTCATAGCACAGAGTCTCATAAACATATTCCCAAAGTTATGTGGCGAAAAAATGTACCTAAGTGCCGCAAAACAATGAAAATTCACGTACGTGCGTTTCTGCCACGCCTACCTGAAAAAGAGTAATTGCCTGCTTGTAAGTTGTATTCCCATTTCCTGCAGGTACTACTTTCAAAAAGTGTTATTTCTTTGCACTATTCTTGCAGGTAAGACTGGGGCTATGATCTAGAAGGCTGTGTGTTTGTTCTTACGTGATTTGTTATGGTTAAAACTGTTTCCATGTAAATATCAAGTAAAATACGTAAGCTAAAATATTTTGCTATCAGTGTATTTGTTAATCAGCTATGGGTTGATCATCTAGGATTTTTAAGAAAGTTAAGAAGACTAAAATAGGGAATATTACATCAAGAAACAACACCCGTTTCCCAAATGAGGTTAGAAATCCTACTTTACCAATGAGGGGTGACTTTGGTGGAGACAATGCTGGAAATATCGTTCTCCCAGTGAAAACCACACCACCAAATTCCTCCCATCAGAAACTGAAACTTGGACTGTTCGGAGAGCGTGTGAAATATGACATAGGCCTAAATAGTTGACATTGAGCTTCTCTCTGCTATAAATATTGCATGTTGTTTTACACAGTGTTGACCATAGAATAGGTCTTGCTTGTAATCTCCAAACAGTGTGCAATAACTGCAAAGGTAGTAAGTCAGTGAACACTTCAAGGTCTGCTAATTGGCAATATAAAGTAAACTTCGATTTGTGTACGGAATGAGATGTATTGGAGTATTTTGTGGCATTATGAATATGCCACCAACTCGTGCAAGATTCACTGCTCTAAGAACTGCCATTCGGAAGAGTGTCAGTGTTGTTTGTGAGAAGAGTATGACTGTGTGCATCTTGTGGTGGCACATGGATGAAGTCCCTTCATGGTGTATCGAGGGTAGTTTCTGTGGACAGAGGCAAAGTGTCGGACATAGAAGCAATTCGCAAGCACAGTCCTATGTGTGCTGTTAGGAACAAACATAATGACAAGTAATAGGAAATCGAGTAGAGCAAGATACATGAAGTGACCTGTGGTAAAAAGTTAAATGGTTGAAGTGGCAGTATGGAGACTGCTGGAATGAAAGCAATATTTAGTCGTTCTGTCCAAAAGTACAGTGTTCGGTGTGTAAAATAGTTCGGAGATGGCGACTCCAGTGTTTAATAGGCAGTGTGTGAAAGCCAACCGTGTGGAACTGACTGCGTATCTGAAAAACCGGAATGCATACAGCATATTAAACTGATGGGAAGTAGGGTGAGGAAGGCGGTAGCTGTTTCGAAAGGGGAAACTCTGGAAGATGGGAAGCCACTTTGTGGTAAAAATAGACTCAGTGTCAAGAGAATACATTATATTCAGTGTCATTATGGTATGGCAATCAGGAACAACATACACGATGTGAAAGCAATGCAAAAAGCTGTGTGAGCTATTTATTTCCACTTGTTGTCAACAGATGAGTACCGAATACATGGTTTGTGTCTGGAATGCTTGTGCAAATATAAAAAAGCACAAATCAATGAAGACTCGTTTCAGCATAAATATAAACTTCTTGCACCCGTGATGAATGAAATAAAGCCTACTTTTAAAGTCTTTGGTACCCAGTCTTGCTGAAGAGTTGTGTCCATGGAAGAACGGATTTTATCTCGGGTTCGTAATGTAGACTGAAGCCAGACACTTATGTGCCCACCAAACCCATCTCACTCGCATCATGGCTGATCGTTCACTCAACACGGCATGCTAGCCCATACCAAACAGAAGCCTCTCCAAGCCTGCCCAAGCGTACCAAATGAGACGCGGGACCGCAGAATATTACTCATCGTGAGTAAATTAAATATATGATACATTAAAGATAAGCATACCTCGTAGGGCGGAGAGGATATTTCCGGTTCCAAGATATAGTGGGAGAGGTCTAAACACACGTCATCTAGGTTACAAGGCTTGCCGACTGAATGCTGAAAGGCTTAACAATATATAATTAAGTTGTTTGTATGGTTGTGAAAATGTGTAAAATTTACTTTGTACACGAATACTCTGGAAGTAGATTTCAGTTATTCAAATGATATACACCTCACATTTCTTTAATATTTCTCATCATGGCTTAACCGTCACATAACACTTCATTTGAGCCATCGCTCACTAATGACAGATACTTTCAACTGTCACGAGGGAAGCTGAAAACGGACAACGTTGAGCAAACATTTAGCTGTTACCAGTAGCTTTCAGGGAGATAATTATCATGTATCAGTCACTCAGCTCATGGAATGGGAAATAAAAAACACGACGGGGAACATGGCATGTATAAACGACATTATCACTCTGATACACGACATACTCAACTAATGGTTGCTCACTTAAAGGCATTTGACAATTCCTGGTGTATAAGTTAGTTTTTCACGTGTATTGGTGTTATTTAAATTACCTGCGGCATTAGTGACGAGATTTCCGTTAATTTCTTCCAACTGTTCCGAGTCCTGAAGTGCAGAAATATTGTTTAACTCTTCTTTGACATTCATCATACACTTGGAAGATAATCATCTACAAAGCCGCGCTCCAAAGTGAAGAGTAATACAAAACAATACGGCATCAGCAAGTTGGCAAGAACTCGAACTATTGACTGTTATATAGCACCGTCGCAATCATCTCTTGCACAATCCATGACAAGCCATTTCTCTTTTAGCACACGAATAGCGCTGTGTCGGAACAACTTCACATATCGTGCCGAATTTCCAGACCACGAGAACACCAAAAGCAGAATTTTATTACGGTTTAAACGACCACAGAACATTTTTATGCCATTTCTTATTTTCCTTCTGGATTTGCTGGTGGAATGGATTGCCTTCATCCGTTGGTCCTGAAATACCTTCCCCAATGTCAAAAGTATGATTCTAAGGAGCAACTCATGAGATCTTCCCGAGGTCTACTTGACTTCATCATTTCTGGCGGAGTCCCATTCGAGCTTCGCCTCTATTTTTTGGTTCCTCACTCACCGCTTTGAAGAATAAATGTGGTGGCATTCGCCCTACTGCTGTCGATACCGGTTTGGGTCGACTAGCTGCGAAAGTCTTAGGTTACAGAATTCGTATACCTGCTATGGACACACTTGGGGTATGTGTTCCCAATGCTTTCCGTGCCGCACATATCTATGGATAGGCTCCTCATCATTGCCAGAAAGCTTTCGTTAAATTAGTAATGCTTTCAACGAGTTCCATCGTGATGCTATGTTGTTGGCAGCGAAGAATGACTTTCCTTGCTTCCATCCGTCCTTGTGTATATCAGTGCAGTGCAGCTAACAGACAAGTGATCTTTCCCTTCACAATGTGACGCACTCGGTCCTGCTCTTTTCGCAGTTACTCTTCAGTCGATTGTCAACTCCATTAATACCGAGTTAAACGTTTGGTATTTGGATGAAGTTACCATTGATGATGAACCTGACTATGTCCTTTCATCTCTGGATTACATTCCCACACAAGCTGCAAACATTGGTCTACATCTTAAATTTTCTATGAGCGAAGTGGGTTTTCTGGGCGTCCATCGTACGAGAAGTTTAATGCTTCTTCACCTTGAATTCGTCTCTTAATAACAGCCGATACTTTCACAGTTGGCGCAGCGCTATCCCCTGGAGCTCTGTGCAAATTATTGGCTGAAAGTACGACGAAACTTTAGCATTTTATCACGTCTTTCCATGGTTTCGTCACATTAAGCCTTCTTCTTGCTCCGCACTTCGTTTTCCAACCTGTGATTGATGTACTTCCCGCGTTGTTCGCCGTCTCAACGTGAGACCCCAATATTGGGAGAATTCGATTTTGTGTTAAAAACTGGGCGCGAAACCATCCTCAAGTGCTCCGTGAGTGGAAATGCTTGGCCACCGTCTGTTTTCCTCTTCGTTCTGAAGGCCTCGGCATTTGTCGTGCTGCGGATATGGCGATTCTGCCATTTTAGCGTCTTTCCACGTTTCTGTTCGCCTTGTCGAGACTCATCTTCTACCTAGTGGATGCGTGGACCCTGGTGCTGCCCTACAAGAGAGCGCATCTTGGTGGTCAAGCTTGGTTGGCGTAATTCCCCCTGATATTGGCAAAATAATTATTCAAGCTGTTTGGGATGCTGCTGTTATCAGTCATCACCACTCGCTTCTGCAGCAGCCAACTAGTAGTCTTCAAGACAAAGCCTTTCTCCTCGCTGCTTCTTCTCCTGAATCTGCTGCATTGCTCCAAGCATAGCCGTCGCCTTCTCTTGGTCTTCATCTCTCCAATGAGAGTTGTGGCTTTACGCTTGGGAGCAGCCGTCTTCTAACCTCACCGGTGCTCAGCTTTTGTGCCTGTGCTGATTGACATGGCCTCCATGGCCTTTCCTTTTGGGAAGACACATAGGCCACTCCACTATAAACGATGTCATCTTGCGGGTTCTGTTTCAGCAGACTTTTCTCCTGTGCGAGACCCTACTAGCTGCTGCCGTTCAGACGATGAATAGCCAGATGGTATGACAATTGTGCCATGGTAAAAAGGTAAATCTCTCTTGTGCGATTTTACCTGTGCCGACACATTTGCCCAGTATAATCTTCCCCTTTCATCACTGACTGCTGGAGGAGCACCCGCGAGTAGGAAATATGCTAAAAAAATAAAATACAGGGATTTGTTGGACAAACTCTTCGTGCCAGTAACCATTGAAACGACTGCTATTTGGGGTGACGAGGTCTTCAATTTTATCAAAGAGACTGGCCAACGGAATGCTCGTATTTCCGGCGATACGCGATCAACTGCTAATCTTATTCAGCGCAACATCATAGCTCTAATGCGTCCATTCTTGAGATATTACGACCTGGTAAAGACTTGGATGACGTTTTTCTTCTTTAATGAGTGACCTTGTATTTTATGATATCCAGGATATATTAGATTAATATTTTCATAAATATTTAAACATATTTAAACAGATAAAATACGTTTCTTTCAATAATTCATGTGATTGGACATTTTTACAAAAGGAACAGAGGTGTACTGTACCGCTGGCTATTTAGGATGAGAGATTATCTATAATGAGCTGTATTTGATACACTACTGAACCACTTTCTTCTACCCAAGTTCTTCTCATGAAAATCAACTGTAAAATGCATCCAATTTCCTGGAATGAATACGTAACTATTTAAGAATAGGCGTTCCAGTTTAAAAATACCAGGAATTTTTACATATTTATTCATAAAATCTTACAATAATATAACAATATTTTGGAGCCGCATCACGAGTCATAATCATGGAAATGCAGGATAGAGGAAAATTTCAGTTCGTTTATAATTAGGCCTAATCTTACACTTTTCAGGGAAAAGAATACACTTCAATAGCAGCTCACCGTTGGATCTTTCTCTGGAAGTGAATGAACAACATGCGCATAACCTAGGGGTACTGGGATTGATAGGCATATATTCAGCCTTCTCATCACCACATTATTCTCACTTAATTTGTTCAGAGCTGTTGATTACCTAGTTGAAATTCCTCTCGAAACAAAAATCACCACCGCAACCAGCTGACTTTCTAATATAGATTCAAGCGAATTCGCCCACCACTGATGGATATACACTTCAAGATCCCTATATCCCCGGTTCCACTACCTTGTATTGCTATCAGTTCCGTATACAGCATTAGTTGAGGCTTGCAGCAGAATTTATAGGAAATGTACAATCAATAATAACGGTATCTAAGGCAAAATAGGGCATTCGAATATATAATTTGAGGTTATACTGTAATACGCATTGTTATATTGAACTGAAATATACAATGTGAACGACAAAAATAATGTAAGAAATACACAAAGTGTTTGTTTACACGTTCCTACTTCAGTCTGCTGGAGGTCAAATCATCCAGTCTCGTGTATTAGATTTTTATTCAAGGTAAGGAACTGAGGGAAGGTATTTTTGCACTCGGTGTATCTCTAAAAACTGTAAAAGGTGATATAAATGCGTAAAACTATTGTTATGCAATGGTGGAATTAAAATATCCAAACACCAAGAAGGAGTTATGCTATATTAACGACTGATGGTAGACGTGTTTACACATGTGAAAAATGAAGGTGATTAAAATTCCCCGCAAATCGCATTAGCGTGGCCCTAGTAGCGGGCATATGACTTTGCACATCAGGTTGCTTTACAGGCTGTACTGTGCGAGAGCGTTAGTTACCTGTGAGATTGGACAGAGTGACTGTGAGTGGGTCAAGAATGCCTTTACGACGACGAAGAGGCCAGTAGGAACAGCTCACTGTTGATGGAGGCCGAATAAGAGGGATTCGTGAAGATGGATTTTCCTTCTGCGCTATTGCAGAACGACTAGGCCGGAATGTCTCCACTGCGCATGCGTGCAGGTAGCATTGTTCCGACAAGGTACGCTCACCAGAAGACCGGGCTCCACCGAGAGCGAGGACCGCCGTATTTGGCGTATGGCTGTGGTGCAGCGGACTGCGTCTGCAGTTAGCACCACAGTAACATCGCCACACTACGGTGCTCATTCCACTTTTCAACACAAATTCCGTCTTCTCGCTGCAAAGCGGCCATATGAACCATTCAGTGACAAGTTTTTGTCCTAATATCCAAAATGAAAAGAGCGAGTGTTCACTTTATCCATTCTAACGAAACCGCTCATGTTCTTTCCTCCTACACCTGACTACATTTCTACAAGTGCACAATAATAGAAATATAAATAATAGAAAACGAGTAGAACGTGGTGCCTACAGGCACAGAAACAGGATCAAGGGAGACAGGGGCTCCACGTATTGATAAACAAGCTGAATAACCGATTACGTTTACAGAATGAACTCTCTTGGTGTTTGCGGAATGTATTCAGTGCGGAACACACACACTATAACCTGCATCACACAACTTACAGTGTTAGTTTATTTAGACAATCGTGCTGTGTGTACAGTCTGCAAAGGAGTAAATCTCTCTTCATGAAGAACTTTATCGTTGAATAAAAAGGTATTACTCACTGTGGAGGTGCGTGCTGAAACTGCGCCGAAATTACAATTTGCACATCAAAAATATCTGAACGCCAAGGTCATTATTTTAACAATAGATATATTCTCTGAACACATCACGACTGGAGGAAAGCTCTTGTGGACAGCGATACTATCAGGCATTCTTTTCCGAGCAGCCATTTACCCAAATATATAAAGAACTGAAATTGCAACAATGACTGTTGGAAAGGGAATACTGAAACAACTAATACCAACAGATTCCAAACGAGACTTAAAATTGTAGCACACAAGGAAAAGATCACGCTGGGAATTGCTTTCTAGACAGCACTAATTACATACTTATTTCTCAGTGTAAAAGCTGGTCACAAAATAACTGCAAAGTGGCCGTATGAAACATGCAGGGCTGATTTTTATCCTAGCATCCAAGATGAAAAGAACGAGTGTTCATTTTATCCATTCTCACGGAACCGCTCATGTTCTTTCCTCCGACATCTGATTACATTTCCAGTAGTTGTCAGCTTGAATGTTAAACACGGCACTGAAGCTTTACACAAAAACCTATTTGAGAGAAATTACGAAGCCTACGTGCTGTTGGGTAATCAAATCTCCTCGCACGAGATTGCAGGTATAAAGTTTATATTTATAAATAAAGTCGCCAGCTGTTAGGATATGATCTGTTGTGTTTGCAGGTTTGGTATCTCAACTGTGGGCTCCGCGGTCAACTGCAATTTGTCCGTGTGAAATAATAATAATAATATCATTGGCTTTCCGTCACACTAACTACTTTTACGGTCTCTGAGGCGCCGAGTTGCCGGAATTTACTCCCGCAGTAATTTTTCGTGCCAGTAAATCTTCCGACAGCAATCTGACGTATTTGGACTCCTTCAAATACCACGCGATGACCCAGGATCGAACCTACCAAGTAGGGTTCAGAAAGCTAGCACCATAACAGTCTGAGCCATTAAGCCGGGCAAAACATTGAATAGTGTTGAAAGGAAAATACTTACGTTTATTCATCTTCTTTGTGTATTATTGGCTGTCATAGTGGGATGGAGTGATCTGTTTTGTTGCTACCTGGACTGATAATCATCAACAACTCAAAGCTACCCAAAACGAAAGAGTAAGGCTTAATGCATACAACGTAGATACTTTGTCCCTTATGCGAGCAAATCAGACTAAATTAATAATTAAATAAAAAACAGCCTATACATAATATCATATCTAACATCGAGTTTTAGATTAGGTGCACCTGAATGAACCACGTAGACTAACCAGCATCGGTGAGGATCGTGTCAAGACAGTCTGTCCTCTCATTTGAAGATTCCTCGTGTGGCAACACATATGTTGACTGTGAAAATTCATAACTTCACTGCAAAATAGCGAAGGTTCAACTACTCGTCCTCTCTTAAACATCACTTGAGAGCATGCCGGAACGTTCCAGGTTAAATGAGACTTGGGTGTTCTATGATGAGTGTAGCGAACTAGTCAGTGTCCTCCAGAAGATTTGCAAGTAGGAGAAATATTACGATAAAGTACACTTATATTTCATTCTTACGGACCTTGTTAGTACGGTCTTCGAATTCATAGCTGTGTCACTGTAATTGTCTCCACCATCTACACATGTAGGTACATTAGCAGAGAAAATCTGATGTGTTAACAGCAAGACAAGATTCATATTGCGATGAAATTTATGAAAGTGAAAGGTACTTTACCGTCATTTAAGAATTCGTCTCTTTATTGATCACATTGCACAACACTTCAAATATTTGCCATCTCCGGTGTGCTGTTATTTTTTCACTACTTTCTCAATTGTGTTAATTATAACACCAGATGTTTCCAGTCGCGTTATAGATTATGGAAAACTTCCATAATCGGTCTTTGTCCAACAAATGTTCTGAACTCATGGGTTGTACCTTTGTAAAGGCAACTTATTAAGAAGTTACTGAATAAATGGTTTGAGTGATTTTGCTGTAATGTTCTGCGTATTACAAGTAGCTCATGTAGTAAGTGCAGGCTGTGCAGGATGAGTAATACGCCGCGAATTGTCCCACATTTTAATATATATCGTTTCACCTTTAAGTTTGCCCATCATATTGCCACAACAAACATGTATGTTTCCATGTAATGTTGGTACGCCTGGGATTGAACTCAGGTAATGTTATAGCAGCTGAATCCTTAGCATTGAGTTAACAACTTGTGAGAGTTAACCGATATGTTCTGCCTATCACAACGTAGCTTTAAACTAAGTGCCTCATCTTGTAACTATACGATGAGGTGGTATTAGAGCCCCGCGCCATGCGGACAATTCAGTACGAATGCCCTTACTAATAAGCTACATAAAAATTCGATGCAAGCAAAGAGAAAATCTCGTTATTCACCAAGAGAAAATTACGTCAGACTGATAGAAGTTTAATGAATTTATTGAACTCGACCAGGCAATGATCCCATGACCCAATACAAAGTGCTTTTATCGCGCCGATTACATTTATCAGTCCGTGAACCAGTAGCCCACAACGAGGGAAGGCTCCGTTTCTCAACTGAGGTAGACAAAGAGCAGGGCCCCACTGTGTGAGAAAGAAAAGGACAAGCGAGACAGCCACAGAAATTGAATAACGCAAGCTTGTTCAATTTGTTCGGGGAAATACAATTGCCAATTGTGAGGAGGAAAATATGAGATGCTTCAATGTTCGAAAACCCAACGAACTGATTTCTGTCCAGCACGGGCACCCGATATGGGCGAAACGAAAAGGCAAAACAGCCAAGATATTATTACTTGCTGAGAACGAAAGAGTTACAATTCAAAACATGAATTTTTGAGATTTTTATGTCAATGTCTACCATATGCCGACCTCTACAACCTCCGAAATAATAACACAACATCTAATGCATTCAAACAGTTTTCATTGTTCTGAAATTCGTCGCTTTTCTTCATTCAAAAGGCTAGCCTTAAGAGTTGTAACTCTTTTCCACATTATAACAACCAAATCATATTCGCTTACACACCAATTTTCATAAAAATTATGAAACATGTCAATTTTTGAGAAGCAATGTATAAACTGCTAAATCTCTAAACTCTCCTCTTGAAAAGCATAGATGTTGAATTGTAACTCTTTCGTTCTGGGCCACCGAATTATGCAGCCATGCCCAATCATATTTTAATTCATCATTCTGGTAGAAGATATGAAATAACAGGAGGTCGGCTGCCCGCAGAAAGAAATGTTTGTTAGTGTCTGTTGAGGGGGCCGTGACTTCAAAACTTTATTACCGGCGTAATAATAAATACCCTCCCCGTAAATATTTTAGTACTGGCCGCATGGCCATTGAAATTCGGGTCTTTAAAGTGTTTACTCCTACGTTATTCCTCAAGTGATTCATGGTCACAGATACCATGGCCTTCATTATTTATGAACATAAGTTTCCGCCGGCTTGAGTCATTAAAGTATCCATCGGCTGTGTGTGGGGAGCAAATGTCGTCTACAGTATTCTCCTGCATTCTAGTGTCGTCGGTATGAACTACTCGCCCCCCCTCCACCGAGCGAGTATGCGCACATAAATATTGCAACTGTGGACTGACTCGTAGCCTTCTGGGTAGTCGCCATTATCGTTTTGTGAGTGAGTCGAGATGGAAGGACAGCTTGCTTCTCTGCTTGGCGGGATGGATATTGTGTTTATCATGCATCCAGGGTGAAGATGCTTATGCCCTCGTGAACTTGGAATTTTTATTAGACTTTCAATTTCCCCGCCTGGAACTTTTGAGTGCCTTCTAAGGATTTCCTCTACCATACGTAAGTAAGGATATGAGGCTGAAGCGACCTCACGACTACGGCAAGATGCGTACACTGTAAGCGTTTTTCAACTCTCCTTTTACTGATTCCGTGTGGGGAACTGAATATTTCGAAATGTGAAGTGCGAACTGGGACATAATGTAGCTTTACGTCTTTTAATTTCTGTACCTTAGCCTGGTGGTTTTCGAATATTTTTCGGGTTATAAAAATGGAACTTATATGTAAACCACCTTTGTTTACTAGGTACTTACGTCATATGTAAATTAATATTAATTCTTATTCTTGGATATTGAAAAATTTAGTACTTAATGTTTGGT